>NC_136156.1:8024917-8624917 GCF_965212315.1 Lampetra planeri
TGGTGGTGGAGGTGGTGGGGTGGTGGGGTGGTGGGGTGGTGGGGTGGTGGGGTGGGTGGGGTGGTGGGGTGGTGGGGTGGTGGGTGGTGGTGGGGTGGTGGGGTGGTGGGGTGGTGGGGGTGGTGGGTGGTGGGGTGGTGGGGTGGTGGGGTGGTGGGTGGTGGGGTGGTGGGGGTGGTGGGGTGGTGGGGTGGTGGGGTGGTGGGGTGGTGGGGTGGTGGGGTGGTGGGTGGTGGGGTGGTGGGGTGGGTGGGGTGGTGGGGTGGTGGGGTGGTGGGGTGGTGGGGTGGTGGGGTGGTGGGTGGTGGGGTGGTGGGGTGGTGGTGGTGGGGTGGTGGGGTGGTGGGGTGGTGGGGTGGTGGGGTGGTGGGGTGGTGGGGTGGTGGGGTGGTGGGTGGTGGGGTGGTGGGGTGGTGGGGTGGGTGGTGGGGGGTGGTGGGGTGGTGGGGTGGTGGGGTGGTGGGGTGGTGGGGTGGTGGGGTGGTGGGGTGGTGGGGTGGTGGGGTGGTGGGGTGGTGGGGTGGTGGGGTGGTGGGGTGGTGGGGTGGTGGGGGTGGTGGGGTGGTGGGGTGGTGGGGTGGTGGGGGTGGTGGGGTGGTGGGGTGGTGGGGTGGTGGGGTGGTGGGGTGGTGGGGTGGTGGGGTGGTGGGGTGGTGGGGTGGTGGGGTGGTGGGGGTGGTGGGGTGGTGGGGTGGTGGGGTGGTGGGGTGGTGGGGGTGGTGGGGTGGTGGGGTGGTGGGGGTGGTGGGGTGGTGGGGTGGTGGGGTGGTGGGGTGGTGGGTGGTGGGGTGGTGGGGTGGTGGGGTGGTGGGGTGGTGGGGTGGTGGGGTGGTGGGGTGGTGGGGTGGTGGGGGTGGTGGGGTGGTGGGGTGGTGGGGTGGTGGGGTGGTGGGGTGGTGGGGTGGTGGGGTGGTGGGGTGGTGGGGTGGTGGGGTGGTGGGGTGGTGGGGTGGTGGGTGGTGGGTGGTGGGGGTGGTGGGGTGGTGGGGTGGTGGGGGTGGGGTGGGTGGTGGGGTGGTGGGGTGGTGGGGTGGTGGGGTGGGGTGGGGTGGGGTGGTGGGGTGGTGGGGTGGTGGGGTGGTGGGGGGTGGGTGGTGGGTGGTGGGGTGGTGGGGTGGTGGGGTGGTGGGGTGGTGGGGTGGTGGGGTGGTGGGGTGGTGGGGGGGTGGTGGGGTGGTGGGGTGGTGGGGTCCCCCCACCGGACTTGAGCCCCCGGGCGGTGCCGGCGTGGCAGTGGGAACCGCGGCCGAACGTGGCCGACGCTGCCGACGCTGCCGCGCGGTTTCAGTTGGCACCACCGCGCCTCCATTAAACTCCAATTTTTTTACATTTTATTTTACCAGGTAAGGCCATAACCGAGTTGTGTAGCTCTTGTTCAGAAGCGACCTGGCTATCACAAATGATATAGCTCAACCAAGTAGCTTATCGCATGGAAATGGAAAAGCAGCCTAAAAACTACTCTGTTGATTCTAAATGTGGAAGGAAAACCGGAGAACCGGGAGAAAAACCCACGCGACGACGGGGAGAGAGACACCGCAAACTCCAAATATATGTAATAAAAGACTCGGACGCTTCTCTCTGTCCTGTGTCCTTTATTTGGGTTCGATCTCTTTTCCCTCACGGTACTCCCCTATATACTCTCCACTCTGCAGCCCCAGGCTGCTGTCGCTCACGTAGCCCAAACTTCCTCCTAGCAGCCCCGCCGCCGTCACGTCGTGCAGACCCCTGCTGCCGACTCCTCCCTTGCAGACCCGCTGCTCTCTGCAGCCTCCTCGCTGCTCCTCCTGCCCCGGGGTCGGTCACCGTTGGCCGACGGTGCCGATCCTCGTGGCTCGGGTGTGTGGCGACCTCGCCACTCTCTCTCACCCTTCGCCCTGCGTGGCCTCTCACTTTTCCCAGTCCCCCGATCACTCCCGACTGCTTCCGGTTACCCCCCTTATAGACCCTTACCCTCTCCCCCACGTGACGTAACTCCTCCCCCCATGACGTCACTTCCGGGAGGTCGTTTACGCCCGCATTACACCACCCTCCCCCGTAGAGAAAATCCACAACCCGGCGAATATCTGCGAACTTAAATCTCTCGGAGCCAAGTCAAGTTAGCGGGGGCGCAACTCCCTCTTTCAACCCGGGGGGGGGGGGGGGGGGCAATGCAAGATGCGACTGTGGCCCCCCTCCTCTCTCCCGACTCACTTTTACCGAAATAACTACTCCGGATTTTTTTAACCCTGTATACAACAATATCCAGGCTGTAACTAGAAATATAATTTTTAGTTGCACCGTGTGTTGGGTTTAGAGGAAGACAGTCCCACAGTGACAAGTGTTGATAACAATATTTAAAGGTACAACACTCACAATCGAGTTCTCGTGCGTCTTGCTTTCATGCCCAAGTCAGTGAGCCAGCCGGCAGTGGGGCAACGCTGTGTATCTTTCGAGAATATTGTTTTTTTATCATTTGTAACCATGTTTATTTTTTTGGCATTCATGGTTAATCGGTGAAGTATTTTCTTGTTGACTTATCTCTGTTGTTGATTCGGTGCCTCCCCTTGTGGCCGACTGGACCCCGATGCGGAAACAATCAAAGCGCTGCTGCATACCCCCCTCCCCCCCATAGTTGCGTCCCTGCATGCCACGGACGTTATCAACTTTTATGTCAACAAATCGCTTTCGCCAATCCATACCGAGCTTTTATTTTCACGTCGTAAATTGCTTCACGACTACGAGGTCCGTGAATCACTGAAAGGAAGTTGTCAACAAACGCCATCAGTTTCTTTGAATGGACCAAGGGAATGCCCCAAAACGTCTCCCACGCGGGTTTTTGCTCATTCATTTGATTTGTGATTTGCTCCTAAACTGGACTTGCAAAGGGCATCAGAGGCACGGCAGAACAGCGTGAAGGAAGACGAAAAGAAGTCTTCAGACCCTGACCGAAGGTCAGCAGCGACGCCAGTGAGCGAGCGCATTGCAGATGTAGTGGTGGTATTGACGTGCGCCGACTGTGACAGTGATGGATCACGGGGCGGCGCGGGGTGCGGGGTTGGGCACGCGTTGTGGGCGTGGTGTGGACGCGCGCGCCGGGAGTGACAGATGACGAGGCGGCGCGGAGTGAGTGGTGAGGCACGATGAGATGTGGGAAAAGAGGATCGTAGCCAGCACCCGGCGATTGGTCGAATAAGTGGGTGCTCGCAGCGACGTCCGCAGGTGGGGTATAAAGGGGGACGCGCGAGAGCACTCGGGGAGAGTTACCCAGTTGAAGACCCGAAGACGGAGCTGAAGACCTAGTGAAGCCGAGTAGCTCAGTGGCGTTAGTCGCCGAGTAGCTAAGTGGATGTTGGTCATCCGAGTAGCTCAGTGGCGTTAGTCGCCGAGTAGCTAAGTGGATGTTGGTCATCCGAGTAGCTCAGTGGGCGTTAGTCGCCAAGTAGCTAAGTGGGTGTTTGTCACCCGAGTACTAAGTGGATGTTGGTCATCCGAGTAGCTCAGTGGCGTTAGTCGCCAAGTAGCTAAGAGGATGTTGGTCATCCGAGTAGCTCAGTGGGCGTTAGTCGCCAAGTAGCTAAGTGGGTGTTTGTCACCCGAGTACTAAGTGGATGTTGGTCATCCGAGTAACTCAGTGGGCGTTAGTCGCCAAGTAGCTAAGTGGGTGTTTGTCACCCGAGTACTAAGTGGATGTTGGTCATCCGAGTAACTCAGTGGGCGTTAGTCGCCAAGTAGCGAAGTGGGTGTTTGTCACCCGAGATACAAAGTAGGTGTTAGTCACCTGTAACCAAGTTTGATAAAATAAAGAGTGTGTTACCCGTGAAGTCGTCTCCCGTGGAGTTACTACATTACAACTGGCGTCAGAAGTAAACCTGTCTTCAAGAAGTATGGACACAAGGAAGACTACCCGTACCCACGAGCGAGGTCGGGATGACGACGGCGTACCGGGGACACCGACCTCGGGAGTAGAGGACGAGGAGTTGCCGCCGATGCAGCACTTCGCGGTGATGGCCGACGCTCCGCTTGCCTCCGACACCGGCCTCCAGGACGCGCACGCCCGCTTGGCGGAGTTGCTACTCGCCGCCGCCGCTGTCTTGGCCGACATCTCCGTTCCGGCGAGCGGAAAAACGGCTGCGGGGGTCGTGGAGGAAGCGACGGTGGAGGATTCCCGCCAAAGGGCGCTTCGCGCCAAAAGCCTGGAAGTTGCCGCCGTTTTTGGGGGGCCGCCACCGATTGGCGGGAAAGACGGACGCCACGTGGCCGGACACCTCCGCGCAGCGCAGCCCACGTCATCGGCGCGCGCCGGAGCCCTCCATTTTGCGCCTGACAACCGAGCCGACATTTTACACAACTCCAGCGGAGCGCGGGAAAATCTCTCCGACGTCGACGACGATCGGGTCCTCCAGCAAAGATTGCCCACGCTGTCGGCGTTCAAGGCGGATGGGGGCGACTGGGGAGCCTTCCAACGAAGGTTCCTCGCTCATCAGGAGATGTCGGGGTGGTCCGACACCACTGCCCTGCGTGCGTTGCCAGCGATGCTTGACGACGACGCGCTTGCAGCCTTCACATCTGCTGCAAGGTCGTCCCGCTCTACGCTCCAGGCCGCACTACACCTGATGGCGAAGGTGTTCGGGCCGCCCTCCACGTGCCGCCACCAGTTCTACGATCGGCGGAAGGTGGCTGGGGAAACGACGCTAGCCTACCGCACGGCACTGCTCGCCTTGGCGGACGCGGCTTTTCCCCGCATGGATAAGGAGGGGAAGGACGCCATGGTGACGGAGCAGCTGCTGGTGTTGGCCCACGAGTTGGGGGTCCCCATCAACGTGGCAGACGAGATGGAGATCTGCTCCCTGGCGATCGCCACGAGCATTCACGCGTACGAGGTCCTCAAACGCAAGCCGGGGGTCGTCTGCAAATGGCCGGGGAATGCGGCACTGGCCGCCACGATCGCCGAACCTCAGCCAGCTGCGGTGCAGGAGCGGGCCTTCGCTGCACCGTGTCCGGGGGAGTGGAGAACGGGAGGTCGTTCGCCCACACGTTCGCCCCGCAAGCTGGAGCAACCGAAACCTACGACGTCCGTCGTCTGCTACAACTGCGGCCTTCGGGGTCACGTCGCAGCCGGGTGCCGGGCCCCGCGTCCGCGCACCGCAGGACCACGTCGGGACGACGACCGGGCGTGTGATGTGACCGTCGACTCGGGGAGGGAGGTGTCGCAGGCTGATCCTCACGTGTCTCCACCTGACCCACCCCCAGGTGCCTCGGGCTTGACGGCTGCTGACCATCGAGAGCCTGAACCCCGGGGCACGCACGAGTCCTCGATGCCTGGCCGATGTCTTCCTGAACCGCCGGCACCACCGGACGTTCAACCGCGTCTGGTGCCGTACGACGGACCGGCAAGGCGGACTCGGGCTAGGTCTCAACAATTTTCATGAGGACGGGTTTTTTTTTGTGCTCTACACCGAGCTCGCCCGGTGTTCCCCTCTGCCGGGATAATGTCCCGTTGTAGGGACGCTCGGAAGAAAAGGGGACACTGCACGAGTCGAAAGAAAAAAAAAAAATTCCATTTTTTTTTTTTTTAAATACACATTGCTATTGTCACTCGCCGGTTTGTATATATTGTTCTGTTGTCGCGGTGGCATTGGTTGAGGGTTGCGGATGGTGGTGTTCGCGTCGTGTTGTGTTGTTAGCTTAGTTGTTGTTCTTGTTGTTGTGTTGTGTTACGGGGCACACAGGGAGGGTTTGTAATTTTTGTAGCAGCCGGGGCGGCTGCGAGCTATGTGGTAGGGGGTGATGTAGTGGTGGTATTGACGTGCGCCGACTGTGACAGTGATGGATCACGGGGCGGCGCGGGGTGCGGGGTTGGGCACGCGTTGTGGGCGTGGTGTGGACGCGCGCGCCGGGAGTGACAGATGACGAGGCGGCGCGGAGTGAGTGGTGAGGCACGATGAGATGTGGGAAAAGAGGATCGTAGCCAGCACCCGGCGATTGGTCGAATAAGTGGGTGCTCGCAGCGACGTCCGCAGGTGGGGTATAAAGGGGGACGCGCGAGAGCACTCGGGGAGAGTTACCCAGTTGAAGACCCGAAGACGGAGCTGAAGACCTAGTGAAGCCGAGTAGCTCAGTGGCGTTAGTCGCCGAGTAGCTAAGTGGATGTTGGTCATCCGAGTAGCTCAGTGGCGTTAGTCGCCGAGTAGCTAAGTGGATGTTGGTCATCCGAGTAGCTCAGTGGGCGTTAGTCGCCAAGTAGCTAAGTGGGTGTTTGTCACCCGAGTACTAAGTGGATGTTGGTCATCCGAGTAGCTCAGTGGCGTTAGTCGCCAAGTAGCTAAGAGGATGTTGGTCATCCGAGTAGCTCAGTGGGCGTTAGTCGCCAAGTAGCTAAGTGGGTGTTTGTCACCCGAGTACTAAGTGGATGTTGGTCATCCGAGTAACTCAGTGGGCGTTAGTCGCCAAGTAGCTAAGTGGGTGTTTGTCACCCGAGTACTAAGTGGATGTTGGTCATCCGAGTAACTCAGTGGGCGTTAGTCGCCAAGTAGCGAAGTGGGTGTTTGTCACCCGAGATACAAAGTAGGTGTTAGTCACCTGTAACCAAGTTTGATAAAATAAAGAGTGTGTTACCCGTGAAGTCGTCTCCCGTGGAGTTACTACATTACACAGACAAGACGCCTGCAGCCTGTGACCGAGGCCACGTGCGGCAGATCGGAGGTTGCGAGGTGGACCGAACAAATGAGATCGCGGAAGCTGAATACTCCAATTGACTCCAGTTGACCCCAGCGACGAGACGGGGGGTGCGGTTAGTGTAGCGGTTAGCGCTACGAACCCGCCCAACACCGATATGAACCGGTCCGGGGCCTCCCCTGGGTCGACTCAGCCTTAAATAAGTACCTGGTGCGGTGTTTTAAACATCGCCACTGGGGAGACAAAGGCGGCCGGGCGTGGTGCTGGCCACCCACCCCCTCGTGCGCCGTGCCGGCCTTCATCGGTGCTCGCGAACAGCACTTGCCCCCAACAGTCTGTGAAGGCTACACGGGGGATATTTGTTCTTTGTCTTTTGCAACGAGACATGGAACTCTTGGGACGGGATGCGTCGTCGAACTTGAAGTCGATAGAGCTCTGACAGGGGGGGGGGGGTCGCGGCATCACGTGCCGAGCGCCGTGCGGTGGGCGAGGGAAGCAGTTGTTGACTGCCCTGGGGACGCTCCAGACGGTTTGTTGACACGCCGGAAAAGAAATCAGAATCGGAATCTTTCACTCTTTTTCACTGATGTCCAGTAGGGGCGCGGGATCAGAAAGTGACAACTACAAAACAACGATTGGAGTGGTCCTGTCCTGAGCCGGTCCTGTCCCCCCGTCTCCCCCTTCCCCTACCCCCCACCACCAAAGAATGACAAAAACGCCCCCCACCACCAAAGACAAAACGCCCCCCCCCCCCGTATAGCCTTAACATACTGTTGGGGCAAGTGCTGTTAGCGACCACCTATGAAGCCTGGAAGGGCACACGAGGTGGGTGAGTCCAGTTGAGATGCGATGATGGCGCAGACAGAAATGGTGCTCTTCACGTTCATAGGATAAATATGTTCAACGCCTGGCGAGTTTGTGATTGAGTGTCCGACAAGGGACGGCATGTCCAAGTTGAAACTCGGGTTCTGATCTCTGATGCCGAGGCTCCGAGCTATTGCCGACGATCACAGCACACCGACGATTAGCACGTTTGGCTACGTATGGTGCGAAAGAAGTTCAACAAACATACATGACCTCAGATTTGGACTGAATCGACAACTGGCCATCTTCACAGAACCTATGTTGGAGAGAGGAGCACAGTCAGTAAGACCACGACTAACGTACGGCGAGCTTCAGGATGAGAGTAGTTGAACGTCGAACGTCATCAGTGTAGATGTGGTAGCCAACGCCGTAACTCTTGACGAGGTGACCAATTGGAGAGATGAAATACTAAAGAATACCTTAACTATTTTTTATTTTACCAGGTAAGGCCCACTGAGCTGTCTAGCTCTTTTTTTCAGAAGCGACCTGGCTATCACAAATGATAGCTCAACGAAGTGATTTATCGTGTGGACATGTATACCAGGCAAACACTCTAAATGCATGTTTCTAAAGGTGAGGGAAAAACCGCAGGACCCGGAGAAAAATCCACACGACCACGGGGAGACAGAAAGAGACGCGCAAATACACAGCAGGCATCAGAGTCGGGATCGGAATCGAACCCACGACCTCCTGTATACCAGGCGAGGGAGTTAACATCTCCTAGCCACCACGGCGAGATTAAAATGAACATGAGGGGTCCAAGGACAGAACCTTGGGGAAGCCCCGTGAAGACAATTTACTGGTGGCGAAGAGGTCCCCTGGACTTAATGAGAAAAAAAAATTCCAATCAGTTCAATAGAGGCGCACAGGTAGTCAAAGGGCCATTCCCGAAGAAAAATAAAAGAACAGCGGCTGGCGTGGGCCTGCCGCGAGGCGTACGACGCACAACGGCCGTGTCTCGCTGGCACTCATCTTCGGACAGGTGAGAAACGCTGGGAGGGTTGGGGAATTGTCTCGCGATGGACCACAATGACTCTCGGGGGGGGGGGGGGTGTGCTGACAAGTCTGGAGACGTTCGGTCAGGTGCAGCACAAGCAGCAACGGGCCGCATGCTCGCTCCGCACCGAAGCACAGCAGCACGTGCCGTCCGTGCGCAACCCCCTTGGCTGGAGACGGAGCTGGCGCAGCGCAGGTACCAGTCAGTCGGAGTGGCAGTGCGTCCTGCGCAGCACCTACACTTGGCCCAAGGTGCTGCGGCGGGTGCAGCGCAGGCAACGTCGGATTTGAGGGGTGCAGCAGGTATTTATGCGACAGTCAGGATGGCCGAGCGGTTTAAGGCGCTGCATTCAGGTCGCAATCTCCCATGGAAGCGGAGGTTCGAATGACACTTGACAGCGCGATACTCTAGGGTGGACGCCACGGTGGCGGGATGTTAACTACCTCGTCAGGTGTACAGGTCGTGGGTTCGAGCCTCGCTATTCATTTAGAGTATTTGGCTGCTATACATTTCCACAAGATAAGCCACTTCTTGTGGAGTTACCATTTGTAGCCAGGTCACTTCTGAAAACAAGCTAAATAGCTCAGTGGACCTTACCTGATAAAATCAAAAAGTTTAGTATGTTGAACTTCTTTCACACTGTACGTAGCCAATTGTGCTAATCGGAGGTGCGAGGAAAGAACAAATGAAACACAAAAAGCAGTTCTAAAGAAATTAGTCTTCACTCTGGATGATTTGAAAGTGCGTAGCTCCAGTGGCTTCCTAATATCGGAAGAGTATTCCAGACGGCCACAAAAGCGCCACGCGATGCGGTGACCGCCTTTGTTAAATGGCCAGCCAAAAGCCGCTGCGAGGATGACCAGAGCTTGCGTGACGATGGTTTATGCTCCTTGACGAGATCAGCAAGGTGTTGTGGTTCGCTTTTGGGCACGCACTTTTTGCGTGTAATGAGTGCGACCTCACAATGTATTCATTGGGCAGTCCACCCGGACAATGCAGCGGCCTCCGATGTTCTCTGGCTCGTGCGTGGTCTTCCATTACTGTGGTCAACGTTGTCGCGTTGGGAGCAGGGCCTTCCGGCAGCTGAAGGTCACGCGCGTTTTCTAAGCAGAAACTTAAAACAAATTTCAGCATCTCAAAAGAATCGTGAGATTTCTTTATGAGCAAAAGCAGTAACGTTATTTGAGCAGGAATATAGAAGGCATTACTTTTGGGGCATCCCCCTCCTCTCAGTTGCAGCGGTGAGTGCACAACTTGACTGCACGCTTCGCAAGTTCTCGCTGGCGTGATGACATTTAAAAAAAAAACTGTTTTGCGGAAAAGTGTTTATTTAATGGTGGTTCACTCCGTGACTGGGTCAATCACTTTGAAAAACGTTCTGACCGGAAACGCGGGTGGATCGTGTACAAATAGGCATCCCTGCGACTAACCCACAGCATTCGACTCGCATATATATAAACACGCTTATAATACACCTACAGTGCACGCTATAGGAGGGTTCCTACGTAGTATTCTACATCGGTGTCATGGTATTTACAGAGGAAATATACAGCCAGCGCCTCGACCAGAGCGGCTTTGCCCCCAAAGGGACGTGTGCACTTGCAACCGAAGCCCCCCCTTTTTGTTTTAAACACAAACTCGTGCCACCCCCCCTGACTCCACTTACACTTTTTTTTTTATTGCCGGTCGAGGCCGTGCCGCCGTTGTGTGGGGGCCGATGTGACAGCTGCCGCCACAGTTGGAGGCGCAAGCGACGATTGAAACATCCGTGGCCAGACGAGGGGCGTGAAGGCGTTAACTGCGAACCTCTTGTGTTAGGAACGGCGACGTTTTAGATGACCCCACCACCACGTATTAAAATAAACTCTCAGAGGTCATCCGATGAACGATTGTTAAAAGGGAAAATTCACAAAGGTCAAAATGTCTCGGTGTGTCCCAAATGAGCGGCGCCGGCAGCTTGAATTAGAATATAGTTTGGCTTTTGGTGAAAATCAAATCTTTGCTTAATCAGCATAGCCACCGACTCGTGGACCTTGCGTACGTCGTTCTGCAGGCGAATGGCCGGTGTTTGTCTCCACGACAGCATGGTTGCACTACGTGCGGTGCAGAAGTTCAAACGGACACGCACAACCACGGGAGCCAATGTTTCAATTCCCACTTTCTTCTGAGCAAACTCGCGCGTCTCCAACGAGCAATGGGGGCCGGCGCTCCGTTTGTGGCCCTGAGCCAATGGGTGAAGATTCCACATTCCCACGGCATGAGCCCATCTCTGTAGGTCAACCACTGCCGATTTCCCACAAAATGGTGTCATTTCATTGACCTCTAGAATGATGATTTGCCCATCCAAGCCCGCACCAGGATGTGAACTCACGGCTTTCCGATTCTGAATTGAGCTCCGAGCACACCAATCGTTACCAAGGTTCATGGTTTTGGATAAAGTGGAGTTCAAAGACTCGTTGCTTCTGTGGGCACGGGAGACCGCCGTTTGACTTTGAGCCCTTCGCAGCAATCGAGCCTGTACCTCCTTGTAAAGGAGCTAGCTGGAAAAAGCACTTGGTACTGATTGCAGCACATAAGTGCAGCACACGGCCCATGCGTGCAGCACACAGCCCATTTGTGCAGCAGTGCCCATTAAATGTGGCTGTGGCACTGCAGTCAGTCGGAGAGGTTTATGGAAAGACGCAACCCAGGAAACAAGCGGCTGGCGTATTTGTACTTGCGGAGCTGAGCTGTGTGTCCCAGGCTGTCCAACACCGGTTTTACCAACGAGACCTAAATCGTTTATGTCTTGTTAAAATGCAACTTTCAAGAGAGCCACCACGAAGCCACCCGGTGACACCAATTGGGCGTGGCCGCCCTACCCACGTGTTGTGTCACGACCGTCGAATGTCTACGTAAGCTGGGTAGAGAGACACCACGCGCACCCCCAAATCGTGTTAAGATGCTATTACTGCACCGTAGCAACGGACGATCGTACGAGCAGCCTCAAACACTGACCCACAGCCTCAAACACTGACCCACAGCCTCAAACACTGACCCACGGCCTCAACGCCGACATTCTCGCTGGAGTCCCCTCGCATCCGTCCGGCAAGTAGAAAAAAACGCCCCCCGACCCCGTAGGCTACTCGGCGACGCGCGGCGCATGCCAGGAGCCACTCGATGTCGACCCTGCGGATCTCGGCGCTCGCCCGGGGATTTAAAACCCCCTCTCGTGGTGGCATTCCCCCCGGGTGGCTGTGCGACGCAGTATCAGAGGTGAATCGGCTTCTTTATTCGCAGATTTCAAACTTGTTCCGATGCCGCTCGTATTACTCTCGTTGGGATTACGCACGGCAGGGATCATCGCCCCAAACGCCCTCCTCCCCCCACCCCTTGAATATATGAGATGAGACGCTATGTATTGCTGGGGCAAGCGCCATATGAATGCAAAGAATATCATTGCAATTACGTATCGGTATTTTTGCGAATGAAATGAGAGCCCCCCCCACCCGCTTGTTTTTTGGGTTGCGCCTTCCCCCCCGCCCCCCGAGCACGGCTCGGCTTGCCAACAACAGCAGCAGCAGTGGCGCGCCACGGCCTGACCCGGCTTCATACCGACAAGCAACGCGTATCGTCGTCGAACCTTAACACGGTGCAAATTATCTCAAATTAAATTAAAAAGGAGAGGAAACAACAACGCGCCAAAAAATAACCACGTACAATATAACTGCGACGACGACGACAGCAGCAACAACGACGAAAACAATAATAGTAGTAGTATTAACAAGCACGACGAGATTACTTTAAAAGGAAACAAAATAAGACGGTGAGGGGAGAGACCTCGGAGGGTTTAAGTCAAGAGACCCTTCTCTGTGCTCTGCGCCCTGCGGAGGCCACATGGAGATGGGAATCCGAGGGCGGACCTGTCGATCGCTACGACGGGGAGGTGGGCTGAAACGGAGAACACGGGTTAGGGGCATGGAGAGGGAGGGGGGGGGAGGTAGGGGGAGGGATGGGGTGGGGGGAGGGCAACACCAACACATTGCTTTTCGTGTGTTCCTTCTCTCGCTTCAGTGTTACGCTCAAACGCGTCGTCTTTACGTTTCTGTTCGCCCGCAGGCAAACCTCGTGCGTATTCGCGCGCTAGAGCCGCTCGCGGGCGGGACGACGCACGCGCTGCGGACGGGAGGGTCCGGCCGCGGATGCGCGTGGGCGAATATTTGGCCTGCGGCGACGATGCGAGCGGCCATGGCACGCGCCCGCTGCGCCCGCTACGCTCGCCCGCACGCACGCACGCACGCACGCACAGTGCGCCAAGGCCTGGGCAGCGGTTGTACGTTCAACCAAACGTAGTATCGTTGCGTAATTTGCAAATACAAAGGGACACATGACTCGCTGGATATATTTTATATATATATTTAACATATATTAGCATTTACTACTGTACAGCAAAAAAATACAAAGGTCGGATTTATCAATGCTTGGTACGCGAATAGAAGAGGTTTGCCTGCGTCTGTGGGTTCTTGGCAACGTTTAAAGACCGCAAATTGTCAAAACGTCCGGGTTTTAGTAATGCGACCAAAGCAACAAGAATTGCGACCACCAACGCAACTCAACAACTCATTCCAACCTTGCACCGACGCTCTTCTGGCACTGGAATCTACAGGAGAGGGTGGGGGAAACGCTGTCGCTGTCGCGAGGGCCAGAGGATGCACGATGGTTATTTTAGGGCAACTGTCGCCAGGAATTCTCACCAGCAACGGTTTCCTATGCTTCTGGACAAATCTGATAACTGCTTGCTCCCTAGTGTGCACATGGGTGGCAACATCCAATCAGATATCACCAGGTTGTGATATCTGATTGGATGTTGGCAAGTCGTTGCTCATCGTCGACTCTGCAAGCAACTGTTTTAGTTTGCTAGATCGGCCAGGTGGTGAAGCGGTAGGGCGAGCGGCCCGCAATCATGAGGTCACGAGTTCAAACCCTGGTTGGGGGATTGACTCGGCCCATCGTCGCTCTGGGCTCCGTAAAACAAGTACCACTTCGTATGGAAGTCAACAGTGGTTGTCCTATGGAGACGCTCGCACCTGCCATAGGAATGAGGTATTTCCACCACTGGTTCAGGGCTGTCGTTTGAGCAGGAGGTCACCGATTGGCTACACCAGGGGTCGGCAACCTGAGGTTCCGGAACCGCATGCTGCTATTTATAAGGACTGCTTCGTGACGTTATTTATTGAGGACCACCGTCTCCCGTCTTGTATGCATGTTGCATTGCGGCCCTTGAAATATTTAGTTTTTTTTTTACTAAATTCAAAAAGGAAAAAGGCTCTTTCCTTGTTATTGTGGTTGCCGACCCCCTGGGCTAGACAAAGCTCTGTGACTGCAATCGAGTCACGAGCGCTGTTCTTGGCAACTGGCTTTGCCGGTGGCGATTGCTGGCGACGATCACCAAAATAACTAGCCCACGTGCATCATGGCCTTGCCCACAATCGTCACGGCGGTGCGACTTCCCCCTATGGGTGTTGGCGATTTAATCCCACGTGGTCTGGGTGTAAATCTGACATTCTGCAGAGGAGGCGCCCCATCACACATCCTTCCCCACCGTGGGAGTGTCTCTCTTTGCCTGGGACTGTTGCACTGGGTGGCTGCGAGGTGCCGTGGGTAAAGCAACGGGCCGTGGCGAGTGTCCCAGCCTCCGTGGATTAACGACCGTTTGTTGCATAGCAAGCGCAATATTACAAAGTCTCGTACGATTACCACCACACCGGAATCACTCGCATTTTATTTTAAACGGGGAAAAAAACTACAACGCTTCCGAGTCATCGTTAAGACGCTAATATTAAATTATTCGCAAAATGTTTTTTTTTGTCAACTCATGCAGCTATTGTGAAAACCCTAACGGTATTTTCACTCGCAAGTGCGTAACGCAAAATGTACATATAAGTTTCTGTACTTTGCATTTAAATCCTTTAGCAAAATGGGAATGGCGTTTCTCAAACGTCAATCCGTGAGCGTCAACAAACGTGTTGTCTCGTCTACCAGGCTGTCATCCCTCGTCGGTCTGCAGTAACGAAGCGTGGGAATATTTCTGAAGCTTGCTAAACGTCGTTATATTGGTAAATGTAAAAAGACCGGACTGTCAGGTAAGTACGGGGTCCGTTTTGAAATAAATATAATTATTTACGACCGAGCCATGAACCAACGAGAGATGATAACGCTGCCAATGTTTTGTTTTACAATACGGGCCGACCAAGACAAACGTATTGCCTCATTTATCCAGATTTCCTTCTTGCGAGTAAACATTTCATATTAGCAAAACAAGGCCCTAACGAGGAATCTGTGGGCAGCCTCAGCGTGCGCACAGAACCTTCTCTCCATGAACTCTCTGGCCTGGCCCTGGCGGTCACGTGCAAATTAATGGCACGCAAACAAAAGCAAAGGTAGGTGGGAGGAGGTGGGGGGGGGGCGGGGCCGCCGCTGAGACCGGACCGGAGACTGTCGCTGCGGTGAGAAGAACCGTCACTCTGTGAGCGGCAAGCAAACGGCCGTTCAGCTCAAACGGCGTCAGGTGGCTTACTGCATTCATCCGTCAAGAGCAGCTACGTAATTTCCAACTCTGCTCCTCTCACTCCCCCCCCTGCCACCCTCTTCACTTGTCACCGTTCACAGTTGGGTTTCCACCAGAGGGGCTTTATTCTAAGCGTGAAAATATCTCTAAACTCCCCCTCGTCTGGATCTATTATACTCTGGGCTTTACCAAAGCTTCTGGCCTTTTTGATGTGAGCGCATGCTGAAAACGATGGGAAGTTAGTGGCGGGGGACAGGGTAAGCAAAGTGGTGGTTGGGAACAGCGGACGGCAGGAAAGCGATGTGGATGTAAAGAAGGAAGAAGAGACGAGTTTGTTTGCGATTGGTGGGGGAACGCGTGTGCAGGGTGGAGGAGGGAAGGTGACCGAGGTGGGCAGTGGAGTGGCACGGTGACCACGGGGTAGAGCTCAAGCCAGACATGGTGGTGGTGGTGGAGGTGACGAGGCTGTGAGAGCGGTCATTGCAGGTCGAGTTTCAACTGTGCAACAGCCGAGGGATCTGGCAGAAGGAAAGAAGCGATGGCATCTTTTTTGTTGAGGCACAGTTGCTGGGCTGAGCACAGGCCCAAAAGGCCCAAACCAACAGCACTGCCCAAGTTATAATGGCTTACGAGTGTAAAGCGTTTCTTGAATTGAGCAAGATCATTACAAGAGCTTGGGAAAAAGTGACGATGGGAGGGAATTTCGTAGTGGAACAGTGTGAGGGATGAAGCCAAAAGGGAAGAGCGGTGAACTGCGGTGTGACGAGCGAGCGAGCAGATGGTACGTGCGTTGTTGTGATCGGTAGTGTGGAGGTTGAACACGGTGTGGGGTGAGATCAAAGGCGACGTCTGGAAGACCTCAACAATGATGCAGGAATCCGTTCATGAAGTCCACGGGAACAGTGTCCACGGGAGTGGCGATAGAAGAGAGTGACAAGGAGGTGACTGACCACTGGTGAGCAAGCGACGGGAGTGAGTCAGCGAGTCAAGTTTGCTGGAAGAGTGACCGCGGCAGCAGCAGCAGCAGCGATAGAAGAGTGACACCGCGAGAGCTGCACGCGTGACGGTCGTTCCCACCACAGCGCCAGCTGTTTCTCCCGCACCCAACGCTCCCTCCACCCACCCCCCACGCTGCCCCCCGCCCCGTCCGCGCGACCCCGTGATCAGGTAGTGCGGCACTGCACCTGGCTCTCGGAGCCCGAGTCGTCGTCCGAGCCGAGCTCGGAGCCCGTGAGGCCCGTGATGCGGTAGCCCATGTTGAGCAGCATCACCTCCAGGGGGTCGGCGTTCATGCGCCGCTGGTTCGCCAGGCACACGGCGTCCGTGTCGTCCACCACGCGCTCATTCTCAAAGCCGTTCTGCCACGACACGAGGGAAATGGGGGGACACGGGGGACACGTGCGGGGGGGACACAGGGGGGGGCACGGGGGGAGGGACACGGAGACGCTCGGGGGGGACACAGGGAGACACACAGGGGCGGAGACGCATGGGGGGTGACACGGAGGTGACGGGGGGACTCAGCGGGACACGGGGGGAAATGGATGGGACAACGGGGGGGGGACGGGACATGGGGGGGGGGCAACACGGGGGAGGGGGAGACACGCAGGGCCAAAGACGCACGGGGGTGGCGTGGAATGACCCAAGGGACACGGGGATGGGGCGGGAGGACACGGTGGCGGGGGGGGGTACGGGGGGACACATGGGAAAAAAAAGAGACATGTTGGGACACAAAGACATGGCTATACGGGAACACGGGGATGCAAGGGCATAGAGATATAGGAGTATGGGAATACAGGGAAAAGGTAAATAAACATTGGGACATGGAGAAATGGAGACAGAGACAAATGGAAATGGGGAAATTAAACGAAGGAAGACAAGCCACGGAGACACAGGGAGACGGTACAGAGGGATACACAGGGGCACAAGGACCCGGGGACACAGACAGAAACATGTGGACAAAGAGACATGAGACAAGGGCATGGGGAGATAGGGTAAAGAGAATCAAATATGAGGGCTTGGCGACACGTGGCACCGAGGGTTAAAATATCTGGTGCAGTCAAACAAGCAATAGGGCTGTGCTCATCTCAATGAGCAGCCCTAAGCCAGCGGTGAGAAATCCAGATTACCATGACACAGGCTGGTCGGTCTACAAGACGACCGTGTTCACGTTCCAAAGAGGTAACGATGAAGGGCCGAGTTGACCCAAGATCAGGATTTGAACTTGTGACCTTCCGACTGCGAGCCGAGCGCTCTTTGACCGTAGCGCCACCCGGGGCCGATGAGGTGCTGCAATAACAGGCGCTCGATTATCCGGGAAAGCCTCAATCAGTCGAGACTTTTTTAAACATTTCCTGCTTCGAGATGTATGACCTTTTTCCTTCTCCACTCAGTGTTTTACAGTGTGGAAGAGACCCATGCGTACGAGAGGATAACACTCAAATGCTTTCTCCCACAGTTTCCCTCCGGAATCTCTCCAGTTACCCCCTGATGTCCCTCTGGGTTCCCCATGGTTTCCCCCAAGCATCCTTCCGGTTACCCCCACACTTTCCCCCTGGGTTCCCCCCTGGTACCCTTCCATTGTCCCCCACACTTCCCCCCCGGTATCCCCCCAGGGTTTCCCCGCACTTCCCCCCCGGGTTCCCCCGCACCTGCGGCCTCGGGGCCCAGAGTCTGACGACGGGGTCGATGCCGCTCGAGGCCAGCAGGCAGGCCGAGGGGTGCGGCTGCAGGCAGTTGACGATGGACTCGTCTCCGCGCAGCACGCGCAGCAGGTTGCACGTCGCCTTGTCCCACAGGAAGAAGGAGCCGTCGTCCGAGCCGGCCACCACGTACTGGCCCGCGCTGACAAGGCGCCACGCAGCAACGCACGGGCACACACGCACAAAACTACAACAGCAGCAGCAACCGTCATTCGTTACCACGTCACCACGGCGCTTGTGCCAAGCTAGGTACGCTTTGAGGTCGTCACATGAAGTGTGGAAGGATCGCTGCTGGCAGGAGGTCGTGGGACAAAGCCCGACGTTGTTGGGTCGACTCACCTGAGATGATTGACAATAACAAGACACGGCCTCTATTGCTGACCTTGGCACACGCTCCAGTACTCCTGCTGCTACCCCCTTATGACAACATTGTTACCTTTGCTTACATGCCCACGTTTAACTTCAAAAGTCTGTTAAGTTAGTATGGAGGAGTAGGGTCATGCTGTATAAACTAAAAGTAAAAACATTTGATATTGTGCACTCTTATATGAGTCCAGTCCATCACGAACGCGCATTGATCACACGTTGAAGTAGGCTCTTTGAAACAACAACACCCTTTGGTTCTGTCGGTTTCGGGCGCAACACAAGCGTCCGTCATCACCTGATGACGGACCCTTGTGTTGCGCCCGAAACGTCGTGATTTATTTTATTTTATACCTATGTGAGTATGGATTCCTGCAGTCACGAAAGCTTCAAATCAAGTTTAAACAACAACACCGTTTTAAGTTTGTTGCGGAACTGGCTCAGACTCAGGGACGGATCCCGAACATGATCTGGTAACGTGTTCCAGCTCTTTGGCCGGAGACACCGAAACTGTGCTGGCCGTATCGCGCATGAGGTCTACACGCGGAGCGGACAGCAGCAGGTCGCCGCATGCCGCGGATCGTAGTCGGAGTCGATTTGGGTCTGTTGAAGCTAGTAGAGATTTATACCGAGAGCAAGGTTGGCAGTTACAAAAAATTAATGGTAGAATGATACATTACAGCGAAGTTTTGCACGCCCCAATGAATTGAACAATAAATTAACTCTGTAATGGTGGAGCAAGCAAAGAGAACATTATTTGACATTAACTAAGGCCGACTAAACCGATGCTTAATGTTTGACCGCTTTAGCTGACCTGTGGGAGAAGAACGAAGGAAGGAAATCCACTGTCCAAAACCCCCACGGCTTCTCACCGGTTCAGACTAAGAAGATAAACGTGCCGTCCCACGCCACCACCTGCTGTGACACGGCCTACACTAGAGCGGCGGTGCGTGCGAGACGCGACGGGCCTCACCTGCCGAAGTAGTTGGCCTCCTTGATGTCGGTGGTGGTGTTGCAGTGGCCGCAGTAGCGCAGCTTGTAGTCGTAGCTGTGCTCACGCAGACGAAGCTCCTCCTCGGAAAACCCTCGCACGCGCCCGCCGCCACTCCCTGCTCCGCCGCCGCCCCCGCCGCCACCACCAGCCGGGTCAGTTGCCTTCCTCTCGTCGTCTGTGGGGAATCGGGGAAATGGGCGAGGGCGACAGCAGCATGTCGGTCGACTCCGTGACGCGATCGGGGGGGGGCGCTGGTAATCTCGGCGTAGGATGCCCACCGGTCCGGGTTTGATCCGGACATTCCGTGAATTGGTATCTCTTGTATGGGTGGCAGGAAATGATTTGTACTGAAATTTGACACCGGTGTTGCTGCGTTGAACTTGATCACAGCGGACTACACAGCGCTGATAATAGACCCAGGCTGACTGAGAAACATGTCCAGGCTTGCTCTGTGGGAAAGGTTGCGATCTAAGCTGCGGGCAGAATGCGACACGGTAACACGTCTCCTTGGGGGGGGGTCAGCAAGTGATCTGCGTGTACTACACACGGTACTACACGCGTGTGGCACTACACGCATTAGTTGTGTGGGGCACGTGTATTGCCCGCGTGGGGTCCACCCCCCCCGTCCACTCACCACTATCCGTGCGGGAAAAGAGCGCCGCCTTGATGTCTCGGTCGAGCGCGTCGCACGCACTACTGCGCGCCTGCTCGGGGAAGCGTCCGCGGAAGTCGTCGAGGCAGGCGAGCGCCTCGCCCACGTGCCGCAGCTCGTACAGGCAGCGCGCCAGCCGGAAGTGCGCCTTCAGGTGCCAAGGGTTGAGCGCCACGGCCGCGCGGCAGTCGCGCAGCGCCGCGTACTGGTCGCCATCCCTGCGCCGACATCGCCGTCGTGAGCCGGCGAGAACACGCGACGACCGGCAGTCGTGGTGGGTCGGTACGTGCCGAGGTACACTCGTACGCCGCTATACGCTGGTACACCGGTGGTACGCCAGTACACAGCGATCCGGTCATACACTGGTACACGGCGGTACGCTGTGGTACGCCGTACCACGGTGTACCACGTCGGCACACAGCAGTACGCCGGTAGACAGCGGTACGCCACACTGGCACTTCTCAAAACACCAAACACGTATAGTACCGCCGCCTTTGAGAACGGTTCTTCCGATTGCTCACCAATCGGGTTTCGTAGCAGGAATTCTAACGCTCCATTTCGATCACCGCCTGCGGCCGAGATGACAGTACGTGTGTGTATTTAACTTTGATTGTGTTGTTATAAGAACTACCAAGAACAAAAAAATGGAACCGGCAAAAAGACCAAGAGAGAGATCAGTCAGGGGGACGGTGCAGGGGGGTGAGAGGCAGGGGGTGTGGAGCAGGGGGGTGCGGGGCGAAGGGGTGCGGTGTAGAGGGGTACGGTGCAGGGGGGTGAGAGGCAGGGGGTGTGGAGCAGGGGGTGCGGGGCGAAGGGGTGCGGTGTAGGGGGGTGCAGTGCAGAGGGATGCAGGCAGCAGAGGGGTGCTGAGAAGGGGGGTGCGGTGCAGCAGGGGGGTGCGGAGTGCTCACCACTTGCGCTTCATGTAGGCGGCGGCGCGGTTGCCGTAGAGCACGGAGTTGGTGGGGCAAAGCGCGACGGCGCGGTTGTAGAGGCTCACGGCCACGGGCCACTGCTGGCGCCCAAACGCCGCGTTCGCCAGCTGCTTGAGCTTCTCCACGGCCGGCGGCAGCTCGGGGCTAGCGGCGCACGGCACAGCAACGGTAACAATCGAGAGTTTTAACTGCGCAGCGTGCTGAAAACTGCGACTCAAAACGCCGCCGCTTAATTTTTAGCGTGCGCAACCGCGGCGGTGGTGGGAGACGCGGAGCCACGGCGGCGGCCGTGCGCCCACTCACCTCGGCGGCGGCTGCTGGGGCTCGTCGGACAGGCGCAGGCCGTTGCTGTGCAGGTGCAGCCCGTTGGAGACGCCGTTTGCCTGCTTCCCGTTCTGCACGTCGGCTGCGAGTGCGGCAGCGCAGCGCCGATTATGGGCGTGTACGTGACGCGCGGCCTTCTGTGTTAAGCTGCTGCTGGGTGAGGGCCTCCGCCGAACCGAGATCACGCCGCGGAGATGGAGCGACGAAAATCGGCTCGTGCGTAGGTGGTGGGCGCGGATCGTTACATCGCAGGACCGAGCGATATGGCGGCGGCTTCGGGGAGGCCTTCATCAATGCAGCGGATTGACCATGGGCCACCAGTGACAATTGAGATGATGAAATCAATCATTATTTTTACGTGCCGATACCGCCCTCAATAAAGTAGGCATCCGTGCACATTACGGTACAGGGGGCATTTAGCAATCGGAGTGAAAAAAATAAACCTGTCACGACCTCAGCGGGTAACACGGCTGAGAAAAGGATATTGCACCCGATGATTGAGATGATGATTGAGATGATTGAGATGATTATTGAGATGGAGAAAATTATGGTGATGGGAGTTGTTGTCCAGTGCGCTGTCTCACCGCCCGGCGTTGCCCGGCGTCGCGAGGCAGCAGAGAAGCAGTACGGGCGCTGGCGGCTGTGGAGGTCGAACATGTAGACCTGCCGGCCATGCGGAGACACCCGGTGGCATCAGCCCCACACTTCGATCTTTCACTCACGAACTAAAACTCAACTATTTTTATTTTACCAGGGTAAGGCAGCAATGAGCTATGTAGCTCTTTTTTCAGAAGCGACCTGGCCACAAACGATAGCTCAACGAAGTGGCTTATTATCGTGTGTACATTTATAGCAGCCAAATATACTCTAAAACACACATCGACTCTAAATGTGGAAGGGAAAATCCCGGAGGACCCGGAGAAAAATCCACGTGACCACGGGGAGAAAGACACGCAAACTCCAAATATACAGCAGGCATCAAGGTCGGGATCGAACCCACGGCCTCCTGCATAGCAGGCGAGGTAGTTAACATCTTGCCACCGTGGCCGCCCCCATACTCTCCGCATCAACAATTCCCGCAACCGAACGTAGTGACGGCGTGCCCGTGGGGAGAGGCACGGGGGCCGACGCGCACACACCTGCTCCCCGCCCATGTTGACGAGCAGCTCGTTCCCGTCGGGACTGAAAGTGAGGTACGTGACGGCGAGCGTGCGGAACCTGCGCTGGTAGTCCGTCTGCTTTGACGGGAGGTGACCTGGGTGGAAGATGGGGGGTGGAAGATGGGGGGTGGGCAGGCAGGCGAGCGGCGTTTGGGTTGAGTGTCACGACCAGGGGGGGAGGGGGAACTGGTGGAAGGAGTGACGAGCGGAGGTAGGTGGCGGGCCCTGAGGCTCGCCGCTGAGCGTGTCGAGTCCTGTGTGCGGACACGGCGAGCGTCGCTCTTTGGGTTTGATGTACGGACAAGGAAACCGGAGTCGTCGTACCTCCCACCTCCCCCACACATCTTCATGTCCCAGGCAACTGTTGGTTACACGACGCACCACTAGCAAGTTCACTCCTGCCTGTGCTGCCAAGTGAAGGGATGATCGTATACATCATGTTGCGATGCATGCAAATATATGACTACAAACTAAAACTAAACTATTTACATTTATCCAGGTAAGGCCCACTAAGCTATGTAGTGCTTTTTCAGAAGCGACCTGGCCACAAATAACAGCACAAACAAGTGGCTAATCATGTGGAAATGTATAGCAGTCAAATACTCAAAACACATGTTTCTAAATGTGAAGGGAAAAACTGGAGGATGCGGAGAAAAATCCACGCGACCAGAGGGAGAACATGCAAACTCCAAATATATAGCAGTCGTCAGGGTCGGGATCGAACTCACGACCTCCTGCATACCAGGCGAAGGAGATAACATCTCGCCACCGTGGCGCCTCTAGTAGCAAGGTTGGCACGAGCCACGGTGCAAGGAACGAAATGTGGGAAAGGGGGGGCATATCTAATTTTCCCTCTCTTCATTCCTGGGCCTGTAGCCACCCGGGTGGAATTGCACCACCTGGACACTCGGTTAGCTACGGGCACTGGCAGCGGGCTCACCCGCCACGTAGTACTGCACGGCACCGTCGGGAAGCTTTCTGTACTGCGAGTCCAGCTCCACCCCCGTGCCGCTAGGGGCGTTCAGACGGCACGACTTCCTGCAGGAGAGGGGGGGGGGGCGCGGGTGTCGGGCGGCAAACGGGGGTCCACACAGAGGTCTCACGAGCAGAGCACAGCGCGATACCAGCAAGTCAAACACAGGGGTCTAGCACAACGTGATACCAGCAAGTCAAACACAGAGGTCTCACGAGCGGAGCATAATGCGGTAACAGCAAGTCAAACACAGGGGCCTAGCACAACGTGATACCAGCAAGTCAAACACAGGGGTCTAGCACAACGTGATACCAGCAAGTCAAACACAGGCCTAGCACAACATGATACCAGCAGGTCAAACACAGGGGTCTAGCACAACGTGATACCAGCAAGTCAAACACAGGTCTAGCACAACGTGATACCAGCAAGTCAAACACAGGGGTCTATCACAACGTGATACCAGCAAGTCAAACACAGGGGTCTAGCACAACGTGATACCAGCAGGTCAAACACAGGGGCCGAGCACAACGTGATACCAGCAAGTCAAACACAGGGGTCGAGCACAACGTGATACCAGCAAGTCAAACACAGGGGTCTAGCACAACGTGATACCAGCAAGTCAAACACAGGTCTAGCACAACGTGATACCAGTAAGTCAAACACAGGCCTAACACAACGTGATACCAGCAAGTCAAACACAGGTCTAGCACAACGGGATACCAGCAAGTCAAACACAGGGGCCTAACACAACGTGATACCAGCAAGTCAAACACAGAGGTCGAGCACAACGTGATACCAGTAAGTCAAACACAGAGGTCTAGCACAACGTGATACCAGTAAGTCAAACACAGGGGTCTAGCACAACGTGATACCAGCAAGTCAAACACAGAGGTCTAGCACAACGTGATACCAGTAAGTCAAACACAGAGGTCGAGCACAACACGGTAACAGCAAGTCAAACACAACGCCGGTCCTCACTGGACGGCTGCTTCTTCAGGTTAGCTCAAGGTATTAATGCCGCTTACTCCACGATCTGATGGAACCTGACCTGTGCTGCGTGATCATTCGCATGTCGTAGAGGCGCACGTAGGGGTCGTTGGCGCCCACGGCGAGGCTCGTGTTGTCGCTTGGGTTGATGGCGAGGCACTTGGCCTCCACCTGCGAGCTGCAGTACCACGTCAGGTCCACCAGCACCTGCGAGCGGTTGCTGCTCTCGCGGAGGTCAAACTGCCTGCTCCGCCGCCACAGGGAGGGTGACGGGGGAGGGTGGGGTTCACGGAGTCGGGGGAAGAGGACGCCACCAACGGGGTCACGCGTGGTTTGGCAGTGTTAGTGAACGGAGCACAGAGGCCCCTCGAAGACTTCACATCCATAATAGAGGTTTATGGGTTAGATTGCGAAAATATATAAATGTGTCGTTAAAACCCGCCACCACCTGACACAGCCAACTAGTAAGGGTTGTCACGTAAACAGAACGTGCCAATTCGTCACTAGTACAGCACACCGGTGTGTTGGAGAGCCAAGCCACAACATTTACAAACGGAGTACGACGTTTTGCCTGTAATTACAACCAGCTTCATCAGGCGACAGCCAGATTTGTGGAGAAGTCTCACTGTTTCGTTCCTTATATAGAGGTGTAGATGTGTTGACCACGCCTCTGCTTTAAGCAAAAACTCACGAGCTAGGCTGTGTCGGGTGGTGGCGGGTTTTAACGACACATTAATATATTTACGCGATCTAACCCAAAAACCTCTATTATGGATGATATTGGCCGCGAAAGCCTACGTGTTAAACTGAAGATTTAACAGTTTGTGACGAAAGTAGAAAGGGTTTATGCATTAGCTCTGTCTGTCCGTATCACCCTCCCTTCCCTCCTACCATCTTCCTTTACCTCTCACCCACACTTCCACCACTTCCATCTACCTCCCACCCACCTTTCCATTACCTCAACCTACCTCGTAGCCACCATCTCCCACTACCTCCTATCATACCTCCCACCCTCACTACAACCACCTTCCCCTACATCCCAATGTCTCCCACCTCCCCCACTCTCCATCCCTCTCCTTCCCAGGGCCATGCCTCATTGCAGGTGGGGGGGGGGGGGGAGGGTACCCACCGGATGGTGCCGTCCTCGCCGGCGCTCCAGAACATGTGCGGCGTGGAGGCGGCCGTGGCGATGCGCTTGACGCGGTTAGTGTGCTTGTCGAAGATGTGCAGCGTCTCCTTGCTCACGACGTCGTGCACGTGCACCTTGAAGTCAGCGGCGCCTGTCACCACGAGGCGGTCGCCCGAGTGCGGCAGGAACTGCGCGCACACACGCCGAGTCGTTTTACGGTTAGCGGTGCGCGTGCGGCCATTTCCCCGTCTGAAGCGATCGAAGCAATCAACGCAAGCGAAGCAATCGACGAGCCGCTTGCTCACATGCCGTCGGAATTGTTTTCCGTCCAAACGAGACAGATGTAAGAGAGGGACGATACGAGCTAGGCAGATAATACAAATGAGACAAATGGGACGGATTAAACGAGATGAACAATACGAGTGAGACAGTGGTGCGTGCAGGACAATACAAAACAGTATAAATTAATTAACGCGGACTTAAATCGTGATTCTGGTGTGGTGTGTAAACATCGACATTGGGGAGACAAAAGCACACAGGAGTGGTGCCATCCACAGCATCCCTCTTGTGCACCATGCCATGCTAACTCAACAGGTGCTCGCTAACAGCCGTTTCCCAGGCAGTCTACGAGCGTTCGAAGGGGATCTCCCCATGCTGAGTGGGGTGCCACAATGGAGAAATATTAACTCCTCGTCTTGTATACAGGAGTTTGTGGGTTCGAACACAACCCTGACGCCTATATATTTGGAGTTTGCGTATTCTCCCCGTGGTCGTGTGAATTTTTCTCCGGGTCCTATGGTTTTTCCCTCCACATTTAGAAACGTGGCTTTTAGAGTATTTGACTGCTGTAAATTTCCACGAGATAAGCCACTTCGTTGAGCTATTATTTGTGGCCAGGTGGCTTCTGGATAACATCTACATTGCTCAGTGGGCCTTATCTGATAAAATAAAACTAGTTTAGTTTAGAGTAAGTGAGTGCGGGTTATGCCTTGACAGAGAAGATGTTGGCTGTGTGTCCCGTGTGCATCTGCAGCAGCTTGCGGTGCCTCAGCGGGTCCCACAGGATGATGTGCTGGTCGTCCGAGCCCGACGCGAGCATCCTGCACAGGGGGGGAGGAGGGAGGGGGAGGTGGGGGCGAAGCGGACGAGGAGGTAAGTTGGGAGAGTGGGGTGGAACGAGAAAGGGGGGGCGAGGTAGGAGGATTTAACACGGTGGCTTTCATGACCAATATCCATAATACAGGTTTTTTTAAGGTTAGATCGCGTAAATATAAATATGTCGCTAAACCCGCCACAACCCGACACAGGAAATTAGTAAGGTTTGTCACGTGAACAGAACATGCTAATTGGTTACTAGTACAGTACACCGGTGTACTGTACTAGTAACCTGTATTATGGAGCAGGAGGCTTTGGACGCAGACCGTGCCGTCATTAAAGGCCGGCATTGCGATCGCTCCTTCAATCTATAAACATCTTCCAGTTCACCAGCGAGTTTTGCAAGCAAGCCCGACTCTGCTGATGAGACACGGAATGTCAAAATCGGTCCACAGTTTACCTGTGTTGAGCCAATGCTGCTGAAATTGCGCACTCCCAGAAGGCCGTGCGTCCAAAGGGATATGAAAAAAAAAACACTTTATTTGCTCACGTGGAGGGACAGATATGGGAGGGATGTGAAGTCTGCCTGTTTACTTTGGTGCCATTTTCAGTTCACCTCCCAGTTCTGCAGTGCCACATCGATACAAATTAATTTAATTAAAATGGGTGTATGCGTTCGTTCTTAGCAGTGCAAGGGTGTGTTAGCTGCTCAATACCTGCTTCTGGAGAATGTTTCGTGCGGGAATTTAAAACCGTCATGTCAACTTTGTGAATTATCTCCAGTACTTTCCAAGCACCGGATTCAAGTGTGATCGAAACTTTCATCAGTTTTCCACCCTCTGCTCTGAAGAGCTATTACCAGCAATGTCAGCCTAATATACCGGTACACTTAAATTTTAAAAAGGATTGTGATGCAAAACAATACCACCAATGCAATCCTCCAATTGTTATTTGGTCAACATTAAGGACTGCAATCGATAGCGAGAACATTCGTGAAAACAAGAGATTATGGTCGATATTAGAATGAAAATAAAAATTTACACTGCGAAGTCATCACGGCGAACCGTGCTTGCTTCCAAATTTTCACATTGGACACGTCCTCCAAAAGCTACTACTGCTAGTCACAACACCACCACCACCACAACCTGGCTTCCGTGCTCAATGTTAACCATGGGCACATCCTTGAAAGACCACTCCGGCAGTTTCATATGCCGCAGCGTGGCTTCAGAGGCTCACACACGCCCGTGGCATCGCGCCTGTTCCAGCAGCGGCCGTGAGAGGCTAAATTAAGGCGAATTTGTACTCAGTGTGCCAAGCTACACGGCAATCAAGGGCTTCACGCTGAGTTAATAAGGCACGTTCCCTCCACAGACTGACAGATTAACATATACGCCACAAAAATGCTGTGCAGTAATTGTAACTTTAAATAATGTGTGATAAACGTCCTCAATTGACGAAGTGATTTTGCAAAGGCGCTCCTGTGTACATATTTCCTATATATGTTTAACTCCTTGCGAACAAGAAGTTCCATCTCAAAGTTAATTTCCAGGTAAAATATTCTAATTAAACAAAATCGTAAGCATGCAAGTATTGACGGGTTGGCTGTTGCCAGCTACTACCGGTTCGCATATGTGTGTGTGTATGTTGAACTTCTTTCGCACCGTAAGTAGCACACCGTGCTAATCGGAGGTGCGGGGGAAGGACAACACACATGATCCACTTTAGTGAAAAGGAATTGGCCCAACATCCACAATGACGGTTCCTGAATAAGAAAACCGACGTTCAGACCGGCGTGCGTTTGTGCTGCTGCTGCGTGCGTATGACTCACTCTCCCTTCTCATTCCACTCGAGGCAGTTGACGCAGCCCGTGTGACCCTACGGAGAAACGGAGAGAGTGCAAATCAGTGCAGCCGTTCCACGGCTCGCTGCACTTGCATGGGGCCCCTCCCTGCTGTCAACGGCCGTGCCTGCCAAGGGGAACACAGTGATAGAGATCCCCCCCATTTAGCCTTGCAGACCGAAAGGAAAGTGCTATGAGCGAGCGTTTATTAAGGGACGGCATAGCACAAGAAGGGATGGTGTGGTTACCACCCAAGGCTGGGCCGTCTTGTTTCCCCACACCATTCACTGAAGGCTGAGCCAACCTACGCAAGACCCGGGACAAGGTTAAGATAGCGCTCGCCACTCACGTCACGTATGGCCCGGAATCAAACCCAGCCCACTGGGATCGTAGCACGGCGAATGAACCACTGAACCCGCTGGCTTAGACCATCAAACAAGTCAGCTTCAAGCGACTGACACCTGTTGTCCAACCAAGATGCTCAGTGGTGACAACTGCGTAGCACTCAGGTGGCCAATATGAACCCCCTAGGCTCGCCGGCCACCTATACTTGCAGTCTCGTGCATCTCTGCCGGTAAACATTCTCAGCCGCCCAAGGTTAATCGCTGATCTTCTTCCTTTACCGTAATTAAGACTCCCAACTGTGTTATCGGCATTGCGTCGCGAGACGAAGAAAACTGCACTTGGAACTCGCACAGCAAGCAGTGCTCCTCCCTGTGTTAGAAATCAGTGCTGGAAGTTGATGCTACAGAACTGCTTCCGAAATTCCCTCAAAGGACCTCATTACACACGCCAGGGTAGGGGGGGAAATTTTTGTTATGCCCTGCAAAAGTTAGCCGCGCGCATCGCAAAAAATAATAATATTGAGAGCCGAATCGAGTGGCTTTTTGTGTATTCAAGAGTGACAAGGCGACGGAGATGAGTCGGTGTAATATCTTGAAACCACGGTATAATCGCTAAGTGGCCGACACACCTGGATTCGTCTATCAGTGGCGTCAGCGCTGCTGGCACGCATGGCATTAGTGCCGAGACAATCTCTTCAATCTCGCCCGTGACTCCCAACCGCGAAGCGGAGTGACACGGCTGGTGATTGGGCGATCGAGTGGGCGAGCGTGGCATCACCTGCAGCTCGGCCTCCAGCCCGAGGCGGCGCACCATCGCATCCGTCACGTGCTGCCTCCGCTGGAAGGAGAGGACCCCACGCTCCTGCACGCGCCGAAACCCCGCATACCCAAAAGCCGGGTGACACCGCACGCCTTTCCTGCACCGACTCCGCTCAACCACTTCCTCCACGCATGTTAACTACGGTTGCATTTCTCCAATCCAATTTTCAGAAAATATCTTCTGTTGCTGTCCGCAATCTCAGTGATAGTGCAACTCTGAAATGACTCCTTTGACTTCTGTATTTGATTACTTTCTACATGAAATTGCAGTGTAATTGTACCATGTTATAATTTACTCATTAGCCTGGATTACTCAATCGGTTTCCACTGGAACCAAATGCATTTCCATCGTCTAAAGGTGGATGAAAAATGTTTGTGTACAGATTTCATAGCCCCTTCCAACATGCGTTGCTCCCTGAAGGCATTTTAAAGAAATGTTACCTTCTGAGCTGCACAACGGCATAACGTCACACAGCGTGTCACGTAACTTCGGGAAATTACATCATGCCTTGGACGATAATGCACGTGCATCAAGGCAAATAATTTTAACGCTGGATTGTCTACAGATGTCAAGCACCCTTTGATCAATCTTTCTGGGTTTCTATACGGCAATTCCTTTATATAATTAATACGAAAGTTTAGTTCATATCGGATCACCTTTAGGGACGTTATTTGTCACCAGTTTCAGACAGAATCAATGCAAAGTCAAGCATAATGTTTAATGGTTTGTCTTTCATATAATGTGATGGACGGTATATAGTCTTACGGTAAAAAAATATTTTTCTAAATGCAGTTTGTTCACATTGTTGGTCGATATCCAAAATTTAAAATATTTGGTACTGTGACCTTCGTGAATTATATATGCATGTGATAAGGGGGTAAAGTACATGTACAGCATTTTTGTAAATCCACTGCTGGATAAAAGAGGCTCTCCACACCGTGCGGGAGGTGGCAGCTGTTGACCATATTTCACCAGGTTGGTGACCGTGAGAGAACATAAAAGTACAGTACAACAATGGATTTTTCTGCACGGTCCCCCCTTCTTCTTTTGCCTACCACACAGATAATAGGGTCAAGGGTCGGTTATACTCAAATCAGTGTTGTCCCTTCTTGAATTGAAGATTGAGGCATTGTTATATGATTGAAGTAACTAATTTGTGTGTAAAAAAATTAGTAAATAGGTCCACAAATGTAAGCAGCTGCTCCTACATTGTCAATGAATTCCAGTTATTCCAACTGGTTGTTGACCTTTACAATTTTACAGTGGGCTTCACCTGCTCAGATAAAAATTGTTTTGTTTCATTTCTTTGTTTCAAAGCATTTTGTTTACCTCTCCTAGACTTTACACTCCTATCGTGTTTAAGAATTGTTTGTTGTTGTCGTGCCCCGACTGGACATCTGTGAAAGAGAGCTTTATAGCTCATTGGATTCCTCCAGGATAAATACATCTTCTGATATTTTCAACTCCGACAAGGGCAATGGTTATATTTAAAATTCTGACATCTGGACCATCATCCTCATCATAAAAACAAGGGGTATAGTTTTAAAAAATTCTGAGATCTGCATAAAATTCCTCCACTAGTTTTATGATTGTGTCCCCATCAATCTTGCTTCCATTTGAGATTCACAACATCATGAACTTTCTTTTTTGTTGTTGCAAATGTTACGCGTCATTAGGGACGCTGCTGCCACGGTGTAAAGTGATTAGCACACTGGACTTGCAATCCAGGTGTCATCAGTTTGATTCAATCTCCCGGTACGGCAGTTGAAACAATGGGAAAATTACGACCCTATCAACTCGCAGGGGACTTCATTCTAGGTGGATATGTGAAATGGGCAGTTTTGTGAGCATCTATCAATCAGTCCAAGATAGAAAAAGGTGCTTACACCACGCACAAATACTACACTGGCTGCAGACGGTTAAGTGGTCAGGGCGGATATACGATGGCTAAAATTACCAGAAACGAACCGCAACACCTTGCAGATCTCGTCAAGGAGCATAAGCCATCACGCAAACTCCGGTCATCCTTGCAGCAGCGGCTTTTGGCTAACCATCAAACAAAGACGGTCACTGCAACGCGCGCTTCCAGATGCGCTTCTGCGACCGTCTGGAATGCTCTTCCTTCTGATATTAGGAAGCTATTCAAGCTATAACCGACCTTTTCACATATACGCCTATACCTCAGTCCCAAGCGATTTGATATGCAGCAATGTACTGTAGTAATTTTCCCATTGTCTTTAGTTTGTTCTCCTTCCCGAACACCTCAATTAGCACGGTCAGCTATGTATGGCGCGAGAGAAGTTTAACATAACACACACGCATTCTTATAATTGTAAATCCACGGTAAATAATGAAAGGAAAGACAGGGAAACCACCGCGTCGCTTCACCTTGATCTGCCGGTTGATGATGTCCATGGTGACGTTGTAGGGATCCATTGCGGGACGATTGCTGTGCACCACCTTGCGCTCGTGTAAGACTGGCTCTGGCTGCTGGTCCCCTGCGATGGGGGGGGAGTTGACGCGTACGGCGAGAGAGCGGGCCGCTAGTGGAACGACGGCGGTGAGGGAGGGCGAACGGCGGTGGCGGCGTCGGCGTCTCGAGCGACTCTCCAACTCGACTCCCGCTGGCCCTGAGAGGACGACTCGCGGGGCTCACCCATGGCGGGGGACGGGGGGCCAGTGATGGCGCTGAGAAATCATCACAGAGAAAGAGAATCGATCATGAAGAGTGAGCTGTTACAACGTTCAACTGTTGAGATTCAACCGTTAATGTGCCTACTAGATTAGAGTTGTGTAAAGTTACATCGACTTTTTATAAATCGTAATGCGCGTTAGAGTATTTTGAACGTCCTGTATATGTTATTTAAACTTCAAATAAACAAAAATTCACAAAAAAAACCATTGCAACCAACAGAACACCCCTTTCGTCTGCACACGGTGAGTGATTACGCCGTGTGATGCGAGCTATGAACTTTCTCAACTGAAAACTAAACAATGCATTCTGCAATCGCCGAAACGGGGCTATAATGCTGCGTAACAATTTCAAGTTCAGGAGCCCGCAATACATCGGATGAAAATAACTGTTGGAAATGACACTGCTGTTTGCATGGGACGAGGTTTCCACACCCAAACGCAGTTCACACGAGCCCGCGGCCCAGCAGCTCGTATTGCATGCGAGGGTGAGAACGCATCAGAGGTCTGGCGATGTCAAACACCCTCGAAATGTCGTTCGAGGTATCAAACGCATTCCAAAAGCCGGTTAGGTTATCAGACACTTCCCAAACGCCAGTCGAGCAGGCATTTTCCAAAAACAGCACACGCGAACACACATACGTAAACACAGGATGGACAACAACATGACAGTGAAAAGCGTTGTTGTTCGGGAAAAAAATTGAAGGAACAGGAAAGAGAGGAAGACCTAAGAGAGAATGGCTTGCCGACGACATTAAGAGATCGGTGCCGGACAGATTGTGTCCACTACTTGAGCGCATATTGGCACTGCGGGACACAGACAGGGAAGTGGGGAAAACAACAAAAATACGAAATGTACAGCGAACACAGACTAACTACAGTACTACTACTACAGTACTACTACTACAGTACTACTACTACAGTACTACTACTACAGTACTACTACACTACTACTACTACAGTAATACTACTACAGTACTATTACAGTACTACTACAGTACTATACAGTACCACTACTACAGCACTGGTACTACAGTACGACTACAGTACTATTACAGTACCTATTACAGTACTACAGTACTACTACAGTACTACTACTACTACAGTACTACTACTACAGTACTACTACTACTGCCACTGCTGCTACTCCGGGGGCGATCTGCCCCATGGATCGTGATGACGACGTTGAGTTTAACCCGGGACAAGCTCGTTAATCGTTAAGCGTTTACGATTAACCTCGAGTGGAGGGGCAGGGGTGGTGGTGGCGGTCGGGGTGGGGGGGGGGCCTCCACTGCGGCCAGCGGGCGGAGGGAGGTGGCTGGGGGGGGGGGGCCTTGGCTAGGCGAGAGGGAGGCGCTCGGAGCGGCCTCGGTAAAGGCGACGACTTCCCGACTCGCAGCCCGCTCCTCCCTCCCTCGTCCTCCACTCCGCGGCTCACTCCGTCTCCACCACCGCCACTACCTCGTCGTCGTTGTTAGAGGGCAGTCCGCCTCGATCCGCGGCGCCGCCGTGAGGCTGCTGACGGTCGCGATCTCTGCGCGGTGCTCGCTCGGGGACGGTGGTTGGGGGCGGAGCCTACGGGCCCCGGGTGCTTTACGGCGCGGCTGCCGTAAAGCATCGCCCGTCAACATTAAAAGAAAATCTTTCAATGTAACAACAAAAAAATCTATTTTTTGAACGGCTTAAAAATTTGCCGACATCAACTTTGCGCGAGCCTCTGTCGGATTCAGATGCTGAGATAATTGTTTGTTGTGATGTTTTTTTGGGGGAGAATTAAAAAAACCCATTACAGAGTATTGGGTGCGAAGTCGTCAGTGTCGTGAACAGGAGCACTTTGCGACATCTTGACAAACGAGGCCCCCACCCCCGCTCCCAGCGACGCGGAGATTGCGAAATCACTTCTCCTGATACAAAGACAAAGATCCCCGGTGTAGCCTTAACAGACTGTTGGGACAAGTGCTGTTAGCGAGCAGCACCTATCATACGTGCTCCACTGACAACAACAACTGCCATTCGCCACTAAGTGGCGGTGACGTCACCACGGCGCCTGTGCCAGGCCATGTGCACCTTGAGGCCACGTGAAGTGTCGAACGCCCGCTGGCAGGAGGTCAAGGGGCAGATCCAGGTGCCACGGGTCGACTGACTGAGATGACCGAGATGACTGGCTGATGCACCACCTATGCCCCCAACAACACACACAATAACAACACACACACACAATAACAACACACACACACAAAAACAACACACACAATAACAACACACACAATAACAACACACACACACAATAACAACACACAATAACAACACACACAATAACAACAGACAACAAAGATGCCCCATATAGCCTTAACAGACTGTTGGGTGCTGTTTGCAAGCACCTATGAAGGCTGGCACGGCACACGAGGGGGTGGGTGGCCAGCACCACGCCCGACAGCCTTTGTCTTCCCAGTGACAATGTTTATACACTGTCAGGTACTCAATTGAGGCCGAGTTGACCTAGGGGAGCCCAGGACCGGTTCAGATAATCGTCACCGGTGTTGGTCGTGAGCAGGAATCGAACTCGGGTAACCAGGTTCGTGGCGCATAGCACTAACTGCTACACCACCGCTCCCCACACGTAAACATACCAACGTGGCACTATCTCGGCCTCGCCGTGCGCTGCGTTGCACCGCTAGTCGAGTAGATAACCATGTGTTCAATAAACCCTCGGAGCCAGGATGACCGTCCAACTCCGATCGTCATGTATTGATTGTAACAGGTAAAACTGGTGAGAAAACACAGATACAGCATCTGTTATAATTCGGAAACACCCACACAATGAACACCACAGCATCAGAACATTGTCTTAGATAACAATAGATCCTGGAAGGACCAGGCCCCCACATTACCCCTGAACAACTAGACAAAGGCACAAGCTGGTGCGTTGCATACAGGCACATAGTGTATTCATCCCACTGCACCCCAAATGTACAGCATTACACTTAACACTAAGCTGTGGATGAGATACTTCGTCATCACTCTCAGGATCGCAACATAGGCACAAGTCTGACTCGACCTACTAAATCACAAGTAACATCCACAATAAGGAAAGTCACAGGCTTCGTTACTAACTAGGCCTCGTATTTACTACAACAACTTAACGGCACTATAAAGGCATTTACATTGCTATAACGGTCATTCCAACATTACAACAGCATTTCCAATATTATAGGAATATAAACAACATACAGATAATGCTTCTTAAGCTCCAACAATGGACAAGTGCGGCTGTGGTCTCACTGAGATGCGACGCGTGCCGCCATCTTGACTTATCTGTGTAATGGCTGACGCCCGCGTGGTACAGTGGAAATCTAACATCGTCACTTCCTGGTCACGTGACCAACATTAGCATCAAAAAACAGGAACTTCCTGTGAACGCACGCTCCACATCTGCCGTGAGGCAAGACACTCCCCGTCTGGTATCTAGGAGATACCACCATTTATTTCCTATCTCATAAACAAGTGTATAACAACTTCAACGGGTCGACTTATTTGTCCATATCTTTGCGAGAGAGAAGTAGTACTATCTCGACTATGGGCCTGATGAAAGTTCTTGCGACACCTTGCTTCGCAATCATAACCTCGACCTTTCGAACTTTTCCATCGGCACTTGAAATCGACTTGAGGATGCGGCCCATTGGCCACTCATTCCGTTTGGCTTGGTTGTCCTTCAGTAGGACGAGGTCGCCTTCTTGGATGTCTGGTCTATTAGACTGCCACTTGTTGCGCACTTGGAGTGTCGTAAGGTACTCGTTTTTCCAGCGACGCCAGAACGTGTTCGCGAAGCTCTGCACTTGTCTCCATTGACGTCTGTAGAGGTCTGCAGTGCTGGCCTCCTCGGTAGGTGCTGTGAGCACATCTGTCTTCTGGGTAAGAAGTGTAGCAGGAGTCAAGATGAATGGTGACTCCGGGTCGGTTGAGACGGGGATCAGGGGTCTTGAGTTAATTATGGCTGAGACCTCGGCCATGAGAGTGGTCAAGACCTCGTGAGAGAGCCGTGTGGACCCGACATCACATAGCATGGAGTCGAGAATGCGTCGAGCAATCCCGATCATGCGTTCCCAGGCTCCACCCATGTGCGAAGAGTGGGGAGGATTGAAGATCTATGTGCAGCCTTGGTCACCAAGGTATTTCCTGACAGAATAATCTTCGACATTCTCCGTATTGATCTTAAGCTCTTTACATGCTCCTATGAAATTGGTTCCACAATCAGAACGGAGTTGCTTGGCTGGCCCTCTGATGGCGAAGAACCTCCGGAGTGCATTTATAAAGCTCGAAGAGTCCATGGACTCGATGACTTCGATGTGCACTGCTCGTGTACTCATACAGGTGAACAGCACTGCCCAACGTTTGCTGTTCGCGAGCCCTCCTCTGGTGCGGCGGGAGATGACTGTCCACGGTCCGAACACGTCAATCCCTACAGAGGTGAAGGGAGGTTCCACACTGAGTCGATCGGCTGGGAGGTCTGCCATTTTCTGTTCTTCCTGTTTTCCACGTAGCTTGCGACACCGGATACACTTGTGGATTGTGCTGGCGATGCACCTCTTTGCTCCAACGATCCACAGCCCTGCAGATCGGATTGCTCCTTCTGTGAAGTGCCGACCTTGGTGCTTGACCTTCTCGTGGTAGTGGCGCACGAGTAAGATTGCGATGTGGCTCTGGCTTGGGATTATGAGGGGGTTTCGTTCATTCTCATCTAATTTTGCATTCCCTAGCCGACCACCGATCCTGAGCAAGTCGTCTTTGTCCATCCCGGGGTTTAGCTTCCTGAGGGTGCTGACCCTAGGAAGGTATTCTCCCTTGTTAATGGCCTTGATCTCACTTGAATAAGCTGCCTGTTGCACACAGCGGAAGATTGATTTCCTTGCTCTGGAAAGCTCGTCTTCAGTGCGTGGCACTGTGCAGTAATGCCATCCATTGCAGCTACCAGTGGTGCCTCTCATCGGGCGATGGAAGCAGTCTGCGATATGCGTTAAATGTGCTATCGCTCGCACGAGCGTCGTCCATTTCAAGAAATGTTCAAAATGGTGTGGACTCAGTGGACTTCTTGGTCGCACATTTGTTACGAAAGTTGTCACTAGAGGACGAATCTCCTTGTCGGACTCGGGCTCTAAGAGTCCAAAGGTCTCCTTGGTAGTACATGGGCCAACGTCACGTCGTAACAGGAACGCTGGACCCGTCAGCCAGATGGTTTGATTCAGCAGAGATGCAGGGACGGACCTAGTTGCGAGATCTGCTGGATTCTGGTCAGTTGGAACGTAATTCCATTGCTCCGGCTGCGTCGATCTCCTGATGCGCTCCACCCGGTTGCTGATGTAGGTGTAGAACCTTCTGGTTTGGTTGTTTATGTAGCCTAGTACGACCTTACTGTCCGTGTAGAACTTGACCGCGTCCAGTTTGACGTCAAATTCGTCTAAGATCAGTTCCGCCACCTCTGTAGCAAGAATGGCTCCACACAGCTCGAGCCTTGAGATGGTATGTTCCGGTTGTGGGGCCTTGCCGTGGAACTCCTTCCTAGAATTCCCACTCGGACGATAGCTCCGAGTCGAGGAACGGAGAGGCCACGGTCACAGCGACCACCGCCACGACCACCAGCAGAGCGACAAGCAGCGGCTTCACCATAGTCTTCTTCCCGTCAGTCAGGACTGGCTTGGAGAAACGTGGAGGAACAAACTCCAACGAAGACGGTGGATGCACAAGCGAAGTCATGGTGGTTTCTTCGTAAGTCTGCACGGTACAGCCTTGACTTCTCTCGCCGAGTTCCTCTTTCAGCGTGAAGTGGTTGGGGCACGGTTTGAAGAGCGACGTGCGTCCATTCGTGAGCACACTCGTTCTGAATGTGCTAATGTGGTCTGGTTTGTGTATTCCCTTCAGACAAACGTCACCTACGATGACCCATCCTAGGTCGAGTCTCTGGGCATAGGGAGCGTCGTGAGGTCCATTGCGTTGGTTACGAACCTTGTGGACTCTCAGCATGTCCCTGCCGAGCAGAAGTAAAATCTGTGCCGCGTGATCCAATGGCGGGATGAACTCTGCTATGGGTTTCAGGTGTGGGTGGTGACGTGCAACTTCGGGCGTGGGAATCTCACTCCTGTCGTCCGGTATCTCGTTGCACTCTGTCACCGTAGGAAGGGCTAGCTTCATGGTGCTATCTATGGTTTCCACCATGAGGCCGCTCGCTCTTCTTCCCGCTGTCTCCATCAGTCCTGAGCATGTTCTGAGCGTGTATGGAAAGGAATTCCCACCTACACTTAGCTGATCAAAGAACTCTGACCTTGCCAAAGACCTGTTGCTCTGGTCGTCCATTATGGCGTACATCCTTACTGCCCTTTCAGGATGTCCTTTGGGATAGACTCGGACGAGGCATATCTTTGAGCAAGATCTTCCTTTGAAGCCTTCTCCACAGACTTCTGTGCATTTGGTTGTGATTGACGAAGTGAGTGCGGCGGTCTCGCCTTGCTCCCCGCCGTGCTCTGCTTCGGGATCGGAAGCCTTAGTGCTACTGGGTTTTGAGTAAAATGTGTGCAGAGCCGTTGCGTGTTTGTCGCTGCCACATTCCTCGCACTTGATATCTGCCTTGCAATTCCTTGCAAGGTGGTTAGTAGAAGCACAGCATTTGAAGCACACTCCAAATTCTTTCAGCATGTTCTTCCGCTCTTCCAATGGCTTCCTCCTGAACTCATGGCATTTCTGGAGGGAGTGAGGTTTATCATGCAATGGGCATTGCTTCTCTGGATCCTCTATCTTTTTCTTTGTGGTGGTTGCCTGGACGGAGTTTGCGAATGTCGCAGGAGAGACCTCAGTCTTGTGTACGGAAATTGGCACTCTCGCTGTTCCTCGTTTCGCCGTTGTCCTTTCCATTTTTGGGAGATCTGGACTGGAAATCCCCGTGGTGCCAAACATGAAACTCGGGTCATTTCTAGTCTTAGCCAGGTTGCGGATAAACTTTGAGAAAAAAGAGAATGGGGGGAATGCAACCTGATGCTCTGACTTGTATCTTGAACCCGCTGTTCTCCATTTTTCCTGCACGTCAAATGGCAATTTCTCTACGATGGGGTTCACGCCATGGTAGGTATTCAAGAAAATGAGACCTGGTAAGTAGGGATCAGCCTGGGCTGATTCAAGCTCCATCAAAAGATCTCCAAGCTCCCGTAACCTTTTATTGTCTCGACCAGAGATTTTTGGAAAGTTCTGCAACTTCTTGAAGAGAGCCTTCTCAATGGTTTCTGGGCTACCATAGCAATCCTCGAGCCTCTCCCACACCGCATGCAGGCTTGAGGCGGGGTCGTCAATGTTTGCTGACCGGATCCTCTTTGCGTACTCTGCAGATTCATTTCCTAACCATTTCACCAACAGGTCGAGTTCTTCACTTGCAGAGATGTCTGCATTTCGGATTGCATTCCTGAAGGTAGATCTCCAGGCTCGATAGTTCTCAGAGTGGTCATCAAACTTAACGAGTCCTGTGTTGATTAGTTCGCGGTGAGCCAGGTACCTAGCAAAGTCTCCTAGTCCTGCTGATCCAGGGTTTGTCCATACTGGCGCTTGTGAGGCGGCATTATTGGCTGTATTGCCTAGCATGCCGTCATTTGCAATGGCGTTGGACTGTGGGCCCAAAGGGTTTCGATCACGTTGGTTGGATCCCCTTATGTGACTGTCTGGAATGTGGGTCTGACTTGGTGCATCCACGTCTGACCCCACGTGCGCGACGCTGAGTTGGCGACTAACTGCCAGGGCAGGATATGCATTTCCACCATTCCTGTAGACAGCATTCATGTTCATTCGGTGTGGAGATGGCGATGCCTGAACGTCCACCCTTTGTTCAGTATCGTTTGGTGGAGGAGCATTGATGCATTGTTCAGACCAGTCCAAAATATTTTTTCTGGTGAGTTGATCACGGTCCTTGACAGGTATCTGCGTGCCAAACTCACTCCAATTCTCTTCCTTATCCAGGTTGGCTGCTGCTTCGAGCACCTCTGCCTGGGCCATTGCAGCAGCTGCTTCCTTTTTGAGTTGTAGGGTGCTTAACTTAGTATCCAGCTCAATTTTCTTCCGTGTGGCAGTAGCCACTAATGTACTCTCTTGCTCTTCAAGCTCTGCTTTTTCTTGCTCTGCTTTCTTCCGTGCGGCAGCAGTTGCTAATAGACTTTCTTGCTCTGCGAGCTCTGCTTTCCTCCGTGCTGCGGCAGTTGCTATGCTTGCTTCTTCTTGTATGCGAGCCTTTTCAATTAGCATGGCTTCTTCTTCAGCCATGAAGGCGATACGGGCGTTTGCTGCTTCTGCTGCGGCGCGTGCCTGAGCTGCTGCCATACCAGTAGATGATATATGTGAGTGTGCTGAGGCTTTAGATCTTGTGGTGGACCTGGATGAGACAGAGTGCTGAGATCGTGTCTCTCTTAAGCCCTCCACACGGTCCATTGCATTTTGTATCACTGCCTGCACATTATCATCGAGCAGTTCGAGGAAGTGCTCTTGTCTGTGCACTCCCTCAATGCCCTCATCTGTTTTCACCTTCATCAGGAGGGAGATGTATCTATCTTAATTTTAGAACTTTCGTGACTGCAGGAATTATTATTTGGTTCTTTCGGTTAAGTCACGTCTAAAGATAAAATAATAAATTAAATTAAATAATAGAATACGACGTTTCGATTGCAACACAAGCAATCATCATCAGGTATAATGAAATAGCGACATAAAATCTAACCAGAAAACTATAGACAGACATATTAGCAGACAGATATCACCAAGATACATAGCGGGAGCAACACAGGTAACAGAGAGGGGTGATCGTCTCTGTGGGGTGGCCTTAAATAGACAGAGGGGGGGGCGGAGGCAGAGAGAAGGAAGGGGGGTTAGAGAAAAAATTAGCATATCAATGAGTGGTCAACAGACGTGGTGCTGCACGGCAAGTAAGCCTGAAAATCAGGAGGACACACTAAAATTAAATAACCTAGTAAAATATCGAAATGTAATGTAATACAACACAGAGGGTCGGTCAACACACAATTAACGCATAGCCTGGTTGATTACGTATTTCAAAGATTGCTAAGTTAGAATTTAAGTGTGAACATTCTAAAGAGGACACAGGCAGAGAAAACAAGTCGCCAGAGAGAGAGAAAAAAGGATAAGCTTAAAACTTCCCCGTAGAAGTGGTTCAATCTTAATTTTAGAACTTTCGTGACTGCAGGAATTATTATTTGGTTCTTTCGGTTAAGTCACGTCTAAAGATAAAATGATAAATTAAATTAAATAATAGAATACGACGTTTTGATTGCAACACAAGCAATCATCATCAGGTATAATGAAATAGCGACATAAAATCTAACCAGAAAACTATAGACAGACATATTAGCAGACAGATCAGTGGCGGCTCCTGCAAACTCTCTCAGGGGGGGCAAATGTCTGGATGATTGATAAGGATAAGGTCCACCCATGCAATGAATAAATTAACAGCTTAAGCATGTGTAATAATTCTCCGGAGACGGATTCGGAATCAGTCCTCTTTATTTTCACTTGACGGTACACTTGCTCCCACACGCTCCGTTGCTGGCAGACAACGTAGCGTCAGCGGACTCCCACCAGCTCCCACCGCGCACGTGGCACCCGGAGCCCCGTACGCGCGTGGCTCTCGCCCCCGTTCAGTTCCCAGACTCCTCCTCGATCCTTCCTCTCTCTCCCTCTTAATCCCTTCGTCACGTGGTCCTCCCAGCCAATCCTCCATGGACAATCTCGACCGTTCTCGATGGTTCCCTGTCAATCCCGGGACCACGCCTCTTACCCGGGTCCCCATTGGCTGGGGTCCCAATTGGCTGGGCCAATCACTCCTGCTGACATGCCGTGATCACGCCGGCCCCACACTCCCTATCTCAACCCTTATTGGCTACAAGCAGGACCGGCAAGCCAATCCCCCACGTGAACCCACGATAGCTGTTATTACATCACCCCCCCCCCCCGGTGAAAAAAATAGCCGTCTCGGCTGGGAAAGGGTGATAAACCAATTCCGAAACATATTATTAGGGCACCGAGGTGCGTTTAACGATATAAGGGTGAACCGGCGTCCCTGCGCCTACAACATATAAAAAGTCACCCATACAACAAAAACAACGACATACATTAGGGCGCCCCTGCAGCGCAGTAACAACAGGGAATAAAACAAACGACAAAACGTTAACGAAACGGGAGAGATTTCGACCGCGTACGCGACGCGGGACCCCCTCCGCTCCCAGCGCCTGATCCCTTTGCTTCCGGATGGACAGGAGGTGGTAGGCTTGAAGAAGAAGTAGGTTGTGGATGCTTGGTCACGTCCAGGTCAGGTCTCCTTGGAGGGGGGGCGGCTGGGGCCACCTCAGCCCTCAGAACCTGTTCATCTGTAGGAGGCACAACACAGTCCCCCTTGGGATCAATGGGTGTGACAAGCGGCGTGGTCGGCTCGACGGAACCCGGCAGGTCAACTAATGGGGATGAAGGGCCGGCACGCGCGTCAACATAGGGTTTGAGTCGTGAGGAGTGGACATACCACCGCCGATTTTCATACTGAACACGGATACTCTGCAAGTTCCGAACATCTATTAGTGTTACAGGCCCCCGCCACGGCCTGTGCAGTTTGGGGGATGTGCCCGCCGGTACCTGGGGGCAGTGGAGCCACGCTCGGTCCCCCACTGACCAAGACATGTGCGTATGCGATCGACGCGCATAACGTTCGTTCCTCGCCTGAGCACGGGCTGTCGCACACCGGGCAGCCTCTCGCGCCTCCGTCACTCGTTTAAGCGAGTCACGCACGTGGTCAGGCAAGGAACGGGACGGCCGTTTGCCTGGCTCACCCAATTGCACGTCGATGGGTGGAACATTTTCACGGCCATACATCAAAAAGAATGGTGAGTATCCCGTGGATGTGTGCGGAACCATGCGGTAAGCCGCTAAGACGCCTGGTATGTGCAGGTCCCAATCGGTTTGCTTTTCACTGACCGTCTGACAAAGCATAGCCGAGAGGGTGCGGTTAAATCGTTCCACCATACCATCTGTTTGTGGGTGGTAAGGAGAAGTGCGAATTTTCTTCGTACCCAACGCGTCACAAACTTCCTTAAGCAATTTGGAAGAGAAATTCCGCCCCTGATCTGTGAGCAACCTTTCAGGTGCCCCCTTGTCCATGACATACCCGTTCAAGAAAGCGTCGGTAATGGATGCTGCCGTCTGGTCGGGTAGGGGCCAGGCCATCGGCCATCGAGAAAAATATTCCACCCCGACGAGAAGGTATTTATTGCCCCTCGCTGACGGGGGAAACGGGCCCAGAATATCGAGCGCGACCAATTCGTTAATGCGGGACACCTCAATGGAACGTAACGGTGGTACATAGGGGTTACGAGGCGGCTTCCTCTTTGCACAGTCCTGGCATGAGCGAATAAAATCATTGACGTCTGTTGTCATACCGGCCCAAAAGAAATCCTTCTGCAGTGCGGCCAAAGTCTTTTGGACGCCGAGGTGCATCAATTTATCAGCGTGCAAAGCACGAAGCAGGTCGTAGCGAAGTGAAGTAGGCACGACCAAGCGTGGCCGATCAGACAACCCGTCAGTACACATTAACAATCCCGACTTGCCTCGGATCATCTGCCATTTCCAACCCGCCAATCGAGATTTTTGTTTCCCTATCAATTTCCGTAGTGGAGACAGCGAGGCATCAGCCTCCTGCTCACGTAGCCAAACCGCGTGCGGTAACCACAAGATATCATCCGTGTCCACCGACCCTTGCTGGTCGTCCTCCTTCGCTTCCACCCCTGCCTCGTCATCCGCTATCGCCCCCATAACCGGACAAGGCGAAGCGGCCGGTGCCGCACAGCGGTGCGTGCCCTTCAGGCAAGCGCACGGAGGAAGGAGCGGCAGCCTTGAGAGCGCGTCAGCGTTCGCATGACGGGCCCCCTTTCTGTATGTAATATCAAAGGAAAATTCTTGTAACGATTCCAGCCACCTGGCCAATTGGCCTGACGGTTGATCTAATTTCAAGGAGTATTGTAAAGCCGCATGATCCGAGCGAACTAGGAATTTCCGTCCATACAGGTACGGCTGGTACAAACGGACAAAGTGAACAATTGCCAAAAGTTCCCGTCGTGTCACGCAATAGCGTGTTTCCGCAGGGGACAAAACCCGGCTGCCGTACGCCACTACTCGCTCTACCCCGTCCTTACGTTGCGACAAAACGGCCCCAATGCCGATATCACTAGCGTCCGTATCGAGGATGAACGGCTGAGAGAAATCTGGGTAATCCAGCGTTGGCGCCGTGGCGAGGTGGTCCCGAAGTGCCATAAAAGATTTTTCCTCTTCCGCTCCCCATTGAAACCTTTGATTTTTGCCAGTCAGAACATGTAATGGCTTTGCCAACGTCGCAAAATTTTTAACGAAGCGGCGATAATAGGAAGCGAAGCCAATAAACCGCCGAACATCTCCCACCGAAGTGGGTGTGGGCCACTCTCGTACGCATTTCGTTTTCAGCGGGTCAGTGGATACGCCGTCCGAACTGACGATATGACCCAAGTAGCGGACAGAGTGTTGCAGAAGGTGGCATTTTTTAGGTTTAAATTTAAGGTCAGCCGTACGCATTCTTTGAAAAACCGCCTCTAGACGTTGGAGGTGTTCTTCGAACGTGCGGCTGAAAACAATTATATCATCAAGATATATGAGGCACGTTTCCCACTGCAGTCCAGTCAGCACCAATTCCATGAGCCGCTGAAACGTCGCCGGTGCCGCATTCAAGCCCATAGGCAACCGATTAAATTCAAAGAGACCTTGCGGCGTGCGGAATGCCGTTTTTGCCTTCGACTCATCGTCGAGGGGAAGCTGCCAGAACCCCGAGGACAAGTCAAGGGTAGAAAAAAACTTAGCACCCGATAAAGCGTCCAACGAATCATCCATCCTCGGTAAGGGGTATGCATCCGCCACCGAAATTTTGTTTAACCGGCGGAAATCAACACAAAATCTTGTACCGCCATCTTTCTTCTTTACCAGAACGACGGGCGCGGCCCAGGGGCTGTTGGACGGCGAAATGATGTCCGCCGCCAACAATTCATTTACCGCTCCGCGCACGTGATCCCTTTCCGCCGGGCTCATGCGATGAGGGTGCATAGAGATGGGAGGCGTCGCACTGGTGTCAATATGGTGCGACAAAAGCGACGTGCGGCCGAGGTCCAAATCATTTTTACTGAAAACATCAGTGTACTGTATCAACAATGAACGCAGGGCGTTCCTTTGTTCGTTCGACAAGGAAGAATTTTCTCCGCACAAATCTGCGATCCAACGTTCTTGAGAGCGATCGTGTGGGGGCCTACCAGCGGGCATTCGTGCGCGCGGCGCTGCGTCGCAAGAGGCGAAGTCGGTAGTGGCGTGAGCCAACACCGACCCCTCTGGAACAATAACGCGGTCAGGTCCCCCATTTAACACCTGTATAAAAGGTGCTTGACCCGGTCGTACGATCGTTTGCGCCGCCGCTAAAGAAAATGATTTAGATGCCGAATTAGATGGGGATAGCAGCACGCCTTCTGCACCCTTCCCCATTCGAAGGGGTTTACGGTAACGCAACGGTATCAACATCTGTGCTCCCGGCGGTACTTCTACCGTAGCAGCAACAACGGCAGTGACTGCGTTACCTGTAGGCGCGCTGGCCAACAAGGAAGGCAGGAACGCCATACGACGACCCCCCGGCATTTCTAAACAGTCCTGGTCGACTCGTATTTTCAGCGGCATCCGACGCAGGAAATCAGTACCGAGTAAGCATGGAACAGCTAGCGAGCGAGAGATTAACACAGGTCCTGCGGCGGTAATATTACCGATAGCGATGCTCACATCCACCTGGCCACAGATACCCATGCTTCCCCCATTCGCGGCGACACACGCATCATTAACCCTACGTATCTGCGACGCAGGGATGGACAACAGATGGAAAATAACATCAGAAATGATGGTGGCCGACGCGCCCGTGTCCACTAAGATGCGCACATCAACGCCGTCGATGGTACCTCGTACCGTCGACGAGCCCGAAGCCGCAGCTACCACCCTGCGAGCCAATTTTTTCCACTGCGTAGCAGAGCGCGTAACTGTAGCGGGGGAAGTAAATTTTTCCCGAGGAGTGTGAGAATGAGTGCGAATGGATGGGTGATGTGACAGGACCTGCCGGGTGTCCGATGTGTGCCGACTCGCCCGAGGTTGTTGCAGCTCCGCGGCAGGTGGAGGAGATGGAGGTCCCCTCGTCGGAGGAGGCGACAGCAGAGGCCGACAGCGGCAGTCACGGGCGAAATGGCCCCGTCTGCCGCACTTGAAGCAAGCCGCCGACGTCGGCCGGCGGTCGGACGACCCGGCCCTTGCACGCGGACGGCCCATGTAGTTGCCACGCTGGTCGCGCAGCCGCCGTCCCGGACTCTCGTGCTGAACAGCAGCAGCCAGCATGTCGTCGTCGCCCGAGTCGTCGGAGCAGTGGACCACTAGTCGTGGAGACCACCCCAAAGGTGGCCCGTCGATCTCCGGCTTCCCCGTCCACGCCGCCATCTGGTCCCAACGCCTGATATTAAATTTTGCGTCCAGGCAACGCGCCACCCATCGCGATGTAAGTGGTTCGTGGCCGCACACTGGCAGCGAAATCTTGAGTTCCTGAGCCAACTCCAGCATACGGGAGAGGATGAGAGGATCCAAATGGTCGGCCGTCGCGTCGGGGTAGGCAGCCATGGCCAGCGCCATCAATGCCCCCCGATAGGCCAACGGCGATTCCTCCGATGCTCGGCGATGTAACATACATTTTCTGGTGGCTGACGTCGGTGGGTCATAGAATTCCGCCATCTCCACGAACGCGTCCCGCAGTGTCTTCTTCTTGGCCGTCGGAATGGAACGGAAGACCCCCAGAGAAACATCGTCGAGCAGTGTAGGTAGCGCTCCCAGTGCTTCCTCCTCCGTCCAATTGACGGATCTAAAAGCTGATTCAAAGCGCCATGTGAAAGCACTCCAATCACCTCCGGCGATGAATTCTTTGATTTGTGGAAGGCGATGTCCGCGGTGGCAAGCGCGCGCCGCGGGCGTCTCCGACTGGCGTTCCCGCTCTCCACCCGTATCAGACAAAATGGCGGCCGGCGGCCGCGTGGCGGTAGGCGCGCCCAAAATGGCGGCCGACGGCTCTGGCGCAGCTGCCCCACCCAAAACGACGGCGTCCTCCTGCGTAGCAGAAGGAATGGCGGACGCAGGTTCCTTCACCGGACTCCTTCCCACGGCGTCCAGTTGATCGGCAATCTGGCGGCCCGCGGCTGGTGAGGATGCCACGGCGGTCACCAGACTAAGCAGAATGGTGCGTAATGATTCGATCTGCTCCGCCATCAGCCGCCACTCGTCTTTTGTTCCTGCAGCGGTTGCATCTGCCGTCGGTCGACGCTGAGAGACGTCGAGAGGTACATCTTCAACAGGCGGCATAGGGGCTGTAGCTCCCAACAGCTCATCTTCATCCGTCTCGACTTCCTCCTCCGATAGAGGCACAGGCAGGTTCTTTTTTCTGGGGTGCTTGGACATCTTGACGATCGTCCAAACAGTCGCAGAAGTACTTCTGACACCAATGTAATAATTCTCCGGAGACGGATTCGGAATCAGTCCTCTTTATTTTCACTTGACGGTACACTTGCTCCCACACGCTCCGTTGCTGGCAGACAACGTAGCGTCAGCGGACTCCCACCAGCTCCCACCGCGCACGTGGCACCCGGAGCCCCGTACGCGCGTGGCTCTCGCCCCCGTTCAGTTCCCAGACTCCTCCTCGATCCTTCCTCTCTCTCCCTCTTAATCCCTTCGTCACGTGGTCCTCCCAGCCAATCCTCCATGGACAATCTCGACCGTTCTCGATGGTTCCCTGTCAATCCCGGGACCACGCCTCTTACCCGGGTCCCCATTGGCTGGGGTCCCAATTGGCTGGGCCAATCACTCCTGCTGACATGCCGTGATCACGCCGGCCCCACACTCCCTATCTCAACCCTTATTGGCTACAAGCAGGACCGGCAAGCCAATCCCCCACGTGAACCCACGATAGCTGTTATTACACATGTAAAGGCAACTTCACTTCTTTAATATTAATGAAAAATAAAGTGACTCTAACAATACATCTTGTTTGTTTATATACTCACTATTAAAACAAACCACTCACGTTTATTTTATTAAAGTTTCCACTAGGTGGCGATAAATTATATTGTTGGATGAAACGTGCTTACGTATGATGACGTTAGCACGTATGATGACGTAAGCACGTTAGTGCATGCCCTCCCGGAAGCCATAGAGAATGCATTGCAGCGCCCCCGTTCGAAAAAAAACATCTTTGAATGTAAGTCTATGGGGCCACTCGGGGCGATTCTCAGCCGTAGTGAAATCGCCCAAAAAGAGGCGGTACTCCACAGAACGTGACATGACGCTGATTGGACTATATCCAGAGGCTGACAGTGACGGCTAGCGTGACTCTGTGGTTGAATGACATTGGTGGTGCGTCGCCCAATCGCCCTAATGAAGAAACCGCCCCTGAGACAGATATCACCAAGATACATAGCGGGAGCAACACAGGTAACAGAGAGGGGTGATCGTCTCTGTGGGGTGGCCTTAAATAGACAGAGGGGGGGGGCGGAGGCAGAGAGAAGGAAGGGGGGTTAGAGAAAAAATTAGCATATCAATGAGTGGTCAACAGACGTGGTGCTGCACGGCAAGTAAGCCTGAAAATCAGGAGGACACACTAAAATTAAATAACCTAGTAAAATATCGAAATGTATTGTAATACAACACAGAGGGTCGGTCAACACACAATTAACGCATAGCCTGGTTGATTACGTATTTCAAAGATTGCTAAGTTAGAATTTAAGTGTGAACATTCTAAAGAGGACACAGGCAGAGAAAACAAGTCGCCAGAGAGAGAGAAAAAAGGATAAGCTTAAAACTTCCCCGTAGAAGTGGTTCAATCTTAATTTTAGAACTTTCGTGACTGCAGGAATTATTATTTGGTTCTTTCGGTTAAGTCACGTCTAAAGATAAAATAATAAATTAAATTAAATAATAGAATACGACGTTTCGATTGCAACACAAGCAATCATCATCAGGTATAATGAAATAGCGACATAAAATCTAACCAGAAAACTATAGACAGACATATTAGCAGACAGATATCACCAAGATACATAGCGGGAGCAACACAGGTAACAGAGAGGGGTGATCGTCTCTGTGGGGTGGCCTTAAATAGACAGAGGGCGGGGGGCGGAGGCAGAGAGAAGGAAGGGGGGTTAGAGAAAAAATTAGCATATCAATGAGTGGTCAACAGACGTGGTGCTGCACGGCAAGTAAGCCTGAAAATCAGGAGATGTATCTATTTGCCAGGAGCTTGTAGCTTGAGCTGCTCACATTCACTCGCTGGATGGCCCGCTGAATTGAGGCCACTGTGTCTGAGGCATTTGAAGCTTCAGATAAATCTGCTTCAACCCGGTTCCATGCCCGTTGTATCCTGGCATCAAGGTCCTGTTTCTCAGCCTCATAGCTTTCCAAGGCTTTTTGCGTCAACCTGACCTCCCTCTGGGGCCTTGAACTCCCTTGGTCCTCTTGAGGCAGGATGGGAGATCCTGGATTGCTTGGTTCACCTTCTTCAGCATCTCTCCCTGCTGAACTGTGGCTTTCCATGCTGCAATGCTTGCAGCACGATTTTAATGTAGACTCGTTGCAGAGCTCCTTGCTTGTTGCAGGCTGACTGCAGGGCTGGCTGCAGAGCTGGCTGCAGGGCTGGCTGCAGAGCTGGCTGCAGGGCTGGCTGCAGAGCTGGCTGCAGAGCTGACTGCAGAGCTGACTGCAGGGCTGGCTGCAGAGCTGGCTGCAGAGCTGGCTGCAGGGCTGGCTGCAGAGCTGGCTGCAGGGCTGGCTGCAGAGCTGGCTGCAGAGCTGACTGCAGAGCTGACTGCAGAGCTGGCTGCAGAGCTGGTTGCAGGGCTGGCTGCAGAGCTGGCTGCAGGGCTGGCTGCAGAGCTGACTGCAGAGCTGGCTGCAGAGCTGGCTGCAGGGCTGGCTGCAGAGCTGGCTGCAGGACTTCTTGGGAGCTTTAAGAAGAGTATCTTTTTACTGCTGCAGGGCTGGCTGCAGCACTTCTTGGGAGCTTTAAGAAGAATATATTTTTACTTGGCTGCAGAGAGCTGGCTGCAGCACTGGTTGGGAGCTTCAAGAATAATATCTTTTTACTATCTCGGCCTCGCCGTGCGCTGCACCGCTAGTCGAGTAGATAACCATGTGTTCAATAAACCCTCGGAGCCAGGATGACCGTCCAACTCCGATCGTCATTTATTGATTGTAACAGGTAAAACTGGTGAGAAAACACAGATACAGCATCTGTTATAATCCGGAAACACCCACACAATGAACACCACAGCATCAGAACATTGTCTTAGATAACAATAGATCCTGGAAGGACCAGGCCCCCACATTACCCCTGAACAACTAGACAAAGGCACAAGCTGGTGCGTTGCATACAGGCACATAGTGTATTCATCCCACTGCACCCCAAATGTACAGCATTACACTTAACACTAAACTGTGGATGAGATACTTCGTCATCACTCTCAGGATCGCAACATAGGCACAAGTCTGACTCGACCTACTAAATCACAAGTAACATCCACAATAAGGAAAGTCACAGGCTTCGTTACTAACTAGGCCTCGTATTTACTACAACAACTTAACGGCACCATAAAGGCATTTACATTGCTATAACGGTCATTCCAACATTACAACAGCATTTCCAATATTATAGGAATATAAACAACTTACAGATAATGCTTCTTAAGCTCCCACAATGGACAAGTGCGGCTGTGGTCTCACTGAGATGCGATGCGTGCCGCCATCTTGACTTATCTGTGTAATGGCTGACGCCCGCGTGGTACAGTGGAAATCTAACATCGTCACTTCCTGGTCACGTGACCAACATTAGCATAAAAAAACAGGAACTTCCTGTGAACGCACGCTCCACATCTGCCGTGAGGCAAGACAGGCACAGACACACGGGTTAGGTTCCCGCTCACGGCCAACACCGAGTTACGATTATCTGAACCGTTCCTCCACTAGATTGACTCGGCCTCAATTGAGGGAGAGAAAGGCGGCCGGGCGTGGAGCTGGCCATCAACCCCCTCGTGTGCCGTTCCGGCCTTCATAGGTGCTCGCTAACAGCACTTGCCCCTGCAGCCTGTTGAGGCTATACGAGGGATCATTGTATTAGCAGCAGTGCCATTACCACCCGAGAAGCCGTCATCGGCATTGCGCCCTTAGGGATTTTACTAGCAAGTGACAATGAGGTCTCGAGGGCTCCTTCAATGTTCAGTTGGTTCACCCAAAAGACCTCTCGTCCGAGCAGCACCGACGTCGTCACGTGACAGGAGACGCACGTTGAGGACACCTACCACCCTCCACGTGACCTCCTCGCCACCTTCAGGCCTAAAGGACTTAACTCTCATGTCCACCACCACAAGTGACGGGCACTTCGCCAATAACCGTCACAGTTCGTAACGTGATGATCATTCGTGTATGTGTGTAATAAGTCCCCGAGTCAGGAATGGTCATCACCAGCAGAAGTGGTGATGTGGGGGTGACGTCGACAGCCACCACACGCAATGGGGCCACTCGAACAATGACAAAGCCGGAGACTCGAGGAATGGTCGTCGGCACGTGACACGTTCCTTGTGTACGACCCTAAACAGCCGGGCACATTTCACTCAGCCCGATCGAAAAAGAGCTCTAACCCAGACTTATGGCTTTATCTCAAAGGACAAGAATGGTCAGCTGCCACTAATTGTTACATGAGCAATTGCCTTATGAGCCGGTCACGTTGGGACTTTTGGAAGGCCAAATGGCCGGGCTATGGAAAGGAAAACGAAGCTCGATTGAAGAACCTGGAGCCAGAGCCTAAAAGCTTCAATAATTTCATTAAAATTCTGACCGAAAAAAACCCAACATCCCAAAGGGTATTGAAAACCTAAACGCAATGTTGACCACCGGAACAGAACAATTCTTGAAATAGTTAATCAGAACGAGTGAGCAAGATGAGGGCACCGCACTGCTGATGTGGACTTCACTCACCCCGGCAGTAAAACTTGACTAAACAATTTATTTTACTAGTCCCACTGAGCTAAAAGTTCTTTTTCAGAAGCGATCTGGCCACAAATGATAGGTCAACGAAGTGACATACCGTGTGTCAATGTATAGCAGCCAAATACTCTAAACGCATGATTCTAAATGTGGAGGGAAACCCCTGAGGACCTGGAGAAAAATACATGCGAGCACAGGGAGGAACATGCAAACTCCAAATATGCAGGTGTCAGGGTCGGGATCAAACCCACGACCTCCTGTATACCAGGCGAAGTAGTTAACATCTCGCTACCGAAAGCTAGGTGACTCAAAGCCAACACAGCACAGACCGCCCGCAACCACAGCGGACGCTGTGACTTCCCACGCGCAGTTTTTTTCATACGCACCTATGGACAAGCTCACCAAACAAATTGCCCGGAAGAAAATCACCATCACCTTTCGTTCATTATCGCCGGGTTGTTCGACGCATCTGTCGCACGAGCAGACGCACAGAGTCAGTCACTTCGGCTCACGCCAAACGGCTCAGGCAGGGACCCATTGATGAGGTCGCCCCTCGTTGCGTTTTAACTAGGCATGTAACGAGTCATCAGTTAGTCAATAGAAGATTAGTATGCGTTGAATCGTGTGTAAGATTAGGAGGCCACTGGAGCTATGCACTTTTAAATCTAGATCGGTAACTAATTTCTTTAGAATAGCTTTTTGTGTGTAGTTTATTGTCCTTCCCCCACACCTCTGATTAGCACGGTTGGCTACGTACAGTGTGAAAGAAGTCCAACATGCATATGTACATACATACCATACACTGTTGCTGAAATGTTAAAGGATATCAGGGTCTACGAAGTCCAACACCGGGATATGATGTCCTGTGTGCTGAGGTCCTTTAAGTACCTGGGATTAAATTGACAACGATGACTTGCAAACCTCTTCACATGTCCTATATAGGACGAGCAACATCCTGGAGACAATGGAAGCCAAAGTCATCACCATTCTGAAACTTATAAAGCCACAAGACTCGCCCTCCAGCAGCAGACCAATGTCCCTCTTGTCTTCCAGGTTAATGGAAGGTGCTGTGCTCGCCGCACCCCCCTCGTTATCGACCCGCAGCTGCCTCCAGAACGAGTTGGGGGATTCCGAACCGACCGTTGCTGCTGCTGCCCACAGATCGTTAACTTCACGGACTTCCAGCGTCAACAGAAGACCGGCACAGCAACGACCGACCTTTCTGATGCTGCTGCTGCCTATGAGACTGGTTTGCGTCGTGGCCTGCTGTTGACGATGGCCAAAATCATCAGGTGCCGTGTTACTCTTCAACGAATGGCCACGATGCGTTCAGGGTGCACCTCGCAGTTAACACACAGCCACAGGGGAATGATGAACAATTACCTCTCTCAAGGCTCGGCACTTGCCCCGTCACACTGTAATATACGATATATAAAAGTGACTTGCCATAGATATCATCCTACCAGTTCAGATGTGCGTATGACACAGCTCTTGCTGCGCAAAGCTCGAGAACATTGCCAATACTCTAACAGCCGATTTAACCTTATTGGATGCGTATATCTGTAAATTGAAACTCCGACCAAATCCTTCCAACACCACCACCACAATCGTTTTCCACCTGAACAATCATGCAGCAGATGCCACCCTTGATGTAAACTTCTGTGGTAGCCCAGTACGCTATGACCCCACTAGAGGTTATCATGGACAGACTCCTGACCTTAAAGCCTCACATGAAGTAGATCTGTGAAGAGACCAAATCAAGAGTCGCCTTGCTACAGAAACCCGCAGCAACGAGCTGGGACGCCTCAGCTGCTGCCGCCCTCTCACCGATCCACTCAGTGGCAGAGTGAGCGCGCTCCAGCCTGCTCCGGGAGCTCGCACACAAAACTGCCAGATGCACAGCCAAATAGCGCCATGCGCACCGCAACACTGAGACCGACACCGATCCCCTAGCTCCCCTGTTCTGGTGAACATTCCGCCACCAAAAATCCGCAGAGACGTGAAAACTGCAAGGGAGGTTGACACGTGTTCTCTACACGTGTCAACTGTGTGACCTAAAGCCCGTGGTGGTGGTCAGCGGACGGTATTGAATCTGCTGCATCTGACAGAAGGAAGCGGGAGGTGCGAGAGGTCGTGAGCATTTATGGCATTGGCTGAATAATAATCGTGGCCTTGACTCGTGATGGCTCGTCAGTGAGTCATGCCCACATACAGGCTGCTGAGAAAATCCCAGAGTATGTTCTGGGTCCTCTTAAGCGGGGGTCATCGGCACGGAAATAGAAGTCTACCGTTTGACGTGTTTGCTTTCGACGATGTTTGTGGTCACAGCTCAGTGAAAAATGCAGAAGTACAAGGCACTTCCTGTCAAACTATCGGGTGACTAACAACAGCTGGATGATAAAACGCCACGCGCAGTCTACGTATTGCATGCGCGTGCCTGGGGTTTGCTCATCAATTCGATTGATGAAACGTTCGAATAAGTCCAAAATTATGTTTTTGTACCGACGTGTTTGAGGTTTGAGAGCTCGAGGGGGGGATGCTGCATGTCGTGACTTGGGTTGAACTCCGATCGAATGAGATGCCATCGGTTTTTTGTTATTCCCGTCCTCGCCCCAAAAGAGGAAGTTTGAATGGCACGGGGAGGGGTGAGGGGGGTGAAAATTATTCCTTTTACAGAACCAGTCGTAAAACCAGCTTTAAAAAAACACAAAACGACACAGACAGACGGACCGCACTCCTCAAGTGCACACGGACAGTGCCGTCTCTCTGCGAGTGTGATCTCCGGAATCGCACCAAACCAGCGAGAACCACGAGACAAGAGAGAGAGAGCGCGAGAGAGAGAGCGGTGGCGTAGGGCGAATCCATCCTCCTGTCAGCGCGCGGAGCGACGTGGCTGCGGTTGAGTGTCACCTCGGAAATATCACAAGACGAGCGAAAAAACACAAGAGACAACACCTCTGCGGCTTGTGGGATAGAACTTGCGAGAGCGAGCGAGCCAGCGGGGCAGGGGGGGGTGAAGGTCTTTGGTGAAATCCTCCCTATCCTGCCCTTCAAGCGACGCGACCGCTGGGGTGGCCGCGGTCGAGCAAGCGGGCGACGCGTCAGTTGGCGTTGACGCAGCCGGCCGCAACGCGGTGGCGATGGAGCCGTGCGGCGTGCGCTACCAGTACAGCGTGATCGTGCTGGGCGACGCCACGGTGGGCAAGACCGCGCTGCTGCGCCGCTTCGTGGAAGGCACGTACGGCGAGGAGAGCGATCCCACGGTCGGTGTCGACTTCTTCATCCGCACGCTGGCGCTGGGGCCGGACGCGGGGCGCAGGGTCAAGGTGCAGCTGTGGGACACGGCCGGCCAGGAGCGGTTCAGGTGCGCGCAGTGATCGGTCCGCTCGTGGTCTCGCGATGCGACGATCCACCCGGCACCGGCACGCGAGCGACCTGGTCGCTCCATCTTCGCGGTGAACGTCCAATCGTGGCGCTTTCCTCCTTTGGCCTCTGCTCAGTTGTTCTTTGCCCGTCAGCCATCGGCCCTTCTAGACGTTCGTCCTGCCCGAGGCAACTTCTATGAATAGTCAAAATCACCTCTTTAACCTGTGCGTGTGCTCTTCTTTCATTCTCTCGGTGAAATCCCAAACGTGCCGTCTCTCTTTGCACACGAGTGAGCTCATACACCCACGTACCAACACACTCACCTACTCACCCAGTACTCAGCCACTCGTTCACTCACTTAGTCACTCACCTTACCACTCACTCACACACTCACCCACATATGCACAGGCTCAACCTCTCACCCACTCACCAAACTACTCGCTCACCCACGCAGGTACCCACTATCACAAACAGACAACGCAAAAATCCCACTTTTAGTCTGAACAGACTGTTGGGGCAAATGCTGTTAGCGAGCACATATGAAGGCCAGCACGGCACACGAGGGGTTGGATGGCCAATACCACGCCCGACCGCCTTTGTCTTCCCAGTGGCGATGTTTACACACCACATAAGGTACTCATTTGAGGCTGAGTCGACCTAGGGGAGGCCCACTCACCTCACTACAGGTCACAACAATACACCCAGCCACTCACCCACTCACCTACCCATGCACTCCCCACTAACTCACCTACCCACTCACTCACCTACTCAGCCACTCACCACACTGCAGGCCGCATCACCTCTCTCTATCTTTCTACTTCTTCTCTCGCACTACTCCACCTTGGAATTTCCTCCTCCCATCGTCGTCTCCTTCCCCCCCCCCCAAGCTCTGACAACAGTGACCTTGCTCAATTCCATAAACGAATTCACCCTCATCCGTGAAGCATTCAACAGCCACTGTTTGCTTGCTGGATGCTGGGCGTTGGGCCTCAGGGTCTGTGCTCAGCAACCGTGATTACATTTGTAAGCTTTACGTTATTTTAAACATTTTACGGATAGGTGTTGGTGTCTCCCAGTGTATTGTGTTGGTCACTATGTAAACCCAGTGCGCTGTTGTTCTAGATCACTGAATACAAGTTTGCCTCTCTCACTTTGAATACCCAGGTCTCCCTGGATCTCATTTGACCGATAGATGTGTTTCCCCCTCTTTAATGGCGATTACAGTGACATCGGCACAATTTCCATATAAACCCCTGATTAAAAGTAAAACATTAATCAGGATTAGGATTTTGCCCCAGGTCTTTAACGTGTCACCACGACACATGGTAGAAAAACAACTAAATTACTGCCAATTGTTATATCACCTCCACCATCATCACCATCGGCCTTAACCAGTCCACTGCTGGATGACGACCTCTCCAATCTGCGATCACGCAATGCTATACTTTATACACGATCGAGGAAAGCGAATTACTACGTGGAAAGCGAATTGCCCGATGATGCTGGATATAATTACCAGCGAAACGTCGTACTCAAAAATTGTAAATGTTGTGGATTCACTCTTCAACAAACCGGTGGGCTAAAGTAGTGAACTATTTGTCTTTTGTCAACGTGACACTTTTTGCTGATTGGCCGTGTCGGGTGGTGGAGGGTTACGACACATTTATAAATAACGCGATCTAACCCAAAAACGTTTATTATGAATAAATTGCCCCCTTTCAATTCAGATGGTTTTCAAAGATCTCCGCGGGAGTGATCCGTGTGAGCTCAAAGCAAGTCCTCCCTTCACGTGGCTCCTATTAACGTCGTTTCACTGTAACGTCGCCGACGAATTTGAGAACGTGATTACATTTCGAACGCACCGATTGATTCGCTGCGGCGTTTTATCGAACAATTGAAAGAAAAGACCGCAGTCGCGGTGTGGGCAGCGTTACGCGATGACGCACAACGCCACGGCGACCCCGAGCGCGGCCCACAATCCTCAGTGTTGACAACATCGCCAACGCACCGTCACTCCTCAACATCCCTGCACGCCCCCCCCACACAAGGTCTCGATCTACCAATGGGTCCTCGTGTCAGATGAGTCGAGCTGACAGTTTTGAGTGTCGTTTCTCGGTGGCGCATCTGGGACAGAGTGCCAGCATTGGGGCACACCCTAGCCCTGGCTGCAGTGCTACTGCTGCTGCTCAGCGCCTCTGTTTAAGATCTCTCTGGAACAGAGTGTGTACATCATGGGCATTGACTCTGCCTGATACAGCGTACACAACTTATTTCGCTGCGAATTCTGATGGCGTGTATGTATGTAGAACTTATCTCGCTCCGTACGTAGCCAATGGCAGGTGCGGGGGAAGGACAACAAACTAAACACAAAACACTGTTCTGAAGAAACAAGTTTTAAATGTAGTATATTGATGTAGTGAGTGTATAGTAATGTAGTGTATAGTGTATAATGTAGTATATCGGATAGTGTAGTGTATAGTAGTGTATAGTATATGTATATTTAACTTCATTCGCACCGTACGTAGCGATCCGTGCCAATCGGAGGTGTTTCGGGGGAAGGACGAGCTTAACGAAAAAAGCATTCGTTTTTAATCCAGATTTAAAAGTGCATAGCTCCTAGGGGCTTTCTAATATCAGAAGGAAGAGCGTAAAATCTCGAAACGCAATCTCAGTCACCATATCTGGTGAGTATTATGTCTTTGCGTGTGTGATTTATTTTCAGAAGCGGAATATGCATTTATAATGGGGGAATCCGATAAGCTATAAAGCTATTTTTCACAAACGGCCAATTCCTGGGTGAAACCCGGGCAGGTCGCGACCTTAAATATACACGCACATCTATGGCCAGTGGTGTCACCAAAGACAAAGATCCCCGTATAGCCTTAACAGACTGTTGGGGCAAGTGCTGTCAGCAAGCACCTATAGAGGCTGGAAGGGCAAACAAAGTGGTGGTTGGCCAGTATCACGCCCGGCCGCCTTTGTCTCCATAGTGGCAATGTTTACACACACCGCACCAGGTACTCGTTTGAGGCTGAGTCGACCTAGACAAGGCTCGTGACCAGTTGAGATAATCGTCAGCGGTGTTGGTGACCGTGAGCGGGAATCGAACTCGGGACGCCGGGTTCGTGGTGCAGCGTGGCGCTAACCGCCGCACCGCTCCCCACCACGACCACGACCATCACCGCCGTCGCTTCCGTGGCGATGATGGATCCCGTTGTGGCCGTGCAGGTCGATCACCCGCTCCTACTACCAGGGAGCGGCCGGCGCCCTCCTCGTCTACGACGTCAGCCGGCGCCCGTCCTACTTGCACATCGCCGACTGGCTGGCCGAGGCCCGCATCCACGGGCCACCGAGCGGCATGGCCTTCGTGCTGGTGGCCCACAAGTGCGACCTGCAGGGCCAGGTGAGGGGGGGGGGGCATGGGGCAGGCGCGCCACCGCCACCCTGCTTACCACAGCAGCACGCTAACGTCACCACCACCTTCATCCCACAACCAGTATCCTCACTCCACTGCCACCCTAACTATCACCACCCTCACCCCACTTGCTCCAATCTCATCCAACCACCACCACACTCACCCAACCACTACCACCACCCTCACCTCACCACGCTTACCCCGCTACTCCCACTCTCACCCTACCACTACCAACACCACACTCACGGCACCACCACCACCACTCGCGCCCCACAATAGTCAAGGTCAGTGTCAAGAGGTCATCATCGTCTATGCCAGTGGTTCTCAACCGATATTGGCTGCTGTTGAATTTAGTTTCAACCGAATATCCACTTGCCTGACCCAACATGGTTCTGAGAACTACATTTATGAATAATGAACATCAATATTTGACCAATTTTCTATTTTGTGAGGTATCCCTAACTAACGAGTCACTGCAAGCGAATAAAATAAAAATCCACGGCCGCTCTGCGCGCGTGACGTGATGAGTTCGCACTCGCTGGTTCCTCTTGGAAACCCGCATTTTTACGATCAACGAGTTAATAAAGGTCGTATTATATCGGTCTAGGTTACCATATCGACTAAAATGTTATCGTAGTTATTTTATATTGGCTGATTGACACGTGACGATTCACCAATGACTCTCACGATATAATGTCACACATTTATAAAATACCGCACGTACTCCTCCCTCCCTGGGGCATTGCCACGTGGTACCCCCCAGAGGTCCGCGTACCCCCGGTTGAGAACCACTGCTCCATGCCACTGACGTTGCCACAGCTCGCCATCGCTTCCTTCCGTCGGACAGTTGGCGTCAACTTCCAGCTGTCTCCTTCAGTGTACCTCCCAGCATGCTCTTCTCTACGCTTCTATGCACACTTTTCGCATTTTGTTCAATGTGCCTTGTCAGTGCCCATATTTGAGCTCGATGTGCCAAAGGGAGTAACCCACACGGACGGGACACTGTCCTCTGTAGGCACACCGGTAGTCGGTATGCTACTTTTCATTAGCCCTTTAAATACTGGAATTATGAAACTTTTTGGATTAACAAAATTATTTTGATAACTGGAATATCTTTGACTTGACATCTGTGAAACAGAGCTTTATAGCTCATCGGACTCCTCCAGTATGAATAAATATTCTGATTCTGGTTGATTCTGATCTTATTCCTCTTCCTGGAATTTTCTGCACCCGTTCCTCTCGCGGAGCCAACACCGCCGCATTGACTCCACAGTCCTGAACTTCCTGGTGCACCGCTCTCAACCACCTCCCTCAGGGCCTGCCTCGCCCTCTCGCCGCCCTGCCGCTTCCATGTTCATCATGAGGCTTTCCTCCTCTTCCTCTCTGTAAGGCAAGAAACCCGAATCGATGTTCTCCCTCTCCACGCTCTCTGTAACAAAACCGGCCCGGAGGCTGAGCGCCACGGCGAGCGACTCACAATCAATCGGATGGTCGCGAGTTCAAATCTTCGTTGGGGGTCAACTCAGCCCAGCATCCCTTTGGGGCCGGTAAAATAGGAACCAGCTTGTGGAGAATGTAAACAATAGTGGTTATCCTATAGATGAGCTCAGAATCAGTATATTTATTTACCATGGAGAAATATGATGAGCAATGAATATTTTTTTCACAGTCGGGGCGGGTCAGACAGCTGACCGCTGCCACAGGAACGTCCAATTTCCACCACTGGCTGAAGCCTGTAAACGGGAGATGAGGACCACCTCAGCGCTCATTTGAGCAGGAAATCACTGATATTTGCTTTTAGAAGGGCACGGGGTCAATGATGACCCCTAAACAACTCGGAGGGTCCGTAGAGTAATGCTGACCATAGACGCGTGGGTACCAGCCACGCTGGTGCACACACTCGCACTCGTAGGAGTGTATAGTGTAGTGTATAGTGTAGTAGTGTATAGTGTAGTAGTGTATAGTAGTGTATAGTGTAGTAGTGCTGAAGTCCGTTGCCAGGAAATGGGAAAGGGAGGTGTGGACCGCCATTACTCAACACGCTGCTGCCGCCGTGACCCTCGCCAGGACAAGCGGAATGAGAAACGAACGAACGAATGATGTTATTTCTATCTTCGCGTGTCTCGCCCGCCAGCGCGCCGTGTCCCGCGAGGAGGGCGAGCGCTTCGCGAGCGCCCACGGCATGGCCTACGTGGAGGCGACGGCCCGGCGGGGTGTGGGCGTGGAGGAGGCCTTCGTGGAGCTCGTGACGGCGATTCACGCCCGCACCATCGCCCTCGAGGCCTCCTCCTCTCCGTCGTCCCTCCCGGCCAAGCTGCCGCCTGGCGTCAGGATCACCGAGCGGCCCGATTGCGCCTGGTCAACCTCCGGGCGCTCGTCCCGCAAGGCGGGACTCGGCTGCAGCTGCTGATGGCAGTGCCAGCGGGGGGGGGGGGGGGCCTTGGTCACGTGGTGGCCACCGAAAAATGCGGCCCGCGCCAGTGGAATAAACTATTAACTTTATTTTTATGTTACCAGGTAAGGCACCACTGAGCTATGTAGCTCTTTTTCAGAAGCGACCTGGCTAGCACAAATGATAGCTCAACGAAGTGGCTTATCATCATCACGTGGAAATGTATAACAGGGAAATACTCTAAACGCGTGGCGTTTATTCGAAATGTGCTGGGAAAAACCGGAGGACCCGGAGAAAAATCCAAGCGACCACTGGGTGAGAGACAGAGACACGCAAACTCCAAATATACCGCAGACATCAGGGTCGGGATCGAACCCGCGAATTCCTGTATACCTGGCGAGGTAGTTAACATCTTGCCGCCGTGGCGCCCCTGAAGCAATAACGTCGCGGCCGTGGGCCCTGGAGCAGCCGGTAACATGGAGCCCTCTGTCTAATGTCTATCCCGCCGCCGCCCTCGCCCTGCCGCAGCTCGGCACGTGGGCCTGCCCGACCGGTGAACCTCAGCGCAGTTGCACCGCCCGCATGCTCCAGAGCTACGCCGCCCTGGCCTTCGCAAAACAAAATAAACCTTGGTCGAGTTCAAGTTCAAGTTCATTTATTAGGTATAGCCCTGTGAGCCATTGGGTGCAACCGCAACAAACAAGAAACAAAAACATGAACAAGAAAACATCTTAAAGTGATTATGTGACTATGTGCAAACAGAAAATCCAAGAAAAGACAGCAAAATATTGCAGAAAAAGCACTGTACACCAACGCGGTACCAGGCAGAGTTCCCAATGTGGAAGCGAGAGGGTCGAATTCACGTGTTTGGGGAATGGGTCCTCGCGTCAGATGAGTCGAGCCGACAGTTTTGAGTGTCGTCTCTCGGTGGCGCATCTGGGACAGAGTGCCAGCATTGGGGCACACCCTACCCCTGGCTGCAGTGCTGCTGCTCAGCGCCTCTGCTCAATAGCTCTCTGGAGCAGTGGGTTCCATTGACATTAACTCTGCCTGGTACCGCGTACGCAACTTCTATCGCTGTGAATTCTGCTGGATTGTGTATGTATGCTGAACGTCTTCCGCGCCGTACGTAGCCAACCGCGCTAATCGGAGGTACTGCGGGGTAAGAACAACGAATCAAACACAAGACACAATTATCCTTGCACTTCGCCAACCTCACGCTCGGGTATAAAAGAAGCCCTCTTGTGGACCCTGTTCATGGCTTACGTTTCAGAAAACAATATGGCGTCCATTCTGGAAACTCTCTTCCCGTAGCCACCCGTGCTGTCTCCGCTTTGTTATTGTTCAAGGCCAAGCTCAAGACATTCCCTTTAATTTCCTCTGCCCTTGACTGCCTGCCTCCCCCCATTAAATAAACACGCGGCGTCTGTACGCGCATTGAGGTGTGGCCGCATTTAGACACTATATTAATTAACATTGTTTCGTGTTAAGAGTTAGAGGGCCAGATTTGTGTGATGGGGAATGTTTTTTTTGTCAGATATTTGGTGAAAATGTGATCGTTTCCCCGTCACTCAATGAGCTTTTGTCCTGGACGTGATATTCAACTGCATCCGATGGTGTGCATGGTATCACGGTAAACTGCATCTGGTGGTATAATGTCACCTAAGAACACGCACACTTTTAGAACAATCCCTCGTACGGAGTGCTGGGTGTGTGAGGTGAGGAGGGAATGCAGCTTGGTTCGGGTGAAAGGAGCTGTGGACCTGTCCACTCCCACCAATACCAACACAACCGCCATTCGCCACAAAGTGACGGCGACGTCACCAAGGCGCCTGTGCCAGGCCAGGTGCACTTTGAGGCGACCACGTGAAGTGTAGAAGGCTCGCTGACAGGAGGCCTCGGGGGCAGACCCAGCAAGTGCCATGGGTTGGCTGACTGAAATGACCGGTAGATGCGCCAGCTGCACCCACGACTGTGCCAACTTGCTCCGGCTCGCTCCGGCCCATTTCTACCCCTGTCGCTAATTAGGCATTTTTAAGAACACGCACACACACAGGTACACACACAGGTACACACACGTAAACACCCGTAAACACCCAGACACACACAAAGATCCCCCGTGTAGCCTTAACAGACTGTAGGGGCAAGTTCTGTTAGCGAGCACCTATAAAGGCCGGCACAGCACACGAGGGGGTGGGTGGCCAACACCACGCCCGGCCGCCTTTGCCTCCCTAGTGGTGATGTTTACACATCGCACCAGGTACTCATTTGAAGCTGAGTCGACCTAGGGGAGACCCAGGACCGGTTCAGATAATCGTCACTGGTGTTGACCGTGAGCGGGAATCGAACCCGGGTCGCCAGGTTCGTAGCGCAGCTCCCTAACCGTTACACACACCTACACACACCTACACACACCTACAAAGACAAAGACAAAGATCCCCCATATAGCCTTAATAGACTGTAGGGGCAAGTGCTGTTAACGAGCACCTATGAAGGCCGGAACGGTACACAAGGGGGTGGGTGGCCAGCACCACGCCCGACCGCCTTTGTCTCCCTAGTGTCAATGTTTACACTGCATCAGGTACTCATGTGAGGCTGAGTCGACCTAGGGGAGGCCCAGGACCGGTTCAGATAATCGTCACTGGTGTTGACCGTGAGCGGGAATCGAACCCGGGTCGCCAGGTTCATAGCGCAGCGCGCTAACCGCTATACTACCGCTCCCCATATACACACCTACACACACACGTACACACACACCTACACACACGTACACACACACCTACACACACACCTACACACACGTACACACACACCTACACACACACATCTACACACACACCTACACACACGTACACACACACCTACACACACACATATACACACACATCTACACACACACCTACACACACACATCTACACACACACCTACACACACATCTACACACACATCTACACACACGTACACACACACATACACACACACATCTACACACACACCTACACACACACACATCTACACATACATATACACACACGTACACACACACGTACACACACACATCTACACACACACGTACACACACGTACACACACACCTACACACACGTACACACACCTACACACACGTAAACACACACCTACACACACGTAAACACACACCTACACATACACACGTACACACACACCTACACACACGTACACCCACACGTAAACACGTACACACATTACTCTTTGGTTCTTTCGGTAAAGTCACAAAGTCACATTATTAGAAAGCGTCACGTGTAATCCATGCGTACGCATGATTTTTTCTTCCTCGTCTGTGAACGGTTGTGGACTTGGGTCAAACTGAATTTGAGCGACGGCACTATGCGAGGGTTTACGTCTGCGCTGGACAGACGTGGCACGTCGGAATCGTGGTGGAGGTCGTGGTGGAGACCATGGTGGAGGTCGTGGTGGAGACCGTGGTGGAGGTCGTGGTGGAGGTCGTGGTGGAGGTCGTGGTGGAGACCGTGGTGGAGGTCGTGGTGGAGGTCGTGGTGGAGGCCGAGTGATATTGAACGGTGCATTGACACTGGACCTGTTCCCACGAGACTGGCGATTATAGCTGAGCGATGTCCATCTCGCCATTTGTATAATCCAAACTGTGTAAATGTTGTGGATTTGCTCTCCGACACACCGGTGTGCTGTGCTAGTAACGAATTGGCATGTTCTGTTTACGTGACAACTCTTACTAATTAATTGTCTGTGTCGGATGGTAGCGGGTTTTACAACAAATTTATATTTACGCGACCTAACCCCCCAAAAAACCCTGTATTGTGGATAATCAAAACTAGATAACTTTATATACCAGATAGAGTACCTTCCAAGTTAAAGTTACGTTTTTTTTAATTCAAAATTTTAAATTCAAAGGTAAAGTATTGGGGTTGTTTTTATTTGTCTCGAAGGTTAATACCCTGCTATAAGAAGAGTCTATACTGTTTTGCTCAATTTTTTTGAATGATGTGTATTATACATTGTAAATAAAACATATAAGTGAAACTGTTGTTATATAAGTAGTTTATAACGAAGCGTTACATCTCTATTGGGAATCCTGAGCAAGGCTGTTTGCCCACTTTCAGTCAACCGTGGCGATAGTGGTTTAATTGGGATTTATCAGTGACACTATGGGACCAGCTACATCACACTCTTGTTCATTCTGTTTCGCTTAATCGGGACTCATCAGTTGCCCTGCGGCGCTGCTACATTACACTTGTGTTCGTACTGGTTTCGCTAACATTGGGATTCATCAGCTACACAGTAGCTCTCCTACATTACACTTGTGTTAATACTGGTTTCCCTCTCATTGATAATCATCAGTTACACCGTGGTTCTGATACATTACACTGGTGTTAATATTGGTCTCACTCTCATTGGGATTCATCAGTTATACTGTGGTCCTGCTACATCACATTTGTGTTAATATTGGTTTCGCACCCATCGAAACTCATCAGTTGCACTGTGGCCCTACTACATTACACGTGTGTTAATACTGGTCTCTGATTGAAACTCATCCGTTGCACTGTGGCCCTGCTACATCAAACTTGTGTTCATACTGGTTTCGCTATCAGTGAGATGCATCAGTTACACCGTGGCTCTGCTACATCACACATGTTAATACTGGGTTCGCTCTCATTGAGAATCATCAGTTACACCGTGGCTTTGCTACATTACACTTGTGTTAATACTGGTTTCCCTCTCATTGATAATCATCAGTTACACCGTGGTTCTGATACATTACACTTGTGTTAATATTGGTTTCGCTTTCATTGGGATTCATCAGTTACAATGTGGACCCTGCAACATCACACTTGTGTTCATACTGCAAAAAATCCGCAGATTACTTGCTGGATCTCTTCATTGTTTCGAAAACAAATATGAACTAAGATCTTCGCTCATTTACCAGCTTCGCATTCCTTATTGCCGTACAAATACTGGAGGAAGGGCTTTTGCTATAGATGCCCCCAGGGTCTGGAATGCTATCGCAAATAAACTCCAGCTTGGATCACTACCTACAAGACCATCACTCAAAACTGCTCTAGAGGAGTCGAACAACCCTAGCTGCCACTGCTATCCAGTGGCCTGAAATCAAATATATAAGTATAGATGACCAATGCGAGAAATGATCATGTATTTTGATTATATTGTGCTGCTACTACTATTGTTGCTCCTGCTATTATGGAATGACTCATGCAGCTAGCGAAGGATGCTAGGTTTAGTAATATATGTTATGTATGTCGCTATTGTAAACTTTCAATCACATTTCTCATGATCACTGTTACATTGTTTTTATAGCATCATTTTAGTAATTTCTAGAAAGGTTTAGTTTAGCTAGATTTTTTTTATGTAGTATAGAGTTATACTTAAAAATGTAATATACATTGTATTATGATTGTTATTGTGATCTAACATCAAAATGGGATTTTTTGCACATTTTTCTACGCAGCATAAACAAATTGTGCTTTTTCTGGAAGATTGTATTGTTTTTGTAGGGGATGTTTCAATTTGCGAATAGTAAATGTTTAATATATCTTGTAATTTTATTCTTTGTTGCGGTTGCACCCGAATGAAGAGCCGAATGGCTCACAGGGTTATTCCAAATAAATGAAACTGAACTGGTTTCGCTCCCATCAGAACTCATCAGTTACACTGTGGCCCTGATACATGACGCATGTGTTAATATTGGTTTATATTTAATTGGGATTCATCAGTTACACCGTGGGCCCTGCTACACCACACGCGTGTCAACATCGGTCTCAACCCCATCGGAACTCATCAGTCGCTCCGTGGCCCCCGTGAATCCCGAGTTCTCGCGAGACTTCCCCCCCTCCCACCACCCCCACCGCGCTCTCGCGAGACTCGGCCGGCAGACATGGCGGCTCCGAATATGCTGAAGGTAAGCAAGCGAGTCGTCGCCGCGGCGGTAGATGGCGAGGGAGGGGGAAGCTCGCGGCGAACGGATCGCGGCCCCCCCCGGCGAACGCAGCCGGGGTGGTGGGGCTCGAGCTGCACCGAGAGCTCCGTTGGGAACGATTCTTCGAGCGACGCGGGCGGGACGCGGCGGTCAATCGGCGGGCTTTGCTTGTTCGAACTAGTCGAGCCCGCGCGCGTCCCGGGCGCTAGGCCGCCATTGGCCGAACGTTGAAATGTGTTGGTTTTTGTAAATGATCCTGAGGTGTTTGAAAGTAAAAAAAAAACTAATTTGCGTGATTGCGAGTATCGGAGCTCGCCGTTGGTGTTAGAGATCGAGCGCGTGCGCGCGGTGCCCGCTGCTTTGAAGAGGCGGAGAGGTTTCATTTGTTGTTGTTGTGGTCGTGATTTAGTCGTGACGTTACTTGAGTTGTATTGCGTAACGATTATACGAATAATAACTGAAATAGGTCACACAGTGGCCGTACTGCATCACACTAGTCTTGCTCTCATCGGGACTCATCAGTCACACCATGACCCTACTGCATCACACTTGTACTCACACTCGTCTTGCTATCATCAGGACTCATCAGTCACACCGTGGCTCTACTCATCAGTCACACCGTGGCCCTACTCATCAGTCACACCGTGGCCCTACTCATCAGTCACACCGTGGCCCTACTCATCAGGCACACCGTGGCCCTACTCATCAGTCACACCGTGGCCCTACTCATCAGTCACACCGTGGCCCTCCTGAACCACACTTGTGCTCACACTAGTCTTCCTCTCACCAGGACTCATCAGTCACACCGTGGCCCTACTGCACCACACTTGTGCTCACACTACTAGTCTTCCTCTCATCGGGACTCATCAGTCACACCATGACCCTACTGCATCACACTTGTGTTCACACTCGTCTTGCTCTCATCGGGACTCATCAGTCACACCATGACCCTACTGCATCACACTTGCAGGACAGCCTCACTGAGCCTCGAGGCTCTCTTATGGGAGTCGATTCCTGCGGTCCTTTACATTAAACAAGCTCGAGGCAGCGTTGTCCATCCTGCAGCTCTTGCGAATAGCCTCGGACGCCTCACCCCTGTTTTTCCGGCCTCCCTTTGCAAACACATCGCGAGGGCACACGCTGCACGCGCCTGCTGATGGACGCGATGATCGAAGGGTGGGGGTGCGCTCTGCGTTCGAGAGACGGGCGCGTGCACCACCTCCAGCTGTTACTTGTCGTCACGCGTATTCTTGCTATCGACCTCAACAACGAATCTCGCCTAGATTTTGAAGAACGCTGGGGAAACCGAGTGGTGCAACACGAGACGACAATAATAATAAATACCTCAATCGAGACCCAAACATCGCTGGCTTTGACATTCGTCGAAGACACCGGTGTGACCATCAATCGCAATCATAACATCAACTAGCCAATGCACACATCTTCGTAATTTGGATATTAAAGACAAAAGCCATCGTAGTGCGACTGTGTCCATGCAACCCAAACTATGGACCATGAAGTAAACCACCGTAGTCTGCGCTCCTTTGATGGAGGAACAGCAAAACGACACAAACTCTCTCCTGAAGCCCTCTCGTGGCGAGCAGACCTCGATGTTGGCATTTAGCTTCTGAACATGTTATAATACTGCCTTCATTTTATATAGCATCATTCATACTGATAGCATCCCACAACGCATGTTGCCATGCACAAGAATACAAGATAATTTGGATTTGGACTGAAATTGGTGGACACGGAGATTCGTAGCATTGTGGGTCACTAGTACTAGAGTGCGTGGAACTCCGCTTCAAGGGAATTTACTTTTTTAACTTGAAGCAGGAATCGCAAGAGGAGGGAATCGCGTAATGGTTTTTATTTTAATACGACTGGCACACACACATTGCAATTTTGACCAATTGATTTTTTAATGAGCGATTTTCACGCATCAGGAAATCAGAATGCTCAGAGGAAACGCACCACTCGTTTGATCGAATGATGCTAAAATATTCTCCCACTCTTGGGTTCACAAAGCCACTTGCTGTGCTGTCATCCCCTGGCTGCTGAACAGTTTTGAGAGGGATTGAGAGTTTAAATAAATCTCACATTAACACACAAACCTTCGTCTTCAAAGTGCTGAGTTGTAGGTGGTGGGTGTAATTTGTCTGTTTATGCTCATATGACAACTATTTGTATTTGGCCAGATAAGGCCCACTGAGCTATATATCTCTTTTTTTAGAAGATACCAGGCCACAAATGATAGCTCAACGAAGTGGCTTCTGGGGAAATGTATAGCAGCCAAATACTCTAAACGTATGATGTTGATTTTAAATGTGGAGGGGAAAACCGGAGGACCCGGAGAAAAATCCACGCGACCGCGGAGAGAGAGAGAAAGACATGCAAACTCCAAATATACAGCAGGCGTAGGGGCGGGATCGAACCCACAACCTGCATACCAGGCGAGGGAGTTAACATCTCGCCACAAACCGGGGCCCAATGGTAGCCCAGAGCCAACTGATTGGAATTCCACATTCTTGTGGTGGAGTAAGATTCTCAACAGAATTATCACTCAAGGCGTTCTGTACATTCCTGACTTTATTAGCCCTAGTCCGGTGGCACTGTGATCGATGCTCGAATTCATGTTGTGAGATCACACCTCAGGTGGGGTTGACTCAACTAATCATTATCCTATAAATACACTTGGATCATGACAAGAATGTGGAATTACCACCACTTGGTGCCACCAGTGGAAAGCATAGCTCCATATAGACACATTGACACATGTAAAAGTGTCATGGTAATAAAATTTGATTAATTTGATCTATTGATTATTTTATGCAAGGAATGCACATGCCCAAACAGTTGTTGGGCGATCCTCTTATAAATTGGTGGCCTGAGCTAGCGTTGTCATATTCCGCTTTCCCATGAAGGGAGCCTGTCGCATCCATAGGGCAACTACTGCAGACTTCCAATGAAGTTGTACTCATTTGATCAAATCTCAGAGACATGATGTTAGGCTGAGTGAACCCCAAACTGGGATTTTAACTTGAGACCTTATTATCCGAGCACTTTAACCAAAGTGCCACCCGGACTGCCTGCCAAGTTATAATCATCCTCAGCCCTGATCAATCTACTACTGGATGAAGGCATTCCCATGCTTCTGCAATCTCACAGACCTGCATACCTGGCAACCCCTTATCAGTGCCTACCTTATTACAGACCAATTCAGACCTGATTGAGGTCGGCAACCTGCGGCTCCGGAGCTGCATGCTGCTCTTTAAGGACTGCTTCTTAACGTTATTCGCATGCATTGTAGCTTTTGACTTATTGATGTTTTTTATACCGAATTTGATAAAATGTGTATTTTTGTTTATTTGGTTGCCGACCCACGATGTATAGCACCTATACCTGAGCTGATTCTGTCACTGCATCCATGCAATGGACATCCTTATCATGCACGTTCCCTCCCTTGGTTGCTGCTCTGACGTTAAGTCCTGATCTCCGGCCATCGTACCTTGCAAGGACACGTTTTGTCCAAGCCCACTTTTCTTAACATTCAATATGACATCTCTCTCATTTGTGTATGTTCTGTAATCCACGCATTACTTTTTTGTGCATCCTCAGTGCAATGCAGATGCGGTATGCACCTCTGCTTGCTTCTTTGCGCACTTATCCAAGCTAAAAGTAAACTAAACTGTTTTTATTTTACCAGGTGAAACCCACTGAGCTATGTAGCTCTTTTTCAGAAGCAACCTGGCCGCAAATGATAGCTCATCGAAGTGACATCACTTGGACATTTATAGCAGCCAATACTCAAAACTGTTGTTGCATTGGCTGTTGTATGAGTCGTGTGTGTGTGTTTTTGTGTGTGGGGCAGGACAAGGGCTCCTTGCAGTTCGAGGACAAATGGGACGTGATGCGTCCTATCGTGCTGCGGCTGCTGCGACAGGAGGCTGTGACGCGGCAGCAGTGGCAGGACCTCTTCATGTGAGTGGCGTCGCTGTGAGCACGAACACTGGGCCAGGGAACCAATAAGTAAAAGGGGCCTTGGTAAAGGGCCGGAGGTTGGGTTCCCTTCAGTTAGTTTGGTTGTTCTTCCCCCGCACCTCCGATTAGCACGGTTGGTTACGTACGGTGACGAAAGAAGTTCAACATGCATACTCGCTCATTTCGCATCCATCATATCAACTTAGATCAATGACGACGATTTGTCGTTGGGGGGGGGCGGGGGCAGAGGCCCACCGCACATGGTCAGGATTGGTGCTTAACTCATCAGCTGTGCACGCCTCCTCTACCAGCCGAGACTGGAGCAGACGAGCAAGGCATCGTCTGACTTTCGCCGCAGACGTAGCTCATGTTCTGGGCCTCCACGAGATGGTCCCCACTAGCTGAGATTTGCATTGCAGCGGTTGACACCTGTGCGGGGGCGGTTGAGGCATCGCCGTTTGTTGTTTTGTATCGCACAAAATAATAATTGTTAGCCTCATTGTGTGTGTGCGCGCGTGCGTGTTTGGTTGTATATGTGTGTGTTTGGGGAGCGGTAGTGTAGCGGTTAGCGCGCTGCGCTACGAACCTGGCGACCCCAGTTCGATTACCGCTCACAACACCAGTGACGATTATCTGAACCGGTCCTGAGCCTCCCCTAGGTCGACTTAGCCTCAAATGAGTACCCGGTGAGGTGTGTAAACATCGCCACTATGGAAACAAAGGCGGCCGGGCGTGGTGCTGATCACCCACCCCCCGCGTGCCGTTCCGGCCTTGAGAAGTGCTCGCTAACAACCCTTGCCCCAACAGTCTGTTCAGGCTATACGGGAGATCTTTGTCTCTGTGGCTGTTCTGTTTGTATGTAATGTACATGTGTGTGAACTCACGCTCTGTGTGTACATGTTTGGTTGTATGTATGTATGTGTGGCTGTGCTGTGTGTATGTATGTACATGTGTGTGAACCCATGCTTTGTGTGTGTGGCTGTATACGTGTGTGTGGCCGTGCTGTGTCCTCACAGGGACGTGCACGCTGTATGTCTGTGGGACGACAAGGGCCCCTCCAAGGTCTACCAAGCGCTCAAGGAGGACATACTGGACTTCATCCGGCAAGCCCAGGCCGTAAGCGCTAAGCGTTTGTGTCGGCAGCATGGCTCCCAGGTCTCCCACGTGAGGGATGCCACATCTGACATCATCGTCATTGCTGTCTCCAGCGTGAGCATCATTATCATTGGCAGCAGCAGTAGCGGTATTATTGTCATCAGCATAAGAAACGTTATCACAGTCGTATCAGCTTCATCACCATCAGTATATACAGCAGTAGCAGAATCATCATCATCATCATCAGCAGCAGCAGCAGCACCATCAACATCACCATATATCTCAGCATCAATGTCATCAGCAGTAGCATCAGCATCCCTCCGGGGTTTACAGGATTCAATTTTCATTTCCGTGAGTCATGTAATCGACATTCGAAACCAGATACATTTTAACAACGGCCGAACCAATCGACTCGCGCGAACGTTCCTCATGCACAGGGCACGCTCCAGCGTGAACCATCAATGGCGCCACCTTTGGGCATCAACAGCAGACATCATGGGACGTGCGGTCCGACTCGCACACACAGGGCTGGATTTAATTTGACGGTCAGAGATTTAGATGCCTGTGGCAAACCAAGATTCAGACTTTTTTTTTTTATCGTTTTGTTTCCCACGCGATTATTATCGATAACGCCAAAAGAAAAAATCCGCGACAGGACGAGCACCACCTAGTGTGAGATCCACGCTTGCTGCCGTTGTTTGGAGAACTGGGTCCCCCCGTCCGCTGTAACACCGCCGTGGCGTTTCCACCGCTCGGCGGCGTCGCTGACCGTCGCTCGACCCACGCGCGGAGGTGCCGGTCGAGCGACTTGGTGTGTGTGGTGGACCATCTTTCCGAAGACGGTACTGGCCAGCGTGGAAGAGCAGACCGAATACCCGCTGCAGGAGCTCTATTAAGAGCAACCTCTAGTGGAGGCCCTTATTGCCAGCAGTGGCGTTAGCAAGAAATTGCAGGGCTGCAGCTTTATCTTTGCGAGAACGTTGATGACTGCATCAGTTTCTTATGCAATTTGAACTTATTTACTTAAATTACTTTTACTGACTTGCTTACCTTTCCTATACTTTACACTCCTCTATAGTTATTTGCATTGTTGTTGTTGTCACTTTCTGACCCCTGCCTACTGGACATCTGCGAAAAAGAGCTTCATAGCTCATCGGATTTCTCCAGTCGAAACGAGTTTGATTCTGGGTGATGCTCGTTGCTCTCCGCCCACAGCGCGTGCTCAGCCACCAGGATGACTCAGCACTGCTCAAGGCCTACATTGGGGAGTGGCGCAAGTTCTTCACGCAGTGCGACATCCTGCCCAAGCCCTTCTGCCAGCTGGAGGCGGCGCTGCTGGGCAAGCAGAGCACGGCTCGCAAGGCGAGCACCGAGGACAGCCTCGTGCGCAAGGTGCGTGTCCCCCACCCAACCCCCTTTCCCCGCTACCCCCCTACGGGGGCCCTCCCCTTCTGTCACCCCCTCGCGATTGGTCGACGCTCATGCTTGGTCGAGTTGTTTCGTGGCCGCGTGGTATTTCGTTAATTTAAATTCGGCTCTTGAATCGCCGATGTGTGTGGTGGTTCGTGATTCTTGAGTTGATTGAGTTGGATTTGTCATTGTAACACGTAAGCCTTCTCGATTTGTGATAAGAATATGATAATGGTTTACTTTCGCCTGTGAACTAAGCACACCGAGTGTAACTGATTTATTTCGATAAAGATAGGTAAGAAGGGGTTATCCTGCTGGATTGTGCTTTGATGGGTGATCATCGTTCACAAAATGGGTGTTATAGGTTGCTCGGGGATAAGTTGTCAGCAGAGGGCAGTGCAGCAAAATCCATTATACTGTACTATGCGCAACTATCTGCCCCCCACCTTTACCAAACAGCGCTCACCAGCGCTAGGGAGGCCCTCATCCAGCAGTGAATTTACAAAGAGTTGTATAGGTATATGTTTACTCTCAGCTGTTGGTCAAAACAAGCAAGATGGACCAAACTTATTTAATCACAAACGGCTGAAACCCAGAATCAATCTTGAGGTTTTTAGCATTGCGAGCACAGTGCGTGTCAGACCCGGCATTTGTGAAACCCATCGGAGGTATTCACCCAGCCCAGGATTAGAACCTCAGTTTTCGACAACAGTTTCGCTTGATGCTGCGTGAAGATCGGTTTTGTCATGGGTCTAGTCGTAACCGACGCACGTTGCATCTCTTCGCCGTCTCCCCTCACGCTCCGCTGCACAGCTGATGCTGGACACGTGGAATGAATCCATCTTCTCCAACATCAAGGGGCGGCTCCAGGACAGCGCCATGAAACTCGTGCACTCGGAGCGCCTGGGCGAGGCCTTCGACTCGCAGCTCGTCATCGGCGTGCGCGAGTCCTACGGTGCGAGGAGGGAGAGCTGCGGCGTGGGTTACAGGAGAGTGGGTGGGAGAGAAAGAGATGGGGTGTGGGTTACAGGAGAGTGGGTGGGAGAGATGGGAAGTGGGTTACAGGAGAGTGGGTGAGTGGGAGAGCTGGAAAAAAGAGGTTGTGATGTTTTGGCAAAAAAGTGGGAAGTGGATTATTTGGTGAGGGGGAGAGCAAGTGAATGGTTGGGGAGTCGCATGGTCAGGGGATGGGACAGTGGGGGAATGTGGGTGAGTAAGAGTGACCAGATGAGTGGCCTGGTTCTCGAGTGAGCCAGAGAACAAGTGGGCCACGTGGCCCAGTACAGGCACCACGGTGACCTCACCGCTGCTTGGTGGCAAATGTTGCGTGTGTGTGTGTGTATGCAGTCAACCTGTGTTCAAACGCCGAGGACCGGCTGCAGATTTACCGGGAGAACTTTGAGAAGGCGTACCTGGATGCCACCGACACGTTCTACCGCACCCAGGCGCCGGCGTACCTGCAGCAGAACGGCGTGCAGAACTTCATGAAATACGTGCGTCGTAATGCCGTGGGGGTTCCCCCGGTCACGCGGGGGGGATGGGGGGGGCGGGGGGTTGTACGTGGGGGGGCGAGTTGGGTGCAGGACGAGTGGATTTCGCTGCAATTGTCACTTCTGTCAGTTCGAGCCCCACAGCCCGATGACAACTTACTTGTGCGTGGTGGTCGCCCATCCAAGCATTAGCCAACGGGTTTTCTCGCCTGCTTATTAACAGAGATCACAAATGTATGTATGTATGCTGAACTTCTTTTGCACTATACGTAGCCACCCGTGCTAATCGGAGGTGTGGGGGAAGGACAACTAACTAAACACAAAAAGCAGTTCTAAAAATATTGTTTTCAATATAAGATTTAAAAGTGCATATCTCCAGTGGCTTCCTAATATTGGAAGGAAGAGCGTTCAACACGGCCGCAGAAGTGCATCCGAATGAAGTGCCCTATACTGTCTGCTACTCCCTGTGACGAGTCTTCTAATGCGTGCTGCCCCCTTGTGTGTGCATGCGTGCGCACGACTGCAGGCTGACGCCAAACTGAAAGAAGAGGAGCAGAGAGCGCTGCGATACCTGGAGACGCGGAAAGATTGCAACTCCGTGCAGGCGGTGAGTCCTGCGAGTGTCAGTTAATGGCAGCGAGGGTGGTGGTGCAGAGGCCGCACTCGTGCCTCAGCCACAAGTGCCGATGGTTGATTCCAAAAACCTTTATGTGTGGAGTTTGTATCGTTCTCCCCATGTTCAGCATGGATTTCCTCCGAGTCCTGTTTTTTTAATTTTTCCATAGCTGGAAAAACACATGCAATGCAACTGTTATTGCGTGTGTATGGCAGCTGCGCTATGAACCCGGTGACCCGAGTTCGATTGCCGCTCATGGCCAAAACCAGTGACGATTATCTGAACCCAGTCCTGGGCCTAGGTTGACTCAGTCTCAAATTAGTACCTAGTGCGGTGTGTCGTAAATGTTACCACTAGGGAGACAAAGGCAGCCGCGGGGCGTGGTGCTGCCCACCCACCCCCTCGTGTGCCATGCCGGCCTGGTGCTACTCGCTAATAGCACTTTCCCTAACAGTATGTTAAGGCTTCACGGGGGATCTTTGTATTTGTTGTCAGCTGGTGGATTGTTGTGTCAACGCGCTCGTCACGTCCTTCAAGGAGACCATCCTGGCTGAGTGCTCGGGCATGATCAAAGCCAACGAGACAGAGAGTGAGTGCCAGACACACGTACACACACACACATACGGACGCACTGCGCTACCAACCCGGCGACGAATATCTGAACTGGTTCTGGGCCTCCCCTGCATCGACTCAGGCTTAAACGAGTTCCTAGTTTTCCGTGTAAACATCAGCATTGGGGACACAAAGGTGGCCGGGCGTGGTGCGCTTATTAACCCTTAACCCATTCCGAGACGTCTGCAGGTTGCAGGGTGGTGGGTGTCTCATTCACCGCTGAATCTCGGAATGCGCAAGCGGTTCAGCGTTAATTTGATTTAGAGGTGTAGCGCCGTTTTTAAACAAATTGTACTCACCGCAGAGAACCGTAGCCACACTCTACGATAGCTGGCGCCAATCTGCCACACGTCATCCTGCATGGCCTTATGGGAGCCTCGATACATCTTCCGATCTGAAGATGTACCGGTAAAGTTATTTAATTTTTTCTTCCGAATTGGAATAAACATTGATGACGTACATGTACATCATTGGAATGGGAAAGGGTTAATACTGCACGTACAGCCCCACTAGTCTGTTCTCCCCTCACACGTGTAGGTCTTCTCTGGGTGCTCCTGCTTCCTCCCACATGTATACACACTCACTAATTGGCTGAAAACATATTTAATACACAAATCACTGATCATTACGTTTAACGGCTCTATTGGGGATCGTTGTTTTTGTTTTGGGGCAAGTGCTGTAGAGAGCACCTATGAAGGCCGACACAGCACACGTGGGGGTGGGTGGCCAGCACCACGCCCGGCTGCCTTTGTCACCCTCGTGGAAATGTTTATCACATTGCACCAGGTACTCATTTGAGGCTGAGTTGATGTGAGGCAGGCCCAGGACTGGTTCAGATATTCGTCACTGGTGTTGGACATGAGCAGGACTTTAACTCGGGTCACTGGGTTCATGGCGCAGCGACGCGAACCGCTACACTACCGCTCCCCGCTGATCAGCAGCGCATCAACCACTACACAATCTCTATGGGACCATAAAGAATGGTGTCTCTGGTGTAGGCCAATCAGTTTCAAAGGCAATGCAGATATCAGATAATATTTGTTTGCATGTTTTTCCACATGAATGTGTGGTTATTGCAGACTTGATGCCTTGTAATAGGTGTCTATTTGTTATTTAAACATCTTAACACTTCCTGCGCTATTGCCAGAAAGGGTAAAGCCTGTTCTTATTTCACTACACAATCGCTCCCCCGACTCACACTCACACATCCATCCCTCCCTCCCACATCCCCCTCTCCGCTCCCCCACTCCCCCACTCCCCACAGAGCTTCAACTCATGTTCCAGCTGATGGACCGAGTTCCCGCGGGGATCGAACCCATGCTCAAAGATCTGGAGGAGCACATTGTGAGCGCCGGCCTGGCAGATATGGTGGCCACGGCCGAGTCCATCACCACGGTGAGCATCGGGCTCCTTCCTCGCCATCCGCTCGTGGCTCGGGCCTTGTCCCCCAGGCTCCTCCTCCCGCGCGAGCTCGTGAGGTAGCTGTGTCTGCGACACCAGCGATGCGCGATGCCGTTCAGCCGCAGCTCGCTAGTCTCCAGCGTAGATACCCCACCTGGCGGATGCTCAGCGAGCAGGAGAACGAGCGGCTCACAATCAGAAGGTTCCGAGTTCAATTCCAGGTTTGGGGTTGACTGCCCATCAGCTGTCCGCGGTCGGTAAAATAAGTACCACTTTTAGGGCTGTAGATGGGAGGTGGGCCGCCACCTCTGTTCACTTGAGCAGGAAGTCTCTTAGGCTTCGAGACACCGCTATCGCCCATCATGTAAGTTGTGTCTTTTCGCCACTGCATGGTAACGATGCTTTGGGCCCAGCCGCCTCTCTCCCCCATAGTGGATATTCGCGAGCACGCGCACGTCGGTACGCCACTGGAGCTGTGCACTCTTAAATCTAGATGAACATTTTTTTTTTCCTAAAACTGCTTGTTGTGTTTAGTTGTCCTTCCCCCGCGCGTCTGATTAGCACGGTTGGCTACGTACGGTGCTAAAGAAGTTCAACATACATGCAATGCGTGGAGCGTTTTTTCACCTGCATAAAAACGGATGCTTGTGCATCAGAGAGAGAGACCTACGTCCTGTGGCCACATGAGGCCCCGATCACTTGACCCACGGCTCTCAATATCGCGTGATAGAGCGGCATGCTTTCCAGCTGGAAACTTTGCGTTACTAATTTTAGCGCCGTGCTCAAGAGGGCGTCTCTTGCGGTGATGCCTGCGACTGAAGTGAGTCTAAAATGTGTGGTTGCCCTCCAAATTCACCCTTCTATCGCTGCTGCTACCATGGTTACCATTCCCGTGAACTGCACTCGTTCATTCCATCACCCTTGTTGAGGATTCGGTCTGACAGAGACTGACTGTTTCGTATCATCCCACACTACCTTTGACAAAAGCATGGCAGGTCACGACTACCCACTAACCCACTCACTCATCCGCACACTCACCCACTCGTCACACTGCAGGTCACAACACTTTTCTGCTTTGTCCCTCACACTGCTGACCTTTGGAATTCCCTCCATTGTCTTTTTTTTCACCAAGATCTTGTAACAACCTTGCTACAAACCCGGCGGGCGGAGTTCAATTTCCGCTCACAGCCAACATAGGTGAAGATTATCTGAACCCAGTCCTGGGTCTCTATAAGGTTAATTCAGTCTCAAAAGAGTACCTGCTGCGGTGTGTAAATATTACCACTGGAGAGACAAAGGCGTTCTGGCGTGGTGCTGGCCACCCACCCCCTCGTGGCCTTGCCGGCCTTCATAGGTGCCTCGCTAACAGCGCTTGTCCCAACAGTCTGTTAAGGCTACACGGGGTAATCTTTGTCTTTGCTTTTTGCAGGACTCTGAGAAGTACGTGGAGCAACTGTTGATGCTTTTCCACCGCTTCAGCCGCCTGGTGAAGGACGCGTTCCGGGACGACCCGCGCTTCCTTACAGCCCGGGACAAGGTCAGTCATTCATTCACTCTCAAGTCATTCATTCAAATCTTGCTATAATTATAGACACTCCTCGTATCAACGGACTCTGACTTTGTTGTCAAATGATTTCATGGTGATGCTTGTGTATCCAGGTAAACCTCACTGAGTCTCACGACTCTTTTGTTGCAGGAGGGTCCTGCCAAGTTTGGACTGTGAGTTGATTGATACGTCGTCTATGACCAAACGACCTCGGATGCACCCGATCTCGTTACATCTCGGAAGCCAAGCAGGGGTTGTGCCTGGATAGTGCCTGGTGGGGTGACCACCATGCATAACACGTGCTATATGGCTACGTGGTGGCCATCAGATGGGCAGTGCAGCAAAATCCATTTTTGTGCTGCATACTTCTGCGCTTCCACGTCCATCCTCTGTGCCTTAAACCCGCACCGACTGACGTAGTGAAGCCCTCGGGCAGCAGTGGATCGACAGTAGGGCTGGACATCTCTACATCGACATCTCTCTACGGTGGCTGTCAGTCATTGGTTTATTCATTCTCGGAGAGTCTCGTGTCTCCCGTTAGCTGCAGTCCCCCGAGAGCACTTCCTCGCTCTCTCTCTCTCTTCCTCCCTCTCGCTCTGCCCCTGTAGGCCTACAAGGCGGTGGTGAACGACGCCACCATCTTCAAGCTGGAGCTGCCCAGCAAACAGAAAGGGTGAGGGAGCCGCAGGCAGCCTCAGTGTCCTCTGGGACTTGTGGAAAACAACTACAGCAAAAGCTCTGCTATCCGGCATTCGGTTTTTCAGAGAGTTATACTCATGGTTCACCACATTTTCTAAGCACCTAAAACTTTTCCAGAAGGAAACTGAGCCTACATTTGAACTATGATATAAGAAATAATATGGTGACACCAAGGTGTTGATATGTTAACTACCTCACCTGGTATACAGGAGGTCGTGGGTTCGATCCCGACCCTGACGCCTGCTATATATCTCCACGTGGTGGTTGTGTGGATTTTTCTCCGGGTTCTCCGGTTTTTCCTTCCACATTTAAAAACATGCGTTGAGAGTATTTGGCTGCTATAAAATAATAAAAAATTATGTAGTTTACTCTAGGCTCGTCTATTGCTGTCTGGAGGAGGTTTGGGGGTGGTTTAGGTGATTCTCAGTGGCCACGTCCAATCATTGAGTCAGAACCTTTGAGGTCCTGCGTTTGAATGCACTGAGTGTATCTCTCAGCAGATCCATAAAGGCTGTGTCGAAGCCTATGGGATGGCATCTCTTGAGATATCTTGTTCAGGTCTAGGTGTGTGTCTCATTGGTGGGTTCATCATGATCATGGTCGGGCTGCTGAGCCAGCACCACAGGGATCCTGCAGTCCCAGCCGTGGCTCTGCACGTCTCTCTCCATTGTGTCAATTGACTGCTGGATGATGGTCTGAAAGAAAAACATTCCTTCATAATGAATTGGCCGAACGTTCTAACGCAGGACCCATCTGAAGAGAGTCTTGATACTCGGCGAGGTTTTCCCAGATATAATAAACAAGGTTTACAAGTACCTCTTCATGCCATGTGGGTCGTGGGGGTTATTTGACCTAGCTTATTGCAGTTCAGTTGTGGATTGGTGAAGGCTTTTGGGGGTTCACAATGGCTGTGTCGGCACCGGTGCTGAGAGCGCGGCTCCCCGCTGCCCTTGAGCGCAGTCCCCCAGGGACTTGCGGACTTGACAACTCGGGTATTCGCGTGACTCGTGTGGCTCGTGTAACGCCGCGCGCGTGGCTGGTGCCCCAGGCTCAACTCCAAGACGCAGCCCGAGAGCAAGTGCCCCGAGCTGCTGGCGAACTACTGCGACATGCTGCTGCGCAAGACTCCGCTCAGCAAGAAGCTCACGTCCGAGGAGATCGACGCCAAGCTCAGAGAAGTGGTGAGGAGCGTGGCGGCGATGGGGACCGGGCTGGAGCCAGGCGGGGGTCATGCAGGGGCCATGCGGGGGCTGGGTGGGGGCCGAGTGGTGGCCGGGTGAGGGCTGGGTGGGGGCTGGGCGGGGGGCTAAGTGGGAGCCGGGTGGGGGCCGGGGGCCAGGCAGGAGGGGGCCGGGCGGCCTGTCTCTCACGTAAAACTATTAAACTATTTTTTATTTTACCAGCTAAGGCCCACTGAGCTATGGGGCTCTTTTTCAGAAGCCACCTGGCCACAAATGTGATAGCTAAATGAAGTGGCCTATGATGTGGAAATCTAAAGCAGCCATATAAACGTAAACCCTCTCACATTCAAATGCCCTCTACACTCTCCTCTCGCGCTGATTCACTCTCCGCCCTCTTTCTCTCTCTGACTCATCCCTCTCCTCCCTCACACCCCTCTTTCTCTGACTCACTCTCCTCTCCATGTTCAGGCTCAAAACCGTTTCACCCATAAGATCTGATGCTCAAGACGTATTTGGGCCGATTTAGTCACAGGCACCACCTACGCCCGTGTCTGCAAAACGGAAGCGTGTGGTTTTTGCCGGTTGCATGGTCTTGTTATTTCAGCTGTAGTTAAACCCGTAGGCAGCCACATGCTACACGGACACAAGGATGAGTGGGGTGCGAGCGTGGAGATGCAGGGATGGGGGGTGGCGTGGCGGGGCTGGCTTTTCGGTAATGGGCTGCCCCCTCTTGCCTCTGCCCACAGCTGCTGGTGCTGAAGTACGTGCAGAACAAGGACGTGTTCATGCGCTACCATAAGGCACATCTGACACGACGGCTCATCCTCGACATCTCGGCTGACAGCGAGACCGAGGAGAACATGGTGGAGTGGCTGAGGGTGAGCACTTGTCCACCCGCTCACTCACCCGCCCGCTCGCACCCCCGCCCACCTGCTCTCCTCCCCATGGCGATGAGAGAGCTGTCGTTAAGAGATAGATAAGGGAGAGAGAGGTGAGAGAGCTGTATATACGAGTTACAGTTGAGTGGCCACGTGTACAGCTGGTGCATTGAGAGGTTTGGTCAGTTTATATCTCAGGAGTGTTTTGCTTTCTATAAGAGACACCGGAGTGCCCGGAGCGAACACAAGCATATGAGGGGATAACGTACAAAAGCTGTGCATATCCGGGATCACGAACTAACTTGCCGTACTGCCATCTACAGTCCGCCCCGCATCCCAGCAGGTTTGAGAATTTCGCATTCTCCATGACCCACAAATCCTTGCTTCCCCGAGCGCTGGGTCACTACCCGAGGCCTGTGTGCCATGGGGCTGGGGTCAGACACCGACGGCCCACGACTTCACACGACTTCGTGTCTCGCTTCAAAGCGACCCGCAAGCGATATTTATATCCATCACAGCAAGCACCTTGGCCACGCACCAATCCGGTGCCAGAAGGGAATACTTTCAACTCCTGTTTACTTATTTAAGGGGTGCCATGGTGGCGAGATGTCATCTTCCTCGCCTGGTATGCAGAGAGTCGGTGGTTCGATCCTGACCTGCTGTATATCTGTAGTTTGCGTGTTCTCCCCGTGGTCACGTGGATTTTTTCTCCGTGTCCGGTTTTTCCCTCCACATTTAGAAACGTGCGTCTATATTATTTTGATTGTGATATCTTTACCTTTCCTCTACTTTGCAAGCCTATCATGCTATTGTATTGTTTATTGTTGTAACGTTCTGACCTCCCCCTACTAGACATCTTTATAGCTCATCGAATTCCTGCAGTATAAATAAACATTCCGATTCTGAAGTAATTCTGACTTGTGTCACCGGCAAGAGGCCCCTGCGTTGGCAGAAGCGACTTGAGCCGAAGGGTGCTTTGGAGGTCACGTGTGGCCCTCGGCAAAGGAGGAGGAGGGGCCGCCCGACTGCAGGTGCTGTCCCCCCGAGCGGGCCCAGTAACCGACACTCCCCCGCGTCTCCGCCGCTCGCAGGAGGTGGGGATGCCCGCCGACTACGTGAACAAGCTGGCGCGCATGTTCCAGGACATCAAGGTGTCGGAGGACCTCAACCAGGCTTTCAAGGAGATGCACAAGAACAACAAGCTGGCCATGGCCGGTACGCCGCTCTGCCTGGGGAGGGGAGTGAGGGGGTCGCTGGGAAGACGAAGGCAGAGAGACCGAGTGGGGATCTGTGCGCCACGTGGCGATCAGTGAATGCAGTAGTAAATTTATAATAGTGTGAGCGTGCTGTGAACGTACGTTATGTGTAATGTGTAGTCCATGTTTTATTGTGTGCAATGTATAAAATATGTAGTTATAGAAGGCGATAGGGGAGGGGGTGATAGGGGAGGGGTGGCGGGGATGCCGAGGTTTTGTTGTACGAGTTGTGAGCGAATGCAAGTGGCATCTGAGCCAAGAGCAAGTGGGCGGATGATCGAGCGAGCCAACAAACGAGGTGGCAGAGTAACGGCGCACCGATTAAATCTATTCCCCAAAGCGTCGATGACCCCAATTGAGTGAATGAGTAATATATGCGCGAATGAGTAAAAAGGACATGCGAATGATCGAACGAGCACACGAGCGAGCGAGCAGGTGAATGAAGCGTGTTGCTCTCCTCCACAGACTCGGTGAACATCAAGATCCTGAACGCGGGCGCGTGGTCGCGCAGCTCGGAGAAGATGTTCGTGTCGCTGCCCACGGAGCTGGAGGACCTGATCCCTGAGGTGGAGGAGTTCTACAAGAAGAGCCACAGCGGCCGCAAGCTGCACTGGCACCACCTCATGTCCAACGGCATCGTGAGTCCCACTCGCACGTGCGTACAAGACAAAGAACCCCCGTATAACCTGAACAGACTGTTGGGGCAAGTGCTGTTTGCGAGCACCTATGAAGGCCGGCACGGCACGGCACACCACGGGGTGGGTGGGCAGCACCACGCCCGACCGCCTTTTTCTCCCTAGTGGCAATGTTTACACACCTCACCAGGTACTCATTTGAGGCTGAGTCGAACTAGGGGAGGCCCAGGACCATTCAGATAATCGTCACTGGTGTTGACCGTGAGCGGGAATCGAACTTGGGTCCCCGGGTTCGTAGCGAAGCGCGCTAATCGCTGGACTACCACTCCCCACACAACAACAACCACCATTCGCCACTAAGTGGTGGTGACGTCACCACACGCGCACACACAAACGCACGTGCATGCACGCGTGGCCCGCCCTGCACAGGCCCCACCACGTGACAACCACAGAGCGGCTTCTTCCTCAAACGACCACGGGGAGTGTGCTCCATCCTCTTGCCGCTGCAAGGCTGAGGCCAGCCTCTCTGCAATTCCACATTCCCGTGCCGGTTGAGCTCCCCTGCCCTGCCCGGCACTGGCCCCCACTCCGCAGCCACTGAACAATCCGTTAACATCAGGGCGCCCAGTGCAGTGGAAATCGATGCTGTGGCTCAATGGAGACTCTTTAGTAGGGTGAAGCTCACCACCTCAAGCCAAGTGGGGGAGGCCGATTAATTACACACAGCAGAGGCACAGAGCAGCGGGCGAACAGCGGCCATGACATTGGGTGTACGCTCCACTGTGGCTGTTTATTCATTCAGCCATTCATTTATATTATTATACAGCCGATTGTCAATCCACTGCTGGATGAAGGCCTCTTCCACGTGGCGGGTCAGTCATGGGGGTCATTGGACCTCGTTTCACCACGCCGGTCCGTACGGGGTTGGTGAAGCGAGGATCCCAGCAAAGGTTTGGACAATCCTCGCCACTGATGTTAGCCGCTTCACCATGTTTGCCCCATTGAGTTCCGCTTGCTTGTCGACTCAGATCACGTTCAAGAACGAGGTTGGGCAATACGACCTGGAGGTGACAACGTTCCAGCTCGCCATCCTCTTTGCGTGGAACCAGCGGCAGCGCGACCGCATCAGCTTTGAGAACCTGCGCCTCGCCACCGAGCTGCCCGACGCCGAACTCCGGCGCACGCTCTGGGTAAGCGCCCTCACCTGCCGGGTCGTCCACTCGTTCATCCGCTAAATCGTCCACTCGCCCGCTCGCTCGCCCGCTCGCTCGCGTTCACTCGCTCGCCCACTCGTCCACCTGCTTGTCCACCCACTTGTCCACCCGCTTGTCCACCCGCTTGTCTACTGACTTCGTACGCAGCCACTCATTCCATCTTTATCAATCAGCCATTATTTATAATAATAATAATAAGTAAGGAGATGATACACTTCCTTCCCACGTCTGTTTCTCCAAGTAAAACGAATCGACATTCAATGTCTCCAAAACAAGTATGGATCACTCACTGTCTCATGAGCAGAGCCAGAATGTTTAAATCAGTGCAGACATTAGAAAGCCGTGTGGCTGATGGGATGTGCATAAAACATGTGGTGCGACAGATATGGGAGGAGGCATGTGGTCTGATTATATTATTTAGTTACTTATATAATACTAATTTCATACTTGCTTCATTCTTATAGTGCAGGGTTATCATCACAAAGGCGCTGCTGGGTTTCACAGACGCAGTCTGCAGTCGTTTCGCAGTAAGGCGGCGATGTTGCTGAGTGTGATCCCAATTGAGTGATTTGCAGGTCATTTTTTGAATTTAGCAACTTTAAACAATTTAGCAACTTTAGACGTCGAAGCGCAGGGCTCCCCCCCCCCCCAAAGTATGGGGCCCGGGGCAGTTGCCCAGATTCTCCGTACACTCCGGGACATCTGTGCCTGGCTGTGCTCCCCCCCACCCCCCAGTCTCTGGTGGCGTTCCCCAAGCTGAAGCGGCAGCCGCTGCTGTACGAGCCCACGGCCGTGTCGCCCAAGGACTTCACGGAGGGAACCATCTTCTGGGTCAACCAAGAGTTTGCGCTCATGTGCGTACGAGTGAGGCACACCCAGCGCGATGCACCCTGCGGAATACATCCAGTGCGATACACCCAGTGCGATGCACCCAGCGCGATACAACCTGCAGAGTACACCCAGCGCGATGCACCCAGTGAATGCACCCTGCAGAACACACCCAGCGCGATACATGATGCACACTATTTCTAATGGAATTCTGCATTCTCTGCCTTGTACGGCACCCTTCAAGATAGCATCACCTCAGATCGCTTTGCGTAAACATGTAAATAATAAAAATAATAAAACATTGTGAATGCAGTAAAAATTATGGATAGCTGGATTTCACATTGTGCCCACACCAAGTCGGCTAAATGACACAATCTAAAATGTGAATGAGATGCAAAGATTTAAAGTACATGCTATATACTTGTACATTGTGTGATGTGTACAATTGTAAAATGTATAGTTTAAGTAGGCTACGTACTTAAAGCAATACGTTACTGGTGGGGTATGGGGGAGGGGTGGTGGGGGATGGGTGGTAGGGGATGAGGGGGAGTGATTCAAGATGTAATCCCTTAAAAGCGAGTTGAGGGGGGAGGGAGAGGGAGGGGGGAGCTCATCAGACTATGGTAGCCAATGAAAGGAACGTATCGGGAGGGAGGGGGGGCGAGGCCAAAAGGGTGGGCGATGGACGTGGAAGCGCTTGTGCGCAAGCGGCCAATTACTGCACACGCCAACACAATGGAGCGATTGTGCGCAAGCGGCCAGCCACTGCACCCGCCAACACAATGGGCAGAGAGGAGGAGGGGAGGTCTAATACACATGATAGACAAAAGAACGAAAATGATGATGGGTACAAACTTAGGGGGAGCTCATCAGACTATGGTAGCCAATGAATGGAACGTATCGGGAGGGAGGGGGGGGGCGGGGGGGGGGCGAGGCCAAAAGGGTGGGCGACGGACGTGGAAGCGCTTGTGCGCAAGCGGCCAATTACTGCACACGCCAACACAATGGAGAGAGAGGGGGGGGGGGGGTCTGATACACATGATAGGCAAAAGAACGAAAATGCCCATGTTTATACCAATGCTGGCTGAACAATGAAGAGAGTACTGTTAAAATAACTGGGGATGTTAACACTCGGTAAAGTACAGTAAAATAGTGCCTGTCAGATAAGATGGTCCAAAAATTTTTTTGTGATTAAGTCTTTTTTGCGTGGTTGATAACATCTTTCCAATGATTACTAAGTTTGTACCCATCATCACGGTTGAAATTATGTCTGTGTTTGTATATTTGTATGGCTTCGTGTACAAACCTTTGATGGTAGCCGGGAGGTTTGCAGAGAACCTTGGTCTCGGAAAAGACAATTTCATGAGAGCCCACCGAGTTGTAGCAATGATCGGCCACGGCAGAAGAATCAGTTCTGCCGTGTTTCAGATCTGACTTGTGCTCGCGGACACCCCCCCCGCCCCTCCCTCCCTCCCGATACGTTCCATTCATTGGCTACCATAGTCTGATGAGCTCCCCCTAAGTTTGTACCCATCATCATTTTCGTTCTTTTGTCTATCATGTGTATTAGACCTCCCCTCCTCCTCTCTGCCCATTGTGTTGGCGGGTGCAGTGGCTGGCCGCTTGCGCACAATCGCTCCATTGTGTTGGCGTGTGCAGTAATTGGCCGCTTGAGCACAAGCGCTTCCACGTCCATCGCCCACCCTTTTGGCCTCGCCCCCCCTCCCTCCCGATACGTTCCTTTCATTGGCTACCATAGTCTGATGAGCTCCCCCCTCCCTCTCCCTCCCCCCTCAACTCGCTTTTAAGGGATTACATCTTGAATCATTGCCTCACTTGATACAGCTAATCTGGCTGTGACGGTCCCACCTGATGACGGAGACTTGTGTTGCCTCCGAAACGTCGTGATTTTTGTTTTTATTTTTTTATTTTATTTTACTTTCTACGTGACTTTACCGAAAAAACCTAAGAAGATGAGGGGGAGGAGATGGGGGGACCACGTGCTCGTCCCTTCCCTGCTCTCACGTGACCCCACTTGCCCTCTGTTACGGTCACTCATTCCTCGGTCCTTGTGTGTCCTTGCCATCTAAATCTCTCGATTTTTAAACTCTGTTATAGAGCGCCTTGAGCTAGCGCCCTGAGCTAAGGCGCTCTATAAATATAAAATAAGATAGCATGCTGTAAGTAGTTTTTTTTTGGTCTGTACAATATTACACACGCACTAATATACGTAAGTAACTAAGGGTGGGGGTGGTTGTTTTTGTTACACTCATGTTAACGAGGTTTTGCGGCTAGCCGGACTTGTGCGTAACAGTGTGTGTGTGTGTGCGCGTAACGGTGTGTGTGTGTGTGCGCGTAACGGCGTGTGTGTGTGTGCGTAATGGGGTGTGTGTGCATAACGATGTGTGTGTGTAACGGTGTGTGCATAACGGCGTGTGTGTGTGTAACGTTGCACGTGCGTAACATTGTGTGTAACGGCGTGTGTGTGTGTAACGGTGTGTGTGTAACGGTGTGTGTGTGTGTAACGGCGTGTGTGTGCGTAACGGTGTGTATGTGTGTAACGGTGTGTGTGTGCGTAACGGTGTGTGCGTAACGGTGTGTGTGTGTGTGTAACGGTGTGTGTGTGCGTAACGGTGTGTGTGTGCGTAACGGTGTGTGTGTAACGGTGTGTGTGTGCGTAACGGTGTGTGTGTGCGTAACGGTGTGTGTGTGTGTAACGGCGTGTGTGTAACGGCATGTGTGTGTGTCGCTCGTCGATCCCGCTGCAGCAAGAACGGGAAGGTGCAGAAGCGCGGAAAAATCAACCTGATTGGGCGACTGCAGCTGACGACAGAGCGCAGCCGCGACGAGGAGAACGAGGGCATCGTGCAGCTGAGGATCCTGCGCACGCAGGTGTGCGCACACAAAAACAAAGGTTCCCCGTGTAGCCTCCATGAGCTGTTGGGGCAAGGTGCTGTTAGTGAGCACCGATGAAGGCTGGCACGGCCCACAGCGGGGTGGGTGGGCGGCACCACGCCCGGCCGCCTTTGTCTCTCCAGTTTTACACACCCCCACCAGGTACCAATATAAGGCTGTGTCGACCTAGGGGAGGCCCAGAACCGATTGATATATTCGTCACTGATGTCGGCTTTGAGTGGGATTCGAACGCAGGTCAAAAGGGGTTTGTAGCACAGTGTGCAAACCACTGCACCACCACTCTACGTACACAAAGACAAAGATCCCCCGTATAGTCTTAACAGACTTTTCAAGCAAGTGCTGTTAGCGAGCACCGATGAAGGCCGGCACAGTACACGAGGGGGTGGGTGGCCAGCACCACACTCGACCGCCTTTGTCTCCCCAGTGGCGATGTTTACACGAGGGGAGGCCCTGGAGCAGTTCATACAATCGTCACTGGGGTTGTTGGCCGTGAGCGGGAACCGAACTCGGGTGGCCGGGTTCGTAGCACAGTGCTAACCGCTAGGCCACCGCTTCCCCCCACACACACACGTTCACCTACACACCTGTGTGTGCGTGCGTGTTTGCGTGTCACGCCCTCGTCGCGCAGGAGGCCATCATACAGATCATGAAGATGCGCAAGAAGATCTCGAACGCGCAGCTGCAGACGGAGCTGGTGGAGATCCTCAAGAACATGTTCTTCCCGCAGAAGAAGATGATCAAGGAGCAGATCGAGTGGCTCATCGACCACAAGTACATTCGCCGCGACGAGGACAGCATCAACACGTTCATGTACGTGGCGTGAGCGTGCCGCCACGCCCGCGCTCTCGGTGCCTCCGCGCCCAGATGTTTCCCTCAGGGCGCCAGCGCTTGTTGTAACGCTCGAACACACGGGAAAGGTTCACGCCGTGGCAGGGGGGCGGGGGGATGGGCGCCGAGCCGGCGAGCGGCGAGGAGGCGCGTCGTTGTGTTTTTCGTTTCACCGCGGTGCTTTGGGCTGGCCGGCTGTGGGCGCCGGCGGCCGTGAATTTTCCGTTCGTTGCGAGAATTACGAGAGAAAAAAAAGGTAAATTTTGTCGTGAGCACCGGATGCTGTTGGAGAGAGGCTCACCGGCATAAGAATTGTTGACTGAAGGACCGCTGCCAGCTTTTGTGTGTGTGTGCACGTTGTTTTGTTTCGTTTGCAAATGCGAAGTATCAGAAAATGACAAAACTCGTGGAGGTGGCTTTTAGAAGTGGTTGGTTCTCTCCGGGCTGCAGGATACAAGCGAGGAAAAACCGTGGCGTGTTCTCGCTTCTTTGCAGCGCGCAGAGCGGAGAGGCTGTCAGGGCTGTAGAGGCTCCGGCACGGTTCGTTTTGGGTTAAGGAGACATAGGAGTCGCCCGCGGGCAGCAGGACAGGCAATCGGTCTCTGCAGTGGGTCTTTGTTGTTATTTTCTGGGTGCACGTGGCTTAACATTTGGTGAGCCGTCCAATATCGCTGAACATCATTTCAAAGTTGCGCCGATATAACTTCACACAGGCTGCAAAGGACCCCCAGAAGGGACTTGGCGGTGCAGCGACGCAGCCTGCCGCTCGCCGTCCGCCACGGCGGGCGACGGAAGTTGCCGCCGCGCTAGCAAGGACGTCGTGCCCTGGAGAAAAAACACGCAATGTGTACATTGGCAATATAAATGGGTCGAGTATTTAAGATGTCGTTGCGACGAGGCCCTGGTGGTGGCGTGGTTTTGAGCGAGCGAGGCCGATAGCCCGCTCCGCGGGAACCGGATTCTCAGTCCGGATGCGAGGAGGAATGTCTCTGACCGGCTCTTGCACAACTGCAGTTATATCGGTACTTTTTTTTCTGGCTGAGTCGACCTTAGGGATGCTTCTTGTCAAATGCAGAGGAACACTCGAGAGAGTTCTCATTTTTCGCGATGTTTATGTCGTTTATTTATCTGGGGGAAAGCCTCGCCGAGCCTCAAGACACTTCCTGGGAGGGTTCTGCATCAGAATTCGTGGGCTCGCATGTTGGGGGGAAATCCGAGTACCTGGAGAAATCCCACCACACATACAAGCAGAAAACTCTGCACAGACATATCTGGAACCAACATGCTGTACACTAATACCATCTGCTGGACATCTGGCAGCTTGTGATAGGAACGGTGCACTAAACGCAGGCTCCGTGATTTGCGGCTTGCGTCTGCGCGAATGTGGGGCGTTGGGCGATTGCGGGGGTTTCCTTTGATCAGCTGACTGGTTTCCCATCGACCGCCCGCTCCACTTTGCCCGGGACACAAACGTCAAACTCGTGATTGTTGGCTCCACGGGGCTCACTGGATGACCGTCTCAAGTCAAACGTGTTCGAGTGGAGACGTAAAAAGGAATTGCCTGAGAGTGGGCACTGTTTTTTTTTATAGATATACTGGGCACGTAACATTTCACCCGCCACAATCGATTCTTATGCTCATGGTACATGCATCGAATCGTGCGCGTTAGGAATGCGTTACATGTGTTTATATCCACTGTCGATTTGGTGTGCACGAGGGCAAAAATAATCCGTCTTGGGAATTAAATCTTTACCCCCCCCCCCCCCCCGATTCGTGACAATTTGTAGAATCGTGAGAGGGGGTGAATCGCTGCATCCGTGTTCTGTGTTGTGTCCACGTACGCACTGCTCAGCACTTGGGTGAATGGTCGTTGTTTTGCAATGCATGCTCTTTCAAGGTTGACGCAATTCTTGATTTGGTTTTGTTTCATTGTGCTTTCCACCGTGACTGGTTTGGAGGCCGGTGCAACGCGTGGCACCGTGGCGACCACCTTGACATTTGGTACGGGTTGTCGTGAGGCACTCTGGGGGTTGACAGGTCACGTCGAGACATCTTCAAGTCTCCGCGCTTTCCCCCTTTTCTCCCGCTCCGCCAAGCCCATAGTCAGGGCTTCACTCTTTTCCAGTATTTCTCATTTTGCGTAAAAGATGTTTTTGTTCATCGTATGCCGATGGGCGATTGGTAAACGTGTGAAGCCGAGCTTGCGCACTGGCTGTTTCACGATTGCAATTCCACCGAGAGGTAGTTTAATTTGTGCGCCGATGTGAAACGATTCCCGCCAGGGAAACTCGTGATGAGCCAGGGGCGGCGCTGCGATCAGAGCACTCAAGTCACGAGGTTTGCCAATTCAACTCGCGGTTGTGGATTTATTCAACGCGTCGTTCCTCCGCGTCGATATAACGAGGAAGAAATCAACAGTGATCGTAATAAAGAGGCTGGCACCTGCCACGGGAATGTGGAATGCCCATCACCGGCTCGGGACTAATGCTGTTATCAGTTGTTTCTGCAGCGCTTTCATGTACAAAGTGCTTGGGGATTTTTGATCGAGTTTAAAATCCAAAGAAAATGGGAGATGGGCGAGCGCCGGACTCCGTAGCGAGCGAGGCGACATTGGCTTGGAGAGCGCCTTCCAGAGCTCACCGGCGGCGCCGCGTGGAATTCACGCCCCCCCAGTCGCCCCCCCAGTCGCCCCCCTCACAAAACAACTCAGTCATGGTGGCCTGCAGTGACGGACGGCCCTTGTCGGCCAGTGTTCACTTTTGATTCGTTCGCGAAAGCGGCAGTTTTTCATTTGGCAGTGCCGACGTGCGACTTGCCACGGAGTGTTAAATGATCGTCGCGTGCATGTGCAGATATATACCCTCTTTGTTGTTCTGGTTACGAATGAGGTTATGGTTGCTCAAAGTAACTTTTTTTCCCGCCTACCTAAAATGACACGTTAAAAAAAAAGTCCCCGGGCATCAAGACGGCGAGGGTCCACTTTGTGGCGGCACATTTATATTAAGCGATCTAACTAAAAAAAATCTATATTATGGATTGGTATTGGAAGCTCACAAGGAGGTCGGCGTCAGGCCCGGCTCCTCACAGATGGGAGGCCAGTAGAGCCGCTGTGTTGGACCACCTTCACAGTGACCCACCGCGCATAATCGTGAACTTGGGTGATGCCAAAGGGACATTTGGAGGAGCAGGGCGCACCACCCCACTACCCTGAAGCACCAATCCTGGCTCGTGCATTCCCTGCTGCTATGTTCACGCGCGCTGCCGGAAGGGTGTGTTCTCGTGCAGGCAATGCCTCGTTTCCACAACAGCAGCAGCACCAGGGCCTGTGTCCCATGTCCCCATGAGGGTCTGTTGGCTCAGCACCCCCCCCCACCCATGCCCTGCCTATCCCCCCTCCTCTTTTGGCTGTTGGAGGCTGGGGTCAGAAAGTGATCTAAACAGCATGTTGTTGGTGCGGATGGGTTAATATTTATTCTATTGAGAATCTCGTGATGGCCCAGCAACGTAGTTCTGCACCTAATGGTCAGAGCTTCCTGCATCGTAGTTTTGCACCTGGTGGCCAGAGCTGGCTGCCGTGGAAACGCAGGCCTGGCTCTAGCACAGAGAGCGCAGCGCCCATTGGTCGTGGGGGATGCACCGTGTGGGGTCCACTGCCTCGTAACAGCTCTGTGCCGCTGCTGCTTTTAATTGGAATTGTCAAATCGCCAGAGTACATTAGAAGGCCAGTCTCACCCTGCTCACATTAAGCCTTGTTTGCCCAGGACAGAGTAACAGAAAATGCTGGCCTCTGTATATCTGTCTTTGAATGCCTAATACAACTGGTAGCTACCTGAAATAAAACAATAAAAAAATATTCTGAGAGTATTAAGCAACGAGTAAATTATACACGGCCAAAGTGTCTCCCTGGTCAAACAATGAAGCGGTGCTCATCTTGGTGGCTCTGGAACAGTGGTGACATTCCACATTCTCCTGGCAGAGGCCAGTCTTTCCATAGCACAACCACAGTTTACTGTCCAACAAAGTGGTGCCCTTTTTCATCCACCCTGGAGAGATTAATGGCAATGGTGATGATGATGGCCTTCTGAATGTGACCCAAGCGCTCTTCCACAGAGTGACACCGCCAGATCTAATATTATTCCAGTTTGTGAGTTATTGGCATTGGCTCGTGCAAGGGAAACGCGACTTTGTTGATAGCTTCGCCGTGCATTAACTGTCCCATGATGCAGTAACTCCCCACCATGTGTTTGTGTTAATGCATTGGTGGCATGCACTTAAAATAAGATGACCCTTCTAGAGACACAAACGGCTCGTGTGTGGTTAGGTGTGTCCCCCATCACTGAAGCTTGTCAATGAGAAAAAAAACCTTTCAATTTACGCATAAGGTGCGTTGCATCACGGCTGTCAAATGATGTCACGGTGAGGTGGCTGCTGTCCGTAATCGACACGTCAACGCAGCGAATTCGCAGAGCTACAACGAAGCACGTGACCGCGTGGGATTGTGCTCACGGAGCTTCAGGCTCTTGTCGAACATGAACGCCCAGTCGTGTTGCGACAAGACGAGAGCGGTGTTTGTCTCTTTAGTGTTCTTCTTGAATGTGATTTTGGACTTCTCCCACCCAGCAGAACGGGGCATTCATTGGCCTGGCCCTCGTGACCACAACGGGAGGGGGGTGCCCGCTAACTCTAATGCACGCCGTGGGTATGCGAGCGCATGTGGACCGACGGGATTTATCGTCGTAACTCTGCGGGTGTTGGGTGCGCAACAGGGGAAGGCTGCGAGGTTGGAATTCATTGGAGCTTGTTGCCTTAGTAAGAGCCATTTGGGCTTGAGCAATGTGAAGGATCCTTCCGACATCAACATTCTTAACATCTAACAGGTTTACCATTTTTTCCCAAATCGCCTCTCCAGCGCAGAGAAAAAGTTCACGAATGCCGACGCTGTGGCAATGAGCTTGGGCCTACGTTGTAGTCGTTATTAATAAAAAATCATTAATCCGGTATCCAGGCCACGTCGCACTCCCTGGCAGTGCGGCGCCTGTGGAAGAAGTTAATACTTCTGAATGTGACTCCTGACAGAACGTGAACAAAAACTGAACACCCTTCATGACCTTTACCTTATAACCGGTTCCCCTGTGCACCAGACGTCTTCCCATGTTGGGGCACACAGTGAACGCTGCATAATGATAACAATAAACTATATATAGTTGGGAGGGGTGTGGTTTGTTTGGGGGGGGGGGGCATGGTTTGGGGTGGGGAAAAATGTGGGAATATGCAATGCTGTAAATAGAGTTTTACTGTGATAGCAGATATAGGAAACAGAGTGATATGGACAACTGCTCGAATCCGAAGAGGAGTATTCGGAATTGTGGAATTGAGTGTGTAAGTTATTTTTTCCTTCCTCCAATTAAAGAGAACACTCAAGTTTAAACGACACGTTTTCGAAGTGTGGCTCTTGTACCGTACTCCACGTGAGGTGTGGCTGTGTTGGTGAGAGAGGCCTGCTGTACATCACCTGCTGATGTGATGGTGAGAGAGGCCTGCTGTACATCACCTGCTGACTGTGATGGTGAGAGAGGCCTGCTGTATATCACCTGCTGACTGTGATGGTGAGAGAGGCCTGCTGTATATCACCTGCTGTGATGGTGAGAGAGGCCTGTTGTACATCACCTGCTGACTGTGATGGTGAGAGAGGCCTGCTGTACATCACCTGCTGATGTGATGGTGAGAGGCCTGCTGTACATCACCTGCTGGCTGTGATGGTGAGAGGCCTGCTGTACATCACCTGCTGGCTGTGATGGTGAGAGGCCTGCTGTACATCACCTGCTGATGTGATGGTGAGAGAGGCCTGCTGTACATCACCTGCTGGCTGTGATGGTGAGAGGCCTGCTGTACATCACCTGCTGTGATGGTGAGAGGTCTGCTGTACATCACCTGGCTGTGATGGTGAGAGGCCTGCTGTACATCACCTGCTGTGATGGTGAGAGGCCTGCTGTGCATCACCTGCTGACTGTGATGGTGAGAGGGGCCTACTGTACATCACCTGCTGACTGTGATGATGAGAGAGTCACACGAGGAAGGGCCTCATTTGCGGGTGTTGCGGACGAGGCTGACTCAACACTTCACGGCCTTGGCTGGAGCCACCTCAAAGGTGGCTCCAGCTGCCTCATCGCTGCTCTGGCCGCCTATGCAAGTGACTCCGCACACTTCCATCGCGGCTTGGCCACCCTGATGGCTGCTCCAGCCGCCTCCACCATGGCTTCAGCTGCCTGCACAGGGGCCCGGCTGCCTCGACTGCTAATCCGGCCGCTTCCACCGCAGCCCGACCGCCTATACCGCGGCTGAGCCGATTTACCGCTGGGTAGAGGAGCAATTTTAAATATCCGAGGTGATCTTCCCACTGATTTTGGGTTGACGATCTCATGGATGAACTTACCACCTGTCTATCGGGTCCATGAGCTTAACCCCATCTGTTTGTGGTGCAACTCACAGCCATAAACTTGACAATCTTAGTTTCCCCCCACCATGAACTCATCACAGGGTGATACGGTGATTCAGGGTGTCCTTCGAGGCACTCATACCCCTCTCAAATGGTGTGGTGGATTCAAACTTCATTAGATCCAGTCCAAGAGGCTAATGGAATTTCCTTTGTTCGAAATGCCCGGAAGGACTAATTTATCCTCAATCCCGTGTAGTGGCACCACCGACAAGTATTATTGTAGACTCCGCTCTTTTATTCATGATGTTGCACTTTATCGATTAGTGGCAAGTGCCCCTTGGTATTCCGTTAAGCTCCGCTTGCAGAAGCACGAAACCACGGAAGGAACGTTGTTGGCGTAGATTTCACCGTGATGCCAACTGGGCAGTCCGGGTTGTCTGACAATGGGAGTCTATGAAAGCGGGCTTCCTGGAAAAAACATTTTGTTGCCAGGAAGATCGACTCGGCAAGGAACCGCCCTGCTGAGCCCTTCAGGATGGTTGACAGTCTGCTCCATCCTGACTGCTCCACCACCAGGATTATACATTCTGAGGTGCAATGTAGAGATTTCCACTAATAATATTTACCCCACCCGGAGTGCGATCTACCCCGCAGTCCCACTGGTCACTTACCAGAGTTCTCTTGGTTTGGATGTTCGCCCCAATTTCTCCCCAGCACTCGTACGACTTGCTTCCGGGATAAATTGGGACCACCTGCAATTCAGATCATTTCCCCTTCCTGGCTCCTAAAGGAGTCATTGGAGACTGGGCCCCAATGTATGCAGGTCGTGCGTTCAATTCAGACTCGAAACGCCTGTCTTTTTGGAATTTGCATGTCTCTCCCCGTGGTCGTGTGGATTTTATTCCGGGTACTCCAGTTTTTCCCTAACACATTGAGAATCAGTGCATTTAAGAGTATTTGGCTGCTATCATTTTCCACATAAGCCACTTTGTTGAGCTATCTTTGTAGCCAGTTCGCTACTGAAAAAGAGCTATATAGCTTAGTAGGCCTTACCTGGTCAAATAAACAAAAAAAGTTTAGTTTTAGTAGTGTCCAGTACAAGCTGGCTATTTTGGCCTATAAAGCAGCTGCACGGTCCTGTACCTACATACGTGTGGGACCGTTTGGTCCCTCGTGCGACTTGCGCCCTATGTGCCACGATCGTCAGAGAAGGGCCGACTCCCCCAACTGTGGATTTTGCAACCCGACCCTAGGTGGCGGGGGGGGGGGCTTCAAGCGCCGCTCCGCGAACCTGGAGCGCCTTGCCGGCCGCGCTCCATTGCGCTCCGGAGTTTCCACTCCCTCATTGCTTTCTCCGCAAATGCAACTCATCGTTGTGTATTTTTAACCCAATTTTATCTTTCAATCTGTTTGTACAATGTTGATATCCCCTCGAGTGGAGGGGGGGGGGTGATATTACATTTAAAATAAAACCTTGAAACCTGTTGAACTATACTGGCTGGAGGCACTCATAGGATTCGCTGCAAAAGGGGACACGGCATTGACCAGTGTGGGGAAGGAAGGTCAAACAACTTCCACCGATTGGCGAACTTAAGCCACGGACGTAACAATCGCTTAACACGCAGACGGCTTGTTGAGCCACGGGGCAAAGCACAAACATGCCACGGTTGCCATATACAGGGGCAGCTTCTAACGATGAACTTCAGGACGGCACTCGCCTCTCTTGGTGGTCCTGTGCCAACAGTGGAAATTCCACGTTTCCTCTGGCGAGGGCTCGTCAACCAGGATGAACCACTGTCGACTTCGCACAATGTGGTACTCGTGTTCTCGACCCAAGAGGGATGGTGGGCTGAATCGCCCGCGAATGGGATGTGAACAAACACAGTTTATGGGGAGTTAGGCACTCTCCCCACAGTGAAATCCAGCAGGGTGCGACACAAACGGAACCGTTGGCAACAAGAAACGTTTTGGTCGTGACCCAAACAAGACATCGAATCTCGGCAAAAACTTCCACAAGCGACCATCGGCACCGTGGTCGTGGAGCCAGGGCAGACGTGGAGACACGGAGGGCTCACCAAGTGCTCGACACCAAACCGTGTAACCTCCCACGAACCACACACCCTCATCTGTAACACTTTCCGTACACTTTATTCACATGTTCTATGTACATTAACCTTATATATTTACTCCTGTTCACGCAAAGTAAAATAAATAAGAGTTGGCGCAATCTATTTGACCGAACCGTGAAAAAAAATGTAAACCCACCTTTTATTTGGTTGGGTTTGATGTTTTGGGAGGTTTTGGTCAAAATAGCGGCACTAGTCGAGTTCATTTGAATTCACTTCAAAGGGCTTGCGTTGCCAATTCGGTATTTAAAACATAATATATGGATTATATTGACTTTTGTTTACTGTTGGAATGCTCAGTCAACATTGAATATTTTACATGTGAAACGCTTAACCTTTCTCCGTGCTGTCAACTCCCTACCTAAAACGAGCAACAACTCTCCCCCCCTCTACAGCAGCTTAACTCGGCCAAATGTCTAAATTCCATGTTCCCATGCTGGGGGGCACAATCTCCACATAGAGCGACTGCACAATACATTTAATCAATCGTGGAGGGGTAGTGATCATGATGATGATGCTGATGATGGGCTAAATTGACCCCGAGCTGGGATTCTAACTCTCAACCTTTTAAACTGCGAATCAAACGCTCGAACGACATCATCGCTTCTAGACCGACCAATCAAACGTAAATTTTTGTTGTGAAAAAAGAGCGACGGTCCGAGTTATGGTCCCAGCTCCTACGCGCGATATCTAAAGTGGCACGGGGTGGCTGGTACACCGGCAGACCGGTGGCCAAGCCCAGAACCAAAAGGGTTCTCCACAGCCTCCTCGTGACCGTTAACAATGACGACGTCAACTCCGAGTCGAAGGAGTCGTGAAGCAGATCCACTTTGGTAGGTGCACTTGGAGCAACTTCTTTCTCTGCAGTCCCCTCACACAAACACAACCAGCCGCTGCTGCTGCTGCTGCATGGGAGGCTGCATTGGGATTAGTTCACAGCCATTGTTATTTAACACTGCACAGGAAGACCCACATCCAAGCAGTCTAGTGAGAGAGGGCCGTTACGTGTAGAAAACGGGGCAACATCCCTGCTGCGTTTAAAAACAGACGCAATCCCAACACTAAAAACGAACGGGGCTCTTTTTCTAGCATCCACGCACCGATCGATGGCGGACCCTAGGGACGCTGTTCCCACTGAAACTTTTGTCAATAACAACGATAAATAAAAAATTATCACAAATCACTTTCACCACAGTCAGGGAGAGACAGCGACGACTCGGGAGGCACTTCGCGATGCAGGCACTTCGCGATGCAGGCACGTCGCAGCAGTCCAAACTCTCCACGGGAACCCTTGGGGGTGGCGCGGAAAATCTGCAGCGCCGCCAACGCTTGTGCCACCAAAAATTAAATAAACTGACGTGGAAGTGTCTTAGAGGGCAGGGGGGCAGGGGGGCAGGGCGGGGCGGGGCAAGGGCTACTCCACGTAGTGCAGCTTGGCGAGGAACTGCTCAACGTCGACGCCAGGAGGGAAGTAGTCGAGCCTCTGTTTCTTCCGTTTCTGGAGAGAGACAGCAAGTGGCGAATTAGGCACTGAGGTTAAGCGATAACGAAGGCGTAAGAACTGCGGCGATTTCCGGCTACGGGGGACGCAGGGGCTGCGCGAGGGTTTAAATAAATAATGGAGGCGTGGCGCTGGGTGTGGTGGGACGCACGCCTTGCGATGCAGTGCTTTTTGCGGAGGACTGTGAAACTCGCACCTCCGCTCTCAAAACAGATTAATCGGTGAAGCTGCGTGGGGCAGTGGCGCACGAGCACCACAAACCACTCGACACACTCGCCAATAACACCGCGACAGACAACGGAAAAAATATTAATAGGCGACGTTTCTGGCAATGACCCGAGTTTGATCTGAATAAAGGACTTTGCTGGAAATGTCACAATTATTAATTATATATTGTACATGAAGGCAACGGTGTTATGGGCTGATGTGTCGAGTTTTTACCTTTTCAGAACAAGATTATTACAGCAGGCCTTCTGTTTGTAGAGCCAATCGAGATAAATAAATATTTATACTGACAACGAAACGCATTTATGTTGAACTTCTTTCGCACCGCACGTAGCCCTGTCACCCTGCGAGGAGATCCAGACCCAAGAAAGCCCCGTTAAAAGTCTCAACACTCGTTATGGAGGGATGTTCGGGCCAACGCCAATGTTAAAGAGCACCCAGAGAAAGACTGTGCATCGCACACAGAGTGGGATGACACAAGGCGGTTCGCACACATGGGTTCATCAACTCACTGGCTGCCCTCCTTGCAACCGCAGATCCCCTGCGCAAAATCCTCATCATCCACCAGCCCCTTGCATGCACAAAAGGGCCCCCATGTTAGCGAGGACCGATAAAGGCCAACGCAGCTCAAGAGGGGGCGGTGTGCCCAACACTACGCCCGGCTGCATTTGTCTCCCCAGTACAGGCAGTCCTCTACTTACGATGGAGATGCGTTACGACGACCCCATCGTAAGTAAAAAATATCGTAAGTCGAAGATGTCCTAGCCTACCCAAGAGTCTTAAATAATGGTGATAATTTAGCAAAACAGAGCAATTTACAGTACCGTACTGTATAAACTATAGACTGTATGTATTTATTCATTACAATACTGTATTGCACAGTAAAATGTAAAGTAAAAAAAACGAGGTAAATTCTTAACCTACCTATATGAACTGCAATTTAATAGAAAGTTTTTTCAGGAAACAATCTTATCTGCTATAAAAACTTTTAACATGCATTGAACGTATCGTATCGTGGTAACCCTAAAATGAAATCGCTAAAGCTACGTATCATACATGCATTGAACGTATCGTAACGTGTCATATTGTACTGTACTCACCAATATTCGTACGCTGCTGCGATTGCCTGCCGCGCGAAATTTAAAATATTTTACAATTTTGTCGTATCGCTATCGCCATGGTAAGATCTAAATATCGTAAGTCGGACCATCGTAACTCGGGGACTATCTGTGTTCTTGTTTACACACCGCATCAGGTACTCATGTACGCCAGAGCCAACCTCGGGAAGGGCCCAGGACTGGTTCAGGTATTCGCGCTGGCGAGGAATAGAACTCGGTTCACTGGGGTCATCGTGCAGTGGGCTAATTGCTGCGCCACGGCCTCCACACGTTCCTCCTGCTCACTCCACTCGCTCATCCCACTCACCCCTCCCGCTCACCCCTCTCACTCACGTTCTTGGTGCTGGTCCCGCGCCTCCTCACGGGCGAGGGGCTCTTGAACGCGTTCGAGTCCTGGGCGGCTTTGCTCGCTGCTGCCGCCGCCGCTGCCTCCTCTGCCGCCGCCCCCCCCCTCATGCCCCCTCGCCTTCCTCTTCGTGCCCCTCCTCGTCTCGCCCGCCGGCGCCCCGGCCTGCGCCTCTTCCCCCCCCGCCTTCCCCGACGACGTCCCCGGGCGGGACCTGGGCGACTCGGCGAGGAGGTGGCGCGCCGACCTCCGCGGGGACACGGGCGTGCCGTCTGTTTCGCGCCGCTGCTGCTTCTGCGCCGACTGCCTGTGCGCCGGCGGCGGCATCGTCACCGCGGCAGAGCCGCCGGCGTCGCGCTCCGCCGGGGAACCGTCGGGCGGCCGGCGAGGCGGAGTGGCGGTAGCGCCGCGCGACTTGGCCGCCTGGGAGAGGAAGACGAGCGTCTGGGCGGCCATGCTGACGCTGCTCTCGCTGCCGGCCTCGCTGGCGGGGCTGCGGGCGCACGGGTCCGGCGTGAGCGGGCACAGCGCCGCCGGCGCCGCCACGTTCGCCTTCGCGGTGTTCGTCTTCGTGGACGCGGCAGCTGCCGCCGCGGTCGCCTCTTTCCCGACCCCGCGGCCCGCCCTCCGCGTCGCCGCTCTCGGCGCCACCACCGTCGCCAGCGCCGCCAGCGCCGCCGGGGCCTCGGCCCCCGCGCTCGCGTCAGACAGCGGTACGGGTCTCTTGATGACGGGCGTGACGAGCCGCGGGAACTCCTTGTCGCGCCGTTGCCCCTTGCGGCTGCGCTGAGCCGGCGCGGTGGCGGGGGCGGCGTCCCCCTTCCGGCCGGGCTCCGCGCGAGGGCCGCTCTTGCCCCCCGCTCTGCCCACTTTCCTGCCGGCCGCTGAGTCCGGGGGACTCTTGGACTTGCCCCTGTCGGCCTTGCCATCGGGCCTGGCCCTGGCGGCGGAGCCTCCCTTGGCGGGGCTCCTGCCGGCGTCGCGTTTGGCTGCCGCCGCCGTCCTCCTCTCCGAAGCGGCAACCGCCCCCGCGCCCTCCTCCCCCTTCCCCCTCTTGCCGGGCGCGTCCTTGGCGTCGCCCGTCGCCGCCTTCCTGGCCGTCTGTGCAGGAGACTTGGGCGAGCGTCGCGAGGAGGCGGTGGCGGCGGGCCCAGCGTCGCCCGACGTTCTCCGGGAGCCGCCCGGCGCCCGCGTTAGGGAAACGCCGTCGAAGGTGAGAACGCGCCGGTGAGGGGCGGGTGGCGCCGGGGCGGCGTCCGCGGGGCTCATGCTGCTCCCGCCCGCCCTCTCGGCGTCACGCGGCTCGGAGAGTTTGTGCGCCGACGCCAAAACCTCTACCGGCACGAGTGATTCCTTCTCCTTGCAGCGCTCGAGCCTGCACGCGCGGGACGGACGGAGTGGTTGGCGAGCGCCTATCAGCGCCAGCAAGGTGCACGAGGGGTTGGTGTCGCAAGCACTATACCTGGTCACCCCCCACGCTGACGTTTAAAGACTGCATCAGATACAAATTTTTGACCGACTTGGCCTAAGGGAGGCCCAAGTACTTGCCAATGATGTTGACTACAACCAGCAACAGAACCCAGGTGGCTGGGATCATCGTGCGGTGCACAAAAACAACCGTCATAATCTCTTGTGCAACACTGACACGCAGGGCACAGGTGGGCAACGCTCAGCGATACTATCGCAGGGTATCGACCCAAACAGGACGATACCTTGCGATACAGCCAACAGCACGACATTGCCTCTACTGCATAGTACACGTTGCGATACGGGAACAAAACGTCTTCATCGATTATTATTCACAACTCCGAATTACTGAGGCGCCTCAGAAGACACAACGCAAGGAACCAGCTGCTCATCTCTCATATCAGCGACGACTTTGCCTCACGCCCCAGAGTCTGTTTTCTCGACGAACCTCCCTCCAAACTCGTTGCATGTAAATCCCCGGACACACACCACACCCACGGCTGGCCGCTCTCTCCAGCCACGAGCAACAGCGTTCACACAACCCCACGTGGGCTCACCGGTCGGCCAGGTTGCAGATGCGACTCATCCCCGACACCAGCGAGGAGCCTGCTGGTGACAAAGAGACCGGCCGGGTGGCTCACGTCATTCACCTGCGATGTCGCGCGGCGCTAACGACTAAAACTGCTCTCGCCTCCATTCGGAATAAAAAAAAATATTTGAGGGCAAATCATCAGGCGAGTAAAAAATAATGCACCGTGGTACGGCCTCCCCTCCCCCCCCACAAACCCGATGCCGCCCATCGACAAAGCTGTCACGCGGAAAGAACATTGCCGATTTACTACCACTTTCTGAGGGGGGGGGTGACCTTTTTTTTACCTGACACGATGAGGGGCTGCGAGGTGGGCGAGGAGATGGTGGTGGTGGAGGTGCTGGGTGCCGGGGAGAGCAGCACGTGGCTCATGCCGGGCGAGATGGCGATGGGTTTGGACGGGGTGGACGCGGCGAAGCGGGACTTCCTCGTGTGCGCAGCGCCGGCAGCAGCAGCAGCCACAGGCTGTCGAGGAGGCGACAGCTGCACGATCTGCGAATCCACACGGAGGGCGGTACAACCGGCGGGGGGATGGGGGCGGGTGGGGCGGTGAGGAGAGACGGCAACGTGTTCTCAAAATGGCGGGCTAATATGGGGGCGGGGCACGATCCATTTTCTTAACGAGCCGGTGGAGTTTTATCGGCCCTAGGGCCAGGCGCTGTCACGCGCCCTCGCCGCCTCACCTGGTGAGGCAGCAGCGACAAAGTCCGCGGAGGAGAACCCAGCACGGACAGCACCCCCACCACGCCCTGCAGCACGGGGCGCACCAAGAACGTAGGGCCCGTATCTAGACACGCGGGCAGAGACACAGCAAATGTCACTGGACAGACACACTCGGCTCAATGGGCAACGTCCCTCCTCCTCTGCTGCCTCCGGTGCTGGAATTCCTGTCCACCGAGTCCCATGAGCTCGGTGTCTCTCGGTGTCATTATGAATACTCCGAGAGACACTCAGCCCCGGGGTTTTGGACTGTCTCAGCAGTTCTATCCAAATATCGGGCAAAGCAATGAAACCATAACTAAACTATTTATTTATTTTACCAGGTATGGCCCACTGAGCTAGTGAGCTCTTTTTCAGAAGCGACCTGGCCACAAATGATAGCTCAACAAAGCAGCCAAATAGTCTAAACGCATATCGATTCTAAATTTGGAGGGAAAAAAACAGAGGCCTCGGAGAAAAATCCACGCGACCACGGGGAGAGAGACATGCAAACTCCAATATACAAGTATCAGGGTCGGAATTGAACCTACAACTCTCCTGTATACCAAGCGAGGTAATTAACATTGATGCATCCCTGTAGAGAGAACCAGACCCAGGCATTGAAGCCAACATCTCAGGAAGGATCCCTGAGCCTCTCACACCACCGTTACAAACCACCTGCGGGCAAGAGGAAAGGCTTCAAGACAAAAGGGCTCAAAAACGTAGGAGGCCGGAGGTGACGGCATTGTCTTCATTACGGCCAGTAGCGGCCCGGCCGGTGCCAACGTGGCACCTACCCGGCGACGTGATGATCCCTGGCTGTAACACCGTCCCGCGCATGGTGATGTTCTTCGGCGGCGATGTCGTTAGGAAATGGGTGGCGGTCGACACGGTGACCGTTGCCGCGGGAACGGCGATGTTGCCCATGGCAAGTGGCGGGGGATGCCGCGGCATGCTCGGCACCAGGGTCCCCCAGAATCTGTCCGTCGCGATGGCGCAGAGTGGCGCGTCAGCGTTCCTGGAGACGGTGACTCCGCAGACGGCAGTGGTGGCTAACGGGGTAGAGACTGTTTGACAGGTAGACACAGAGACATGCAACGTAGAGACATGTAGACCACGCTGGGCAGTTCGGGTCGGTAAAGGGGAGTGTGACCTGGACCGGTTAAGACGTCACTCGCCACTGATGTTAGCAGCCACGGCTGGGATCCAAACTCGGGTGGATGGATTCATAGCACGGCGCACGAACCACTGCTCCCTCTACGAATTCTCCAAAAACCTTGAAGTCTCCACGAACTCTGTGCCTGTGAGTTGCATTCGCTAGGTGTGCCCACTGGGTGGCTGCGCCTGCTCGTTGCCTGCCCGCACTCACTGGCTGTGCCCACTCCCTGGCTGTGTGTACTCGCTGGCTGACCTCTGCATCCGTGTGAACTCACCAGGGGGTGGCGCGGCGGCCAGCACGTGCAACCGCTCGGGAGTGGATTGGTGCCGTTGACGCTCGCCGCCCCGTGGTTGCTGGGGGCAGCGTCTGTCGGCGGGAGGCAGCGCTGCCCTGATCGCCGGCGCCCCCAACGGTGACGCCATGACCACGTGTCGCTCCGGCCTACACCGGGTAGCGGCACGCGACAGCGGGTGAGGTTCATCGATTAGTACGGTTGGCTACGTATAGTACGAAAGAAGTTCAACGTACAGTGGAACCTCGGTATACGACCGCTTTGGAATACAGTGGAACCTCAGTATACGATCGCTTTGGAATACGTCGAATTTGGTATATGTCGTGTTTTTTCGAGAGAAAAAATGTCTTGGGATACGACGTCTTGCTTGGGATACGACGCGTTTGCTAGAACTTGTATGGGTCGGGATGAGTCACCGTGTACAGTACCCGCGTATGCCCGTTCACGACTGAAACAAAGCGAGAGGGGCGGGGTGGCGTGGGGGAGAGGAGCGGGGCACGTGGGGGAGAGGGGCGGGGGACGTGGGGGGCTGCCCCCATGGAGGGTGGAGCCCCGGGTCGGGCGCGCGAGACGTGCGGGGTTGAGGCACGCCACGTGACCAGCGCAGCTGGCAGCAGCTCGGTCATGTGGCTTCTATATGCATTTTAGTAGTTAATGTCTAAATTATTTTATACAACCCCATTAATGTATATGCCATATAAAATATCATTTATTTTCCTTTGGAACGGATTATTTCCTTTCCCTTTATTTCTTATGGGAAAAAATCGTTTGGTATACGTCATTTTCGGTATAAGTCCTACCTTCTGGAACGAATTAACGACGTATACCGAGGTTCCACTGTACATACATAGACTCTTCAGTGCAGCCACAGATATATTCACAAATATGTACACCTCCGCGATGAAAGGCGCTATATAAAGATAATTATTGTTATAAATATACAGCACATAGGCAACAGCCCTTTTGTCCATCCACTGCTGGCTGAGGGCCTCCCCATGCTATGTGGAACATGTTATCGTGTTTCATGTTTATAGAGCACCTTAGTTCAAGGTGCTCTAGAACAGAGTGATTTAGATGGCAGGGATGTGCAAGGGGCGAGAAATTAGTGTCCGTAACAGAGGGCACGTGGGGTCACAAAAGGATAGGAGAGGGACGGGAAGGAATGGAGGGGTGAGGGGGGGGAAAAGGAAGAGAATGGGTGATAAAGAGGAGGCGAGGCTTTAAGAGAGGAACAGAATGAGGTTAAGGAGTGGGACTCTTTAACGTACAGGGGCAATGTTGAGTCTATGGGCAGTGTTGAGTCTATGGGCAGTGTTGAGTCTATGGGCAATGTTGAGTCTATGGGCGGTGTTGAGTCTATGGGCAGTGTTGTGTCTATGGGCAGTGTTGGGTCTATGGGCAGTGTTGTGTCTATGGGCAGTGCTAAGTCTATGGGCAGTACTAAGTCTATGGGCAGTGCTAAGTCTATGGGCAGTGTTGAGTCTATGGGCAGTGTTGTGTCTATGGGCAGTGCTAAGTCTATGGGCAGTACTAAGTCTATGGGCAGTGTTGGGTCTATGGGCAGTGTTAGTCGATGGGCAGTGCTAAGTCTATGGGCAGTGTTGAGTCTATGGGCAGTGTTGTGTCTATGGGCAGTGCTTAGTCTATGGGCAGTACTAAGTCTATGGGCAGTGTTGGGTCTATGGGCAGTGTTAGTCGATGGGCAGTGTTGTGTCTATGGGCAGTGTTGAGTCTATGGGCAGTGCTAAGTCTATGGGCAGTGTTGAGTCTATGGGCAGTGTTGTGTCTATGGGCAGTGTTGTGTCTATGGGCAGTGCTAAGTCTATGGGCAGTGCTAAGTCTATGGGTAGTGCTAAATCTATGGGCAGTGTTGTGTCTATGGGCAGTGCTTAGTCTACTTAGTCTATGGGCAGTGTTGTGTCATTGGGCAGTGCTTAATGTATGGGCAGTGCTTAGTCTATGGGCAGTGCTAAGTCTATGGGCAGTGCTAAGTCTATGGGCAGTGTTGTGTCTATGGGCAGTGTTGTTTAATGTACAGGGGAAGTGGATGCCAGTGGTAGGGTGCAAGGCGGGAAAAAGAAAAAAAAAACAAGATTGGGCACAGGGAGTTAATTTTACCATTCTTCACCACGCTGGTCAGTGCGGGTTGGTTATCTTATTTAACCGTCTACTTCCTCGCCGTGCCCTTTGCAAGGGGCCTCACCTGCACTGCTGGGGGGTGAGGGAACTCCCTGGACTGCCGGGGTAGTGGTACCCACCACCCGCATCCGAGGTCGCGGCGCTCTCGCCCGTGATGGACAACACGGCGCTCCGGAGCTCCACATCGCTGGCCCACGCGCCGCCCGCCACCTCCCTGCCCGCCGAGTCCGGCGCAGCCGCTGCCACCGGTGCCGCCGGGCGGCGAGCAGCCTCCACGGACGCCGGCGCTCCCTCAGAAGCACCCGGCAGGGAGGGCCCCGCGGGAGTCACGGCGGAGGCGGGAGCGGCCGCCGCAGTCGCGTCGGCCAATTTCTTCCCCTTCGCTCTTTTGCGCGGATGCTTCTTCTTCGCCGGCGTCCCCGTGGCGCCGTCGGGGGCGCCGCCCGCCGCACCTCCGCTGCCCCCCATGACCGACTCGACGTTGGCACCGTCTCCTTGCCCGACGGGCGCCGCCGCTTTAACCCCCACGGCCGGATCGACTACGGCGCCCTGGCTTCCTGTGGTGTCTTTGCCGGCCCCGTGCTTTTTGAGGGAGACTTTGGGGGAATTTTTTCCACTCGATTTCGCGGAGGATCGGGGCCTGCCCAGCCGCTTGCCAGGGAGCGCAACTCTGGTGGGCGGCTTTGCCCGCTTAGATTTTGCCGCCCTGCCGTCGACCGGTTTATCCCGCACCTGCGTGCGAATGGCCGTGGCGAGGGTTTCATGGGCGAGGTGGGCGGGAGGCATCGGGACACCGCACGATTTGTCTGTGGGCAACCAAACAAACGTTACAACCACAAAGCGCGATTACTCAACGGCATTTTGTGACATTGTCAAATGTCACAGTCTCAACGTTTTATTTTGTAGTGTTGTACGTCAACATATTTTCATTTTATCTTCAAAAACATTTTTTTATTTCTAGTAGCCCAGATGAAGTAGCATAAGGTGGTGCATTGTTAACACTTGTGTCTGCACTCCTATTCTGAATGGGTTTCCGACAGGTTTTCCAGTTTCCTCCCACATACAATGCCAGAATTAGCTATGAAACTAATTTTCAAAGATGTCCAGTAAGAAAACAGATAAGGAATTATCATTCGTAGTAGTATGTAAAATTGGGTGAAAGCTCCACCAGTGCTACCCTAGTTGCCTGGAACTCCCTCTCACTATGCGTCCAGTCTATGCACACTGATACGGACAGATGCATTGTCAATGTTATTAGAAACCCCCATTGCATGTTGACAGAGCTCAGCATTAGTCGGACATGACTAGAAACGTATGTTGAACTTCTGTCGCATAGTGCGTAGCCGACTGTGCTAATCGAAGGTGCGGGAGGAAGACACCAGACTAAACACACTAAAAGAAACCCCTCCTCCTCTACTCGTCCAGGCTTCCGACTTCCCCTCGTACTCGGAGCGTGCCCGTCGATGCTCGTGACCTCATCCACGCACTCACCTTGCGCCTCCCCCGCTCGCCCTTCATAAGTAAAATCGCACTTCTTCTGCAACATTCTCAAAATGTATTTCTCCCTCGCTGCAGAGCGCGTGAAAGCAAGCTGAAGGACAGCGACGCAAGTGAAGGCGGTGGCGTCAAGCACGAATATAATCCCGAAGGGCATATAGTCTGGCTCTATGAGCCTCAACTAGGAACACCGAGCCCCATTAACCGTTTTACGTTCCGATGATGTACGTGCCCACACGCCCTGCCATGTGCTAGGGTGAGTGGCAGAGTTTGGCACCAGCTATCATAGAGTGCAGTCGTGTTTGCGATGAGTACAGTGTGTTAAAAAACAGCGGTGCTACGCCTCTCTAAAAAAAATTAACGCTAACCACTTGCGTGTTCCTTGATTCAGGAGTGAACGGGACCCACCCTGCCACTTGCAGACGCCTCGGAACGGGAAAGAGTTAACAGAGGGTGCCTTGGGCACAAGGCTTCGTTGGGGGTACATATTTGTGAGTTATACGGTGGACGTCAGAGGGCAATAGTTGGTTGTAATGTGCATCTTGGGACTGTTCTTTCTGTTGTTTTGCTGCCTTGCCCAAGTCTGGGAATTGGTGTACTTATGCAATTTTTACTTAAACTTGATCTATTTTTACAAATTTATATTTAGCGATTTGCTTACCTTACCTATACTTTGCACTCCCATCGATTTTTGTATTGTGTTTGTTATTGTAACTTTGACCCCTTGTCCCTTCTGGACATCTGAGAAAAGAGCTTCATAGGCTTATCTAATTTCTCCAGGATAAATATTTTGATTCTACGTTGCCACGTTGATGCCCCAACCTTAATCGCACTGTTCAAGCGTGGTCAAGTATCCTCAATTAACTCCCACAACCCGCACGGGAGGGAAAGCCCTCATCCAGCGGTGGACTCAGAAAAGAGCATGTACAAGAATCGGTCAGGTAACCACCGTCCCTTGCCATTGCTGCCTTGCACCACTACCAGCAGGAAAGGAACTTTTTACCCCCTTCAGCGTGCTTTGAGAGGTCAGTTGGACCCACAAAGGTTCATAATACCCCTAAGGTGTAAATCAGAATCTATCCCTTGTTTGCACCTCCGGTTAGCACGGATGGCTACGTACGGTGCGCGAGAAGTTCAACATACGTACACAAATACACGGCAGTACCGCAGCAGCAGCCGCCCCCAGCACCGGTGGAGACTGCCGTGCGGCGCCGCCTGCACGGGCGAGGACTCACCATGTGACTCGTCCCCGAGGCACACCTCGCCGCCCACGTCCTGGTAGTCGTGCGTGCACTGGCCCTGCTTCCTCACGTCGTCTCCCTTCCCTCCATCCCCACCCTTCCTACCCTCCCCTCCGTCTCCGGCGTGTCGCTCCGTCTCCTCCTCGCCCATCTCCGTCACCTCCTCGTGTTGTCGACCCTCGTCAGGGTTTGCGTCGTCGTCGCCGTGGCAGTCAGCGCCACCCAACATCTCCTCCTCCCCCACCTCCCCGTTGGCCGCCCCCTCTTCTGCCTCATCCATCTCCTCGTTGCTTTCGTCTTCACCTCCCGACGAGCCGCCCTGCGTTCCTGCGCGACCAACCGCACAGCGACCCGACTGCGGTGAACCACACACCCTCGTTGCGAAGTCAACGGTGGTTATCCTCGATGGAGACGCTTGCGCCTGCCACGGGAATTTCTGCCACTGTGGCTCAGGACTGTAAAGGGCACGAGAGAACCGAGAGAACCGCCTCCATGCTCATACGAGCAGATCACCTTCCCCTGGACACAAACGCAGTTTTCGTCGCTGGTAATGATGGGTTCAAGGCCTGGAGTTGAACCCAAGGTTTGTGCCAATATCGCGCACTTCATTTTTTCGGTTTCGCATCTGCACAGACTACCCGTGCTGACATTATTTGTACATTATCAAAATCAAATTGCAGGTTTTTTTTACTTGAATAGCAAGTCATCAAAGATGTGATAGAGTCAATGTGCTTCTTTAATTGAGAAAAGGTTGCAACAACTTGGGAAAAAGACTGATAGTGCTGTTTGTCGCTGGCCTCTGGGCCTGTGCTCAGCAACTGCTTTTGAACGCAAAATCCCCGTGGCCAGGTGGCCCCCACCCACCCAAGTCGAAGAGCTGGAAGAGGGAGTGGAAGGCGGGGTCGGACTGCATGAGCGTCACAATGTCTCGGATCGACTCCCGGCTCATGTTGCACTCGCCCTGCACACGAGGGGGGCGGGGCGGGGGGGCACGGAGCATGGGCGTGAAACAACAACAATAGCGGCAGCCGCCTTTTGCCACTAAGTGCCGTTGACCCCAGCACAACGCTTGTGCCAGGCGAGGTGCACTTTGAAGTTGTCGCGTGAAGTGCTGGCAGGTCAAGGGGCAGACCTATGTGCCATGGGTTGACTGCCTGAGATGACTGGATCATAATCAGAAGATGTATTTATACTGGAAGAATCCAATGAGCTATAAAGCTCTTTTTCACAGATGTCCAGTAGGAGATCTGACTGGCAGATGCACCACCTGTGTTGCCCACGGTGACAACTCGCTGTGATCTAGCCGCCCAGTGCTCTGCTCATTGTTGGGCGTAAAGTAAAGACAAAGATCCCCTTGTTGGGGAAAGTGCTGTTAGCGTGCACCTACCAAGGCCGGAACGCCACACGAGAGGGTGGGTGGCCAGCACCACGCGCAGCCGCCTTTTGTCTCCCCAGTGGTGATGTTTACACAACTCAACAGGTACCTAGGGGAGGCCCAGGACCTGTTTAGATAATCACTAGTGTTGGCCGTAAGCGGGAATCAACCTCGGGTCACCGGGTTGGTAGCGCAGCGTGCTAATGGCTCAGCGAGTGCTCCCCACACGCATGCACACACACACGCGTGCAGGCCTTGCCTTCACGACCATAGCTTCCAGACTTCCACCTCTGGCACCAAATGGCAGCGGGCAGCGGGAGGATAGGAGATGTGGAGGGAGAGAGCGGGAGCCTCACTGCAGATTGAGCGTGGGGACTCTGCTCCTAGGCTGTTCCTGGACTGGCAGGACGCAGCTCCAAGTGGTCATGGAAGCAATGCATCAGTTGCGGTTCCTCTCCACCCGTGACGATTTTACCATTTCATATGGCCTATTGAAGAGCGTAGAGCGTCTATTAAGAGATTCGGTTCTAAGTGATTTAGCCACTCAATTTCTTTGAGTGGTGGTCCACGGTTTGGAGCATGTGTAGTGACTGTGAATGTCACTGTGTGGTGCCGCCCTGCGAGGCCACGGCGGATATGTTGGCATTATGTGTAGCCCGCTTGCTGGGCGTAGTACCAGCCCTAGCGGGGCTTGGGTGAGCGCTGGCAAGCGCAGAGGCACCACGTACAGTGTGCGGTGCGGGCTCTCGGTGAGGGAGCCAGGGTTACGTTGGGGCATGATATGCTGGTTGACCTGCCGACACGTGACTGGATATTGGAGGGGGGCCACCGGTGGACGGGGGCCGCTGGGTGGTCACGTGGTATAGAGAAGCTCTCGGGAGCCTTCGGGAAAGAGCTCGAGAGATCTAGAAGGTGGGCGGGGCGAGGGACAGAGCCAGCCCCAGCCCGGGCCGATATAATGGGGGCCCCGTGTGGGGCTCGGGGTTATTGACCGTGGTTTGTGCGGATCCGGTTAAATGTCACCCATGGAAGACGGGAGTCCGGGCGGTGTGGTGCTGGGGTCGCTGATCAGGTGTTTGTTGGGCCCGTCGCTTGTTTAAGTTAATTCTGTTTAAACTAAACTATTTTATTATCTCAGGTAAAGCCCGCTGGCCAGGAGATCCAGCCACACATGACAGCTCATCAAAGTGGCTGGCATGATCGTGTGGGAATTTATAGTAGCCAAATAATCTAAACCCGTGTTTCTAAACGTGGAGGGAGAAACTAGGGAGAACTTGCCAAGTCCATATATACAAGCATCTCGTCAGGGTCGGGATCGAACCGACGGTCACGGTGGCGAGATGTTATCTTCCTCGCCTGGTATGCAGAGGATCGGGGATTCAATCCCAACCCTGACACCTGTGTACTTGGAGTTTGCGTGTTCTCCCCATGGTCGCGTAGATTTTCTCCAGGTCCTCTGTTTCCCCCCCCCACATTTAGAAACATGCATTGAGATTATTTAGATTATTTTGCTCCGATACATTTCCACATGATAAGCCACTTTATTGTGAAGAAGGCTTGCGAGGACTTTGTTGTGGCTTATCATGGTCGCTTCTGAAAAATAAGTAAATACCTCAGTGAGCTTTACCTGACAAGATAAAAAGTTTTGTAGTATTTAAAAAAAAAATTAAGCGATTTGTTTACCTTTCCTATACATTGCACTCCTATCGTGTTTTTGCATTGTTTGTTGTTGTAACGTTCTGACTCCGTGCCTCTACTGGACATCTGTGAAAAAGAGCTTCATAGCTCATTGGATTCCTCCGGTCTAAATAAGAGATTCTGATTCTGAAAAAGAGATATGTAGCTCAGCGAGCCTTACCTGGTCAAATATAAATAATTGTTTCGTTTTTATAATGTCGCCAGGTGGGAAATTGAATCCCTCCACGCGTGTCGTCAGGAAATGTAATCGGCCGCACTTGGGAGAAGGCTTGCGAGGACGCACGGGGGCCAGTAGACGTGTTCTTCTCGCTGCCCATGCCACAAACTGACCTGCAGGTTGAGGAAGTCTTCAATGGACTGCGGATCACCGTTGTCCGCGGAAGGTGCCGACGGAGTAGCCACCGCGTCCGTCACCGTCACCACAGTCTCACTGTGATAATCGAACAAAACTCAAACATATTCTTGGTTCTTTCGGTAAAGTCACGTAGAAGGGAAATAATAAAATAATAAAAATTAAACAATACAATTCTCACGACGTTTAGATTGCAACACAAGCAATCATCATCAGGTGTGAAAACTCAAGTAATTTGAAATATACACCGACATAACCCGTGTGTGATACTTTTGTCAATCTACTGCTGGATGAGGGTCTCCGCCCACACCATACGGGTCCGAGGGGGGTTATTTGGCCATACGTCACCACATTGTGTTATTGCTGGCTGTGAAGTCTGGGTTTCTATGCCTTCTTTGGGTCTCGACGCGATTCTACGCAGGTCTATAGGTCTCTCTGTCCGGGTCTACGAGTCTTTATGTAAACCTAAAAAAATAATGACAATGTAAAGCCTTCTATCATCCATTACCAGATGAAGGCCTCGGTATCCTAATATGTAGTATGGATGCTGAACTTCTTCCGCACCGCACGCAGGAAACCGTGCTAATGGTAGGTGCAGGGAAGAACATCAAACTAAACACAAAAAGTAGTTATCAATAAATGAGTTTTCAAACTAGATTTAAAAGTGCATAGCTTCAGTGGCTTCATGTCGCAAGAGCGTTCCAGACGGTTGCAGAAAATGGGGTTATTTGACCATACTTCTCCATGCTGGTCAGTGCCGGTTGATGGTGGGGAGCATAGATTTGGGGATAGTACAACAATGGATTTTCTTGCACAGCCCTCTGCCACAAGTAAAGTAGTTCCACATCCGCACAGCCACGCGCACAACAACCCGTTGCGTGTGTGGTGGGCTGCCGATTCCACTAGCGCGATAGGGTATTTATTATTTACCATCGATCTATGCGTGTGCGACATATTCGATTTCACACGAAAAGCGGTTGTTTTGCGCTGCTGCTTTCTATCCCCTTCATTGCTCTACTTTTGTTACATTCCTTTCGCTTTTCTCATGTTTGTGGCCTAGGTCACTCTTGCTAAAACAAGACTCCTCTATACGGGTGTCTTGAGTTCTCACCGCCAAGTTAAACAAAATAAACCTGAAACTTTAACGTCCAAGAGCTATCCAGGTTAAAGCCTGCTTAGCCTCTGAGATCCGATGAGATCGAGTACATCGGTTGGCTACGTATGATGTTAAAGAAGTTCAACATATTTTATTTTTTGGGTTAGGTCACGTAAATAAATGTGTCGTTAAATCCGCCACCAACCAACACAACCAATTAGTAGGTTTGTCACGTAAACAGAACGTGCCAATTCGTTACTAGTACAGCACACCAGTGTGTTGGAGAGTAAACCCACATTTACAATTCGAGTACCGTGATGTTTGGCTGACAATTACAACCTGCCTCATCAGGCGATCTAACCCAAAAAAAACTATTTTATGGATATTGGTCGTGAAAGCCGACGTGTTAAACATACACACATACATTGCAGCTGATATGCTCATACATTTTTTAAATCAAATATTCAATACTGTGGATTTACACAATACTTTGGGATGGGGGAGCGTGTGCTTGTGGGGTGGCTGGGGGAGAGGGGTCGGTTGCATAATGATCAAACCTAATCTGTGTTGTTCAGACCCTCCACCACCCAACACCACCAAACAAATGAAACTCTCTCACATACAAGCGTTTAATGACGTGACACTTTTTATAATTTATTTGCTAGGGAAAGGCACAGGAGGGGGAGGACTTGAAGCTGCACTTGGGCAGCGTGAACAATTACAAAGCAGTTCCAGACGACAGGGGCAGCAGAAGAGGGGCAGTGAACTCGCGCTGAGCGGAGAGCGACTCAGGGTTATGGCAGTAGGCACTGGCTGCTCGTGTGGAAAGTATAATTAGAGGGGCAGAGACAGATGACATGCACGCATTGAAATGACCGTGTCCTGGCCGTGAGATTCACGAGCATGTATCATTGGCGTAAGAATAAATTATAATCGGTGAACTGTTAGATGCCTGCAATGTTCTGAAGCGTAATTTGGTGGGGGGTAGATGGTGGAGAGATAGAATGACAAAGTTCTGGAGCAGGTTCAGGAGGAGAGAAGTTTAAGAGAACAACCCAGGGAAGGCAAATGATGTGGATTGGGTGGCACGTTCTCAGAGATGAGAGTTTAATGAGAGAAGTTCTGCAAACGTGTTAGGAAATAGGTCAAGAGGCCAAGAAAGAAGCTACTGGATGACTTGAAAGGAAGGGGGGATGGACAGTGAAATGAAAGACCTGACACTAAGCAGAAGACTAAGAAGAGAGGCAGATGGCGATGGGAGAGGAGGAGTTGAGAGGGAAGACTATCTGTGTCAGCCCATGCCACCACCTCATCACACCTATAGAAGACTTGGTTGATGTTCTCAGCCAGTTTCTCCTGGAGCCGCGAGTCGCCCAGCAGCGTCTCCAAGGCTGTCTCCAACACTTGATGCTGCACGCCCACACACACACCAATACCAACACAACCGCCATTCGCCACTTAGTGACGGTGACGTCACCACGGCGCCTGTTGCTAGTCCAGGTGTAGTTTGAGGCAACGTTAAGTGTCAAAGGCTCGCTGACAGGTTACGGGGCAGACCCAGGTGCCACAGGGTGACCAAATGAGCTTACTGGCAGATACACCAGCTGTGCCCCCTACCATGCCAACACACACACACGGGAACCTTCTCACAAGCACCACCCATGATCTCAATGTTGATGGCTCATTCCTCTGATACGCCCATTACTAGCCGCTTGAACCCTGTAAGAGACCCTCCCCCACCTGTCCCCACCGCCCGCACTCACCCCCACCGCGACGGGCTGAGGATACATCAAACAACGGCTTAAGTTCTCACCAAATATTTCCCGCGTCCCGGGAAATCCGGGGTAGGTATGTGACTAGTAGCCACAGTCATGACAAGAGGTATACCGAAATTAAGCAATCATAGCTTGGCACCTCACCGACAGACTCTCTGCGGTCATTTCCAGGGTGGCTCCGTCTTCACCCCGGTCTTGAACTGAGAGTGAAATCGATAGTTTATGCGCAGAGCTGCTGCTGCTGGGGCTGGTGGTGCTGCTGGTGCTGCTGCTGCTGCCGCCACTGCTGCTGCTGCTGCTGGCAGAAGACGCCAAGATGCCAGGCGCCTGGCTCACCGGGTCAACAATCTGTCTCACCAGAACTCTGTTTGGGGTTTTGGTGACATCATGGGCAGGACAGACGACTTATTCAGAAAAGCGCGCGGAGTTTTAAAGATGCGGCACCAAAAACAACTACCCCATCTTATCTATGGGACCTTTTTGGCAGTATCAAAAGGATGAAAAAATTTGAATAGGCTTTATCCCATTCTGGCAATAAAACAGGAAGTGTTAAGATGTTCAAACACAAAATAGATACATATTGCAAGGTATCAAGTCTGCATGAACCAAACGTATTTGTGGTGAAACATGCAAACAAATGTGCTCTGATAATGTACGCATTGTGTTGAAACTGATTGGCCTACACCAGAGGCCGCCTTATTTATGGCTTTGTGTCTCACCAGTGTCAGACCAGATAATGCCAAAAGGCAAACAGTACAAAGGCAATGTAAGTATCAAAGTATTAATAGCTCGGACTGAGCAGTTATATCTATGGAACCTTTTTTCCAGTATCAGAGCATATCTGTTTGCAGGTTTTGCCACAAGTATATGTGGTTAATGCAGACTTGATGTCTTAGAATAGGGACTTATTTGGTGTTCCAACATTTTAACACCTGTTTAACAAATGCTTTCACGACCAATATTATATTAACACCTCCTGTTTTATTACCAGAAAGAGTAGAGCCTATATATTTTTTTTATCTGATCTTATTTTGTAGATATGGGCACGTGAGGCCACTCTACGCGAGTCACATGCTTTCCGGTTGGGTGTGACAGCCACAGATCTTAATACGAGGCAAGGACTTGGCACTGGCAACCATGTCAATGCGTGGCGAATGCAGGGAGTTGTTGCAGCAATCGAGGAATTTCATTTATTTGGTATAGGCCTGTGAGCCATTTGGCTCTTGAATCGGGTGCAACCGCAACAAACAAAAAACAAAAACATGAACAAGAAAACATCTTAAAGTGACTATGTGCAAACAGAAAATCCAGGAAAAGACAGCAAAATATTCCAGATAAAGCACCGTACATCAACGCTGTGTGCAAAAATCCCAGTGGAACGCAAGTCAAACAACAACAACAACCACAAGACAACTTAGATTAAGGCCATCAGTCGAACTCCGTACTACAACAAACAAATATGGCCAAACCAAAAAACATTTTCGAAATCACCAAAATAAAGCTATAAAAGCAATGTAACAGTGATCATAGGAACTGTGACCGAAATTTCACAATAAACGACATAAACAGCATGTACCACCAAACCCTGCAGCCATAGCTGGCTGCATGACTCACTCCACAACAGCATGAGCATCAGTCAGAGTATCAAAAAATTTCAATGCACCTTTAAGATCAGCACACTAAATGAAAACACAGATCATACTTTGCAACGGTCATCCAGAGCGATGACAACACACCGGTGTGTTGGAGAGTAAACCCAACAACATTTACAATTAGAGTATGCATTTCACTGGTACTTACAAGCAGTGAAACATGAGGAATTCCCCCGCAATTCTGGCTATCGCCTGATGAAACTGGTTGGAATAACCAGCGAAACGTCGTACTTGAATTGTATATGTTGTGGGTTTACTCTCCAACACACCGGTGTGCTGAAGTAGTAACTAATTGTCATGTTTTATTTACGTCACAAACTTTACTTATTGGCCGTGTCAGGTGGTGGCGAGTTAACGACACATTTATATTTACGAGATCCAACCCAAAAATACTTCTTTTATAGATAATTGTAACAAATTAAAAACTCCTCGTACTACGTTGCCTTAGCTTGGCAGACCTTCCAGAAGAAACCTTGGAGACACAGCCAGTAAGTCGCGTGTTAAGGTTCTTAATCTGTGAATTCTCTTCCAGTTCCATTACACTCTCCACACAACGAGCACCACGTGACTCCACGGAAAACCTACCCGGATCGCAGCACTGTGCTGGACACCTCGCGTCCTCCACTCTCCCTGCTCGAGAGGCTGCTCCCGAACCCTGCGCACGTCGGAAAACAGTGTCCGGAGGCAGCGCAGCGAGTACAACGGTATGTGAGCTAATGGTCGTGGCCCCATAGCGACAATTTGCTGGGTTCGATTCGAGACTCGGGTGCCGTTCTCCGCGCCGTTTGTACGCTCTCTCCCCTCTCGATCGGTCAATCGGTTTTTATTTTACACGCTAATATCGCCCTTATTAAAGTAGGAATCAGTGCACATTACGGCATACAGGGGGCACAGAGCAAAAGGAATGCAAAAAAAACCTGTCATGATCTCAATGGCTGTTCTGCATCTATTTCCTTCCAGATATAAACTTTCCATCTCCCATAGCTAAATAAAAAAACGTACAATGTATAACTGCTATTGGCCAAACATCTGAATGCGGAATAATTACCTACAAATTCCAACGGGATTACACAGCAGCAACATCGCCCCCTACGACAAAAACTTAGCACGACCCTGCTGAAAAATACTTTAGAGATTTGGTCATACTTTCCTGGGCAAACAATTATAATAGTAATAAACATGGTAAATTATTGTAGTGGTTTAATGGCCATCCATTATGGATGTGAAGCTCCATCGATTCATAAATTATGCTGACCGCAAGAGGATCAAATTGAGTTATGAAAGAACCGAATATTTGTTTATCTTGCACAAAAAACACACAAATATTCCTCGGAGGCGAATTGAATGAACAAGACGAACCAAAACAGAAGTTAATGGGAAGTGGCGTATTCCATGCCCAATCACAACTCTCAAGATGCACTGGGTTTTGGGAGCTCAGGAGTTAGTCCTCTCAACCTGCTCGAGACGCTATGGAAGATCCTTGGAAAACAACAGGTCACTGTATAGTAATAATGACTTTTTATTTTTATTTTGCATAGTTATTCATGCAAATTGCATCTCCAAGCGCCGCGGAATTTGTAACGTGTTCAGTTTTTGCACCGGGGCGTTGCAAAGCACAGACAAGCGCTTGGGGAAGGCAGCCAGAACGGGCTGCCTTCCCCAAGCTCCGTGGTTCTCTATTTGGAAGTCCGGCCAACGCCACGCACGAGTGTTTCTACGCATATTAGGAAGGCGGAGAAGCCTGGATGGTGAGTCGTCGACGAAGTTCGTGCCATTGGCAAGTGCGAGCGCTTCTGCCGGCGCATTCGCGGGTTTGCAATACAGCCCCATATCGGCAGCCTTCCACAGCAAGCACTGTCCAGACTCTAGCAGCTTAGCACAGATTGAGCACTTTATGAATGCTTTGGTCAAAGCCACACAAAAAAAAAGTACAAACGTTTATTGCTTTAATAAATTATCATCGTAAATAAGCAGATCTTTTGTGCATAATTCAATGCGTTCATCGTAAAAAGTAAACCACTTCAACCGATCCAACTACACGCGCGCCCATCGGGTGAGCTCGCCTCACCGGCAAGTATCTTCGTGGCGGGCCCAGCCTCGGATGGGTCAGCGGAGCTGCCCAGCAGTGAGCAGACGTCCGCTGAAGGCGTCGGCGTCACGGTGGCCCTGGGCCGCAGGACCGAGCCGAGCGACGACAGCAAGGCCTGCCCCGGCATCGAGGTCCCCGGCGCCGACGACGGCGGTTGCACGGGGCACGCGGACGGTTGGGCCAGCATGTACGTGACGGCCGTGCAGTCGGAGGGCGGCGTGGCGAGCACGAGCGGCAGCTGGACGCCGGCCATCGCGGGGGGATTCGGCTCCAACGATGGGAGCGACGACGACGACGGCGCGGATAAAACCGTGGACGACGACGGCGGAGAAATCAGCAGCAGCGGCGAGGAGGAGGACGAGGGCATCAAGAGCGCGGCCGACGCGGTGGCGGAGGACGCAGGGGTGAGGTTGGAGGTCGAGGTGTGCGGAGCCCGGGGAGGCAGTGTGCGGGTGTCGACGGCACTCGCCGTGACCAGGCTCGGCGTGGACGCCGCTGAGCTGCCCTTTGCGATGGACTTCGCCACCGACGCTGGGCGTACAAACAGGAGAGGGACACGGTTGACCTCGGCCACGGGCCCCCTGGGCCTCCAGGCACTAGTCCCGAGAGCCAGTGCTGACGCTGGGCCAACAAGACATGTGGCCAAATTAAAATCTTAACTTCTACTAGGCTACTGATGATTTAAGTGGGGAGCCGTGATGGCGAGATATTATGCAGGAGGACGTGGGTTCAATCCCGACCCTGACGCCTGCTGTATATTTGGAGTTTGCATGTTTCTCTCCCCGTGATTGAGTGGATTTTTCTCCGGGTCCTCCAGTTTTTCCCTCCACATTTCGAATCAACATGCATGTAGAGTATTTATCTGCTATAAAATTCCACGTGATAAGTGACTTCGTTGATCTATCATTTGTGACCAGGTCGCTTAAAAGAGCTATACAGTTCAGTGGGCCTTACCTGGACAAATTTAAACAGGTTTAAAAAACATTAAAAGGTTAAGTGGCCCAACTCCATGGCTGGTGTAGGGAGAAATGCTTTAGTCCAACCTAGGATGAGGAACAACACTCTGAAATGCAAGGCAGATTCAATTTTGTATTACATTTAACGTTTATATTCATTTAGCGTGTAAATAGGAAAGCCTCAAGATTAATTTTCTACATTGGCCAATTCCTTCTGAATTAGAGTTTTTTGCACGTGGTAGGAAATGATATTCACATAAGTCTGTGCAGTCAGGTCAGGAACCTACTTGTTGTACTTACTTGTTGTACTACCTCCGATTAGTACGGTTGGCTACGCACAGTGCAAAAGAAGTTCAACATACATACATACGATGAAGTGTGCCTGATATTCCCGCATTTCACTGGCACCAATTATGTACAAAACTCTTTTTAGTGACACGGGGAAGTGACTTCCGCCAGAATGTGGGTGATAAAAATGTAAAAACCATTCTCGCAACAACGGCACTAAAAATAAATCGCCATTATTTTTAATGTAGCCGTCATTTATTGCCAAGGTTCACTTGATGCAGAAACGTTCGATACCTGGCTCAGGGAGGCGACTGGAATGCGTGGCGAGACGCACGGAGGAGCCGCCACGCTCGTCTGCTGAAACCTGCGACCCAGACGCGTTCTGGTATTCTCTACGCGGCAGACGACAACACGGCACTGGTGAGCAACGGCACTGGTGAGCAACGGCAGACGTCTGTCGACTTCACAGCCATGCGCAAAACGACAACGCAACGTGGCTTTAGAGAGCAATCTGAATGTACGGAACAGTGTATGGTGATGCTGCGTTAGCACAGGTGCACAAACACAAATAATTAAGAACTACACATTCGTCGTGAAGAAAAAAGATGTCATCGGCGATGTTTCTGAAAATGGCGCTTGATGTGCTACGATTAAGTTAATATAATAAAATGTCGCCTTCTATATATTTTTTCCCTTTAAGGCAGTGTTATTGATGATTGTGCTGATTTGGTTTGAATGTAGCAGTTCACCAACATTGGTTTAAGCAAGGCTGACTGCTGATGAGACACTGAATGTTGGAACTGGTCCAGTTTGCTTACAGTGAACCAATGCTGGTGTCAGTGGTTATAGTAAAAAAATCCAAGAAAATCCAGTCTCAAACCTGCTTATCTTGCAAGGTCTGATGGGATTGGATGCATTCTGGGCACTTTGGTCAAAGACTTATTTTTTATATCAGTACAATAACACCCCAGTTTATGTCACGGATGCGTTCCTGAAATATACGATTATGAATATCGAAACGCGGCAAATCAAAGCGATTCACAAGGTAGTCGTAGCTGATGGTGAAGGCGAAGGTTGAGAGGCGACGGATAACGAGAAAAGATGGACGATGCTCTCAGCGACATAAGTGTGGGGTTGAGGCGACGTTAATCGGGTGGCGGTGTTGATAATGAAGCGACGACGTTTTTGCGAAAACACGAAAAAGGGCGAGACGTAATAATGGCGGTGTGCCCACATATTTTCACGGACTGTGACTATTTTGATGAATAAAATGGTATGGTTGCACACAGTTGTTGTTGTGTTGGGTTGTCACTTTCCATCAAGTGAAAGACACACACACACACCTGATCTGTGTGAGCAGTTGCTCCAGCCTCTTCCATAGCACACACAGGACCCCCGCCGGATTGCTCGACACATCTGCCGCACGAGCAGACGAGCAGAGAGGCGGTCACTTCAGCTCGTGCCACACGGCTCAGGCAGGGACCTATGGCTACGACTCGACTAATTTTATTTTACCAGGTAAGGCCCACCAAGCTATATGGCTTTTTCAGAAGCGACTTGGCCACAAATGATAGCTCGACGAATTAGCTCATCATGTGGAAATGTATGAGCTAAACACTCTAAACGCGTGTTTATATGAAGGGAAAAAAAAGAGGACCCGGAAAAAAATCCACGCGGCCACGTGGGGAACATGCAAACTCCAAATATAGAGGCATCAGTCAGGATCGAACCCACGACCTCCTGCATACCGGGTGAGGTTAACATCTCGCCATCGTGGCGGCTTGATGAGGTCGCCCCTCGTTGGGTTTTAACTAGGCATGTAATGAGTAATCAATGTAGGTCTATGCGTTGCAAATGTTACGTTTATGCTAACAAAACTAATGTAACAGAATGGGGCAGACAATACCACACTAGACAGTCTAATAATACACAGAAAGGAATTTCTTGAATCAAATTTTAATCCTAAATGCATAAATTTGAATCGACTTTCAAGGACAGAGGGTGAATCGTTGCTTGCCTAGTTTTAATCGAACCGATTCAGTGCGATGAGAAGGATTCAATCCATTTCAAAAGTAAAGTCATTATCATCGTCACGCACATTCAAGAAGCTGGGCAAACCACCGAATTCAGGAGCTTGTTGTTTAGGAGTTTGCAGCGTCAATTGTGCTGTCCTGGGTAAAAAAAAATGTCTCCTGCAAAATGAGCCCAAGGTGGCACTCACCTCCATTTATGGTCATGAGCCATTGGTGTAATTTGCATATTCTTATGGTGGGGTTATGGATAATATTGTTAAATATGTTCACGATGCCACCACGTAAATGGAATCCTTGGATCGTGAGGCGATGACTCATTCATGGGACAGTCATTGCAACATTAAAAGTATTTGTGCGCTTTAATCAAACTAATGGCTGGATGGACAAGCAAAAAATACAGCGCTCTATTGAAAAGCAATACACGGCAGCAATGAGCCACGTCAGAAGTTGCAGTGATGAAGAGTTTCCCGTATTGTCTAATCAGTCACTCATTTTATGATGGACATCAGCATAAGCAATACATTCTGGCAGTGAGCAATTTCATCATCATGAACAAGCACATGATTTATGATTAATGTAGTTGTACCCATTGAGACAAAATTATTTTCTGGCATGACAGGACTTGCAAAGTCATCAAAATCAATCCATTGCTGGATGAAGGCCTCCCCCAAGCTGTTGTTATGTATCACGATGCCGAGATGTTTTACGCCACCTTGCCACTCAACACGAGATGGTTTCATCACTCCATTTCCCGATCAATAATGTTATTGGGTTAAGGCACGTGGCAGTTTTACACCAAAAATCTTGTCATCAACCTTCCTCCAAATGACAAGATTGTCACGTTAACAAAGATATTATTTGCCCACGCCAATGTATTGATCAAATTTTGACAAATAAAGTTCAGCTGGTGGCTTAAGACTTTTCATGACTGAACTCAACATTAACATTCATCCTTCGCTGCTTTGAGCTTCATCAGGCTGTGAGCTCAGATATCGAGTGCTCCGCTTCATTTCACTTTGTGCTTAAGGTATCCACCGTGACATCAGCCACTGCCAAAACATGGGTCACTCTCATTTCATCGTAATTGCCCCATCTCCCTTGCAAGGTATGGTACAAATAATAATCATGGTATGGAAACTAATCAACAAATATGGAAGTGTGCCTTATCCTCCACTCATCCCCCAGCAAATCAGCGGTACCACGGCCATGAGCACATCCCTTCTCCTCCTGAGTGTGGCCGCCTCTAGAGGCACAGGTGACGTACCTTTAGCTTTGATAGCGACGTACTCCTCAAGAATGGACGTCAGGCTGCGTCCAAACAGCGACTGCATAACAAACCACACAGCCACGTCGCAACAGCATTCACTCAGACACTCTGCTGCCATGCCTCTAGTCAAACGTCAAAACTAAACTATTTTTATTTTACCAGGTAAATCCCACTGAACTGCTATATAGCTCTTTTTCAGAAACTACCTGGCCACAAATGATAGCTCAATTAAGTGGCTTGTGATCTGGAAATTTATCCCGAAAGACCCAAAGAATATAAAAATTTATAGCAGCCAAATATTCTAAACTAGGGGTTGTTCGGAGGCGCCTGTGGCGCCCCTCACAACCATTTACGGCCTTCGGCCAGGAAAGTCACAAAAAATTGCACACGAACGACGCATTCACGCAAGCACCTGATGCTCCGTTTTGAAGTTTTAAATGAAACATCTTTGAATTGTATTATGTTTTGAATTAGATAATTTTTTCTTCATTAAAAACTTATATCATTTTACATCTAGAAGACTTAATTGAAAAGGACATTTCGTGTGAATTCTCTCGTCGTTAAGTAGATGGCCTTGCTGGGGGTTCGGATCGATGCGGACTTTCACCTGTTTGGGATTGCGGGGGTCGAGATAAGGCGATATAGAGCTATCCGTGCGAGAAGACCGCCGTCTGAAGATCGATTCCAACGTAATCGAACGTCTGTCCCTGTGCCTCCGTCGCTCATGCAGGGGGCGCGTAGGTTTGCAGCGCCCCCTGCATGAAAACGACGGAAAGTGCAGCATTCATCACAGAGAGATAAAGTTGTGCGCTTATTTAAGAGTATGCATGTTGATTATAAATATGGAGGGAAAACCCAGAGGACCTGGAGAAAAATCCACGTGACCACAGGGAGAACACGCAAACTTCAAATATATAGGGGTCAGGGTCAGGATCGAACCCACGACGTGCTGTATACCACTCGGTGAGGTAGTTAACATCTCACCACTGCGGTGACCTGAACACTTTCACTATCTGCACAAAGATAGTGGTGGAAACGCCACACTTCCGTTGAGGGGCCAGTCTCGGCATAGGACAACCATGGTTGACTTCCCACACAGGAGTACCTATTTTATCAGCCCGAGAGTAATGATCGACGAAGTCCAACCCCCTGGTCAGAATTTTAACTCACGAGCTTTCTCTGTTGGCAGCCAAGCCAGCGGCGGATGTTCCACACTGCTGTAGTGTAGGCCAGCCGATTTAGTTTACTTACGCAAATGGTACTAATTTTACTGACCACAAATGGATAATGGGCAGTCAACTAATGACTGGGATTCGGAATTATAACCTTACAATTCTGAGTCGAGCTCTATAACCACAGTGACACCATAAAAATAGTACTAAAAGTACTAAGAATTTTAACAGTGATAGAATTTACAATATTATATTATTCCAATATGGGCTAACATTTTAAGGTCACAGGTCATAGCACCCTTGCTGAATGAGCCATTGCCACCTATCCAGACAAAGTGTGGGGGAGCACGATGAGGGGTCGGAGGGGTGGATCACAGATTGGGGGGTGGAGGGAGATGTGCACGGGGAACGTGAGCGTACATGGGGGGAGCAGGGCACTCACCAGCACACACACGGGGCTCACGACGTCCCCGGCAGCGTGGAGCGCATACTCGCGCAGGTGAGGGCTCTCCTGCACGAACACGCGGCACGACTCCGCGAGCTGCTCCTGCTGCAGGTAACCTGTAGGCACACCGGGTTCCGCTCGCTCACTCGCTCGGTCAAGCGTTTCGCCGTCATCGCCGCTACGCTCCTATCAAGCTGGCACGAGCGGTTTTTAACATTCTCCAACTTAGGTTGAAAGTGTTCATGCACGAGCCCTGTTCCGTCGCTCACGGAAGGTAAGAACGTCTGTACATTCTGCGGGCGGGATTGTGGGTTCTAGGATCAGACTCCAAAGTTATTTCCAGGTCCTTATGTAAATCTGTGATCATCCCCGAAACAAGGGATCGCAGACGACGGGACCGTACTTCGCCACGCTGGTCAGTGCAGATTTACGAAGGTGAAAAAACACAGATGCGGGAGCATATAAGTACTGTACAGTACTGCTAATATTGTTGCACTGCCCTCTGCTGCCCAACTCGGACCCTCTGAGCCTATACCAGCCAAGCACAATGTGCGTATACTCTTGACCAATTATTGTAATTCGACACCAACTTATAAAGCGCTGCACATTGTTGTTTTTGCTGTTTTTGCTGTCTGCTGTAGACCAATACATCAATGTGAAATATGGACTGAATGCGTTAAGTGTGTAATATGCGCTCTCATGCGACGTGACATTAGCAGCAATTGTTCCAGCACACAACCCAAACGCATTCTCAAGTTAGACGGCGCAGTCATCACGAGCTTGAGTAGCGGCGGCGTGAGACGGGAACGGCAAGCAATAGCTGCGCCTCATCCCATCACACCTCGGAAGCTAAGCAGTGCTGAGCCTGCACAGTACTTGGATGGGCGATCGCAATGCACATTTAGTATAGGCGTTGTGGGCAGAGGCAACCTACATTTTTTGATACTCACTCCAAACTTAAACACGCAGACCAGCGTGGTGAAGTATGGTCAAATATCCATGCCTGACTACAACGGCGCAGGGAGGCCCTCATCCAGCAGCGCATTGGCCCCAAGTGCTGAACACATTGCCCACACAGTTCAACTACGTATACACGGTAGCGATTTCCACCCCCGTGAAACGATTCCACATTGCCATGAACACAAATCTGTCCCCACTGGATATCCGGCGAGAGCAGCAGTGGTCTATCTTCATCCGAAAGCACCTCCTCAGCAAATCCGCCAGTTACCCAAAGTTCCACTTAGGTCACCTAACTACCTCTGGCAGCCTCAACAAGCGCCTTCCTATTTCTCCGAGAAATCCGCTTTCCGAAACTTTGCTGGGTTAAAGCCTCTCCGCGCTGCTGCTGCTCCACGTTTCTGGAACACCAACAACCTTCCTTTCTGCTTCATCTCCCAGCTTGGTTCCCCCGGTCTCTTCACTCGCCCCCCTCATTTGGTTCCTCCCTACGTGACCAAAACGCAGCGCTTACTTGGCACCCTCTACCCAACTTTTCTCGCGCCCCTCGCTCACATCTGCAGCTTTGCATTCTCCCGTTTCACTGACGGCCGTTCAATAACCCCTCGTGTTTACTCGTTCTCTGCACGATTGGATGTTTTTTCGTCTTTACTTTGTTGTTGCCGTACCGACGCACAACGGAACTCCCTTGCAAAGAGCCTTGAAACTGGCTCAACGGGATCATCCGTGTAACAAATTAAAATAACTTTAACAAAAAAAACCTTCAAAACACTGCGACCCACGCGAAACAGAACGGCCCCCTGGGGATGGGGCCACCTCGCCCGGCACCCGAATCAGGCAAACGGCCAGGCCTGGGAATAACAGCGCCGCGGTGTTTCGCGAAGGTCTGGGGCGCCACGGCTGGCGGCGGTCTGGCTGTGGTGCACGCCGATGGCGAACGTCGCGACGGACAGCGGTGCGGAGGCCGCGATCCGAGCTCACCCAGCACGAGCCTGGCTATGTCCGACGGTAGAAGCATGACCCCGCTACGGCGTCTTTAGGCGGCGGCCGTCGCAACCCCGCGACTGCTGGGCCCGAGGGGGCGTGGTTGAGGTGGGAGGAGGGGCGGGGCCTCGGGGGGGAGGGGCCTCGCGTGGCAGCGCGGGAACCCGTGGGGGCGACCGCGGCGCCTGAGCGAAAAGCCGCTCGGTGCCTGCGCCAATTTATAAATTATTAAGATATTTATTATCGTATAAACCAACTATACATGACTTGTTGCGCGATGCGGCTACGTTAACGGCTGTGTTACAAGCACATAAAATAAATTTACACGTTTCCGTGTCAATACACAATTGTGTGGCCTGAGGAGAATATATACAATAGCGACGTTTCGGGCAATGGCCCTTTTTATCGTGATCTATTACACGAATATTGCAGAGAACGGCTACAGGGTCCCCAAGGAATCTTTAACAACGAACAAACGAGGCATTTAACGGTGGTAAACAAACCACACTCGAGTCATAAACATGGCAAGTGTCCTACGAAAGGGTTTAGGCACGCGTGGGAGTAAACTCCATAGTTTAATCAAACAAAGACAAAGATCCCCCGAATAGCCTGAACCAGACTTGGTGCAAGTGCCGTTAGCGAGCACCTATGAAGGCTACCGGCACTGTGGCACACGCCGGGCCGCCTTTGTCTCCCTAGTGGCGATGTTTACTCCCGGGTACTCATTTGAGGCTGAGTCGACCTAGTGGGGGATCAAGATACTCGTCACTGTCTCACTGTGGCAGAGACGCGAGCGAGTCGGGAAAAAATACAGAGCAGACACCAGGAGAGGTTTGGCACCGGTGGCTAGGAGATGTTAACTACCTCGCCTGGTCTACAGGAGGTCGTGGGTTCGACCCGACCCTGACGATGCCTGCTGCTGTATATATTTGGAGTTTGCGTGTAACCCTGTCATCATCATCACGGTGGCCAGGAGATGTTAACTACCTCGCCTGGTATACAGGAGGTCGTGGGTTTGATCTCGACCCTGACGATGTCTGCTGTATGTTTTGAGTTTGCGTGTCTCTCTGTCTCTTCGTTGTCGCGTGGATTTTCCGCCGGGTTCCTCCGGTTTTTCCCTCCACATTTAGAATCAACATCACGCGTTTTGAGTATTTGGCGGCTATAAATGTCCACATGTAAGCCCTACTGAGCTATGTAGCTCTTTTTTCAAATATACAGCAACAGGTGTCAGGGTCGGGATCGAGCCCACAACCTCTTGCAGACCAGGCGCCCTCAGTCGTGCGCACATTAGATTCATAACAATGCATGAAAAGTAACATTTCATACCTCAGATAATAACTAACAAGGGAAATGTGTAACTGGTAATAACATTAATTCATAGTGTAGTTATTTATGTTTTAAAATGTGTACCTGTAATTTCGATTCCATAAACAGAATCGATTATGAAATATTATTTAATCGGTATGGATTCGACTGGGATGGACTCCCCTGGGTCATCTCTAGCTAGATCTGATTGCTTGGGAACATGTAGATAACATGACAGCCTCTTCAGCCGCCTCAATGTCAGCTAAATGCAAAGATAACCTGATTTCCAAGTTCAACCTCCTTTCCAAGAAGAAGCCAGATCCACATGTTAAAAAGTTAGACGTTGACAAGATTGTTATCAATGAGAGTAACAGTCTAATTTCCGATAGCTTAAAATCGGATCTAGCTAAGGGGTTAAATTTCGCAGTCACCCCTAAACACATTCCAGTGGATGATATCATTGCCCAGGTCGATGTAGCCCTTAAGGGTTTGGGAGACATTGCTGCAGACATGGCAAGATCGGAAATCGCTGCAATCCTAAAAAATGCTAAGACACCTATCAGCAACATAAGTAAGGATGAGCACTTTGAGCTTCCTCATCCTCTCAGCCGACAAGGGCAATGCCACATTCATCATGGACAAAACCACATACAATAACAAAATTCAGGACCTACTTAATGAGGGTAGCTATACAAAAACTTTAAAGATATCCCACCAACAGCCTCGTTACGAATACCAACAATATCATCACCGATTCGACACCTTTAATCGAACCAACCAAGCGGGTTTCCTTAAAACCCTCTGCTGCTAGACCACCCAGATTGTTTGGCTTACCAAAAATCCATAAAGAAGGTACACCCCTTCGTCCTATAATTTCCACCATTGACTCACTCACCTACAAACTGGCCCGATTTCTGTCTGAGACCTTAAGACCATTCACTGCTAAGATCGCCTCAGCTGTACTTAACTCAGCTCACTTGGTATCATTAATTAAGGACATCTCACTATCTCCAGTTTCGATGTAGTCTCTTTGTTTAACAAAGTTCCTGTGCCTGACACCATTGCAATCATTGAAGATTTGGTCCAACAAGGACTGAATGCTGATGTACCGGCCCTGGTGAGACACTGCCTCACCAACACTTACTTCACCTGGAATGGTACATTCTACAAACAAGTTGAAGGTACCCCAATGGATTCTCCCTTACCTCCAGTGATAGCCAATGTTTTCATGGACATTTTTGAGACAGATGCCATCCAGGCATCTACTCTACGTCCGTCCTTGTAGAAGAGATACATCGATGACACGTTCGTCATCTGGCCACATGGCCTACCAGCTCTGAACCAATTTCTCAACCACATCACCTCCATACACCCAGCCATTAAATTCACCATGGAGGTGGAAAAGGATGGCAAGCTACCATTCTTGGATGTTTTAATCGAAAAGATACCACTGTCTACAGGAAAGCCAACCATACGGATGCCTACCAAAAACCTGACTCCCACCACCATCCGTCCCAGAAGAATTTCCTCATCAAAACTCTACACCATAGAGCTTGATGTATTTCCGACCATCATCACCTAGCCAGTGAACTGGAACACGTACACCAAGCTCTCAAGATGAATGGATATTCAGACTACACAATCCGTAAAGCTATCACCCCAACCATTGGGAAATAACTATCTGAGGACCCAATCAAAACCATCACCTTGCCATACATAGCAGGGGTCACTAAAAATATTTCCAAAATCACGAGCAAACACAAGATCCAGGTTCGATTTAACACAGTACATAAAATTCGTGATCTGATCCCATCTGTGAAGGATGTGATCCCTGACATGCAATACCCCGGTGTCTACAAACTAAGCTGTTTCTGCGGCAGTAGTTACATTAGGGAAACTAAGCGACATCTCTCGAACCGTGTTCGTGAACATAAGGCAGATTGAAATACGGTAGGATCAGTACCTCGGCCGTGGCTGATCATTGTTTTCATGCGGTGGGCTCACACGAAATTGATTTCTCTAAGACGAAGGTACTTTGCAAACCCACTGGCTATCAACAAAGAATCGTTCATGAAGCCATCCATATATACAGACACAATTTCAACCGAGAAGGGTGCAAATTTACCAATCATTGGAAGGACGTTATCAACCATTTTAAGTCATAACTGGCTGTGATGTTCCCATCCTGCCACCTTACGATGTTAGTTGTTATTTTCGGCTCTCCAATTCTACATTAACAGCTAAAATTGCTCACATTAACATAGCCACCTCAGCGCGCTCGCCGTGGAGGCCGCTCACCGATCTTACATTAACATCCTAATTTTTACCTGGCAGCCCTTTAATTTGTGGAAACGCACCACCATCGCGGTCGCCGTCCATTACTTACATTAACATTAGCTGCCCCGCCCATGCTGCTGACATTTGGGCTACGCCCATTTTAAACCTTTATAGACAGTTTGCCTTTAGAAACTAACCCCCCCCCCCTATCCCTGCTGACGACCGCTTGTGTTGCGATCGAAACGTCGTAGTTTTTTGTAATTTTCTTTGAACCTATCTACGTAACTTTAAGAGTGCCGTTTTTTTTGCTGGCCGCTGGGCGATTTGATATTTGCAGCCCGTGCTCAGCAAGCATGCCATTTTTTTCATGAATACAAGTAATACATTTCTGTACTGCCATATCCTGATTAGTCTTTGAAAATGAGACTTTATCCTGGTTTCTTGATTACTCACCCGGTTAGACACAACATAACACTTACAGACTTGTGTGAAAGAGTGAGCACAGCAATGCATGATGGTGCAGTGGCGTGTTCACGTCCTTTATTAAGGAAAGGGGACTGACACCGGCGTGTGGGAAATATCCTCGCAGCAGCGGCTTTTGGCTGGCCATCGAACAGGTGCTCACTGAATTGCGCGCTTTCAGATGCGCTTCTGCGGCCATCTGGAACGCTCTTCCTTCCGATATTATGAAGCCATTGGAGCTTTGCACTTTTAAATGATCTACATTGAAAACTTATTTATTTAGGACTGCTTTTTGTGTTTAGTTTGTTGTCCTTTACCCGCACATCCGATTAGCACGGTTAGCTACGTATGGTGCGAAAAAAAGTTCAACATACATACGCGCATACCAATCCATCGAGATCCGTCACACATGGATCACATCCTTTAGCCCACTGCGAGTCCTTAAACTCAGTTTGCTCTCATTTAACCAATTTCTGTGATTCATCAACATAGACGGTGAGTTGGGAGTGGTTTCTACCAGTCCACCAACGAGGCGTGACATGAATTGCGCGGCAGTGCTATCAGCCAAGGAAGTAAACACGACAACGGGTTGTTGGCTGGTCATTGCGGGAGGCTGATAACACGGAACCAGCACCACCAACCGACAGCCTGGGTTGAAGATCAGGCTCCAGCCAGCAGTGATTACGGCAAGTTATTGAGCGTCACGAATTCATGGTGTCAGCCCACTCGCAACGACCGTACACAAGAGTACAGTTACACGTTAGATTAACACAAATAATCATGAGCGCCGTTGAGAATATAAGTAGCAACATAAATAAGCAGATAAGGCGCCTGTTGTGCATGCCTGTCCCTCCACAGAAAACAAAACGTGTATTTTTTCGTACACATCCAACCGGCCATTAGGAGGGTAGAATTTCAGCAGCATTAGTTTAACACGGGACTGTCAAACACACGGCCCCCCAAGCCCCCCATGCCCTTGACTCTGGCCCGCCACGTGTTTCAATTTCACAACTTATTTCTCTATATATTTTTTTTAAGCTTCTACCTAAATCCAAACTGAATTTAAACCGGACATTCAAACGGGGAATTTGGCGCGCACCCTGCCACATAAAAATAAATCAACTCTCTTTTCCCGTGCTTTCGGATTTTTGAATCGGTAAATGAATACCATATTATTATGAGGTTGCAGTTGAATCCAAACCGGCACCCCTGTCTGATTGGGTTTGACACTCCCTGGTTTAAACACAATCAAACTGTGGACTGGTTCTGATATTCAGTGTCTCATTGGCAGAATCAGGGTTGCTTGAAGCAATGCTGGCAAAGTTATGCACTCCCGGAAGGCTGATGAAATGTGTACAAATAATACTTTTAACAAAAAAATGTATGTGAAGGGACATAAGGAGGCGTTTTGTAACGTTAAATTGGTTTTGCTGCTTTGCTTCTTCCAGCTGTGAGGACGAAGCATTTTGCTTTAATTGTCACGCGACGGACACCGTTTGTAGGGAGTATAAAGTATGTGCCACCTAGCGTGGATAACCTGGGTTCGAATCCACCTTGTCAGCAACTGCCTGTGACTTAATGAGGGTTCTTAGGTCCTGCGGTTGATGGGCTCAGTCCATACACCAACAACTGCAGAGTGAACAATCGCGTTAGATTTGGGTTCTGTGCTTGATTTGCCTAAATTGCAGCTCTTGAGAATTAACATATAACTTTGACTGTCGTGCAACGAACATTACCCTCGGTAGGAAAATGCTGCCCCCTACTGCGTTGACCAGAGGTCACTTTAATAGGGCTCTCAGAGGTAGCTCCTTGATATCCGCTTCTGCGGGCCGTTCCCCAATACAAAAGGGTCGCAACTGCCCTGCCAGAGACCCAAGTGGATTCAATGCCTCGCAGCATAATAACAACGGCCAAACAACAATAAAAACAAAAGCACAGTTCTGTGATCTCATCTTCTCCGGGGGAGGGGGCGTGGGGGGCACTGACAGACGGTGGTGGGTGATGTTTCAGCGCCCGCTGTGAGAGCTCCCAGCAGGGAATTCATCCATCTCTGGACGCCGGCCCGGCAAGAGAGCACCGGCAGTGGCACCGTGATCGCGGCAGGGGCAGAACGCCAGCGGCGGCGTCATTTTTGGCAGCACTTCATGTGGCGGGCGCCCCCGTTCCTCGTGGTCAGCCTAATGCTGTCCGTGACCTCGCAGCGCCGGCAGCCCTGCGCCGAGGACACGTCGTTTGCCAGGATGTGCTGGACCAGCAGCTGCGCGGCCGCCTCCACGTTGATGTTCTCCTGCGGTGGGGGGGAGGGGGGACGGTGGCGTGCCGTCACGTGTGGCTCGTGCGCGCATGGACAGGGTCTCCCATGCGTCCATCCATCCGTACGCACACGAACGCCCGTGGACGGTTTCCTCGGATTTTCGGGGCAGGTTAACCCTTTGCCATTCCGATGACGTCCGTGTCTGCAGGGGCGCAACTATGGGCGGGTATGCATGGCAGCGTTATGTGACGAATTGGAGCCCAGTCAGCCACAAGGGGGCCCTGAATCGACATAATCAAGTAATGTTACAACAATTAACCATAAATGCCAAAAGCCATTGTTACAAACGAAAACATAATATTTCCAAAAAATACACAAAGCGTAAAATCTCGTAGCGTAACTGCCGATGTTTGTTACTGAGCAACATCAGGCTCGTTGGCTCACTGACTTGGGCATGAAAACAAGACGCACGATAACTTAATTGTGAGTATTGTACCCGTAAATATTTGTATCAATACTCTCACTGAGAGACTGTCTTCCTCTAAACCCAATACACGGTGCAACTATAATGTTTTATATATATAGTTATAGCCTGCATATTATTGTATACAGGGTTAAAAACATCCGTAGTAGCTATTTCAGTAAAAGTGAGTCGGGAGAATGGAGGGGGCCCACAGTCGGATCTTGCATAGCCCCCCCCCCCCCCCCTCTTGAAATAGGGAGTTGCACCCATGCGTGTATGTCATCGGTTTTTACTCCGCTTCCGTTTCGATGATGTACGTGGCCATGCGGGAAGGGCCATGTGGCACAGTTTGGCGGTTGTGTCGCTACAGTTCCCTGTGGTGAGTACAACATCTTTAAAGACAATGGCACGACTACGCCTCTCTGGATAAAATTAATGCTGAGCCGCTCGCGCGTCCCCAGATTCAGCGGCGAATGGGACACTCACCCTGCAATTTGCATATGTCTCGGAATAGGAAAGGATTAATATCAACAATCCTGATGCAATCATCTGGATCAACCGCCTCAACATAAAATGATAGCTATTAAACTAAACTGTTTTTCCCCCTTTTTTATGGCAACAAAACAGGTGTTAAGATGTAAAAACACCAAACTGAAACCGTTAACATCTTAACACCTGTTTTGTTGGCAGAAAAAAGGGGAAAAACCTATGATCATATTTTGGTACTGGCAAAGGAAGTCCCATGAAGTAGATGCTCACCCCGAGCTCTCATTACTCTGATAGTGCATTGTCTTTGTGCTGTACGCTTTTTGCCGTCCTCTGGTCTCACACCGTTTGAGACTAGGCTCAAAAGAAAGCTGTCTCTGGTGTGGACCAATCAGTTTCAAGGACAATGCATATATTATCAGAGTATGTTTTTTGTTTGCATTCTGACCACAAGTATTGTGGTTAATGCAGACATGATTCCTTGTAAAAGGTTTCAGTTTGGTGTTTTAACATCTTAACACCTGTTTTGTTGCCAGAAAAAAAGGGAAAACCCTATGATCATATTTTGGTACTGGCAAAGGAGGTCCCATGATGTTAAAACTAATTTTATTTTACCGGATAAGGCCCACTGAGCTATATTTTTCTTTTTCAGAAGTGATCTAGCTAACACAAATGATAGCTCATCGAAGTGGCTTATCATAATGTGGAAATTTATAGCAGCCAAATACTCTAAACGTGTGACAATTTTAAATTTCGGGGGAAAAACCAGAGGACCCAAAGAAAAATCTCCGTGACCACGGCGAGAGAGACACACCGCAAATATACAGCAGGCGTCAGGGATGTGATCGAACCCACGACCTCCTGTATACCCGGGCAAAGTAGTTAACATCTCCCCACCGCGGCGCCCCAAGCTGTTGATCTAGAGCAGTGGTTCTCAGAGCACGGTCCCTGCACCACCACCAGTGAGTGGTCTGCAACTTTCCTCCAGCCGGTCCGCGGGGGCTGTGATGCAAACGCAGCTTGATCCGGACAAAAGCGACAATGTTTATTATACTTTTTGTTTCGAACATTAATTTATATTTTACTTGTATTTAATTTAAAAAATGAAGTTAGGTAAATTACCGCGATTTAACTACCCACACACACCCTAAGATCTAAATGCCCCCCCCGTATATATATTTAAAAAACCTGATATTTAGAGAAAGAAGTAAATGCGTTTTGTCACGAGGGGTAGTGGGGGCGCTGGGTAGCCCGTGGAAATGTTCGCATCGGCAAAGCGGTCCGTGGGCCAAACAAATTTGAAAAACGTTGCCCTACATCATCAACATCAGCTGTACGGAGACGGCCGCACGTTGCACCGCCGTAGGTAAGATGTCGAGCGCTGGTCGAGAACCACATCTGGGCTCGCTCTGCTGAAAGGGCGGCGGGCGGCGGTGATGCCGTGCGCGAAAGACGGCCCGCGACGTACCTTGGCGGACGTCTCAAACCACCCTACGAAGCCTTCGTCGCGGCAGTAGCGGTCGAGCTGAGCGGTGTCGCTCCACTCGCCCCTGGCGTCCGCTCCGTCTCCGTCGCACTTGTTGGCCAGCAGCACAGTGGGGATCGGCTTGCCGTTCGGCAGGGTCACCTGCACGCACAGGACAGGACGCTCGCCATGCGACACGTCGCTCAGGCACCACCGCGCGTGGCCATTGACTGAACCATGGGACAAAGATGGTCACCGCATCGCGTGCTTTCAGATGCGCTTCTGCGGCCATCATGATTGCAACTCACTGCTCTACGGGACATCTGACAAAAAAACATTACCAACTGCAACATGTACAAAACAGTGTGACACGTGTCGTGACGGGTACTGCAAGATCTGACCGTGTCCGTCCAGTGCTCGTCGAGCTGCATTGGTTTCCGATTGCCAAACGATTGCATTTTATGGTCGCATTCATTACACACAAAGTGTTTGCCACAAACGAACCTTGCTGATCTCGTCAAGGAGCTTAAACCATCACACGAACTCCGGTCATCTTCGTAGCAGCTTTTGGCTAGCTATTGAACAAAGACGGTCACTGCATATCCAACCATGCTAATCGGAGGTGCGGAAGAAGGACAACAAACTAAACACAAAAAGCAGTTCTAAAGAAATTAGTTTTCAAACTCGATGATTTAAAAGTACATAGCTCCAGTGGCTTCCTAATATCGGAAGGAAGAGCATTCCAGAAGGCCGCAGATGCGCATCTGAAAGCGCGTGATGATGCGGCGACCGTCTTTGTTCGACGGCCAGCCAAAAGCTGCCACCGCCGCTGCTGCTGCAAGGATGACCAGTCTCGCGCGACGATGTTTTACGCTCCTCTTAGATGAGATCAGCGAGGTGTTGTGTGGCTTACTTGTGGCGGCAAGCGCTTTGTGTGTGTGCGTGTGTGCGTGCGTGTGACGAGTGGTGGCAGGGGCCGAGCGGGGACCTTGGAGTCGAGGTCGTGCTTCCACTTGGACACGGCCTCGAAGGTGGCTGCCCGGGTCACGTCGAACACCACCATGGCGCCCACCGCCTCCTTGTAGTAGACGCGCGTCATGTTCCCGAAGCGCTCCTGCCCTGCGAGCGTGCGCCCACGGAGAGGCTAGCGTGACCACCGCGCGTCCCTCCCACGCCAGTCCCTCCACACACACGTATGACGATCACAATTGTTACAGCATGTGTATAGCGGCGTCTTTTCATCATCACCATGTTGATCTTATCAAAGAGCATGAAGCATCGTGAGTGAAATCTAGATTTGAAGCTTTCGTGACTGCAGGAATCCATACTCTTTGGTTCTTTCGGTAAAGTCACGTAGGTAGACTTTACCGAAAGAACCAAAGAGTATCATGAGTGAAATCTTGTTATCCTCGCAGCAGCGGATTTTGGTTAGCCATCGAACGAAGATGGATCACCGCATCGCACACTTTCAGATGCGCTTATGCGGCCGTCTGGAACGCTCTTCCTTCTGGCGTTAGAAAGCCACTGGAGCTATGCAATTTTAAACCTCGATCGAAAACTCATTTCTTTAGAACTGATATTTGTGCTTAGTTTGTTCTTCCCCTGCAACTCCGATTGGCTACGCACGGTGCGAAATAAGTTCTACATACATATATAGATAACATCCCAATGGCGCTTTGCGTCATTTAAAATGGTGGGGGGAATGGATTGGAAGTGACTGAGTTAAAATAGTAAATGGCAGAGAGTTCAACAGTCTGGGTACCATGAAAGAAAATGCCCAGAGATTGCTGCCCAAGGACTGGAGATCCAGAGGAGATCCAAGTCTGCCGACCTCAGAGTTCTCATTGTTGGAACGCTGAGGGGTTAGCAGCAACAACTCCCGAATGTACGGAGGTGCGAGATCATTGAGGCTGAGTCGACCTAGCGGAGGCCCAGGACCGGTTCAGCTAATCGCTACTGGCGTTGGTGGCCTTGAGAGGGAATTGGACTCGGGTCACCGGGTTCGTAGCTCAACGCACTAACCACTACACTGTCCCTCTGAAGACACACTGATGCATAATAATCGCAGGCAGGGATTACTGTGTGACAGTTATAACTGGACCGCGGACACTGTTAATTAAACCTGAATAATAAAAATGCAGTAATCCGTCAGTCATGTTGCTAGAGCCACAGTGGCGAGATGTTAACTACTTCGCCTGGAATGCAGAAGGTCGTGGGTTTCCTCCCGACCCTGACGCCTACTGTATGTTTGGAGTTTGCATGTTCTCCCCGTTTGAAGAATTGCCGATGATTAACAGTGAGCTGATGCCGCTGGATGGCTCAGAAGCAACGCCGAGAACCTGGGTTCGATTCCAGTTCTCAGCCACCTGTGGTTAACCCGGGTTCTCACGTGCAGTGAGTCAGTAGTCTCAACCAGATCACAAATGACTGTACACAATTAAAAAAACCCTCCCGTCGTGGTTAATTTGCCGTTTCATTGATTTGACTCATTCTAAACAATTTTTTTTAATTTACCAGGTAAGGCTATTTAGCTCTTTTTTCAGAAGCCTTCACAAATAACAGCTAAATGAAGTGGCTGATCGTCATTCATCATAATCCTGTGGACATTTATAACCGCAGCCAAACGCTCTAAACATGTGTTTTATTCCAGCTGCGAGACCCAGTGCCCAGCCTGCGCCGAGCCACAGACGCGTCGAGACCGGCACTTCGTGCAGTCAGTTCCGTTTCAAGGACAATGCGTATATTGTCGGTACATTATTTGTCTGCATGTTCACCACAAGTACTGTGTGTGGTTGATACAGTATATAATTTAATGTTGGGTTTGTCTATGGCAGTATATAGTACGGTGTAGACCCGTGTGATGTAAAAGAATAAAATTTAGCTGGAAGCATATTATATATTTTTTGCGACATAGAATTGTAATGTATTACTTACTGTTAGTAGCTCAGCTTATTGGAGAGTATATTTAGTATACTGATGATACTATGTAATTTATACTTTAGTTGTTTACGTGGTGGTTTAGTTACTGCAGCTACATACTATTAACATTCCTTCCCTTTATTAATGTTACCCCTATCCCCTCCCTTTGATGCTGCTAATCCTGCATAATGCACGGGCATAATATGACTTTAAACCCCCCGCCAAACCCCCTACGCTTTTCACAAGTAGTACTAATCGCATATCAGAATGTGCCATAAATATGCTAAATTACTCTTGATATGCAAATTATTTTGTCAAGGCGCTCTTCCCCCCTCCATCCCAGCTTACATAGACGCTCCAAGCCTGGGGTGTGTCATTCAGACTGTCTTCTCGACAGACCTGTTCTCCACCTGAGGACGGCTGCTTGCGTTGTGGCCGAAACGTCGTGAGAATAATTTTATTATGTTTTATTTTTATTATTTTATTATTTCCATTCTACGTGACTTTACCGAAAGAACCAAGAAGATGAACCCTTACTAGTTGGCAGTGTCGGGTGGTGGCGGGGTTTAACGACACATTTATATATTTAAGCGATCTAACCCAAAAACCTCTATTATGGACAACACATTTATAATTATCAGAGCATGTTTGTTTGCATGTTCACCACAAGTACGTGTGTTTAATGCAGACATTATTTCTTGCAAAAGGTTTCCATTTGTTAATTTAACCTCATGTTTTATTGCCAGAAAGGGTAAAACCTATTTTGAATTTTTATTCAGTTCAGTTTATTTTTAAGTACCCTGTGAGCCAAGAGGCTCTTAAATCGGTGTTTCATCAACAAAAAACAACACCGCCGCTTTCTTGACAAACTCAAACAAGTCACGGGTAAAAATTGTAATCAATAATAAACAAATAAAAAATAAGAGGCGGTATGTGGCCAGCAACCACGCCCGGCCGCCTTTGTCTCCCTAGTGGCAATGTTTCCACACCGCACCAGCTACTCATTTGAGGCTGAGTCAACCTATCGGAGGCCCAGGACCGGTTCAGATAATCGTCATCGGTATTAGCCGTGCGGGGGAATCGAACTCGAGTCGCCGATTTTGTGGCGCAGCACGGTAACCGCTACGCTACCGCGCCCCACACGCACATGCACACACACACACATGCACTCATGCACCCAGTCAGAGGCCGACCCGTTACATCTTGCAGAGGATCGCTCCTCTCAACAAAATATTTCCACGGTTCAGTTTGCAAGTGTGAGTTTTAAGTCAGTCCTATTTTTTGTTATATTTCCTCGAAGCTGGTTCGTAAGTCGGGCGTTCGTCAGTCGAGGACTGCCTGTACATACAACATACATACAACATACATACAACATACGTAACATACCTGCGATGTCCCAGAGCTGCAAGCGTACCGTGGTGTCGGCGTCCCAGCCCAGCACCTTGAGCGCGAAGTCGACGCCGATGGTGGCGCGGTAGCCGTGCGAGAACACGTGGTGCACATAACGCTTGATGATGCTCGTCTTGCCCACGCCGAGCTCCCCGATGACGAGGACCTTGAAGAGGAACTCCTTCTTCTTCTGCTGCTCCACCGCCATCCTCGGGGCCATCGCGTGGTGTCTCACCGAGCAGTGCGCGAAGCAGGCCAGGCAGCACTCAGCACGCTCCCTCGATGACTCGTGCCACTCACCCAGCGTGCCCGCCAGTGTCGCGCAATTCACACGGCGGTGACAGCAGCAGTGTGCGTCCAAAAGTTCACGGGGTCACCGCCACCACCATCCACCACCACCGCCAATGCCACCACCACCATCCACTATTGACATCGCCACCACGAATCCACCACCGCCACCACCGCTAACACCCAACCACCATCACTGCCGCGTCACCTCGCCCAGCTCGCACGTTCGCTGTAACCCACCGCGCGGTCGAGTGTGCGGATTGCTAACAGCGACCCGCGTCTCTCTCCGCACGGCTTCCCCACCAACCCGAATTGACCAGCGTGGTGAAGAATGGTCAAACAACCCCCAGAGCACAAGGAGGCCTTCATCCAGCAGTGGACTGACATAGGGGCCGCAGGCGACCATCATGTGGCTCAAGACTTGGATCACTACTTGGATCACTACCTATGAGATCTTCACTCAAAACTGCTCTAGAGGAGTTGTACACCCCTAGCTGCCACTGCTATTCAGTGGCCTGAAATCAAATCAAATGTTGCGCTCCGGATGACTGCTGTAAAGTATGATCTATGTTTTGATTTAGTGTGCTGATCTTAAAGGTGCATTGAAAGAGTTGATACTCCGACTGATGCTCCTGATGTTGTGGAGTGACTCATGCAGCCAGCTATGGCTGCAGGGTTTGGTGGTACATGTTGTTTATGTCGTTTATTGTGAAAATTCGGTCACAGTTTCTATGATCACTGTTACATTGCTTTTATGGCTTTATTTAGGTGATTTCGAAGTTGTTTGGTTTGGCCATGTTTGTTTATTGTAGTACGGAGTTAGACTGATGGCTTTAATCTAAGTTGTCTTGTGGTTGTTGTTGTTGTTTGACTTGCGTCCCACTGGGATTTTTGCACACAGCGTTGGTGTACGGTGCTTTTTTCTAGAATTTTAGCCGGTTTTTTTTCCTGGATTTTCTGTTTCCACTTAGTTACATAGTCACTTTAAGATGTTTTCTTGTTCATGTTTTTGTTTGTTGCGGTTGCACCCGATTCAAGAGCCGAATGGCTCACAGGGCTATACCTAATAAATGAAACTTTAAACTTGAAGACAGACTGCAGACACGTGCACCGTTTGACGCATCATACAGAAGCCCGCTACCGTCCACGTTCAAACAAAGTGCACAAGCAAACACAAAAACAATGAAAACTAAAACTCAACACGTTACTTAAAAAAACCGTGGCCTTGAAAGGAAACAACAATAGTATTGGCGACATTTCGGGCAAAGGTTCCTTCTGTGCTACAAGGATCATCGTGCGAAACGTCAGCTACTACCCACAGTTTTTCTGTGGGTAGTATTTGACCAGATAAAGCCCACTGAGCTAAATATCTCAATTTCAGAATCGACCTGGCTATCACAAATGATAGCTCAAACAAGTGACTCATTGCGTGGAAATGTATCGCAGCAGCCAAAGACTCTAAACGCGTGACGTTGATTCTAAATGTGGAGGAAAAAAACGGAGGACCCGGAAAAACTTCCATGCGACCACGGGAAAGAGAAACGCATACTCCAAATATACCAAAGGCGTTAGGGTCGGGATCGAACCCACAACCTCCTGTATACCATGCGAGGTAGTTAACATCTTCTAGCCACTGTCCCCAAGGCCCAGCCAGCGTTGAGGAATGCTTTATATGTATGTTGAACTTCTTTCGCACCACACGTAGGCAACGATGCTAATCGGATGTGTTCAAACACCAAGCGTGGCGTGGGGGCCTCCTGGGCTGGGCAATGCGAGCTGAGCGCTGCTCCGGGCCACGCGCCCTGCGGGGCCGCGACGGCACCTCCACGGGGGTTGGGGGTCAGAGACGGCCGTGGCCATGGGGAGCGCCATACCCTGGGCGTGTCGCGCCCAGGGTATGTCTGTATGTATGTTGAACTCCTTCGCGCAGTACGTAGCTAACTGTGCTAAGAACAAAACTAAACACAAAAATCAGTTCTAAAAAAAATTGTTTTCAATCTAGACAAAAGAGAGTTCCAGACGGGCGCAGAAGCGCATCTGAAAGCGCGCAATGATGCGGTGGCCGTCTTTGTTTGCCGCTGCTGCGAGGATGACCGGAGTTCGCGTGATGTTTGTTTATACTTCTTGACGAGATCACCAAGGTATTGTGCTTCATTTGTGGAAAGCAGTTTGTAATTAGTACGGTGGCGATCCTGCCACGCGGTAGCTTCAGGCAACGGCTCTATTTAATATTACAAGTGGGAGGATGTATATAGATACGCACAGCAAACACGTGGTGACACATTTATACCCAAACATGTACATGTAATGACCTGCTGGCCAGGAGAGGGAATCACGGGTACGGTTAAAGTACCAACCAGGTGGGGCTAGTCGAGATACTCCGGGAACCTGCTCGAAGGTTCCACGAGAGGGCGTGGCCGGAGGCGGGGCCTAGCCACGCCTGGGGGGATATAAGGGGGAGCGGACCCGGGGCTCGGGGCTCGTGTGTGGGGTCTTGGGTCCATGCTGCGTCGCTGCTCACCGACATCTCTCTCCGTCGTCTGGCCACGTGGAAGATCTCCTGCGGGGTTTCCATCGCCGTCATCGTCACGCCGCCAGCCAGCGGTGTAGCCGAGGGCGATGGGACCACGCCGAGTGATCGGCTGTGTGTAGCCAGTCGAGACCTTAATATCTAAGCGTTATACTCAGAGTGAGAAGAATAAGGTTGGCCTGTGTTGTGCCCAGTGTGAGAAATAAAAGAAGTACCCTCTACACGACGTGTCGCGGAAGTCGCTCATTACACATACTACAGACAAAACAAAGATTCTCCGTGTAGCCTTAGTAGACTGTTGGGGCAACCGCTGTTCGTGAGCACTTATGAAGGTTGGCACGGCACACGAGGGAGTGGATGGCCAACACCACGCCCGGCCGCATTTGTCTCTCTTGTGGCGATGTTTACACACCGCACCAGGTACTCATTTGAGGCAGAGTACGCCGGGTTCCTTGCGCAGCGCGGTAATCACACCACCGCTATCCACATTCGTACACACATACATAGAAAACAAGTAATGACACGTTAACACATTTAAACCCCATAAATAGCAAGTCACACCGTCCCATTACCGTAACATTTATTATTGACAGCATTACGCAGTGTACAACAGCGCTGTTACAGAGCAGGAATGCGCGGCGGTGGGAACAGGCGAGGCACAGGCCTGTGTCAAAGATGTGGATTCACGCAGCCAAATACAAATCACACGGACAGCATCACTCCACCCGGCGCGTGGGTGGTGCAGAGAGCTGGGGCAGCGTGTGCACTTACCGTCCTCTCTATCGATCCACTGCTGGATAAGGGCCTCACCACGCCACGCCACGCGGGTCGTGGGGGTTATTAGAACACACTTCACCACGCTGGTCTTTGTGGGTTGGTGAAGGTGGGGAGCACAGATGTTGGAGCATAGTACAGCACAAGCATGGATTTTGCTGCGCTGCACTCTGCTGACGACTTGGCCCCGCAGTCACCTATAGCACCTGAATCTGCTGATGACACACTGAGTGTCGAAACCGGTCCACAGTTTGCTCGTGTTAAACCAATGCTGCGGATAATTATGCACTCCCAGAAGGAGGGACATCTGTCTTCTTGGTTCTTTCGGTAAAGTCACGTGACTTTACCGAAAGAACCAAGAAGATGAATCCCTGCAGTCACGAAAGCTTTAAATCGAGAGAGACATCTGTTTTGTGGTGGGCGACGATCCGAGCATTATCCGGGCTCAACCCCACTTAGCTCCTGAGATATGACGAGTGTGGGCGCATTCCGGGCGACTTGGTCATCGGAAAATGCTGAATGTCGGTGTTCAAGCGCCGTGGGTGTGTGACTGCGAGTGTGACTGTGCGTGTGTGCATGACGGGGACGCCCGTTGTGAATGCTCACTCCCTGCTGCAGAGCACCTTCCACCCAGCGGCTTTTGGCCAGCCATCAAACACCGCATCGCACACTTTCAGATGTGCTTCTGCGGCCATCTGGAATGCTCTGTGCACTGTTAAATCAACTAGATTGAAAAGCATTTCTGCTTTTTGTGTTTAATTTGTTGTCCTTCCACCGCACCTCTGATTAGCGCGGTTGGCTACGTACGGTGCGATAGAAGTTCAACATACAAAAGTACATCCGGCGTGGTGCAATTTCAGGCGTCGCCCTGGCGAGAGCGCTCCGTTCATACCGAGCGAGCAGCACCACCCCAGCCCATGATGTCCATGGGGGTCAATAAAACTACGAGCGGCTTTGCTGGAGTCACCAGCGGTTGTCCACTGCACAGATTAACCCCCCGACATGTGAGTGACAAATTTCCACCACTGCTTCGGGGCTGCCGACAGTATCGAGCATCGGCCAACGCTCATTTGCGAGGACAGACATGCACGCGCGCCCCCCGACACCGCGGAATATAAACGCGAAGATGTTTTTAACATCACGGGGCACGTGGCGCGGCCGCCACTAATCACCGCTTGTCCGGTGATTTTGATTGCCAGGTGCTGAGGAAGCCATCCTTTGGCCCGTGACCCTTAGTCCCGTGACCCTTGGCGCCGTGCCACTCATACCCATTGGAGTCGTCCCCTTGCCATCGCCACGCTTCTCTCCGCGCTCCACTCCGCCCGCCTCCGTCCCGTCCGGTGTCGCCCGCACTCCCGCCTCTCGCCTCCCCGCCCTGCCCCCAGTTGCCCGCGCGCTGCCCGCCTGGCCCCCGCCGCACCCCGGCATCCGACCCGGGTCTGAAAGCTCTCTGGTTGTCGAAGGGCCGGCCCTGCTGGCCGTGCCGGCCGTACTGGCCTTGCTGACCATATTGGCCGTGCTGGTGGCCGTGGCGGCCAGCGGCGAAGTCCGCGTCGGTCGTATTCTTGAGCTTGCGCCGCGGCACGAAGCGCAGCGCGTCGCTCCAGTCGCCCGTGTCCTTGACGCGGTCGAGGATCTTCACCACCTGGTCGAGGGTCAGGTTCTTACCGCCCAGGCCCCAGCTAAGGTACTTCTCCAGCGGCAGCCGTGCCGTTGCCAGGCCCTGGCGCTTGGCGCGGCCCAGCGACACGCCGGTCTCGATGGACAGGTCGACGAAGCCGCCCACCACGTAGACGGCCGAGGGGTCGAACTCGCGCAGCACGTTGGGCGAGTCGGCCGTCAGGTAGACGAGCCGCTCATGGGGGAACAGCTCCAGGTAGGAGCGCTCCGTCTCGGTGACGAGGATCCGGCGCAGTGCGTCGGCGCCGTAGAGCCGGGCCAGCGCAGCGCTGGCCGTCCGGCCGCTGGCGTCACCCGGCGCGTAGCCGCACAGGTGAAGGTGGAAGGGATCGAGCGCGCGCCGGTTGCTGGACATGAGCTCGATGATCTGTTCGGCGCAGCTGCGCGACGCACGCGAGTTCATCATGTCGTCATAGCTCATATCGATGACGAGCGGCTGGCCGTGCTGCATGGCCTGCGCTAGACGCCAGTCAAAGGCGCGCTCCTCCGAGCGGGCCCAGAACGTCAACAGGAAGCTGTTCCTGGAGAATGGGGAGAAAATCGCAGCACGTGGTCAGGTTCGGCGAGGCGAGACCAAGACATGGTCATGGCCATTTCCGGTGTCACTACCATTTTTTATTTTATTTTACCAGGTAAGGCCCACTGAGCTATGTAGCTCCTTTTCAGAAGCGACCTGGCCACAACATTATAGCTCAACGAAGTGGCTTATCATCATCGCATGGAAATGTATAGCAGCCAAATACTCTAAACGCGTAATGTTGATTCTAAATGTGAAGGAAAAAACCGGAGGACCCGGAGGAGAATCCACACGACCACAGGGAGAGAGACACGCAAACTCTAAATATACAGCAGGCGTCAGGGTTGGGATCGAACCCACGACCTCCTGTATACCAGGCGAGGTAGTGAACATCTCCTAGCCACCGTGGCAGTACGCCTCGCCATCGCTTCCTTTCTAATGCTAGATCTCACAAGTGATGGCCAGCGGAGGCCTGGCCCGCAAGGACCACCAGTGCAGGTGGTCATCTGTGAAAAAAATATTACAGAAGCCCCCCCCCCCCCACCCATGGTCTCCCCTGGGGTCACAACCTCTGGGTGCCACCCTAATGCCACGGTGTGCGTGAACATTGCGCGCGTGTAAACCACGTGCATTCTACGACATTCTGGGCCAGTCTATCCACAACAGAATCCAAATTTTTATTTATACTGGAGGATCCGATGAGCTATAAAGCTCTTTCCCACAAATGTCCAACACAACCAACCGTCAACTTTCTACAAAGCAGTAGATATTTTATGAACCCAGAAGGCATGATGGCCTTGGGAATTGGAAGTCTTGTGGTTGTTAGTCAAGTGTTCTTGCCACTGCGCCACAATGACAAGCCACATTGTGAGCAACAAGCTGCGAAGAATTACACTGAGTGCAACACGTGGATTAAAGAACATAGGCAAGTGAACGGTGTGATGCGACCGTGAGGAAGAGTGGGCTTGGGCAACAGGAGGAACAATAGCTGGTGGTTTAGACGAACAACGGAATTGGCTCGTGGGTAAGTGCCGGAGGGAACACTGTGTTGCCGCACGGCCAACTGAGATGGCCACGGCTTGGGGAGAGACCTTCATCCAACAGCGGATTTATCATGGCTGCTGCCGCTGCCGCCACCTCTGTAAGCGACGGCGGCGACGACGACGATGATGGTGGCGAAAGTAAAACTGGCCACGTCGTCTGAATGGCGACCCGCGGGGGTGCGTCCGTCATACGCGGCACCGTGACGCACCCCTCCCCCCCCACGGTGCCGGGTGGTAAGCTGCGAGAAGCGCAGTGTGGTGCTAGAGTACCAAATGAGTTGACGGGCGAGCGCCAAGGCACCGAAATAACTTTGGGCTCCTCGAGAAAAACAAAACACGCAGAGGCTAAACTGCCACCAAGGCGCGCAGTGAGGTACACAAAGACAAAGATCCCCCGTATAGCCTTAAACAGACTGTTAGGGCAAGTGCTGTTAGCGACAGTTGTCTCCCCAGTGATGATGTTTACACACCGCACCAGGTACTCATTTGAGGCTGAGTCAACCTAGGGGAGGCCCAGGACCGGTTCAGATAATCGTGTTGGCCGTGAGTGGGAACCGAACTCGGGTCGCCGGGTTCGTAGCGTAGCGCGCCAACCGCTACGCTACCGATCACCACCACCACCACGGATGAACAAACACACACACAGTGTCTCATGCATTCCGTGTTATCAAGGTTATACGAAGAGATCATGTCCAATTGAACACAGAACGGCGCCCTAACCCGTTGGGTCTCAGGAGCTAAGCAGACTTGAGCCCGTACTGCGCTTGGACGACCACCAACCATGGGGCGTAAACCAGGGGCTGGAGAACGCCACCGCTGTTGTGGGGCCGCCTTGCCAGCAGCAGCCGGCAGTGCAGCAATATAATTGTTAAGATATTTTTTTCTTGTAATTCAACAAGAGCCCGGTATTAAGAGCATAAACCGCGACGTAGGAAGGGAGTGTCACAGAAAAAAAGTCCCGGAGACTCCAATACTCCTGGGTGTAGGGGAAGGAAAGAAACAAAATCGGGGCTCGCTGCCCCGCCAAGGTGGGGACAACGAGCGGGAGCATGGATTTTTCTATGGGGAGAGGAAGGATGAGGAGAGACGAACAAAACCAAGGGGCTAGAAGGGACGGGCAAGAGGCGAAGGGGAGGTTGAGATTCTTAGTGTGTGTATGTGCGCCACTTTTTGTTTGCTGCGGGCCAATCGACGACCGTGGACACCGATGCAAATGACATTTCCCATCTCAAGAGGTTTTTTTCCAGGTGGAATACGTTGATAAATAAAATCCTTTATTTACCAGAAGCGATGCGGGTCCCATCTCATGCCCATCCCCTCCTGATGACATTAACCCTTCCCCGTTTCATAGGCGTCTGCAAGTTTCAGGGTGGGGTGTCCCGTTCACCGCTGAATCTCAACGCGCAGCGGCTCGGCGTTAAATTTATTTAAAGACGTTGTTACTCGCCGCAGAGACCTGCAGGGGAACGATAGCTGGCGCCACACTGTGCCACACGCCCTCTCGAATAGCATTGTGGGAGCCTCGGTTTCATTCCGATGCTGATGATGCACGTCACGTATGTCATTGGCATGTGAAAGGATTAACTGCACACGTCATCTTGCGATGTCACAAGCCAGGTGCCGTTATCTCCCATGGTATCGACCGTGTCATTATCATCACTAATTAATAAACGTACCACGATTGTTTATTCCTCGACTGTTCACCCTTAACCAGCCCCCCCCCGCCCCCCCCCAAAGTACCTGAGAGGCAACTCGGGGGCCTCTTCCTTTGGCGGCAGTAGTTTACGCTCCTCCCTCTTCGCCTCCTGCTTCTGCTTCCTCGCATCCTTCATGCACTCGCGCTTGTGCAGGAAGCGGAGGAACCGCTGGCGCATCGACTTGCTCGTCATCTCCAGGTACTCCTGGATCTGCGCGTCGGTCATGACGCTCGGCACGGATTTGCCCGCCTCGCGCCACAGCCCGATGAGCTGCAGCGTTGCCTCCGCCGAGCCCACTCCAGCTAGCTCGACCGCCGCGCTCAGACCGCCGTGCCCATCCGCCAGCTCCGGCGCCGACTCCGGAGCGGCGGGCTCACCAACGGAATTTGCTCGCTCGTCGGTGCTCGGAGCGCCGGGCTCGCGAGCGGCTTCCTCTCGCTCGCCAGTGCTCAGAGCACTGGGCTCCTGAGGGGCTTCTGCTCGCTCGGCGATGCTTGGAGCCCCGGGCTCGCGAGGGGCTTCCTCTCGATTGTCGGCGCTGGCAGCGACGCCGTGCGTAGCCGCGTCGTCCGCCGACGCTTCCCGTGGGATGCTTTTGCTTGCGATGCTCTTCCACAAATCCAGATCGACGACACGTTCCTTGCCATTGACGTCCTCTCTCCGGTTGCCACTGTCCTTCCGCGGATCTTTGGTCCTGGCGTCGGAGACGGTGTTGCCCCTGGCGTCACGCGGATCTTTGTTCCCGGCGTCGGAGTTGGTGAAGTATTGGCGGAAGGCGACCACGGAGGGCTCGCCACGACAGGGCACACGCGCCACCCGGTGGCGCCACACTGCGCACCGAGCCACGCGGAGCAGAGCTGGGCCCAGCATCATCGCCGTGTCTCCTGGATGCGGCCCCTGCAACTGATACGGCGCACGGAGACCTACGGATAAATCACCCACACCACGCCCCACCTCGTCACAAATACACGCAGGCTTGAGTATGTACGTTGAACTTCTTTCGTACCGTATGTAATCAACCATGCTAATTGGAGGTGCGGGGGAAAGACAACAAACTAAAGACAAAAATCAGTTTAAAAAAATTAGTTTTCAATCTAGATTTAAAAGTGCATAGCTCTAGTGGCTTCTTAATATCGGAAGAGCGTTCCAGACGGCCGCAGCGCGCGATGCGGCGACCGTATTCGTTCGATGGCCAGCCAAAAGCCGCAGCGAGGATGACCGGAGTTCGCGTGATGGTTTATGTTCCTTGACTAAAGTGAGTTGTTACTATGATTTGCTTCCAGCTTGCACTCACCTTTCTGTCTGATGAGTCTCTTATGATTTACAGGAGAAAGTAGTTTGAATAAGCTGTCGCCCTTAGCCTGTGCCCTCAGTGATCAGGTATGGCCGGCTCACAGGACGCAGCCCCCGAGACCTAATGCGGGGGGAGCAGTAGGCAATGCAGGTTATGCTGTACTAATTAAACTCAACAGTTTTTTTATTTTACCAGGTAAGGCCCACTGAGCGATATAGGGTTATTCTTCAGAAGCGACCTGGCCACAAATGATAGCTCAACCAAGTGGCTCATCACGCGGATTTCTTTAGCAGCCAAAGACTCTAAACCAGGGGTCTCAAACTCGCGGCCCGCGGGCCAATTGCGGCCCTCGGGACAATATTTTGTGGCCCCCACCTTAATATGAAAGTTTAATGTTAGTGCGGCCCGCGAGTTTTATATTGTAGCAACCCCGCTGTTAGCTGCTGTGTGGGACAATGTTATGATGTTCTGGTTTCCTACTGTGTGCCTGTCCAGTGAATGCGGCATGCATGTGAGTGACATGGGGGGCGGGGTCGTGTGTGAGTGTGTTTGTGTACGTGTGAGAGTGAGAGAGAGCCGGGAGAGAAAAGAGTGGCTTTGGATGTGCGGAGAGCAGGAGGGTGAAATTCATAGTTTTCCGCCCTCTTTCGCGCAGGTCATGATGTATCCTGTGCTTCATTTGTAAATCACAAGGTGCCGGAACGCTAAGTACATATGACAGCGCAGGTACGACGAGCACAGGTCCCGGAACGCACATAAAACGACGCTTAAAACAGCACACACATGCCACTTACATTGCAGTGGGACTTATTTAGGCTATACTGCAGTGACGGTATCAGTCTTTGTGTCAGTGATTAATAAAGTGGCATCTTGAGCAAAGGCGACTTCTGTGTCCAGCGGAGAAAACGAACGGAACACACACACACAATTTGTTAAATTGAAGGCAAATTCAAGGGACACCACGGCTCCTTTACGCACACGCTGCGCTGTGAGGTTTTGGGAGCTTCTTTACGCAGACGGATTATTCTAAACCGCAGCAGTTTATAACACGTCATTGAGCTAATATCTACATTTTACAGTCTGGGCTGTTTTACATTATTATTTACACCTGAAATGTGTGGATGAATTTTTATGATTTAAATTCCCTCATCCTCTGGTGGTGACATTTACGCACCGAGCCACAGACTGTACATGACGATGTGCATAATTATTTTGGTTCATCTTAGAAGTCTGCATTTGTTATTTTATGAAATTGTGATGCTGTTGATAAGAAAGCTTTATATATAACTTATTAGATTATCTTGTTATTGCGTGGCCACAAATTAGTAATTCATCCACCGATGTCAACAGGGGCTCCGTAATTTTCTAGTGATTACATTATAATCATTTCTTTAAAAACTTTTTTAATATTCATATTTTTTTCGATACGAGAGGTACCGGATCTGCTCAAATAAGTCCCGGAACGCAGGCAAGCCAACACGCCGGCACAAAGTAAGCACAAAAATGTATAGAAAAATGTGATGATGTGACTGAAGGCAGCGAAAGCCCCGACAGTGGCCAGCAGCATTTGAACCCCGTGGTCACACAATGACGCTGCCTCATATAGTTCTCTCCTCTCCCTCTTTCGGCTCTCCACTGTGCGCGCACAGGAGCGCGTCAAAGCGCAGATCCACAGCTCATCCCGGCTCAGATCCCCGTGCTTTGAACAGAGAAGCGTGTATAGTAGCAGCCGCTACAGCTGTGTCTGCCTGTGACTGGGGTGTGGGGACGAAATCTGATGGGAACGCATTACCCCCCCCCCCCCATAATCTACGCACCTGTTGTTACCGGAAAAAGCGGAAATGACGTGCATTTGCGGAAATTACGTCTCCGTGCGTCGCTGGTTGGCTAAACACTTGACTGAAACTTTATTGCGTGAGCGACAGCAAGTGGAATGAATATATATCTTGTTACACAACCCCAATCATGTCTTTTTCAAAGCCTGCAGTGAAGAGAAAGGTTGGTGACGAGCACAGACAATTTCAGGAAAAGTGGGAGATGCAATATTTTTTTGTTGAGCACATGAGCACCCCGACGTGCCTTATTTGTACAGAAAAAGTTGCGGTGCACAAGGAATACAACCTCAAACGCCATTACTCAACTAGACATGCTGAGGAGTATGCAAAATACCAGGGAGTTGAGAGAGCCAACCGGGTTGCCAATCTTAAAACATGTCTACTGAGGCAACAAAATGTCTTCAAGAAAGCAACCAAAGAGAATAATGCAGCAGTCGAAGTAAGCTACGTAGTTAGTGAGATGATTGCTAAGGCAGGAAAGCCATTCACAGAAGGCGAGTTTATCAAAAAGTGCATCTTACACGCTGCAAGTATAGTCTGTCCGGAAAAGAAAGGTCAGTTTAGCAACATCAGCCTTTCTGCTAACACCGTGGCAGAGCGCATTTCTGACCTGTCAAGTGACATTTATGATCAACTGCGTGAGAAAGCCAAATTTTTCAATGCATACTCAGTCGCTCTTGACGAGAGTTCAGACATCACTGACACTGCCCAGCTCACAATATATGTCCGTGGTGTTGATGACAATTTTGAAGTGATGGAGGAGTTGCTCACAGTAATTCCAATGCATGGCCACACCACCGCTCAGGAGATATTTTGCCAGCTGTGTGATGCCATTGTGAATGCCGGTTTGCCATGGAAGAAGTTTGTTGGAATAACAACCGAACGAAGCGCCATCAATGACAGGGAGGAAAAATGGACTGGTGGCACTTGTTCAAAGAAAACTAGAAGAGGAGGGTGTGGAGGAGGCCATTGCTCTGCACTGCATCATCCATCAGCAGGCCCTTTGCAGCAAATGCCTGAAGTTGGACAATGTGATGTCTGTTGTTGTGAAATGCATCAACCAAATCAGATCCAGGGGCTTAAAGCACCGGATTTTCCGTACTTTTTTAGAGGAAATGGAGTCAGAATATGAGGATGTGCTCTACTTCACCGAGGTACGTTGGCTCAGCAGGGGAAACGTCTTGAAGAGATTTTTTGAGTTGAGAACAGAAGTGAAAGCCTTCATGGAGAAGGATGGGGTGGCTGTTCCTGTGCTAAGTGATCCCAAATGGCTCATGGACTTAGCTTTTCTTGTTGACATCACGCATGAGCTGAATGTACTGAACAAGAAGTTACAAGGCCAGGGGCAGCTCGTCAGTGCTGCCTATGACGTGAGAGCATTCTCCACAAAACTTGTGTTATGGAAAGCCCAGCTCTCTCAGACAAACCTTTGCCATTTCCCAGCATGCAAGGCACTCATGAATGCAGGCACACCATTCAGTGGTGAGAAGTATGTTGATGCCATTTTGAGGCTACAGGAGGAATTTGATCACAGATTTGCAGACTTCAAGACGCACAGAGCCACTTTTCAAATTTTTGCGGATCCCTTCTCCTTTGATGTGCAAGATGCCCCTCCTGTGCTTCAAATGGAGCTCATTGACCTGCAGTGCAACTCTGACCTCAAAGCCAAGTTCAGGGAGGTGAGTGGAAAAGAAGACAAGCTTGGGCAATTTTTGCGAGAATTGAACCCCAGCTTCCCTGAGCTTTCCCGAATGTTCAAGCGGACCATGTGCCTTTTTTGGAGCACATATTTGTGTGAAAAGCTCTTCTCCACCTTGAACTTCAATAAGTCCAAGTACAGGTCCAGACTTACTGATGATCATCTTCAAGCCATACTGAGGGTCTCAACTGCTTCCTCCCTCAAGCCAAATGTGGCTCAGCTATGTGAGAGGAAGCGCTGCCAGGTCTCTGGCAGCAAGAAGTAGGCAAGAGAAGCCATGTTCAGAAGAACCGTTCATGTTCTTCAATATTCTATTCATGTTCAGAAGAACCCATTGAAGTTAAATAACTGTTAGTAATGACATTTGAGAAGTTTGGATTTTTTTAGCAAAGTTTTTTTTGTGGAATACCTGATGCGGCCCAGCCTCACCCAGATACTGCCTCACCCAGATACTGCCTCCAGCGGCCCCCAGGTAATTTGAGTTTGAGACCCCTGCTCTAAACGCATGACGTTGAATCTAAATGTGGAGGGAAAAACCGGAGGACCCGTGGAAAAATCCACGAGACCACGGGGAGAGAAACACGCAAACTCCAAACATACAGCGGGCATCAAGATCAAGCCCACGACCTCGTGTATACCAGGCGAGGTGGTAAACATCTCCTAGTCAAAGACATAACCGGCGTAGTGGCAGTGGTCTCATTGATTGCCACTTTGCAGGGTTACGTGGCCACAGTGTGTGCATCACAGTGCCGGGGATGACGGGAGGGCCGTCCTGGTGGTGGCAGTCGACCCTTCTGCTGTCTACAAATTAACCTCGTTCAGAGAGTCCCGCACGCATTCACGGTTTCGTGTCATTTACAGGAACGAGTTAGGAGCCGTGAATGCAAGTTTGGGCCTGGTTAGTGTAGAGATGGGAGACTCCCTGGGAAGAGCTGGTCCTGGAGGCTTGGTCTGAGAGGCAGGTTAAAGAGATAGCAGTACGGTGCAGCGACGGAGCGTTAAATGAAACCTCCTGATATCCGGGTGTTTCCCCGGGTACCCACCCCCTCGTGTGCCGTACCGGCCTTCATAGGTGCTAGTCGCTAACAGCACTTGCCCCAACAGTCTGTTACAGCCTATACGGGCGATCTTTGTCTGTGACAGTCTCGCCGTCTCTGCGTGTCTGTGAGTGTCCGTGTGAGTATCACCGTCTCTGTTAGTGTGTCTCTGTGAATCTCCCTCTGAGTGTCTGCGTGAGTGTCTATGTCAGTGTCCCTCTGAGTGTGTCTCTGTGAGTGTGTCTCTGTGAGTGTCTATCTGTATCTGTGAGTCTCTCTGTGAGTCTCCCTCTGAGTGTCTGCGTGAGTGTCTATGTCAGTGTCCCTCTGAGTGTGTCTCTGTTAGTGTCTCACTGTCTCTGTGAGTCTGTGAGTGTATCCCTGTGAGTGTCCCGTAATTCTCTCTGTGAGTGTCTGTGAGAGTCTCTGTGTTGCTATGAGCGTCGCTCTGTGAGTCTCTCTGTGATTGTCTCTGTGAGTCTCTCTGTGATTGTCTCTGTGAGTGTCTCACTGTCTCTGTGAGTCTCTGAGTGTGTCTCTGTTAGTGTCTCACTGTCTCTGTGAGTCTGTGAGTGTATCTCTGTGAGTGTGTCGTGATTCTCTCTGTGAGTGTCTCTGTGTTTCTGTGAGCGTCGCTCTGTGATTGTCTCTGTGAGTCTCTCTGTGTGAGCGTCTCTCACCGTCTCCCTCGCTGCCCTCTGCGCCTCCCACGTGCTGAGCACGTGGGGGGGGCTCAGCCGGGTTCACAGTGCAGAGGTCGCGACCTCTGGCGCCCGAGCACCACGTGGTGCACAAACGCGAACCGGGGGAGGAGGGCACGCGCCGGGACGTCATCACGCCGAGCGAAAAGACGTCATCGCGTCCCAATATCGACAAGGCCAAGTGCTGCGTACGTCATCACGTCAGGCCGGGGTTACGTCATCACGTCAGGCCGGGGTTACGTTCTCACGTCAGGCCGGAATTACGTCATCACGTCAGGCCGGGATTACGTAATCACGTCAGACTGGGGTTACGTCATCACGTCAGGCCGGGGTTACGTCATCACGTCAGGCCAAGGTTACGTCATCACGTCAGGCCGGGGCACGTCATCACATCAGGCCGGGGTGACGTCATCACGCACGGCGTCTCTGCGCTGGTCCACCATGAGCTACATGCTGCCGCACCTGGGCTGCAAGGCGGAGGTGGACGCGGCCATCAGGAACGTGGCGGACAGGGTGCTGGTGCTGCGCTTCGGTAGGAGCGAGGAGCCGAGCTGCCGGCACCTGGACGAGACGGTGAGGGCGAGGATGAGTGAGGCTCATCGTCAGGGTCGTGACCCATACAGACGAAGGTCCCCCGTGTAGCCCACACGGGCCTGTAGCGAGTAGCAGCACCTGTGAAGGCCGACTCGGCACGCGAGGTGGGAACGGGGGGGGGGGTGCAGCAACCACCACGCCCGGCCGCCTTTGCCTCCCCAGTGTTGATGTTTAACACTGGGGAGGCAAAGGCGTTTTTATTCTACCACTGGGCTAAGTAGCTCCTCTTCAGAAGCGACCTGGCGAGCACAAGCGACAGCTCAACCAAGTGGCTTATTGTGTGGACATTTATAGCAGCAGCCGAACACTCTAAACGCGTGATGTTGAGTCTAAATGTGGAGATGAAACCCGAAGGACCCGGAGAAAAATACACGCGGCCACAGAGAGCGAGAGAGACACGCAAACTACAAATATACAGCAGCAGCAGGCGTCAGGGTCGAGATCGGAACCACGACTTCCTGTAGACCAGGCGAAGTCGTTGACATCTCCTAGCTCCTACAGAGATGCTCTCGCTCTGCCTTTAAAATGTCGAGCCGCACTCTCTCCCACAGGATGACGATGCCCGTGCATGAACGCGGTGGCCACCCCGGGAAGTTTGGTGGGCCGAGTGGAACCCAAGAAGAGTGAAGAGCGATGGAGGGGGACATTTATACAAACCCATCCCTGTCAACCCATACGGTTTACCCCGTATTCTTGTACAGGATGAACGTTGAGATGTATAAGGGGCACGGGGTGACCAATAAGATTTGAGTTGGTCTGTAATAAGGTAGGGCACTCATAAGGGGTTGGCAGGTATGCAAAGCAGCAGAACTTGTACAACACATCGGCCGACCTATCCGTACATCGTAATTATAATTCACAATCCCTTTATTCGAGTGGTTCTTAACTTTTACTGCAGACTTACACATCTTTGGTTCTCACTCGTAAAAAAAATGTACAATGTTAATAACTACATAGGGTTTGATGAAACAAAGTAGTTGTACTTACGTGCCCCTGCTTAATTTGTGTTTTCGAATATTTACCTATTAACAAAAATCTGACCATGTCTTGCACCCCCAGAAAGGGCATCTCGCACCACCAGGGGGTGCGTGCACCACAGGTTAAGAGGAACCACTGCTTTAGTCAATCCTCTGCGAGATCTTCTTCTTGTTCTTCTTTCGTATGGCCGATGTAGATGCAGAGCACCAACTGCGTCAGGAGCAGCGGAGTGTATCGCTGTGATGTCTCCTTCGTATCTGTGGATACCTGTCCACCCCTTATCAGTGCCTACCTCATTACAGACCAATTCAGACCTTATTGGTCACCCCGTGCCCTTATAATCTCAACGTTCATCCTGCTAAGTCCCATCACAAGGGAGAAACACAAACAAACAGTCACGTTTTTTTGTTGCCCGTATTGAAACGGCTGTATGCCGTATGGACCTAAAAACTCAATTTCCCTGTACAAGAATATGGGTAAACAGTATGGGTTGACAGGTATTGTATTTGTGGATAGGGCATTGCGTCGTGATATGTCGTCTTACTGTCTGGCAGCCTTCACGCGACGAATTCCAGCAACGCGACGAATTCCAGCAACGCACCGACCGAAAATCGATTATTGATCTCCCTGTCTCCAGAGCAACAACAACACTCTGTGCTGGGTGAAGGCCTCTCTTTCTCTCTCCACGCAGTCCCTGCCGTGAGGCATTGATAGGACATTACTTTTGCTGCAGTACCACCCTGCGAATGTGGAGGGAGTCTTGGGACTTGTCCGTGTGTCACCCACCACTGATGTTAGCCATGGCTGGGAAACCGCAAACTCAAGTGTGTGTTCCGAACATGTCCGTTCAGTGCTCGCTGAGCTGCATTGGCTTCCGGTTGCTGAACGAATACATTGTAAGGTCACACTCATTACACACATTTCTTTCCAACACCTGAAGCAGATTACCTTGCTGATCACATCGAAGAGCATAAACCATCAAGCAAATTTTGGTCACCGCATCGGGCGCTTTCAGATGCGCTTTGGCGCCCATATGGAATGCTCTTCCATCCGATATTAGGAAGCCACGGAGCCATGTACTTTAAAATAATCTAGATTGAAAACGTATTTATTCAAAACAGTTTTTTTGTTTTTAGTTTGTTGTCCTTTCCCCACACCTCCATTTAGCCGGGTTGACTACATACGGTGCGAAGGAAGTTCAACATACGTACGTCTGGCTTCGTAGTGCAATTAGCGCCACTGTGCCACGGTCCCGAAACGTTGTTTAAAAGGCATATAAAGCCTGCAGTGTTATTCGGTATCACACTTGCTCAGAGTGGCCAGAGGATGGCGTCACAAGAACTTCCAGCGCCGAGACCAATGCAACTTAAATGCAACAACTTCAACTTTGATGATGATGATGATAACGCTTGGAAAGCTGAATGGGAGTTGACAAGGAGTCACAAACACCTCGTGACTGACCCGACGACACAGAAGATCCCTGGCTTCGATCACCCGTGAAGCTTCCTTGGGCCAAAACCCTGAACCGCATCCGCACACAAACCATGGCATTGCGTCGTGATATGTCGTCTTACTGTCTGGCAGCCTTCACGCGACGAATTCCAGCAACGCGACGAATTCCAACAACGCACCGACCGAAAATCGATTATTGATCTCCCTGTCTCCAGAGCAACAACAACACTCTGTGCTGGGTGAAGGCCTCTCTTTCTCTCTCCACGCAGTCCCTGCCGTGAGGCATTGATAGGACATTACTTTTGCTGCAGTACCACCCTGCGAATGTGGAGGGAGTCTTGGGACTTGTCCGTGTGTCACCCACCACTGATGTTAGCCATGGCTGGGAAACCGCAAACTCAAGTGTGTGTTCCGAACATGTCCGTTCAGTGCTCGCTGAGCTGCATTGGCTTCCGGTTGCTGAACGAATACATTGTAAGGTCACACTCATTACACACATTTCTTTCCAACACCTGAAGCAGATTACCTTGCTGATCACATCGAAGAGCATAAACCATCAAGCAAATTTTGGTCACCGCATCGGGCGCTTTCAGATGCGCTTTGGCGCCCATATGGAATGCTCTTCCATCCGATATTAGGAAGCCACTGGAGCCATGTACTTTAAAATAATCTAGATTGAAAACGTATTTATTCAGAACAGTTTTTTTTGTTTTTAGTTTGTTGTCCTTTCCCCACACCTCCATTTAGCCGGGTTGACTACATACGGTGCGAAGGAAGTTCAACATACGTACGTCTGGCTTCGTAGTGCAATTAGCGCCACTGTGCCACGGTCCCGAAACGTTGTTTAAAAGGCATATAAAGCCTGCAGTGTTATTCGGTATCACACTTGCTCAGAGTGGCCAGAGGATGGCGTCACAAGAACTTCCAGCGCCGAGACCATTGCAACTTAAATGCAACAACTTCAACTTTGATGATGATAACGCTTGGAAAGCTGAATGGGAGTTGACAAGAAGTCACAAACACCTCGTGACTGACCCGACGACACAGAAGATCCCTGGCTTCGATCACCCGTGAAGCTTCCTTGGGCCAAAACCCTGAACCGCATCCGCACACAAACCATGGCAGCAGCAGATGCGGACACTCGATGATGGTGATGATGATTCACAAATGGAAAATTAAATGTGCAGAGTCTGTGGTTACCTAGAACAGAATCGTGGAACATTTAATGACTCGTATGAAGGGGGCATCATCAGAGTGATGGTGCACCACTCTGCTACTCACGCAATCATCAGACTCAACCGTCTCAATGTTAACTTACAGCTGTTGCTCCACTACAATCACAGCCTTACGAAGAATACAGAGACCCACAGCCTCACGCAAAGACCAGTAGACCCACCCACGACAGAACCATGGAACATCACGACGCAATTCACAAATACGAAGGAGGCATCATCACAGCGATACAACATCAGCCGTATAGAGAAGAAGCGCGAGACCACGTGGTGGTGGAGATCAAAATAATCTCCGTCTATACCTAAGAAATTCTTAAAACTAAACTATTTAAAATTTAACCAGGTAAGGTCCACTGAGCTATATAGCTCTTTTTCAGAAGCGGGGTGGTGTGGTCGGAACCAAACACTCGCACGTAAGCGAACGAGACCCGAAGCCACCAGGGTACACTGCTGGAGGTAGACCCTGCTAAACTGTTATCACTGCATTATGCCGTGCGATACGTTAAGAAACACGCGTTTTAGAGTTTTTGACTTATATAAATTTCCACGTGATAAGCCACTTCGTTGAACTATCCTTTGTGGCAGGTCACTTCTGACAAAGCTATATAGCTTGGTGGGACTCACCTGTTAAAATAAAAATAGTTGAGAGTTTATGTATGTGCATCTGTGTGTGTGTGTGTGCGCGCGCACGTGTGTGCACAGTGCAGCTATGGAAGACGAGCCATGATCTGAGCAAAATGGCCGAGATCTACCTGGTGGATGTGGGCGCTGTGCCCGTGTACACACACTACTTTGACATCACGGTCACCCCCTCCACCATCTTCTTCTTCAACGGGCAGCACATGAAGGTGGACTACGGGTAGGGCCTCGGTATGATGCAGCTGCACACGGCTGCTCTTCCTACCCAGGGCTGGGGAGCCTGTTGTATATTTGGAGTTTGCGGTGTCTCCCCGTGGTCACGTGGATATTTCTCTGGGGCCTCCGGTTTTTCCCTGCATATTTAGAATCAATATGCATTTTAGAGTATTTGGCTGCTATCGAGTTCCACGTGATAAGCCGGTTCGTTGAGCTATCAATTGTGGCCAGGTCACTCCAAAAAAAGAGCTATCTAGCTCAGTGGGCCTTACCCGGTAAAATAAAAATAGTTTAATAAGAACGTTACGGCCCGTGGGCCAGACATGGCCTGCAACTTCGTTTCGCAGGTCCCGCAACCACACGAGGCCGATGACTGTCCCTATGCAAACCGGTTGACCTATATTAAAATAAATACAAATCTATTTTCTAATTGTTTATCATGTCCACTGGACGTAACAAAATGTCAAGCATAAGCCACCTATGCAGGAGCGAGATGGATGACAGTAGCACTGGATCATGAGAAATAATTACTGAAAAATTGTAAATAAATGTAATTATTTATAAAAAGGAATTATTACAAAGTTAATTGTTCGGTCGGGCACCTCCCCACCTTATTTCCGTGACCCTGTCCATGAACGTAGTGAACTACAGTTTATTTTCGTTGTACCTTGGTCGTGAATTATTTGTTACAGCAAAAAATTATCTCGTGCCAAAAACCGTAGCTTCACTCTCATGGGTTAAGGCACCGAGCCAGCGACGGCTAAGACGTCGGGTTTGAATGTGGGTTTCGGATGAACGTGGTTCAACTGGGTTGTTAATTGTAGTGAGTCGATGGTCTTAGCCCTGGTCAGCTCTTGAGATATTAGGAAGCGACTGGGAGCAATGCACTTTTAAATAATCTGGATTGAAGATTTTTTTCTTCAGAACTACATTTCTGTTTAGTTTGCTGTCCTTTCTCGCCGCACGTCCGATAAGCACGGTTGGCTACATATGGTGTGAAAACAGGACCCTGCGGGGTGGACTGATAGGAACTAATAACCAAAGAATATAAACATAATGTATTATTACACTTGTTTAGCCAGGAAAGCCCCACTGAGTCTAAAGGTTTTTGTAGGGTCCTGCCAAGTGTTTGCAGTAGGGGGCGATGTTGCTACACCTAATCGGACGATCTGAAGGGAGATTTTGAGGCCTAGTTCTAGGCTTTAGGCCTAGCTGTAGGCTTTAGGGCGCTGTGAGTTTTTTATTTAATTTCAAAGTTTTAATTAAAAGCTATCTCAGGGAATTATAAGGGAAGGTTACACGTGTTTAGCCAGGAAAGCCTCATTAATTTAAATGTTTTAATTGAAAGCTATCTGAGGGAATTATAAGGGAATGTTACACTTGTTTAGCCAGGAAAGCCTCACAGTCTAAAGGTTTTTGTAGGGTCATGCCAAGTGTTTTCAGTAGGGGGCAATGTTGCTACACGTAATCGGACATCGGACGGACGGACGATATAATCTATTGTAGGCTGGTCTACTTCGTTCCTACCAGTATAAGTTCAACATACATACACACAGTACACGGAAAAAAAGCCATAATTTTACTTGGGTTTTCACTTTATTTGGCCAAAAAACGGCTCTCGGCATTAAACATGTTCCTGCAATTTCACTGACATCACTTTCGCACGGCGGCTGAGAGATGGCAATGCCACGGAATGTGATTAAGAGGTCACTGGAATGGATTTCAGAAATGTTTTTTTGCGACATCTCCATCCAGGGCCTTAGGCCAATGACATCCACTACGGTGGAGAGCATTGTGAATGATTGTACAACAAACAACTTTATTTTTGTTCAACACGTAGGTTTATTTTTACTTGAACCCTAGTTTTTATAGACGAATATGGAAATGAGGCATCTTGTCTGTTCGTTTCATGAACAAAATGATTTGTAAATAATTAATGTGAGAAAATATGTGGTCCCTACGTAAATAGAGTTAAACTAATCTCACCCTATCTGGCTTCAGAACTTGCCTCCTGGGAAGCCAAGAGATCATATCATTTTGGCAGGAATCGCAAGTGAAAAGGTTGAGGAAGATTTATCCGTTTGAAAATACATAATCAGCTATCATCCCTCCATGGTTAATACACCGATTACTGCTTCATGGGAAAGTTAACAGTGGTTGTTCTATGGATACGTTCGTCCCCGCCATAGCAATGTGGATTTTCCACCACTTGCTGAGAGCCGTATACAGGGTTCGATCTCAACCCTGATGCCTGTATATTTGGAGTTTGCATGTTCTCCCCGTGGTCGCATGGATTTTTCTCTGGGTGTTCCGGTTTTTCCCTCGATATTTATAAACAAGGGATGAGAATATTTGCCTGCTATGAATTTCCACATTTTGATAAGCCACTTCATTGAGCTATCATTTGTGGCCAGGTCATTTCTGAAAAAGAGCTATATAGGTCAGTGCACCTTACCTTGAAGATTTAAAATAGTTTAGTTTACAATAGTGTGAATTGTTTGATCAGGAGATGACTGATGGTTTTTATTGTTGATCACCAACCGCTGACGTTCATGGTCTTGTCCCTCGCTCACAGCTCGCCCGACCACACAAAGTTTGTGGGCAGCTTCAAGAGCAAGCAGGACTTCATCGACCTGGTGGAGGTGATTTACCGCGGGGCCATGCGGGGCAAGCTGATGGTGCGCAGTCCGATCGATCCGCAGAACATCGCGCAATACGACCTCCTCTACCAGGGCATCTGAGGAGGCCACGTGGCCTGACACGCAAACCTCACCGTGGGTGACCGTCTCTCGCGCCAGACGCGGTGGCCTTGTGGCTAGAGCGGTGCTCGGTTCTCCTCTGCGAGGAGTTTCTCGCTGTCTCTTTGTCAGAATATGACCGAGTTTGAATCCCGGTCAGAGGTCAAACGGAACCGATCGTCCCTCTGGGATCGATACAAGTGTTTGTTGCTTAGCGAGGGGTCTTTTCGTCACAGAGTGACCAACAGCCTTGCCCTTTGGGAAGGCAGGCTCCCGCCATAGTAATGTGGAATTTTAACCATTGGCTCAGAGCTGCCAGTAGAGATGAGCGTCACCCCATTTCTCATTTGAGCAGAGATTCTGTTTGTTTTTTGAAAGTGGGGTTGGTCAACATTAGACTGAAGAGAACGGCTTCATCGTCGGCGTGCGTTTCGGCTCTCGGCATCATCATGAGACAATCCATTTCCATATTCTTGGTTCTTTCGGTAAAGTCACGTAGATAGAAGAAAAACAATCGCGTGTTGCCTGCGCAGCTCGTTTTGCTTGCGCAGCTCTCGTCCCCCGCCCACTCACTTTGGAACCCTTCTCAGCAGTTACATTTGGAGGCTTGCCCCCTCTTTTCACTCCGCCTGATGAAGACCGCTTTTGTTGCGATCGAAACGTGAGTTTTTTGCTTTTATTATTTTCAATTTATAATTTGTATATTTGTATTTTTTATTTTATATTTACGTGACTTTACCGATAGAACCAAGAATATGAATTCCTGCAGTCACGAAAGTTTTAAGTCAAAATTAAAGCAATTTCCATCAGGAAAACGCAGCGAGCAGTGTGACATTATCAGAGAATGGCCCCGCAAGTTTGTCACGGAACTACCTCTGACATCCCTTCAGGAGCCGAGTATCCATGCCCCAGGTGGTTGCCTCTGTTGTGTCCTTCAATCAATTGTCGTCGTTTGGCAATCATCTCCAAATGTTTTGTTGCCGGAGCTGGAAAGTGCACAATTGAGTTATGATAGCAATGGTGTTTCTGTGCGGTTATTGGTAGCCAGGCTCAGACAATCAGCTTGCCACCCTGGCGGCTTAAACCTGAGTTCAAGCCCAGGTTCTCGATGTTACTGGCTCAGTGTCTCTGGCATGGCCACCGTGAACCCCTGAAACACCTGGCAGCTGTGAAGGAAAGCTTTAAAAAGCTGAACGTTTCATGAGAGCGAGATGCTCTTTTGTTGGATCGGATCTCCTGCCAGTTGAAATTTACGCTCCAGGCAACAATTAAAAAGCAAGCCATGCACTAAGGAAATGAGAAGTGCTTCCACCAGTAATGCGATTGCTCTGCATCTGTTGCGGTTTGTTGTTTTATTACGCTGGCCTAGATGTATCCGTAAGATGTTCCAACAGGGTTATTTATCAACCCAAAATAAAGTGACATTTATTCTATCGTCCGCAGTGCTGCCTCTACTCTTACTAAACACAGCAGTTGCTCAGCACTGGCCCAAAATATCAAGTGGCCAGAAACAAACAACCATTGCATTGGTAATTACCAATGCAATTATTATAATAAGAGTCTAGACGTTTATTGAATTGAGCTTGTAAAGAGAAATCACGGGGAATTCCAAAGTGGAGCAGTGGGAGCGAAGAAGCAGAAATAGAAATGTGGTGACCTGCAGTGTGGCGGAGTGAGCAAGCGAGGGAGCGGGTGAGTGGGCGTGCGAGTTGTTGTAACCTGCAAGTGCGGTGGTTGAACACCGTGTGAGATGAGACGAAACGGTGTCTGGTAGACCGAGTCCTCAACATGGGGTGGTGGAGGAATCGGTAAATGAAGTTCACCGTAGTGGTAGTGAGTAGTAGCGATAGAAGAGTGGCAAGGAGGGGACTGACCGCCGGTGAGCGAGCGATCGGTGAGTGCTCTATCATCGATCGCCCTGGCTGCTGCTTCAATCTGACCTATAAAATTTGGAGATGTAGCCAAGTAGCGTTTGTTCACGTCAGGCAAACCCTGCTCTGGATAGACTCGATCACAACACCAGAGAGCTGTCTGGAACCCGGACACAAACTCGGGATTATTTTTTTGGCAGCATGTGTGTCGTCGAAGAAGTGTGTTACTCGCGTGGAATTATTTTCGACATTTTTTTTTTATTAAAAGAATCTGAAAACTATTTTTAGATACTGGCCCGTGTCGTGTAAAGGGTCAGTGGGCAGCCTCGCAGCAAGAAGTCCCTGAGTTTGATACCTGACACAAGGGGACCTTTCTGTGTGGAGTTTGTATACTCTCCCCCTGTTCTGCACGGATTTCCTCTGGGTTATGGTTTCCTCCCATAGCTAGACAAACAAACAAATAAGCGGTATTGGCCAAACATCCTAATGCTAAAAAAATACCTTCTAACTACTCTGTGGGGGTTTACACACACACAAGCAACATCACTCACTATTGGGAAAACTTACCCAGGCTTTCCTGGGGTAAACAAGCATACACATCATCGCATGCGGGTAGGAAGTTGGAGCACCCATAGACGATCCACGCATCGGAGGGGGTTAGCAGGTAAAGTTGACCTCCGTCGCCGCAACTGCCACCTGCGGGCTTCTGGGTCTTCGCGCAGGGTCAAAGATTAAAATCTCACCCGCTTACAACGAGGGGCCGCAGCTGCAGTGGTAGCAACAACAATCGCTGTTCGTCACTGAGTAGCGGTCACGTCACCAATGCGCTTGTGCCAGGCTAGGTGCATGCATCAACCACAAGCGCCGCATGCCCAAGCAGCTTCTGTTTGGCCTGGATAGATGGAGATATTTGTCTTTCGACCGCACCTCTGATTAGCACGGGTGGCTGCGTATGGTGCGAAAGAAGTTCAATATACATGCTGTACATACATAAACGTGCGCGGCATGGGCTAGAGAAGAGATGGAGTGATGTGATACTTGCCGATGACCGGTACCAGCAGTGTCGAGTTCAGCCTCTGTGGAGGAGGCTCATGGAGGACGCTACTGGGAAGTTGGAGGCAGTCGTCCTCCAGCAACAACGGAGGGGGCGGAGAAGCGACGCTCACAACAACGAGCGGAGCGCCGGACGGTGAAACAGCAGCGAGTTGGCACAGCAGGGGGGACAGCTGGTGTGTACTTGCCAGCCATCTCAGTCGGTCAACCCATGGCACCCAGGGTCTGCCCCGTGACCTCCTGCCAGCAGCGAGCCTTCGGCACTTCACGTGGCCTCAAAAGTGCACCGAGCCTGGCACAGGTGCCGTGGGGACGTCACCGGCCCCTGGTGGCGAACGGCGGCTGTGTTGCTGTGCCAAGCACACCACACGCACTGTGAGTGCCAAAGTGCATCGTGGGCATGGAGTCACGCGACTCGCCGTGCACGTACTGCAACTGGCTCGCTCGAAACAACATCAACATCATCCGCAACTCGGGAATTTTTACATTTATAGTAATTATTTTATAATAATTTTGCTTTGGTGTTAATATTTCAACGAATCGGGCCGTTGCTGCACAGGCGGCAGGAGGACTGGAAGGGTTTGTGAGTTCACCCTTTTACCGGGACGTCTTGGGTTTGCGTCGCGGGGACATTTCGTCTCCCTTCGGCCCTCGGGACATCTGAAGAAATCGCCTAGCAGTGGGGTTTTGAAGATTGCGATGAACCTCCGGGCCGGGCTTGGGTGTCGACTTGTGGTTGAGTGTCATCAAGTCGTTGGCAATGACCGTGGTGGGATCGGGGAAGTCTGTAGCTCGTTATGTTACTGTCTGCTGGACTTCTTTTGCGCCGTACGTAGGCAACCGTGCAGTTGTCGTCGGGGACTTGTCATTAGGAGGCGTTTGTGACTCCCTGTCAACTCCCGTTTGGCTCTCCGAGCTTCGTCATCGTCGCCGTGAAAGGTTGAAGTTGTCTCAATTTAAGTTGTAACTGGCATTGCGCTGCCAGGCCGTGAGTAAGTAAGAACATTTGATATTGTCCAGTCCATCACGGAATCCGCATTGATCATTGTGGTGCCATCCTCTGGCCGCTCTGAGCTAAAGCGTGACACCGAGTAACCGCTGCGACCACTAAAACGTCTTTAAAAAATAATTGTCAGACGGACCGTGGCACAGCGGCTCTCATTGCACCGCGAACCCAAGACGCACGTACGTGTGGTACCATACGTTGAACTTCTTTCGCACCGTACATAGACTCACAAAACGCGGTTCTAAAGAAACGAGTTTACGTTGAAGGCCTCCAAAGAGCACCGTGAGGTCGACTTTAACGCATTACGGCAAAGTCGTCCACTGTACATTTGTTTTACCGTTACGCTGTTCTGAACTGTGGCCAATAAGACGTGAAACAGGCGAGGATCTTTGAGTAAAAACATTTTAGTTTCGACGTTGTTTGTCCGTCGGCCCACGGGCTTCGTGGAGCAGAGTGGCTGTGGAGCCCCGCACTCTGACCAAGCCTCAACGCTCACCGTTCTATGTGCTCATGGCAGTGGCGTGGCATGGTCCATGGGTCTCTATGTAAGTCAGTGGATCTCTATGTAAGTCTATGGCTCTCTGTGTAAGTATATAGGTCTCTATATGGGTCCCTTAAGTGTACGGGTCTCTTAATTATATTGGTCTTTATGTATGTCGGTGCCGAAATAGCTTGACCTATGGGTCTCTACGTCCATGGGTCTCTATGTAAGTCACTGGCATAGTGTGGTCTATGTATGTTAGTGGCGTTGCAGCGTGGTCTTTAGGTCTCTGTAAGTCTATGGGTATCTGTTAAGTCTGTTTCTCTGTGTACATCTATGGGTCTCTGTGTAAGTATGTGGGTCTCTGTCTGAGTCTATGGGTCTCTAAGTTAAGTCACTGGTCTAATGATCTGTATATCAGCGGCATAGTGTGGTCTATAGGTATGTACTGTACATTGAACTTCTTTCGCACTGTACATAGCCAACCGTGATAATCGGCGGTGCGGGTGAAGGAAGCCTGCCTACTAACCTTTGTGCCGTAACGACGTGGGCTATGGGTCTTTATGCAAGTCTGTGGTTCTCTTGTGTGTAAGTCACTGGCATGTGTGGACTATGGGGTCTCTATGTACGTACGTCAGTGGCGTAATCACGTGATCTGTGGGTCACGCAGGCAGGCAGTGGTGACTCTGCGTGGCTCGAATCCAGCACTGTGGAGTCAGCGAAGGGTTGGTGGATCACCGCGTGTACTCAAACGCCTTGCCATCGAGTTGCCATACTGCGGCTCGCCAGGAGACGGCATCTGTTTCCATCTGTGTGTGAGTAAAGTGTTGTCCCCTCGTGCCCATGGGCTTCTCCGGGTGCCCCGGTGTTCCTGCCACTTGCCATTAATTGGATGAAAACATCTTGAAGATAAACCCCCAATGCAGGACGCTCCTGGCAGAGAGTCCTGCGGCTCGGCGTTGCTCTCCTCAACAAACAACTTATGCTCTTTGGTTCTTTCGGTAAAGGCACGTAGGTATAAAATAAAATAAATCATGACGTTTCGGGCCCAGCACTAGCGTCCATCATCAGGTGGGAAAGTAGGCACAGACTTCCCGGCTTTCCCACCTGGTGATGGACGCTTGTGTTGCGCCCGAAATGTCGTGATTTATTTTATTTTATACCTACGTGACTTTACCAAAGAGTATGGATTCCTGCAGTCACGAGAGCTTCAAATCAAATAACTTATCGCAGTACTCGACGGGGACTCCTCTGCTTACGAACATTCGACTTACGAACTTCCAGAGATACGAACAAACCTGGTCCGTACGTCCAGTTGCCTATTCGGAGCGAGAGTTCATAAGTTCAACCTCCGCGCAATAGATGGTGCGGTGGTTGTTCAGTGTCATTACCCAGCATTCCCATTTATTACCCAGCATTCCCAGCATTTCTGCCTGGGCCACCACCATTGTCTGTTGTTGTGTTGTCGCTGTGCCGTTCACTTCTCTCTGCTTTTCACGAACAATTATCAACCACCGTGTCTCAGAAGCATAAGAGTGGTGAAAGTGTTGAGGGTGGTAGTAAGAAGAGGCGCAGTATTATGATGGAAACTGAAGTGGACATTATAAAGCATTGTGAACCATTGGCATCTACATCTACAGGAGATTATACAACTTTAAAAAATCATTCCCCGTGTTTAGCGCACACGCCGTACAACATGCTTGGAATCGCAGGAGTAAAGTTGGACTTACGAGCAAATCGACTTATGAACAGATCTCTGGAACTGAACTCGTTTGTAAGTAGAGCAGTCCCTGTTTTATTAATATTGTACTATGTAAGTCTATGGACTTCTATGTAAGGCACTGCTATAGCATCGTCTATGGGACTCTGTGTAAGTGTATGGGTTTCTAAGGAAGTCACTGGCATATCGTGGTCTTTGGGTCTGTGTACGTGTGGTGTAGTAGTGTGGTCTATGTAAGTCTATGGGTCTGTATGCACGTCACTGGCATGCGTGGTCTATGGGTCTCTGTGTAAGTGTTTGGTTCCCTAGATCAGTGGCATTGTTGCTTGGTACGGTGCAAGGAATGAAGTGGGGGCCGCTGTTCAATTCCCCCCCCTCCCCGCGTCTTCGCAGCCGCATGCCTCTACCCATTCGGCTCATGGGCCCTGGCGCAGTTGCACTGCCTGCACACTCGATAGGAGCGGGAGAGAGGGCAGGTGAGAGAAGGTGAGCGAGAGAGCGAGAGAGCGGGAAAGAGGGGGTGAGAGGAGGAAGGGGTGTAAGGGAGAGGGTGAGAGAGGTTAAAACTATTAACAAATTTTTTATTTCATCAGGTAAAACCCACTGAGCTATATAGCTCTTTTTAGAAGCCACACGGCCACAAATGATCTGTGACCAAATTGGTTCATCATCATGTGGAAATGTATAGCAGCCAAATACTCAAAGCGCATGACGTCGCTTCTAAATGTGGCGGGATTAAAAACAGAGGACCCGGAGAAAAATCCACCCTACCACGGGGAGAGAGACAAGCAAACTCAAAACATACAGCAGTAGGCGTCAGGGTCGGGATGGAACCCACGACCTCCTGCATACCAGGCGAGGTAGTTAACATCTCACCACCGGCGGCGCACCCAGCAGGAGAGATGGGGGGTGAGAGTACGAGGGAGGGGGAAGAGAGGGGGGTAAGCAGGAGAGAGCAGGGGGGGTGAGCGAGAGAGGGAGTGTGCACGTGAGTCTCCCCCCCCCCCACTAGCCAAGCAGCGTGGTGAGCGTTGGGGATTGGGGACCCGTTAGCTCCTGGCCGGGGCAGCTGTGTAAACAGGGTGCGCTCACCGCTCACCGGCGGCGGCGGCTGTGGCCGGCCTGCCAGCGCAAACACGGTGAATGCTCGGCATTGCTGGCAAACACAGCGACATTCCTGGGGAGCATTCCTCCTGTGAGGCTGCCTTGCCTCCTCCGACTCCCCTCCGACACCACCTGGCCCATCGGTGGCGGCGGGGACAGCGGTCGAGCCGTTGCCACCCGCCGCCGCTTGGCATCGTCTCGGGCGTTGCTTACGTGATAAGGAAACGGTGGTCGTGGTGACGGCGGTGGTGCCCGTGAGGCTGCCACCCGTCCGGTGTTGATCCGGACAGTTCCGGGTCTTGGCATCTGTGTCCGGGTAGCAGGGATGGATTTGCACGGTGGATCTGCTCTTGCTGCGTAGGACTTAATGACAGTTTTGCCACACTGCGCGAAAGACCTGGGCTCATCTTTGTGGCGGGCGCGAGCCCCGCCTGCCTCGCGTCTTCACTCTCGTCGTAAACGCCGGCTCGCCAAATGGCCGCTAATGGGCACGGCGCTCAGTTGGCCGTGACGGCACGCGGATGTGTGTTACAATTGACCGTGACCGTCGGGAAGAAAACATATTTTGATAATCGCCAGTGTCACTCATCGTGGAATTCCCAACACTGGTTTAACACAATCGGCCATTCATTTTGCAATCCAGCTGCTCAAGAACCCGCAGTCCCAAGGGGCACAGCGGAGTTTGCTGCCTGTAATCAAACCGACTGCAATTATTTGTAAACCAGACTGCAATCCGGCTTGCAATCGTCTGATATCCATCCTGCAGCCACAATGGCGGTCCTGTGGTTGGACCGCCACATCCTGCCCCCCCCCCCCCCCCGAGTCAGAAGTGTACAAGTTCGAATCCCGGTCGTGGGATCCTTGCAGCTTCTCCTCCTTCCGCCTTTGACCAAATCGACCGGATTGCAGCTAAGCTAATTTGAGCCTGCAGAGTGCTTGTATGGGTGACCACCATGCATGTTGGATTGTTACAGGTGGCTGCAGGACTACGTTGTGAGCAGCAGAGTCCAATGCGGCAAAATCCATAGATGTACCGCACATCAGTGTTCCCACGTCCATGCGCCCCTGCCTCATCAACCCACGCCGAGTAGCGTGGTGAACTATGGTGACATAACCCCCACAAACCGCACGGTGTGGGGAGGGCCTCATCCAGGCAATGGATTGACAAAAGGGTCTTGTTGCGAGCAGTCGCGAGCAGTTGCCCAGTCGGTTGCTTCCAGCGAAGATGGGCTCTGTCAGGCGACCCGCCCGCTCAACGATTGGTAGCGACGGCGTTTCGTCACGCGTTGCACATTTGAACTGTGGCCATTACGAACCCGGATCCGCTGTTTAGCCCCTTGTCGTGAAGAGGTGGCACATTCACCCGAACCTGAGCAGGAGCAACGAGAGAGAGCCCATTGGGGAATCGAGTGCCTTTTTTGACCGACGGCAGTGAACGTTTACCATAATTCCCTGCGCCACGAGAGTCGTTTCACTGCCATTAACCTGAAAAAAACCAAACTCGCTTCTAAACGCACAGAACCCATTTGCTCAACCAAACGTGGAAACCGCTCGCTCTGATGTGGACAAAGCGGTCGCAGGCGATCGAGTCGTGCGATTTCGTTCAGGTTGCGTGGAATGGGCGTTAGGCCTGGGTGACTTGGTGGAGCCAAGACGCTGGACGAAGCTCCACGTGGCACCCAGAGTCGCCCCTTCACCTCGACATCTTCAAGCCTTTACGCCGTGCGTCCAAAGTCCCGACACCCAGTGTAGACTTCGAGTACTGTGTGCGGGAAACCCGCACTGTCTGGGGCGAGGAATGGAGAGTGGACGTGTCTAACAAGGACCTCATCGGTGATCCGTCTGTCCCCATGCCTGGCTTCGACCCCGAAGGCGCCAGCGGATTCGGTTGAACCGCTCCCGGCGTGACCAGCGGGCGCGTGCTGCTTCCAAACATCGATGGGGCGTAGGACTACGTGACAGCGCCGCCGTGTGAATGCGGCGAGCAGGAGACCGTGGCGCGCACCATCGTCTCCGGCTGTGAAGTCCATCAGCGCGTGCCACGCGGGACTGGTGGCCGTTGCCCTGCACGCGCTGGAGGAGGAGAGCAGGCGACTGTCGCATGGCTCTGTGCCTACGTGGGCTGACGTCCACTTGCAGAACGTGGACAAGCATACGTGTTCGTTTAATTATTATTTTCTTGCGTATCTGCTGCGCTGCCTGTGCGACAGTGACGCGTGAAAGCATTCGCTGAATAAAACTGCGGAGCCGAATACACCGATATGTAAATAATAATTTAAAAAACCCCATCGTATTAGGAAACTAGTGCAGGCAAGAAAACCACGAGTTTCAAGTTGCAGGCAAAATTCGTCCACCCAGAACCCAGCGTCTCCCAAATGAGCAATGGGGTGGCGGTCCATGATATGTTTCCTTAAGCAAGTGGTGGAAATTCCACATTCCCTTTAGTGGGAGCAGCCCATCCACAGGACGATCACTGTTGACATCCAAAAGAGCGGTGCCTATTTTTTATCAACCCGTAGAAGCCGGATGATGATGATGAAGAAGGTTTGAGTCCCGCTTCCCCAGCTGGGATTAGGATTTGCACCCCCCCCCCCCCCCCCCGATTACGAGTCGAGCGCCTCGTGAACGCGGCGGAGTGAATTAACCCACATATATTGCGACGCTAGAATCACAAACAAAAAGGCTAAGCTGAAAACATTCACTCCGAAGCGACGCCCATAAACTAAGAAAATAACCCTTCTTAAAATAAATACGTCTTCGGGACCGGCGCGCCAGACGCGTTACTTCACTCAAAAATAACTTTGAGAGAAAAATGCGGGGGGCCCCCGGCTCCCCGGGCCGCGTTTTGCTATCGGCTCTCGCCGGGCCGTTGCAAACAAAGCACTCGGAGAGAGGGGGGGCTCTTCACGAGCCGCGTCGTCGGAGAAAACGGGAGCGCCGCCCGTTCCAAACGCGACCTGGCCCTGAGATGACGACCCCGAGCCCCCAAGGCGCCTCAAAGCGCCCTGTGAGCGAGCGGCGCGCTTGGCGCGTCGCCCTTTCCGGCTGTACTGGCACACCTCTCATCATCTCGCGTCTCAACGGGCTTGTTTGTTGGACAATAACAAGCGCCGGTGGTGTTTCGGCTCCTCTGGCCGCGGTGCCCCGCTTGCTTCTGCTGGCGAGGCCCGCCGCCGCGTTCCTGGTCATGGCGCAAGCGAAGCGGGGGGGGGGGTCGGTTGGGCAACGAGCGGGGCACACACGCCGCCTCTGTCCGCGAATACAGGCGGAACGTGTTGCATTGTAATAGGCCGGTCCATTTTTTATTTTCTAACGTGACACATTAGAAGCGTGTGCGTTGCGCGTTCATTACGGCCCACGCCTCTGTAATTATAACCCGCCGTCGGCGCGCAAAGAGGCTTTTGTGAATGTACTTCTAATGTAAACATAATTTTAAATGTCGCGTAACTCTTAAACCGTGCTGCGGAAGTCGACGCGAATACAATCCCGTCGTTTATGGGCGCGCGCGCGTGCGCTCGTGTCGGACAGGAGGCGCTCAACTCACGAGGTGGAAGGTTGAGAGTTCAAATTCCGAGCGAGGGTCTAATTAGTCCATCATCAACTACGCGATCGATAAAACGAGCGCTGCTCTGCGGAAGGTCAATGTTGGTCGTCTTGTGAGACAAACTGGACTCTGCCATGGAAAGGTGGAATTCCCACCGCTGGCTCAGGCCTTGCATTTGGAGATGAGCTGAATCCCCATTGCTCAGTTGAGTGGCGAGCCGCTGTGACGATGAGTGATCTGTGAGTTACTGTGATGACGAGTGATCTACACCGATGAGTGTTCACGACGCCTCTTGCCACCGTCTACGGGTAGCTGCGAGCCCGGAGAGACTGGCGGAGCGTGTGATGGGGGGGGGGGGAGCCAAGGGCAGCACCGGCAGGGCAAGCCAGGCCCGCACTCGGCACAGGGATTGGCAGTGTCGGAGTGAAGAATCCTCACGTTCCGCACGTGCGCAGCCTTGGGCGTTGCGCCAGTCACACCGTGTTCACTCAGAGCTGCGAGTGCACGTTAGTGCCAATCGGAGGTGCGGGGAACGGGCAACAAACTAAGCACAAAAAGCACTGGGAAATTATTTCTCAGTCGAGATGATTTAAAAGTGTCATAGCTCTCCAGCGGCTTCCTAATGCATATCGATGGTTATCAACGGTGGGATCAGCGACAAAGCGTCTCAGATATGGAACATGTCCTGGGCCTCCCCTAGATTGACTCAGCCTTAACTGGCGCTGTGTGTACATCACCATTGGGGATACAAAGGTGGCCCGGGGTGGTTTTCCACGGGACCCCACGTGACTCCACGTGACCTCACGGGACTCCACGTGATCCCACGGGACTCCAAGCGACGCCACGTGACTCCACGTGACCCCAGGGGACTCCAAGCGACGCCACGTGACCCCAGGGGACTCCACGTGACTCCACGTGACCGCACGTGACCCCAGGGGACTCCAAGCGACGCCACGTGACCCCAGTGACATCGCGACAATCGTTGACGTCACTTCACGTTTTCAGATCAGTCCAGAACAACACCTTTGGATCAGTCCGAAATTTGATTTCTCGGCTGGAATTTTGATCTTCAGAATTTTGGGGACGAATGCCAAAGTGGGTAGCGCACCCCTCCTGTGTGGCTGTGTGCGGGATCCTGGTCTTTGTGTCTCTGTGTGTGTATGCGTGTGGACGTTTGAGTGTGTGGGGAGCGGTGGTGCAGCGGTTTGCGCGCTGTGCTACGAACCCGGCGACCCGAGTTCGATTCCCGCTCACAGCCAATACCAGTAACGATTATCTGAACTGGTCCTGGGCCTCCCCTAGGTCGCCTCAGCCTCAAATGAGTACCTGGTGCGGTGTGTAAACATCGCTATTAGAGGACAAAGGCGGCCGGGCGTGGTCCTGGCCACCCACTCCTTCGTGTGCCGTGCCGGCCTTCATAGGTGCTACTCACAAACAGCATTTGCGCCAACAGTCTGATGACGGCTATACAGGGGATCGTTTGTATGTCTACGAATCTACATGAGTTGGGAGGCAAGTGCAGGCGTGCAAGGTGTGTGAATGACGTGGAAACTCTTCGGGTATCTTGGAGTGGCTTTTCAGTGAAAGCGGCATACAATTGATTCAATGGAGTCGGCCCAAACATCACGATATCGAGGACCAACAGATCATGGAGAATGATTGGGTAGCGCCCGTTCTGGCTCTGCCTTTCCCGCTTGTCTGTGGTTTCCCGCGCCTCCGTGCGAGATCTGTGCTCGTTGACGTGAACGATGCTGAACGTATTTATTTATTTATATGTATTCATGCCCCCTGATCAATCACGACCACCACACACAAATCGTTTTTTGTGTGTGTACCGTAGGGCTGTGTGGCTGCAACGTGCGCAGTAGAGGGACAGCGCAATAACATGGGAATGGAACATTTATTTACGCATAGCAGGAGGAATCCGATGAGCTATGAAGCTCTTTCTCACAGATGTCCAGTAGGGGCACGGGGTAAGAACTTTACAACAACAAACAATACACAAACATGACAATAGTGCACGCGACAATAAAGGTAAACAAATCACCCAAACACAAACAAATGAAACTAAACCATCTCCATCCTACCAGGCAAAGACCCCTGAGGTATTGATTATTTTTCACAAGTGACCTGGTCACAAATGACAACCCTCACTTCTAGCAAATAACCTCCACGACCTGTATGGCATGGAGAGGCATCTAATCGAGCAGTGGATTGACAAAAGGGCCATACGATGAGCGTCGCTATCTGGGCGGGCCGTGCGGAGGGCGGCCGCGGGCACCAGCGTGGTGAGACGTTCCGGGCAGAGTGGCCAGGAGATGTTGACTACCTCGCCTGGTATACAGGAGGTCGTGGGCTCGATCCCGACCCGGTCGCCTGCTGCTGTATATTTGGAGTTTGCGTGTTCTCTCTCTCACCGTGGTCGTGTGGATTATTCTCCGGGTCCCCCGGTTTTCCCCTCCACATTTAGAAACGTGCGTTTCGAGTATTTGGCTGCTGATATAAATGTCCACGTGATAAGCCACTTTGTTGAGCTGTCATTTGTGGCAGCCAGGTCGCTTCTTAAAAAGAGCTGTAGAGCTCAGTGGGCCTTACCTGGTAAAATAAAAAAGCGATCAATATTATTCATAATGAAGGATTTTCGGGTTAGATCGCGTAAGTGTGAATGTGTCGTAACCCTTCACCACCCGACACAGCCAGTAAGGTTCGTCATGTAAACAAAACGCATCCAATTAGTTACTAATTCAGCCCACCGGTGTGTTGGAGAGTAAATCCACAACATTTAAATGTTTTGTTTACGTGACAAACCTTACTGGCTGTGTCTGCTGGTGGAGGGTTACGACACATTCACACTTACGCGATCTAACCCGAAAAACCTTTATTATGCAAAAAACAAAAAAGTAGTTTCTAGTTTCTCGTCGTGCTCCGCGGGGTCTTCACGCATTCCTGCCGCGGGTTACACGGAGGGCAGCGCGGGGCAGCGCGCGGGCAAACAGCGCCGAATAAAGACCGCGTCCCACCCCTCCTGCTCCTCCTCGATCCCACACGCCCGCCCCCTGCAAGGAATGCCAGCGTCTCCTCCCAAGACAATCCCCTGCTCACTTAGTGCCTCTGTGTCAATACCCCGGTGGGGTGGGGTGCCCCCCCCCCAAGCCCCCCCCCCCCCCCCCCAACAAGCCCTCCCTATCCCACACAGGGCCCTTTTTACATCTATGTGAAACATTCCTTGCCCCCCTCCCCCGGGGTGCTCCGGGTCTCGTTAAAGGTGACTCATCAGTTAGCCCCCCCGCCGCCGTGCCCACCGGTGGGACCCACCCACCGCTTGGGCCTCCTCTCTGCCACCCCGCGCTGGGGCCACCACCCACAGCACAATCATATTTGTGACAATTTTCTCGACACGGGAAAATTGTACTTTGACGAGGTGTGAGGGTGAAGGCTGCGGGAGGTGCCACCACGATGGCGAGGCGAAGACTGATGAGCCAGTGGGAAGCGAAGACTGATGAGCCACGGGGAGGCGGTGACCTCTTGCCGGTCGCCCACACCTCGCCCGGGTGGCTTGCGGGAATCTTCACAACTGGGAATTGTTTTTAAACATTTTCAAATCATGACACCTGGGAAACCCCTTGGGATGGGAAGGTTCATTTGCAAGGGTGTCCAGGGTGTCCATTGATACATGTTTGCAAGCACGTGGTGACACACACAGAGACAAAGATCCCCCGTATAGCCTGAATAAACTGTTTGAGCAGGTGCTGTTAGCGAGCACCTATGAAGGCCGGCAGGCCACACGAGGGGGTGGGTGGCCTGCACCACGCCCGGCCACATTTGCCACCCCAGTGGCGTTGTTTCCACACTGCACCAGGTTTTCATTTGAGGCTGAATCGACCTAGGCGAGGCAAAGGACCGGTTCAGATAATCCTCACTGGTATTGGCCGTGAGCAGGAATCGAAGTCGGGTCGGCGGGTATGTAGCGCAGCACGTTAATTGCTACGCTACCGCTCCCCACTATTTACACAGATACACGCACATACACATCCATATGCACATATGTAACAATCACGTAATCACACGTGTACACATGTTTAACATCTATAAATTCCACAGCGTGCCATTTATACGGTTTAATATCGCACTCGGTCAAAGCGCACGAACGCACGAGTAATGAAATGGTGCACAGGGGCCGGTTCTCGTAGACTGCGCTCTGACTCTGACTTGTGATGGGAGGAGTGAGCGCGTTGAGAGACCGGCGGCTGCGTGTGGAGGTCGCTCCACGCGCGCTCGCGCCTCCGCGTTGTCAGACGGCCGCGACGTGGGGACGGTGCCACTGAGTGGCCGCCGGGGAGGCACCGCTGGGCTCCTCCTATAAAAACATTTATTTTTATTTTACCAGGTAAGGCACCACCGAGCTACGTAGTTCTTTTTCAGAAGTCGCCTGGCTATCACACATGCTAGCTCAACGAAGTGGCTCATCATCATCACGTGGACATTTATAGCAGCCAAAATACTCTAAACGCGTGATGTTGATTCTAAATGTGGAGGGAAAAACCACAGGACCCGGAAAAAAAAATCCACGCGACCGCAGGGAGAGAGAGACACCGCAAACTCCAAATATACAGAAGGCGTCAGGGTCGGGTTCGAACCCAAGTCCTCCGATATACCAGGTGAGGGAGTTAAAATCTCGCCAATCTGGCCTAAGCCGTCTGAATCTGGGTTTAGGCCACGTTAATCTGGTTTTAAGCCACATGAATCTTGGTTGAACCCACGTGAATCTGGATTTAAGCCACGTGAATCTGGTTTTAGGCCACCTATATCCGTGTTTAAGCCACTTGTAATGAAAGCAACATATCAAGCAGTGGCGTAGCCATCGAGTGTGCAGGCCGTGCAACAGCACTTGTGCCCAGGTGCCGCATAGGCCCCAAGCACTGATCTACAAAAAACAGGTCGGGGGGAGGGGTGGAGGAGGAAATTGGGTAGGGGGCCCCCCATTTAATTCCTTGCACCGGGGCACAAAGTGCCGACGGTGCTCCCTGCACCACTCGTCTCAGCGTGTACGTTGATGGCCTTGGCGCGGCCAGCGGGGGCCTCGGCGCAGCGTCCACAGAGGCCGCGCGTAGACGGTCGTTTCGCGTCGTTCGGCGCCTTTACGCGCGAGGGCGAAACGTCGTCGGGGCTGACGCGGCCGCCACATAGTGAGCGCTCGGTTTTTTTTGCTTCCACGAGCTAAGGCACCAACTGAGCTGCTATTTTTTCAGAAGCGACCTGGCCATCACAAGTGACAGCTCAAAGAAAGTGGCTTATGGGCACGTGGGGAATGTAGAGCAGCAGCCCAATACTCTGAACGTGTGACGTCGATTCTGAACACGGAGGAGAACTGGAGGACTCGAAGAAAAATCCACACGACCACGGGGAGAGATAACACGCAAACTCTACATATACAGCAGGCGTCAGGGTCGGGATCGAACCCACGACCTCCTGTATACCAGGCGAGGTAGTTAACATATCCTAGCCACCGTGATGATGTATGATGAGAGAGAGACCCAAACTCCAAATATACCGCAGGCGCTAGGGTCGGGATCGAACCCACGACCTCCTGCATACCAGGCGAGGTAGTTAACATCTCCTAGCCAACGCGGCGTTCTTTGCTGGGCGTGTTCGTTGGCTCGAAGCGTCCCTCGCCCGTCCCCTCTCTTTGCCTGCTTCACGGCGGCCGACTCTTTAGGCGGGCGCGCAGGCCGCGTCTCTCACGTCGCGCGCCTCCCTCGAGCGCTCAAAACCTCGAAGCCAAAGCGCCCCGAGGGGGTCAGGCGAGCCGTGAGCCAGCGGTGGAAATTCCTTCGCTTCTATGTCGGGCACCAGCCTCTCCATGGGTAGAGCGACGACGATTGCCCTGTGTACAATCCCAATTGGTGAGCCATTCGCGGTGTCATTTTCGAACTTGGCAAATGTTTGATCCTTTCTCTTGCGGATGACGTCGCGGTGAGGGGGGGGGGGTCTTTAACGTCCGCCGTGAGTTGAGAAGACGGAGCGGAGAAGACGGCGCGATCACGGCGACTGCACACGACCTGCACCTGCACCACCGCAACCAACCGCCACAACCTTCCCGCTCGGGTGCCCGTGACTGCTTTGCGCAGCCGAGTGTGCAGGCGCTGCGATCGCCCCGTGAGATCCTCGGTGGTCGGAGAGGCCCCGGCATGAAAACGGTAGAAACAGGGCGCGGGGGGGGGGGGGGGTGCGTTCAGTGTGTTTTTTTTGCAGCACCAGGGCCTTCACTTCATCAGGGCGGCCGCCTGGATTGGAACCGCGAACCTCCGTGGCAGCAAGCGGCGGGGGAGTGCGGCCGCCGAAGCGCCGCGTCACCGGCCCCACGAATAGCGTGAGGCGCACGTGAACGCGTGTGGTGCACGTGAACGCGTGTGGTGCACGTGAACGCGCGCATGAACGTGTATGGCGCACGTGAACGCGCGCGTGATCACGTGTGTGTGTGTGGCGCGCGTGCATTCACGACAATGCGGCCGTATCGGCGGACGCGGGGAAAGAGAAACGGAAAGAAGCGTGACCAAGTAAACAACAAATAATGACAACGCAAAGCAAGAGTTGGTGTTGAGCAGCAAATGTGATGATCCACACACACGTGGGCCACCACGTCCACTCCAACCACCACCATCATAACCACCACAACCACCTTAACCATCATAACCACCTCCAACGCTACCAAACGATACCAACACAGCCGCCATTCGCCACGAAGTGACGGTGACATTACCACGGCGCCTGTACCAGGCTAGGTGCACTTTGAGGCTACCACGTGAAGTGTCGAAGGCTCGCTGACAGGACACTACCATAAACACCACCGTAAACACCACCGTAAACACCACCATAAACACCACCGTAACCACCATTACCACCACAACCACCTCCACCACTACCACCACACCACCAATACCACCACAATCACCACTACCACCACAACCACCTTCACCACTACCACAACCACCTTCACCACAACCACCACAACCACCACAACCACTACCACCACAACCACCTCCACCACAACCACCGCTCGGGTGCTCGGTAGCTGCGCGTCATCGCCGAGTGTGCAGGCGGTGCCACTGCCCCTGAGATCCGCGGCGCTGATTGTCGATGCCACTTTGTGATCCCCCTCCCCTCGCCGTCTCTACCCGCCCCCCCTGCTCCCCAAGCGAGACAGAACCTCGCTCCATTCCCGAGGCGCGTCACGCTCTCCCGTCTCTTTTTTGCGACGTTTGGGGCGGCAGTGCCGTTAGTTGCCGGCCGCTCGGCGCTTGCGGAGCCCCCTCCGACGCTCGGCAAGAGGCAGTGCCACGTGAACGTGCCGTTGTGTTGAGCCACTGCTGCTGTGTGGTGGTGATGTCGTCTCGGTGTGGAGAGGGGACTGGTTTGTTGTTGCTTTAGCCGCCTTGCCCAGTCTTGATAAATGGGACAAATATAATTAATTCGTTTTTTTTATTCACATTTAGCGACTTGCTTACCATTCTCTCTATGCTCCACTCCTATCGTCTTTGGTATCGTTTGCTGTTGGAGCTTGCTGTCCCCCCACCCACCCCGTGACCACACTGGACATTTAAAAAAGAGCTTCATAGCTCATTGGATTCCTCCTCCTGCGGTCTAAATCAAGATTGCGGATTCTGCAATCTGTGTGCTTCAGGAAAGCAACTGGCGATGCGTATTTGTTGCTTTCATTAAGAAAATAACGAACGCGCCTGCAACGCATGCGAATGTCGTGATAGGCATGCAACGCCTTTCTATAAAAAAAAAAACGATTACAACTATTTATTTTCATGTTACCAGGCAAGCCCCACTGAGCTAAGGAGCTCTTTCTTCAGAAGCGACCAGGCCATCACACATGCTCGCTCAACGAAGTGGCTCATCGTCATCACGTGGGAATTTATATCAGCCAAATACTCTCAACGCGTGATGTTGATTCTGAATGTGGAGGGAAAAACCGGAGGTCCCGGAGAAAAAATCCACGCTACCACGGGGAGAGATACACCGCAAACTCCAAATATACAGCAGGGTCGGGATCGAACCCACGACCTCCTGTATACCAGGCGAGGGAGTTAACATCTCCTAGCCACCCTGATGATGATGAGAGAGAGACACGCAAACTCCAAATATACAGCAAGCATTGTCTGGGTCGGGTTCGAACCCACGACCTCCTGTAGACCAGGCGAGGTAGTGAACATCTCCTAGCCACCGCTGCCGCCGCTCGTGCGCCACCCCCGGACCAGCGCGGCGCTTTCAGCCGCATCGCGAAGGTGGCGCGGAGTGGGAGAGAGAGAATAGAGAGAGAGAGAGCAAATGGAGAGAGAATAGAGAGAGACTTTTCGACTTTTAAACAACTTTTATTGCCGCCAGCAGCAACAGCACTGGAGGCGATTCCGATATGAAACACACAAAGTCACCAGCAAACAAATAAAACAACCGCTATAAATCCACGCGCTGTGGCGCTAAATGTACCGCGCACAACACGAAAGAAAATTCACGTGGTGGTGGTGGTGGTGTTCATCGCGCAGAGAGCGCCGTTCCGTACGATCGGTCGGGGAGCGGCCGCGGGGAGACCACCGCTCAGCCGGCAGCGGCTCCGGCCCGGGTGAGAGGGGGGGGGGGGGAAGATCGGCAGCTCTGGGGGCCGCAGCAGACGCCGCGGATCCCGGCGATCCTCCGCGGTCAGCTGCGCCACCACCGTAACCGTATACGGAACACTCAACAGAACGCGTAAGTAGTGCACAACGTGTCGTGTGTGTGAGCGAGGGCGGAGAGGTGGGGGAAACGATGAAAGGCTGTTCCTAAAGAAGCCGATAATTAGCGGTGGCGGTGGCGGAGGAGAGAAGGGCCCCCCCCCGAGCGCGGACTTAAGAGGCGCTGTGCGATTGTTGACACCTCGGCTGTGCTACCGCGCGGATCGCGCCTCGTGCCGTCAATGGGCGGCTCTGTGCGGGGGCGACCGCTTCCACGCCCGTTTCGGGGGTGGGGTGGGGGGGGGTTGCGAAACGTCGCGTTATCGTTTGCGACCTCGGGACAGGAGCCGACGTAAAGCCGCAGAGAAGGAGCCGTGTGTGCCGGCACGCACGTGCGCGTGTGTGCGTGCGTGTGTGCGTGCGTGTGTGCGTGTGTTCGCGTGTGCGTGCGTGTGCGTGTGTGCGTGTGTGCGTGCGTGTGTGCGCGTGTGCGCACGTGCGTGTGTGTGCGTGTGTGCGTGCGTGTGTGCGTGTGTGCGCGTGTGCGTGCGTGTGCGTGTGGGAAGCCGCTATGGGGAGCGGTAGCGTAGCGGTTAGCGCGCTGCGCTACGAACCCGGCGGACCGGATCCGATTCCCACTCACGCCCAACACCGGTGACCATTAATCTGAACCGTTTCTGGGGCTCCCCTAGGTTGACTCAAACGAGCACCTGGTGCGATGTGTCAACGTCGCCACTGGGGAGACAAAGGGGGTCCGGCGTGGTGCTGGTCACCCACCCCCTCGTGTGCCGTGCCGGCCTTCATCGGCGCTCGCTAATAGCACTTGCCCCTTACATCCTGCGTGGGCTATGCGGGGGATCTTTGTACTTGTGTGCCGAATGGGTGAGGTTCAGGCTCACGCAGCTGCTGTGGCTGCACGGGGTACCCACTCCACATCTCCCCAAGGACCCCGGCTGACGGAGGAAGAGGAGGAGGTTGGTGTCTCGGCGAGCTGAGAGAGAGCGGAGGGCCCACGCACACCGCCTGCAGCATCCCACGTCGGAGAAGGAGGAGAAGGAGGAGGAGAAGGAGGAGGAGAAGGAGGAGGAGGAGAAGGAGGAGAAGGAGGAGGAGAAGGAGGTCTCAGCGCAGCCTCCGCTCGGTGGTCGTGAGAGCCGTGCGGCGCTGCACGGTCGACTGGTGGTCGCGGGTCGCTGAGCGCGTGGAAAATACCACCATGAATGACCGACCCACAGTCACGAAGTACCCTTGAATAGTGTGGGCCGACAACCCATCATCCCTCCAGGGTGAATTAACTCCGTACCTCTTTTTCACAAGTCAAAAATAAAAAGGGCTGTCCTGTGGAGAGGCCCGGCCGGCGTCATGGCAATGTGGAATTTCCACAGGGGGAGGGGGGTTGGCGGGGGGGAGGAGAAATACTCTGCGAATTTGACTTGACTTTTAAATGCTCTTCCTCTTCAAAAAAAATCAGACGTCCGTGTAAGCAAGCTGTGTGTGGCGTAATGAGCTAAGCAGAGGCGGGGGGTCATTCAATAAATAAACTCGCCACCCTCCTTTTGAACGGACTGAATTATCTTTGTGTATTTTGTTGCTCGTGGCGGGGGGGGGGGCTGACGTAGAACACCTGCGGTGCCCTGGGGAGCGGTGGTCGGTACGAGCACATCAAGTGCCGGATTATATCATCCTCGTGGCAACAGGAGCTACACATGTAGTTACATATTTAGCTACATACATATATAGCAGCAACATATGTAGTAGCTACGAATGTAGTAGCTACACTTGTCACGGGCCCCGCACTTTCAAGGGCTCCGCGCTAAATGCTTTCAAGCTCTCAATTCCGGTTCAGTGATTCCGCACTTGCTCTATTACTATAGTACTATACTGCCTTCAAGTTTTATAAACGACTGGGTGTTTAAGGTTAGCGATTTGTCGTATTATCTGGCTGTATAGCAAATGAAAAAATACAATTAATTTACTATGCGAGTAAAACTATTTCCGTGTTTTAATATCTTTGTGTTTTTTTTTATTTTGGGCCCCTTCATAACAACACGCGCTACAGGCCCGGCACTCGCTCAATGCGGCACTGGGGAGACCCACTCGTTGAGGGACTACACACGGAGCCACGCTCGTCTCGTCTCTCCACGTTGCACTCCCGTCTCGTGCTTGTGTTTGTTGCTGTCGTGTTCTGACCCCCCGTGCCCCTCACTGGACGTCAGTGAAAAATTGCTTTGTAGCTCATCGGATGCATCCAGTATTCATACATATTCTGATTATGCTACTTGGGGCGCCGCGGTGGCGAGATGTTAACTACCTCACCTGATATACAGGAGGTCGTGGGTTTGATCCCAACATGAACACCTGCATATTTGGTGTGTGCGTGTTCTCCCTGTGGTTTTGTGGATTTTTCTCTGGGTCCCGCGGTGTTTTGCCTCCACAGTTAGAATGAACGTGCGTCGAAATGATGTAGAGTGTCGGGCTTCTCTACGTTTCCACGCGATGAGCCACTTCGTTGGGCTATCACGTGTGGGCAGGTCGCTTGTGAAAAAGAGCTACGTCGCTCAGTGAGCCTTACCTGGTTAAATAAAACATACTGTAGTTATAACATGGGCAGCCCTCTGCCTGTGATATAATCAGGGCACGCGGCCACCCATGAGACTCGGAAGAGAAACGCCGACTCTGACAAAGGCCACAAAAAGGGGATATGGCAAGTGCGCTTTGAAGCTTGGGGGAGATACGTGATTAAAATTGCACGGTCACGTGCTGCCCTAAACTTCACTCGTTGGTTCCTCCACCCGTGTAGAGGACTCGGTGCCTCCCAGACTCCCCACCGCATCCACCACCACCACGGTGTTCAAGCAGCACCACACTGCAGGTCACAATAACACACTCACCCAACTCACCCATTCACTCACTCACCCACTCACCACACTGCTAAGCACAATAACACACACACACTCACCCGCTCACTCACCACGCTGCAGGTCACCCATTCGCTCACTCACTCACCCGCTCACTCGCCCAACTCACCACACTGCAGGTCACAACAACACACTCACCCACTCACCCATTCACTCACCCATTCACTCACCCACTCACTCGCCCACTCACTCACTCACCCAACTCACCCACTCACTCGCCCAACTCACCACACTGCAGGTCACAACAACACACTCACTCACCCATTCACTCACCCACTCACTCGCCCACTCACTCGCCCAACTCACCACACTGCAGGTCAAAACAACACACTGACTCACTCACCCATTCACTCACCCATTCACCACGCTGCAGGTCACAACACCACACTAACTCATTCACCCATTCACTCACCCACTCACTCACCCACTCATTCACTCGCCCAACTCACCACACTGCAGGTCACAACACTTTCTTTCTACGTTCTGCTTCTTCCCTCGCACTGCGCCACGATGAAATTCCCTCCCGAGCTCTGCGTTCCCCACGCTCTTGCAATCGCTCTTGCTCAAGTACAAGGGACGTGCCACACGCCCACATCTGCTACGACCTTGGGCAATGGTACTGTTTGTTGCTGCCCGTTTGGCGTCTTTTTGGCCGTTGAGGCCCTGTGCTCGGCAACTAAGACAAGTGCGGGGAGAGAGGGGGCGCCTCTCGACGCGCCGACTACGTCTGCCGCACCTCTTTCGCACCGTACGTTGTCAGCCGTGCTCGACTTGACGAGGCGTGAGGATGAAGGCTTGGGGAGGTTTCCCACGGCGAGGTGACGACTACCGAGCTCCAGGGGCGGGGGGGAGGAGGTTGGTGACGCTCGCCCCGTCCGCTCGTCCGCACCTCAAACCCTGGGACTTTGGGCCGTGTTCGGGTGGCTCCTGGGAATCCCAGGAGACCCCAAGATTCGTTTTTGTTTTCATGTGTGTGTTTTTGTTTTTGCCGTTCAAATATTTCACCTGGGAGAGCCCTCGAGATTTGGAAGGGGACAGGGGACGTCTCGTGTGCAAGGGGTGTCGAACGGCGTCGATTGGCACGCACGGCACACGCAGCACATCGCACACGCACAGCACGCACACAGCACACACGACACACACAGCACGCACACGGCACACAGGCAGCACACACAGCACACACAGAGCACACACAACACACACAGCACACACGACACACACAGCACGCACACGGCACACAGGCAGCACACACAGCACACACAGAGCACACACAACACACACAGCACACACGACACACACAGCACGCACACGGCACACAGGCAGCACACACAGCACGCACACACAGCACGCACGGCACGCACACGGCACACAGCCACACACACATCACGCACAGCACACACACAGCCACACACACATCACGCACAGCACGCACACGGCACACAGCCACACACACATCACGCACAGCACACACTGCACACACACATCACACACAGCACACAAGGCACGCACGGCATGCACAAGGTGACGCGTGCACACACACACACTTAACTTATGGGGAATGCACCTCAGACGTAGGCGACATGCAACATATGCGTGCAGTCTGAACACGCATACCAACAGCAGCCTGCAAGGCTTATGAACACAAATGGCACTTGTATAGTTAAGTAATGTTTCTAGAAAAAAATCACCTCCGATAAACCTTTGGTATTACTAAGCCAATATTGCCGGGGCGCCCGAGGGTGAGACACAAAAAGGTTGCACTCGCAATGGCTTGCAAGTTGAGATGATTGAATAACAATAACAGCTTCAATCTTGACTTTGGGTCTTTCGGGAAAGTCACGTAGATAAGTTCAAAGAAAATAACAAAAAACTACGACGTTTCGATCGCAACACAAGCGGTCGTCATCAGGATGAACCTATCTACGTGACTTTACCGAAAGACCCAAAGAATAACAGCTTCACAGAGCAGCGATTTTCAGCGTAAAATCTCAAGGCGCTTGACATCAATGAGAACGGGGGGGGGGGGCGGGGGGGGGGTAAGGAGTGGCTATCTTAAAATAGGAAACTCCTGAAAGAGCAATCTTTTTAGGAGGGACTTGAAGAACCCAATCCGAACCGGACTTCTTGACAGCCTTCAGCGACAGTTCCACAGTGCGGGTGCTACTTTAGTGAAGGCCCAGAGAGTGCCACAGTGCGGGTGCCACTTTAGTGAAGGCCCAGACAGTTCCAGAGTGCGGGTGCCACTTTAGTGAAGGCCCAGAGAGTTCCACAGTGCGGGTGCCACTTTAGTGAAGGCCCAGAGAGTGCCACAATGCGGGTGCCACTTCAGTGAAGGCCCAGACAGTTCCACAGTGCGGGTGCCACGGGGGCGAAGGCCCAGAGATCGCTGCCCATGGACCTGAGCTTCGTTCTGTGGATTCAGAGGAGATCCAAGTCCGCCGACCTCAGACTCCTCGTTGTTGGAACGTTGAGGGCTCAGCAGCAGCAACGCCGGCCATGTGTGCAGGTGTGAGATCGTCCAGGGCCTTGGACGTGAAGAGGAGGGCGACTTTGAATTGAATCGGGAATTCAACCAGCAACTAGGGAAGTGGTGCAATCCCAGGGGCGAGGTGACATTGTCTGGACATGCATCTTTGAGCAATTGGACGTTTGAAGTTAACGCGAATGCGCTCGCCCTGGGGGGGGGGGGGGGGGGGGGGCTCGTGAAGCAAAGGTGACGGCACGGCACGGTGCGAAATAACGGGACGATACGTTTGTTTTTGTCCGAGTAGGAAACGCAACAGAAAACATTTCGTGCTCACCGCACTGCCACCCTTGTGAAGTGAGCTGAGTGGGGGGCACTGGCGGGGGGTGGGGGGCTCGGAGACGTTCATTCATCCGTCTAAAGTGTTTTTGTTCTCTATTTTTATTAATTTAACAGGTAATGTCCCACTGAGCTACGTAGCTCTTTTTCAGAAGCGACCCGGCTCGCACAAACGACAGCTCGACGAAGTGGCTTATCGTAATGCGGAAATGTATATCGGCAGCCAATTACTCGAAGGGCGTGAGAAAAAAAACGCACACGCGACCACGAGGAGAGAGAGAGATGCAAACTCCAAATATACAGCAGCAGGCGTCGTCAGTGTCGGGATCGAACTCACGCCCTCCTGTAGACCAGGCGAGGTAGTTAACATATCCTAGCCACCGTAATGATGATGATGAGAGAGACGCAGACTCCAAATATGCAGCAGGCGTCAGGGTCGGGATCGAACCCACGTTTTCCTGTATACCAGGCGAGGTAGTTAACATCTCCGAGCCACCGTGGTGCCACTCGGTGTATCTGCTCGTGTGGGTGCTGGGACGGTGCCAATCTCCATCTCCGGCCCTGAGCCAGTGATGGAAATTGTATATGTATATGGCGGGCGCTATCGTATTTTCATCGTACAACTGCGGCGATGCTATGGAAATATTTCCCAATAGGTGGAACCTTACAGGTGGCACACTCCAGGTGATATGTTAGGGGGTATGCTACTGGCGGTACGCTATCGGTTGGTACACTGAGGACCCCCCGAGGGATGGACTGAGTGAACCCCGGACTGGGCTTTGAGCTCATGCTCAGTGTGTGGAGGGCGACGAGCCTGCAGAGCGGTGTCAGCAGGAGGGAGGAGGGGGGGGGGCCTGGAGGAAGCGCGCTCCACCTGGCAGACTCTCCCAGCGGCAGGCGGCGCAGGCGTGGGCCTCACATGTCGAGGCTGCGAGTCAGCGCTGCCAGGGCGGGCAGAGCCAAGCGAGCTCGAGCCAGAGGCGTTTGGGGTTTATTTGTGTGTGCCGAGGTGAGAATTCGAGAGAGAGAGAGCGAGTCTTCGCTCTCGAGCGTGACCTGGGTCACCAAACATCGCCTCGCGCCCTGGGCACGCGACGCGCGTCGTGGCCTCCTGTCCGCCGCTCCCTCTTCGGCGCCGGGCGTGGGCCCCAGGTGCAGCTGCAACGCCCTCGCAGCTGCACCGCCTGCGCACTCGACAGCTGCGCCGCTGCTGCTGCTGAACGCGGGGGTCGCCACCTGTCCGGGGTTTTTAACGCGGAGAGGTGCGGGGAATTGGCATTGAAATATTTCAAGTGGCAGGGATTCACTTGCAAGAGGACACTGAACAGTGGCTGGGTTTGGTCTCCAGTGGAGGGGGTTGGTGGCAGCGCCAGGACGGTGACGACGGTGACGACGATGCGATTCTGACCGAGCAACGGGCGGCACACAGGCCTTTGTTGTGCCGCACAGCCACGTGCCCACTGCGACGCACGTGTCACCCTGCCTTCACCACCACCAACATCACCACCACCATCACCACCACCACCACCACTACCATCACCACCATCACCACCATCACCACCACCACTACCACCACCATCACCACCACCACCAACATCACCACCATCACCACCACCATCACCACCACCACCACCACCATCATCACCACGACCACCACCACCACCACCATCACACCACCACCATCACCACCATCATCACCACCACCAACACCACCAACACCACCACCATCACCACCATCACCACCACCACCATCACCACCACCACCATCATCACCACCACCACTACCAACACCACCACCACCACCACTATCACCACCACCACCGTCGTCGTCATTATCGCAGCTCGGTCGCCCGCACGCCCGGAGGCGAGGGTACCAAAAAAAATGTAAAGATCCCCCGTATAGCCTGAACAGAGTGTTGGGGCAAGTGCTGTTAGCGAGCACCTATGACGGCCGGCACGGCACACGAGGAGGTGGGTGGCCAGCACCACGCCCGGCCGCCTTTGTCTCTCGAATGGCGATGTTTTACACACCGCACCAGGTACTCATTTGAGGCTTAGTCGACCTAGGGGAGGCCCAGGACCGGTTCAGATAATCGTCACCGGTGCTGACCGTGAGCGGGCATCGAACGCGGGTGGTCGGGTTTGTCGCGCAGCGCTAACTGCTGCACCACCGCTCCCCACGAGGGCACCACCACCACCGCCTCGCCACCGATCGGGCACGCGATAAGCGAGGCCCATTGAGCAACGCGCCCCGCGAAGAGAACGCGGCACTCAGAGCCGCACGAACGCCCCTTGCCGCACCTTTGACGGGCGCGGACCCTGGAGCCCCGCGGGTCAATATTGACCGTGGCAGCGGTGGTGGGTGGTGGGGGTAAAATAAAAATAAAACAACTAAATAAATAATTTCTAGCGGCCGACAAATGAAGCGGCTATTTACGTGGCAATTAGCCTCACAAATGGGAGTCCGCATAGTCGCGGCGCTGTTGACGCGAATGTGTGCGGTCAGTGTCGGGCCGCTGTTTGTGTTGCCCCGGTATCCGCTTGAGCAATCGCGGTGCCCTGGGGGTGGAACAGAGGGGCTCGTCTGTGTGACCTCGACACCGGCCACTCCGGGACGGGTGGCGGCGGGGGTCACACAATGGGCGCTACAGTTCAGGCCCCCACCTCGGCCCCACGAGGCCACCTCAGCCCGGCGGTCTCCGTGCGTCGGGCCCTGCGGCCGCCGGCTACGGACGAGCGAGGGCGTGGGGCGGGAGGGGTTCATGACTCAGCAGGCATCGCGCGTCCTCCTCCTTCCCCTATCTGTCACCACCTCTCCTCCTCCTCTCCCCGCCGCCTCCGCCTCTCATCCTCCGCATCTCCGATTAACGCGGTCGGCTACGTACGGGGCGAAAGAAGTTCAGCAAACATACGTGCCTCCACGTAAAAAAACCACACACATTTACAAGTGTTTGTTTTTAATTTTACATTCCATCTGGGGGAGAGTTTATTCACCAGCATTGGCACAACACAAGCAACACTCTGTGATGGTGTCGATATTCAGTGACTCATCGACAGAGTCAGGTTTGCTTGAGCCAATTCTGGTGAACTGCCCGACGTTTAAAGGCAAGGACCCCCTCCCTCAGCCAGCCCCTCTCTGTGTGTTAGATTCGAATCCTCGGATGAGGTGGAACGAGATATGAGGGACAGAAGCTCGTGGAGGTAAATGATTGGTGTAGCTGACGCTACGCAGTCACGTGACTTGGGGCTTCGTGAGCCTTTGGGTCTCTGTGGACGTCGATGTACCGTGTGAGTCTATGGGTCACTGTGTAAGTCTATGGACCGTGTGAGTCTATGTGAGTGTATGGGTCTGTATTCAAGTCTGTGGATCTCTATGCGATTCTGTGGGTCTCTAAGTGAGTCTGTGGGTCTCTATGCGAGTCTGTGGGTCTCTATGCGATTCTGTGGGTCTCTAAGTGAGTCTGTGGGTCTCTATGCGAGTCTGTGGGTCTCTATGCGAGTCTGTGGGTCTCTAAGTGAGTCTGTGGGTCTCTATGCGAGTCTGTGGGTCTCTACGCGTGTCTGTGGGTCTCTATGTGAGTCTGTGGGTCTCTATGTGAGTCTGTGGGTCTCTATGCGAGTCTGTGGGTCTCTATGTGAGTCTGTGGGTCTCTATGTGAGTCTGTGGGTCTCTATGCGTGTCTGTGGGTCTCTATGTGAGTCTGTGGGTCTCTATGTGAGTCTGTGGGTCTCTATGCGAGTCTGTGGGTCTCTATGTGAGTCTGTGGGTCTCTATGTGAGTCTGTGGGTCTCTATGCGTGTCTGTGGGTCTCTGTGTGAGCACAGTTGACGTTAGAAAAGAGGCACGGAATCAAAGATCACGGAAAGAGGAAATCCGAGCAGCAGCCGCCCCCACGCGATCGTGGAACTCTTAGCTGAGAAGATGATGATGAAGATGATGATGAAGATGAAGATGATGCAGATGATTATGAATATGATGATGATGCACAGGGCGTGTGGTGGGAGGCCCTTATCCAGCAGTGGGTGGACGTGGCGTGTTGAGCGCCGTGTACAAGTTCACGTGCGAGTGGCGCTCCCCGGAGCTCTCCCCGCGAGCCCCCACCGAGCCCCCCCCCCCCCTCCAGACTTCAGACCGCGCCGCCCCAGACGCTGGACGGCGCGCGCGCAATGTGAGCGCCACGTGGAACAACGCTGCACCACACGGCCTCTCAGATAAATAATTACAGTGGCCGGGGGCGCGGGGGGCTGTGTGGGGGGGGGGCACACCCGCACTTGGCACCTACCCCCCTCCCCATCCATCATCCATCCCCGCCCCCACCACCACCACCTCCACCACCACCACCTCCGCCACTACCTCCACCACCACCAGCACCACCACCACCACGCTCCCGCGCGGTGTCGCTTGGCGCGGTCGCCCCTGGCCCCCTGCCCCCCCCCCCCCGCCCGGGAACGGTGCCTTCGGCGCCATCGCCCGAGGATTCGTCCACGTGCGATCCACCAAATCCTCAATGCTGCTGCTGCTGTCGCCTCGACACTGCTGGGTCGCAGGCCACGAGCGCCTCGTGGCAGAGATTCGTGAAACTATTGGACGTCTGTGAAAAAGAGTTTCGTAGCTTATCGGATTCCTCCAAGGATAAATAAACATTCTTATTATTATTCGCGAGGATTGCCACCTGTCTGGGTTTGGCCCGGGACAGTCCCGAGTGCTGTTTGTGTTCGGCTGACGGGGACTGATTCTTAACGGAGACCGTGATCAATATCAACACAATACCAGATGTGTCTCTGTGTACGTCTGTGGCTCTCTGTGTACGTCTGTGGCTCTTTGTGTAAGTCTGTGGTTGTCTATGTAAGTCTATGGCTCGATATATGTCTATGCATAATGTAAAAATCGTGAGCACATTCGAAAATAACGCTGTCTTAATTATATGCTTTTAAGATGGGCCATGACCCGAAACGTCACCCACATTGTTATTGAGGAGGGTGTTGAGTTATTTTGTTCAATGTGCACCACCACCAACGGAGCAGAATCACCAAATAATTAGTCTATTTTATGGATCATGCCATTATATTTAGGTCTATAATTATGTATGAAAGTCTATGGATCATGTTAGTCTATGTGAGTCTATCGGGGTCTATGTGAGTCTATGGGTCTCTATGTGAGTCTATGGGTCTCTATGTGAGTCTATGGGTCTGTACGTGAGTGTATGGGTCTCTATGTGAGTCTCTCGGGGTCTATGTGAGTCGATGGGTCTGTATGTGAGTCTATGGGTCTCTATGTGAGTCTATGGATCTCTACGTGAGTCTCTCGGGGTCTATGTGAGTCTATGGGTCTGTATGTGAGTCTATGGGTCTCTATGTGAGTCTATGGGTCTGTATGAGAGTCTATGGGTCTCTATGTGAGTCTATGGATCTCTACGTGAGTCTCTCGGGGTCTATGTGAGTCTATGGGTCTGTATGTGAGTCTATGGGTCTGTATGTGGGTCTATGGGTATCTATGTGAGTCTATGGATCTCTATGTTAGTCTATGGGTATCTATGTGAGTCTATCGGTCTGAAGGGAAGTTTATGGGTCTCTATGCGAGTCTATGGGTATGTATGCAAGTATATGGATGATGTTAGTGATGATGTAGGGAGCGGAAGTGTTGCGCTACGAACCCGGCGACCCGAGTTCGGTTCCCGCTCACGGCCATTGCGAACCTCGTGGTCACTGCGAACCCCGTGACCCTCGCCAGCGAGACTCACGGCTCCCCCCCCCCCCCCACCACGGCTCGGCCGTCATCCCTGCCCCACACTCGGTCACAAGCAATGAAGCCCTCAATGTGCAGCCGCTGTAGTTCGCACCCTGCCCAGGGATTATTGGTGGTGGGGTGGTGGGGGGTACACAACACAGTTGCTGCGCACCGCGCCACGGCTCCAATCGGTTCAAACGGCACGATGATTAAAGTTGTACCAGAGAGAGAGAGAGTGTGTCTGTGGGAGTTGGGCTTAACAAGGAAGGACAGGGTGGGAGATGGAGAAGTGAGAGGAAGACTCAAGGTGGTAGAAGTCACAGAGAAGATGAGAGAGAGAGAAAAGGCTCTGGTGTGGTTCGGTCGTGTGGAGAGGCAGCGGGAACATGATGTGGGTCAGACGGTGCAGGTGTTGCAAGTTGAAGGAAAGAGATGAAGAGGAAGGCGGCAGCAGACGAGGTGGGGGAAGGGGGGGCAGCGTGGAGAAGGTTGCCAATGACGGCGGAACACCTCCACACGAGTGGGACACACGCGTGTGGAGGAGGAAGAAGCTGGAGAGTTTAACGCGCGTCTTGAATTGATAAATTGTTTCGATTCAAAGCTTTCGTGACTGTAGGGATTCATATTCTTGGTTCTTTCGGTAAAGTCACGTAGAAGGGAAATAATAAAATGATAAAAATAAAACAATACAATTATCACGACGTTTCGATTGCAACACAAGCAATCATCATCAGGTGGATGTTTCTTCTTAACGTTAGCACCATGGACTAACTTTTTTCAAATTTTCTTGCTGTGTTTTTCACACCTGATGATGATTGCTTGTGTTGCAATCGAAACGTCGTGAGAACTTTATTGTTTTATTTTTATAATTTTATTATTTCACTTCTACGTGACTTTACCGAAAGAACCAAGAAGTTGAGCAATTGTGTTTATGGTTATTGGTTTATAGGAGATTGGGAACAGAGAGGCGATGGGGAGAGGCCTCATCACCGGCACCTCTGAAGAGTAATCCGTCTCTGCTCACCGATGACCCCAGGGTCGACAAGCAGCTCAGCAGTCCAAGGTGTGGTGTCGATATGAGCCTAGCCAATCGCATTCGTGGGGATTTTCATCAAATTATAACTTCAATTCTAGATGTGAAGCTTTCGTGACTGCAAGGATTCATACTCTTAGGTTTTTTCGGTAAAGTCACGTAGGTAAAAAATAAAATTAAAAGTTAATAAAAGTAATAATGGAAATAGAATAAAATAATAAATCACGACGCATCAACCTTGATGCAGTAATTTTAGCTGTGACGGTCTCACCTGATGACGGAGACTTGTGTTGCCTCCGAAAGGTCGTGATTTATTATTTTATTTTATTTCCATCATTGCTTTTATTAACTTTTAATTTTATTTTTTACCTACGTGACTTTACCAGAAAAAACCTAAGAGTTATAACGTCAAGTTGTTGTTATTATTATTCGCTTATATATTTGTGTGCCCAGAAATTCCTCACGACTCTTTATTTATTTTTAAAGAAGGTCCTGACAGGGGCTTCGCAGTAAGGAGGGGAGCGATGACGACGGCCACGATGCTGCTGCTGCTGCCCCGTGCGTGGTCCCAACCCGAGTGGCAGCGATCCGCAGGTTCAGGCGCGGCGTTTGGCCAATCGCGGCGACATATCCGTGCGTGTCGGGATCGTCCCGTTCGAATGGACGCACAGGAGGCTGCATCGTCCCCCCACACCCCCCCCACCGAAATCCCAGCTGCTGCTTCTGCTGTCCTCACACCCCCCCCCCCCCATGGCTCCACCCCCCCTCTATGGCTCCATCACCCCCCCTGGCTCCATCACCCCCCCCATGGCTCCATCACCCCCCCCCCCCCATGGCTCCATCACACCCCCCCCCATGGCTCCATCACCCCTCCCCCCATGGCTCCATCACCCCTCTCCCCATGGCTCCATCACCCCCCCCCATGGCTCCATCACCCCCCCCATGGCTCCATCACCCCCCCCATGGCTCCATCACCCCCTCCCCATGGCTCCATCACCACCCCCCCATGGCTCCACCACCCCCCCCATGGCTCCATCTCCCCCCCCCATGGCTCCATCACCCCCCCATGGCTCCATCACCCCCCCCCCCCACGGCTCCATCACCCCTCCCCCATGGCTCCATCACCCCCCCCCCATGGCTCCATCACCCCCCCCCCCCATGGCTCCATCACCCCCCCCCCATGGCTCCATCACCCCCCCCCATGGCTCCATCACCCCCCCCATGGCTCTATCACCCCCCCCCCCCCATGGCTCCATCACCCCCCCCCCCATGGCTCCACCCTCCCCCCCCCATGGCTCCACCCCCCCCCCCCATGGCTCCATCTCCCCCCCCCCCCCCCCACGCCCGATCTGATCCGGGTTTTGTCCGTGGAAAAGGTGGCGACCCTGGTGTTACCCCCCCCACTCACACAATGCCAGGCCGTGTGTCGTGTTTGCCGTGCGCTGGAATTGCCACAGTCCCCCCCCCCCATCCTCTTGCTCCCCCCCGCCCTCCCCCCCTTCCCCCCCCGGCTCCCCTCCCCGGTGCCCCCTCTGACGCGGGTGGCGATCCTGCCGCGTGTTTTGCTTTAGCGCCGCCGCTGAACAGCCGCCGCAGCTGTGGCGCTGAACAAACCACAATCAGAGCCCTGAGCAAGCACCGCTCCCTGTTCTCCCTGCTGCCTTCTCGCTCTTCGCGTTGCTGGGGAACGGCCACGGATGGCGGTGGGGGTGGCAGGCGGGGGGGGGGGGCGGGTGCCCCCCTCCCCCGACCCCCCGCTTGAGGGCAAACGCGGCTCTGCCATTGGCAGGGCGCTGGGGCCAATTATGGCGCGGGAGGGATGAAAGGGGCGCGCTGGGGAGAGGAGCGCGCAGAGCCAGAGAGAGAGAAGAGCGGCCGTGAGAGACGGGAGAAGAACGGCGGAGAGAGGCGGCAAAGGAGCGGAGAGGCGCGGCGGGCAGAGCGAGAGGGCAAGGGGCTCCCCCCGCGACAACGAGCGCGACCCGGCACGAGGAGGAGGAGGAATCCCAGTAAGTGTTCGTGGTGCCAATGGCACGTGGCGCGCACAGCTCGCTCACACGGGGAACGGTCGTCTGTGTTCGAGTGGCAGGTGCTGAGTTGTACCGAGACAACTCAGCTTTATGACGGGACGCCTCTGCGCAGTGTTGATGACTCGAGACACGTGCCCGGGGTTGGTTCTGTGGACGAGAGGTGGCGACCCGACTGGGAGCGCGCGCGCGTGCGTGCGCGTGCTCCACAGTGCCCCACCTGCCCGGTCTGCACGGGCCCCGTGGAGCAGAGCCGCGATGCGCCCCCCCCCGCCCCCGGGTGCATTACAGCGACGCCCGATTCCAAAGAGCGAAGATCGAGCGCAGCTTCTCTGTTAAAAAGAAAAAAAGAAGCAATCGGTGCCGTGTACAGGAACGACTCTAGATGAGTGTCTACCACGTGATTAGGAACGCCGCGATTTTGTCAACTGTGACGTCCGCATGTTCGTGCGCGTGGTCACCACGTGATGCGCGAGTTTAGCTTGCGCGCAAAGGGATCAGCGCCGTGGATGTTGTCCACGGCCGTCGATCTCACGATCGGGTTCCGCTCCCGCGACTCGTGCCGTGATATCTGCCGCCCCCCCCCAGCTCCAGAGTGGCGATTCCTAGTTCAAGGCTGCGATGCACAGGCGGAATCAGCTGGTACAGCTGTACCGGCTGGTATACAGTGGGTACAATTAATATAGCTGGTACACAGTCGGTAACAGCTGGTACAGCTGGTACACATTCGATACCAGCTGGTACAGTTGGTACGCAGTCGGTAACAGCTGGTATACAGTCGGTACCAGCTGGCACAGTTGGTAACGCTGTCGGTAACAGCTGGGCTACTCGCTACGATAGCAGGTCCTGCACTGGCTCATGAACAACGGCGTCTGATCGACGTCGTTAACACGGCAGGAGGCTTTACCCTTTCCGGCAACAATCCGCCGTGAAGATGTTCACACACCGCTCACAAGGCATCGATTTCTTATTAATGTCACCCGACATCACTAATGAATAAGAACGCGGCTTTGCCAATCGTCTGCTGGATGAAGGCCTTACACCACGCCGCGTGGATCGTGGAGGTTGTTTGACCATACTTCACCACGCCGGTCAGCGCGGGGTTGATGATGGGGTGGAGGTCAGGGCCGGTTCAGACATTTTTCGCCACTGATGTTACCGTGGTCGGGAATCGAACTCGGGGTTGTTGGGCTGCGTTAACTTCTGCACGGCTGCCGTGCCTGGTGCATGAGGTTATATATATAGAACTACTGTGCCTGTGTTCATGCTTCATTCATTATTTATTCAAATATTTCACCTGGAAAAGCACCTTGAGGTGGAACGTCGCGGGGGGGGGGGGGGGTTCCAGGGCAGGGCAACACAGCTGGACGCGTCTCAGTGTTCAGTGATGGAAATTCCACGTTCGTGTGGCAGGTGGCAGTTTATCCACAGCTCACGCATTGCGTGCTGCTCGCAAAATCCCAGATCAAGTTGATCATGCGGTGGGTTTCTTTTGGTTGGGCTCATGGTGGTTTATGGTGCATAAGGCGCTTCATAAAAAGTAGAGGTTGTTGTTATGATTACGATGATATTTGTTGTTATGATTATGGTGATGATATTTCACGCGAGGTTGGTTGTCTCGCTGTGCCATCTAACCTCGACAAAGTTCCACGCGGTGTGCGTGTCAACTTTGACTGCCGCGGGCAACACGTGTGTAATTATAAATACGCGATTGTCTCTCAATTATCCACGAATTAACAGTGCACAGTTTTTATTTTAAAATACCATCGCTTCGCTTTTTAAACATTTATAGTTACGACATTTATATTTTGCCAGCAATGGAACTCGTAAAGGTCAACGGAATATGAAGTGCACGGGTGAAGGTGCAGACCCTGCAACTGGTTGGCTCGTACCACTCCTGGCAGAAGGGGGGCCACCACTAGAAGGGGGGCTGTAGCGACCCCTCCCCCCTCCCGACCTCGAGAGAGTATTTCTCCACTACTCTGGCTGTCGCCTGATGATGCTGGTTGCTGTAATTACCGGCGAAACGTCACGGTTCTCAAATTATAAACGTCGTGGGTTCACTCTCCAACACACAGCCGCTGTGTGGCTGTACTCGTAACGAATTGGCACGTTTTGTTTACGTGACAAACCTTACTAATTGGCTGTGTCGGGTGGTAGCAGGTTTAGCGACACATTTATGCGATCTAAAGCAAAAAAACCGGTATTATGGAGTGCCTATTGATAAGGAGCGGCTGGATTTAAACAGCCGCGCCTGGAGATGGAATCGAACCGGCCACCTCTGGATCGCAATTCCCAGTGTGCGCTGACGCAGTACACCACGCGTGTCGGCATGTACGCGTGTGTATGTATGTATGTGTGTATGTACGTGTGTATATGTGTGTATGTACGCATGTGTGTATGTATGTGTATGTATGTTCATTGGTAGCGGTAGTGTAGTGGTTAGCGCTATGCTGCGCTACTAACCTGGCGACCCGGGATCGACTCTCCCTCACGGCCAGCACCAGTGACGATTATCTGAACCGGTCCTGGGCCACCCCTAGGTCGACTCAGCCTCAAATGAGTATCTGGTGCGATGTGTAGTAAACATCGCCACTGGGGAGACAAATGCGGCCGGGCGTGGTGTTGGTCACCCACCCCCTCGTGTGCCGTGCCGGCCTTTATAGGTGCTCGCTAACAGAACTTGCCCCTAAAGTATGTTAAGGCTATACGGGGGATCTTTGTCTTTGTGTGTATGTGTGCATGTATGTGTGTATGTATGTAGTTATGTTGAACTTATTTCGCACCGTACGTAGCCAACCGTGCTAATCGGAGGTGCTGTTCGCATAATTATCCAATAAATGTAGTTGCTTCACCCTACATCACACAAATTTAAAAGAACGGGGCTTTGCCGATCCACTGCTGGATGAAGGCCTTATACCACGCCGTGTCGTTCATCAAGGTTGTCTGACCATACTTCGCCACGCCGGTCAGCGCAGGGTTGATGAAGTGGTGGAGGCCAGGGCCGGTTCAGACATTATTCGCCATTGATGTTCGCCAAAATGCCTGACAGTGAACACGAGACGGTGGTCCTTGATCAATAACGTCACGAAGCAGCCCTTAGTGAGCCGCAGGTTGCCGAGCCCTGCCCATGGTAAACTGGACTATTATGGTAAACTGAACTCTTATGGTGAACTGGACTCCCATGGTGAACTGGACTCCCATGGTAAATTGAACTCCCATTGTAAACTGGACTCCCATGCTGAACTGGACTCCCATGGTGAACTGGAGTGCCATGATAAACGGGACTCCCGTGGTAAACCGGACTCCCATGGTCAGGGGATCGGCAAACCAAAATAACAAGAAGAGCCATCTATATGTTTTCCCTCTCTCTCCCGAAGTTCACGAGCCGCAATGCGGTCCTTAAAGAGCCACCGCCGCACGCGGCTCCTGAGCCGCAGGTCGCCGACTTCCCCCCGCCCTCCCCCCTTTTGGTACAAGGCTACACCCAGTGCCGGATTCTCCTAGTAGCAACAGCAGCTACATATGTAGTAGCTACATATGTAGCTACTACATATGTGGTAACTACATATGTAGGTGCTACGGGCCCCGCACTTACAAGAGTCCCACGCTAAATGCTTTCAAGCTATAAATTCCGGTTCAGTGATTCTGCACTTGCTCTATTACTATAGTACTATATTGCCTTCAAGCTTTATGAACGACTGGGTGTTTAAGGTTAGCGATTTGTCGTATTATCTGGCTGTATAGCAAATGAAAAAATACAATTACTTTACTATGCAAGTAAAAAATGTGTTTCTTTTTTAAAAAATTTAGGGCCCCTTTATAACATATGCTACAGGCCTCGCACTCTCTTAATCCGGCACTGGCTACACCGAAGGGGATTGCAAACGCAGTAACCCCGCGGCAGCGGCCACGCGAGTCAATGTCACACGGGGCAGCTCGCCATCGAGATTCTTCTCCGAGGTTCATTCGCCAAACGCGACGTCGGACGCTCAGCACGAGGTTCAGCCGGTCGAGCGCTCGATGCGCAACTGCGATGCACAACACAGGCGCCCAGAGGCTGCTGCTGATGCTGCTGCTGATGATGCTGCTGATGATGCTGCTGATGCTGTTGATGCTGCTGATGATGCTGCTGCTGATGCTGCTGCTGATGTTGCTGCTGATGCTGCTGATGATGATGATGCTGATGATGATGCTGCTGCTGCGAACCCGCGTTGCAGGCAGAAGGCAGTGCAGACAAATCCAGTGTTGTGCCGCACTGCGCTTCAGCATCTATGCCGCTGACCGTCACCGCCACGTATGCATGTGGCTGTATGCATGTTGAACTTCTTTCGCGCCGTACGTAGCCAACCGCGCCAATCGGAGGCGCGGTGAAGAATGGTTATATAAACCCCATGACTCACGTGGTATGCGGCGGGCCTCATCCAGCAGTGGATTTACGCAAATGCACGGTGTGCGATTAGCAAGACAATCACCGTCATCATCTCATAACGATGTGAGAGAGTACAACGTGAGTTGCACGCGCTGTGTGACCATACTTCACCACAATGGCTCATGCGGGTTTTCTGAAGGGGGAGGGAGGGAGGGGAGGGGGCGGCGGAAGGGGCGGTGGGGGAAGACCGATTGGGACGTCACTCGCCACTGATGTTAGCCGGGAATTGACCGAAGTTAAATCGCTGGGTTCATAGTGCAGTGCGCTAACCGATGCGCCACGACTCCCCCCGGATGAATTAAAGCAATTGCTAAGTAATACAGACTTAAAGTTGTCATAAAAAGTTGGCGATTACAAATCTAAATGTGTTTAAAGGCGTTGCTCGCGCGAGATGGAGAAGCGTGCGGTTTAACACGCGGCCAGAGCTCGGACCGTCATCGGATAGGGTAGGCAACTTGGAGGTAGTGATGGGTGGGGCTCGTGTTTAGGGTGCAGGAGGATAGGGTAGGCAACTTGGAGGTAGTGATGGGTGAGACTCATGTGTAGGGTGGAGGATAGGGTGGGCAACTTGGAGGTAGAGATGGGTGGGACTCGTGTGTAGGGTGGAGGATAGGGTGGGCAACTTGGAGGTAGAGATGGGTGGGACTCGTGTGTAGGGTGGAGGATAGGGTGGGCAACTTGGAGGTAGAGATGGGTGGGACTCGTGTGTAGGGTGGAGGAGGATAGGGTAGGCAACTTGGAGGTAGTGATGGGTGGGGCTCGTGTGCAGGGTGGAGGAGGGATAGGGTAAGCAACTTGGAGGTAGAGACCCAGGGGAGTGCTGATGAGACTGTAAGGAGTGAACCATGCAGGCCAGTGGCGGGTCGCATGAATGTCGTGCGCGGTATTTCACTGCGCCCGCCGTGCTCACGCGAGAGTGCGACCTCGGGAAACCCGGGGCACACGTTCGCTTCAGGCTGCGTGTGCGGGCAGCTTGTACCACGTGCTCCCTGCAGCCGCACGGCCTTCTGGGAGTTCGTGATCTCAGCGGCATTGGTTCAACACAAGCTAGCTCTGGACCGGTTTCGACATTAGGTGTTTCATCAGCAGCAGAGTCAGGCTCGCTTGAGCTAATGCTGGTGAACTGTCAGAATGTTATGGGCAAGGACCCCTCTCTGTTAGATGAGTCCCTGTTCGATGCAAACTTATACAGTACACAACACAGATCATTGGTACGATTGTGGTGACTCATATTGCTATGAACAATAATAATCTACGCCTCGAGTTTCCTGGCTGGCTGCTGGCTGGCCTCCTCTCCACCACCCCCAACAATAGCTCTGCTGATGGTGGCTGCTGCGGGTTGCACGGGAGTTTTCCGTGTGACAAATAAAACGTTGAATTGAATTGAAACGGCGGAAGAAGACGTCCCGAAGACAAAAATAATCATTCAATAATATTACAACAATAATAGAAAATAATAAAAATAATACAATAATATAAGTAATAATACAATAATAATATAAAATAATGATACAATATTACTATTCTAATGAGCCAAAAATCGCTGTTTGTGTGTCCCGCGCGTGACGTCACTCCACATGAGCCCCCCCCCCCCTCGTCATGAATATTCATGAGCGGGTGGATTTTTACACTCACTCAGAAGGTCGAGCGGAAACCATTTTTTTCACAAATTCGCTTTAAGCTTGACGTTTCTTTATTGAAAGTGAATCTAATAAATAATTCTACGCGGCAACAAATTGGATTTGGTGTCTTTATTTCCTCAGCACTTGAGACAAAAGGTAAGTCTAATTTATGCTTCTACATTATGGTAAAATATACATTTCTCCAGATATTGTATCGATTTACAATTAATTTCAACCCCAGCGACCGAAAGCAGAAGAGAATAAAGTATCAGGGCAGTGAATTTGAACAAATTGAAAGTCAGTTATATACAGTGCTACAGTGACATGAAGTGAGGTGTTTTATGACATATTTTGTGCAAGATTCACTGTCATTAAATTTCCACGAGATACAATTAAATATTACAGCTTCCGTTCTAGGACGGGCAAAGAAGCTAGTAAAAAAATAATACAAAATAATACAAAATAATAATACAAAATAATAGTACAAAATAATAATACAATAATAATACAGTAATAATACAAAATAATAATATAATAATACAAAATTATGATACAAAATACTAATACTAAATAATGATACAAAATAATTATACAAAATAATATAACAATAATAATACAACATAATTATACAAAATAATTATACAAAATAATAAAAATAATAATATAACAATAATAATACAAAATAATAATACAAAATAATAGAAGAACACTAATAATGGATAGTGACCGCGAGGAGGTGTGAGTGATGAATACAGAAGAACGGCCACGGCTAAGTCAACGTCGCTCTAACTCTCTAACTCTCCAACTCTCCAACTCTCCCATTTGTGCTCCTCTGAACGCAATTCCTTCCCCAACACTTTAATTCCTAGGGAAGATATTTGTTTTAAACCTCACGACACAGATTATCCTGGCATTATTTAATGATATACATTAAACCAGATGTACTCTGCGCGCTCCGAGCAGAGGAAGGATCGTGATGACCCTGACAGCTGCCTCTGGGGTTTCCATTGCTGATGAAATCGAACGCTTGCGTGAATTTTATCCACATCGAGCGCCTATCACTCGAGACGCCCTGGGACATAGCCGAGAAAACGGTGACAGCGAACGGAAGGATGATGTCGTCGACACCAGGCGTTGAGGAATGAGTGAGAGCAGCCAGAGAGGAGCACGTGGGGGGCATCACGGAAGAGCTGTCGGGGAGGGGCTGGGAATGAGTGGAGGGGCGAGGGAGCAGGGGAATTGGCGATAGAGGCGAGGCTTCAAGAGGGGAGCGCAAGGGGGTTAAGGAGGGGGGCTGCTTCGTGTGCAGGGGAAGTTTTTAACAGAGCTGGAGCACGTGATGATGCTGATGATGCTGCTGCTGATGATGATGATGGGCACGATGCTGATGGTGAACAAGATGGTTAAGGGTAAAACTAACAACTATTTATTTTATTTTACCAGGCAAGGTCCACTGAGCTACACAGCTCTTTTCGAGAAGCGACCTGCCACTCACAAATGACAGTTCAACGAAGTGGCTCGTCATCATCATCATCACGGGGACATTCACAGCAGCAGCCAAATGCTCTAAATAAAGATAAAGGTAGAGGAGCGTTCAGTCGTGAGGACTCTCTCAGGGTGAAGGGCAAGGGACCGGGCAGTCGCTCTGCACACTCCACGTGCACGCGAACACACACACACACAAAGACACAGATCCCCCGTGTAGCTTTCAAAGATTGTAAGGCCAAGAGCTGTTAACTAGTAGCGCACCCGGGGGTGGTGTGATGGGTAGCACCACGCCCGACCGCCTTTGTCTCCCCGGTGCCGATCGTTCTCACACCGCACCAGCTAAAGCTGAGTCGGCCTACGGGAAGCCCATCATCGGTTGAGATATTCTCCACTGACGTTGTTGGTAGTGAGCGGGAAACGAACTCGGGTCCTCTGGTTCGTAGCCCTGTGCGCTAATTACTGCGCCACCGCTCCCCACGCACTGCACGTGCACTTGAGCACACGCACATGTACACACACGTATATACACACACGTACACGCACACGTGTACAACGCACACGCGTGTACACGCACACACACGTGGACACACACATAATCACGTGTGTACACGCACACACGTGTGTATACGCGTACACGCACACACGTGTACATACACGCGTGTACACGCACACACACGCGCACTCACCCCATTTCCCCCGCGCCAAATACCAACCCGAGCCCTACCGCGTGCGCGCTCCCCTCGAGTCCTCACCTCTCAGCGCCCCCCTCGCTGCCCCTCCTCCTCCTCTCTCCCCCTCGTCCCCCCCTCGTCCCCCCCTCTCTCACCCTCGCAACCTCTCCCTCGCTCCCCTCTCCCCGTGTCTCCCTTCTCCCCTTCTCTCATCTTTTCCCCACTCTCACCACCTCTTCCTCCTCCACCGCATCTCACGCGTGTCCACCCCCACCCCTCCGCAAGCACTCGCCGAGAGCCGTGTGGGCTGACGGGATGAGTAGAGAAATAAAACCACGTCGTATCACGTGGAGACATACATACGGGAAGAGAATTGAGCTGTCCTCTCAACAGCGGCGCTCTACAGCGTTGTGTCGAGGTTTGTTGTGTCGAGGGTTGTGTTCAGCCGTAGCCCGTAATCGTTTTGGGGGGCACACCCACACTTCACCCCACCACCGCACGCGACCCGCCGATCCAGTAAATGGAGTGAGCCCCAGCAACACCGAGGCATGGGGCCGCCACGGTGGCCAGGAGATGTTAACTACCTCGCCTGGTATACAGGAGGTCGTGGGTTCGATCCCGACCCTGACGCCTGCTGCTGTATATATGGAGTTTGCGTGTTCGCGTGGATTTGTCTCCGAATAGCTGCCGAAGAATCAACACTCGTTAAGAGTAATTTGGCTGATAAACATTTCCACGTGATAAGCCACTTCGTTGAGCTATCATTTGTGATGGCCACGTCGCTTCTGAAAAACAGAGCTACATGGCTCAGTGGGGCCAGACCTGGAAAAAAAATATTAAAATGGACAGAGTTCCAGACGGCTGCAGAAGCGCATCTGAAAGCGTGCGATGCGGTGATGGCCCAAAGCCGCTGCTGTTGCTGCGAGGACGCCCGGAGTTTGCGTGATGATGGTTTATGCTCCTTGACGAGGTCAGCGACCACCACCACCGCGTCTCAGTTCGGGTTGGTGGATCACACACACAGAGATGTCGTGAAACTCCCTTCCCGTGGGCGTCGCCGTACCCTGGCTCCCCAGGAGAAGGCGGTACAGCAAGTTAACTAATCGCCATCTGTGTCTATCTGTACGGGGGAAAGAGCGTTGTCCCCTCGCGCAAGGCGTGGGTTTTTTTCTGGGTGCTCGGGTTTCCTCCCACTTGTATACAATAGTTAATTGTGATTATCGTAAATACTCATCGTGCATTGTGACGCAGTGTGGCTCTCCTGGTGAACGAGTAGAACGTTTACACGCGTCGCCTTTAATGCTGTGAACATTTCTAAATGTACTGCGACCGTTTTTTTTTAAATCGCCATTGGACGACCGATAATGCAACCAAAAAAACCCCTCCGAATGTAACAACCCGAGCGAGTCCTGCGAGTTTACTCCTCAACGCTGCCCACAGCCCTCCTCCTCCTTCGTATCTCCCCCCCACATCCCCCTCCTGCTATTCCCACTTTCGTCTGCCATCACTCCGGGTTTCGGAAACCACAACAGGGCTTTCCTGCTGATGTCATGTTTCCATCGCTGGCTGGAGCACCACGAGGCCCGGGCACTTGCGGCAAGCCCCTCCACACAGACAAAGCCGACCGAGCAAATAAACTCTCCTTGTTCTCGGTGGAGCGATCCTCGGCCGAAAATGAAAATGCATTTTCAATCTCGCCCAGGATGTGACCTCTGCGCACGTGGCGCCGTGAGCGAGATATCTGCGGAGCGGACGCGGCGAAGGGCCACAGCCGCTGGCAGGCGGCATGTGGGGGAGGGGGGGAGGGGCTGCTTCGATCTCCCAGCGCGCCAGTTGAAATATTGGTGAACATTTATTAAATCTTCCCCACACCTCCACTCCCCATCTCCGAGTGCGGTGGGGTAAAGTTGAGGTATACGTGTCTCGGGGCCCCACGGTGGCGAGAAGTGAACTACCTCGCCTGGTATGCGGGAGGTATTGGGTTCGGCCCTGACGCCTGCTGTGTATTTGTAGTTTGCGTTTTGAGTATATGGTTGCTATAAATCTCCACATGATGATACACCGATTTGCCGGAATCGAACTCACGACCTCCTGTATACCAGGCGAGGGAGTTAACATCTCCTCGCCACCGTGGCGTTCCCCGAGATCCATTTCTGACCAAGACCAACGTCAGTGGCGAGTGATATCAGAACTGGTCCATATGCGTACCCTCGTCCATAGTGGTGAAGTATGGTCAGACAACTCCCATGGGGAGGCCTTCACCCAGCAATCCACCTTCGATGAACACGGTTGGCTACGTATGGTGCGAAAGACGTCCAACATACATACACCATTCATACATACAACATACATACAACATTCATACATACAACATACATACAACATTCATACATACAACATACATACAACATACATACAACATGCATACAACATTCATACATACAACATACATACAACATTCATACATACAACATACATACAACATTCATACATACAACATACATACAACATACATACAACATTGATACATACAAAATACATACAACATACGTACAACATAATACGATGACGCATCGACGATGGTTGTTGCTCATGATGTGTGATCTGGCTGGCGGCTTGACTACGCCTCCTTGAATTCACATCACACACTATTATCCCCTGCTGTCCGATAAAATAGATACCGCTTTGTGAGAGGTCAACGGGGGTTGTCTCTGGAGAGACTGGGTCTTGGTCGTAGGAATGTGGAATTGCCAACATTGGCTCAGGCTGTCCAATGGAGAGGCACAGCGTAGCGTTGCTCGTTGATACGAGCTGCTTGGTTTATCGGCCTCCTGGGGCTGGCGATGGTGATGATGGCGGTGATATTGGTGATGGTGGTGATGGTGGTGATGATGGTGGTAATGATGGTGATGGTGGTGGTGATGATGGTGGCGGTGGTGATGGTGGTGATGATGGTGGTGGTGATGGTGGTGATGGTGGTGGTGATGGTGGTGATGATGGTGGTGATGATGGTGGTGATGGTGGTGATGATGGTGATGGTGGTGGTGATGGTGATGATGATGGTGGTGATGGTGGTGGTGATGGTGGTAGTGGTGATGGTGGTGATGGTGGTGATGGTGGTGGTGATATCGAGCCACATAGCTCTTTGGAACGCGTGGACACAAAAAGTAATCATGAGCGTCATTCTGGAGAAGCAAACTAACAGCATAAACAGGCAGACAATGTTACTCTCACATATCATGTCCCTCCACGTAAACACAACGACAAGAATTTTGTACACATCCCATCAGACACGCGATCTACTGGGAGTGCGTAATTTCAGCAGCGTTGGTTTAACACAAGATACAAAAAAATACTGTGGACCGGTTTCGCCATTCAGTGACCCATCAGCAGTCAGGCTCGCTTGAGCCAGTGCTGCTAAACTGACATATGTTTTGGACAAGGACTGGGTTTGACATTCAGTGACTCATAAGCAGTCAGGCTCGCTTGAGCCAATGATGGTGATGCCTGCAAGATGTTATGGGCAAGGACCCCCTCTCCGTCAGAAACGGGTCCTATTTATGGAATATCAGTTGCCTGCAATGTTCGCATTTCCACGTGCTCTCAAAGCACCGCATTGTAACCCGGCGAGACGGAGGTAAGGGGGGGGGGTAGAGTCGATGGGGCTGTCGTCTGCTGCTGGCCGCTGCCGCTGCCCGTGATGAAGAATAATGAGGCCGTGAAGCGATTAGCGCGCGCTCAGTGTTCAATCCGCATTTTCAGGAAACCTATTTTTGAAAGGTTGGGAGGGAGGGGTGTGGGTGATTTTGGGTGGGGTGGGTGGTTGGGGTTGGTGGTTGTTGGTGCGGTGGGTGGTTGTGGGTAGCTCTTTGAGGAATTCCTACCGACCGCCAGCCCCCCCCCCGCGCTATTAAAAAGAGAGACGCACACGGGCACCTGCGCTGCTGTTGCTGCAGGAGCAGCAGTGGCTCGAGACTTCCTGAAACACGAGGCCACAATCCGCGTGTTGTGCGGCGGGCGGAGGTAATGATGATGGTGGTAGTGCTGTATATGGTGGTCGTGTGGTTGTGTTGGTGGCGGCGCGTGTGTTTTCGCCCCGCCAGGTGCGTCTGGCCCACGGAGAGGGCCGGGCGGGCGGGGGGGGGGGGGTTACCCGGCGCGGCCCACAATGGCCTAATTGTGAATTGTGCTGCGCGACCTCGCTGTACGGCTCGTGGTTGTTGTGAGATCACGACCAAGGTGCTGGCTGGCTGGCAAGAGCAGGTGGTGTGTGCGGTGTGTGTGGTGTGTGGGTGGTGTGTGGATGGTGTGGTGTGTGTGGTGTGTGTGTGGTGTGTGGGTGGGTGATGGGTGGTGTGGTTTCTGGGTGGTGTGTGTGTGGTGTGTGGGTGGTGTGTGGTGTGTAGCCGCCGGGGAGCGCGGTGGCGTTAGTGGTTAGCGTCGATGCCCTACGAACCCGGTCCACCCGAGTTCGATTCCCGCTCGTGGCCACCAAACACCGGTGACGACGATCTGAACCCGGTGTTGTGCCTCACCCTGAGGTCGACTCAGCCTCTAATGAGTACCTGGTGCGATGCGTAAACATCGCCACTGGGGTCGACAAATGCGGCCGGGCGTGGCGCTGGTCACCCAACCCCCCCCCCCCCCCTCGTGTGCCGTGCCGGCCTTCATAGCTTGCCATTCGCTAACAGCACTTGCCCCAACAATCTGTTAAATACTATACGGGGGATCTTTGTCTTTGTAGCCGCCGGGGTGAATGCCTCCCATCCACCCTCCCTCTCCTGACCGACCCACCGACACGACATACCAACAATATCGAGTTGTGTTTTTGAAAGGCGCGCTCGCTCCGTTAATTATTTATTATTGCCTTTTTCTTTTTTACTCCGACAATTTTTGCGAGTTGATTCCTGCACGCTACACGCCCTTTCTGTGGCGAAACAGACGCCCGGCTTCAGGAACCACCACCATCACCACTACGACCACCACCACTACGGCCACCACCACCTCGGCCACCACCACGGCCACCATCACTACGGCCACCACCACCTCGGCCACCACCACGGCCACCACCACCTCGGCCACCAACACGGCCACCACCACTACGGCCACCACCTCGGCCACCACCACGGCCACCACCACTACGGCCACCACCACCTCGGCCACCACCACCACCTCGGCCACCACTACGGCCACCACCACCTCGGCCACCACCACGGCCTCCACCACTACGGCCACCACCACCTCCGCCACCACCATCTCAGCCACCACCACGGCCACCACCACCTCGGCCACCACCACGGCCACCACCACCTCGGCCACTACCACGGCCACCACCCCCACTACGGCCACCACCACCACGGCCACCACCACAATGGCCACCACGGCCACCACCACCAGCACGGCCACCACCACAATGGCCACCACCACAATGGCCACCACCACCACGGCCACCACCACCTCGGCCACCACCACCACGGCCACCACCACCACAGCCACCACAACGGCCACCACCACCACGGCCACCACCACAATGGCCACCACCACCACGGCCACCACCACCACGGCCACCACCACCACGGCCACCACCACCACGGCCACCACCACCACGGCCACCACCACGGCCACCACCACCACTACAGCCACCACAACGACCACCCCCCGCCCCACTGCCTGTGGAAGCGGGGAGCTGCGCCCTGCGTGTGCGTCACCAGTTTGTATTCCGATCGTCCCGGTGCGTGACAGTCACGCAGATATTTGCATGTGTGTATGTTTAACTTCTTTCGCATCGTACATAGTCAACCGTGCGAATCGGAGGTGCGCAAAAAACTGTTGTAAAGAAATGAGTTTTCAATGTAGATGATTTCAACGTGCATAGATGCAGTGGCTTACTAATTATTGTCAGAACTGGACTGTCGCCAAAAGTAAGTGAAATGTCGAGTTTAAAGGGATGGGTGTTGTTGTGACCGGGCTCAAGCCATCAACTCGCTAATTCTGAGTGGACGAAGCCGGAGTCAACCCCAGGCTCAGTGGAACCCTCTGGAGTCAAACCCCAAACCACTTCTCACGCCATGACTCACTGCTTGCCGGTGCGATACAACTCTTTAGTACCAAGAGTGGCGAGTGATGTCATAACCAGAACCCACTCACCGTCCGCCCCACAAAGACAAAGATCCCCCGTATAGCCTCGGGGAAGCTTAGGGCAGGGTCGGATAATCTTCACTGGTGTTGGCCATGAACGAGAATCGAACTCGGGTCGCCAGGTTCGTAGCGCAGTGCGCTAACCGCTGCACTACCCCACACAGATGCATACACAGAGATACATACACATAGAGATACATACAGAGATACAACTGTATGTATTGTGTGTGTGTACTGTGTGTGTACTATGTATGTACTGTGTGTGTACTGTGTGTGTGTACTGTGTGTATGTACTGTGTGTGTGCTGTGTGTGTACTGTGTGTGTGTACTGTGTATGTACTGTGTGTGTACTGTGTGTGTACTGTGTGTGTGTGTGTGTGCTGTGTGTGTACTGTGTGTGTGTACTGTGTGTTCTACTCGGCAGACAGCTGTCTCCTCGTACGGTTTCACTTTGTGCGCGCTGTTTAATTTGGAAGGCGTCTGCTACTACATCTGCTACTACATCTGCTACTACATCTACTACTTAGCCTGTTATTGGGATAGAATTGTCTTCTGCTTTTTAAAGAAGATTAATGTAAGAGCCTTCTAGCTCAAACGAGCCATGGGGCAACACTCATCTCTGTTAGCAGTCCTGAACGAGGTGCGGAAATTCCACATTCCCATGCCGGGGGCTACAGTCATTGCATAGAACAACCAACTGTCAACTGCCCACAAAGTGGTACGTATTTTATTCACCAGGAAAGGATGATGAGGAAGAGCTTCATTTGTCGCTGATTATTTTGCCGTGTGCCTGGGCAGACTGGCCATAATTGATAGCTTAAACGAAGTGAATTGCCATCACGTGGACATTTACAGCAGCCGAATACTCTAAACGCGTGGTGTTGATTCTAAATGTGGAGCGAAAAAACCCGGAGAGACCCGGAGAAAAATCCGCGTGACCACAGGGGGAGAGAGAGAGACACGCACACTCCAAATATACAGGAGGAATTAGGGTCGGGATCGACTTTGTGTTGTGTATTATAGAGTGCGGCCGATGGGCACCACGGTGGCTAGGAGGTGTTAACTCCATCGCCTGGTATACAGGAGGTTGTGGGTTCGATCCCAACCCTGACGCCTCCTGTATATTTGGAGTTTGCGTGTCTCTCTCTCCCCGTAGTCGCGTGGATTTTTCTCCGGGTCCTCCGGTTTTTTCCCCTTCACCCCGCCTCGGCATGGGAATGTGGAATTTCTATACCTTTGCACAGGACGAGAAAATGAACAAAGGAGCACCTGACCCACTGCTCCGTCCCCCACGTGTCGAGTCTGGTGAATGTCCGCGGCTGCTGCTTTTTGATGTGTAATGAATGAACCCCACGGCTCCCGATGGAATCTCACACCCCCCCCGTACACACCCCGTAGACCCCCCGTACACCCCCCACCCCCCGCTCCCTAGAAATGCTTTCACGGGGCACAGTCCCTTTCATCGTTCCCGCATTAAAACTTTTCGGGCCTTGCGATGTATTTGCGTTTTTTTCCCTTCATCATCTTTTTAAGCCGACCGTGATATCGCCAATTCAATAACAGTGGGACATGTTCCCAGGGCAGACGGCAGCTCCACGCGCTCCCCCCTCGCGCCATCGCGGGTCCCGCTGTGTCCGACTGATTCCTCGCGGACCCTGCAGCGGGCCGTGACCCCGGATCATTCACCGCTCAGCGAAACATTTTTTTTATCCCTTCTCGCTCTGTCTCCACCCCCCACCCCCCCCCCCTTTTTTACCCAACAAGTCGCCGTGTTTGCGCGATCTCCCGGCACGGAATGTGACAGCTCTTCCAGTTGCGCGAGGGGTATTTTATTTTCGTGATCCGACGCGGGACCGCCTGTGCCGCAGCCGCCAGAGGCAGCGCCGGGGAGAGACCCCCTGGGCGGGAGCTTTTCTCAGCCGTGCGCGATACAAACCCCGAGCTCTCTCGAGAGCGCACGATCGGGCAGATAAACTGCGGCTAAAACCCTCTCATTCCGTTTCATTAATTTGTAAATGTCCCCAGCCTGTGTGCGTGTCAATGTTCTTCTCCGAACCGTTTGCTCGCCGTGCGGCGAGCACTTTGCTCGGAGCGCCGCGTGCGCCATCACAATCCTCCCCCCGTGTGTGGATCGCTGACAGTTCAGCAGTAGTTCTGTGACAGCTTCTTCCCTGGGCCGCTCTGTGACACGGCGCAACCTTCCGCTGCTCGCCCTGGGAGTGGGGACTTCTCGACGATCGCTCATCCTCTCCCCCGCGGTCTGGACCCCCCCCCCTCTCCTCCTCCCCCCTCCTCCTCCCCCAGTCGTCCGTGCTGTGGACTCCCCGGCCCCGTCCGAGTCCAGGCGCAGGACCTCCTCGTCTCCTCTGAATAAGCAGTCCCCACTAATTCGTTAACCCGCGACGCAAATGCGATTTGTGTTGCGTCATTCCTTAGTAACTTCTTGGCTTTGCAATAAGGCGCTTTGCATATTTATTAATTCGATCAAATGTAAACGAATTATGAATTATAATCGACACAATTTACCACACTCATCTGTTAATCGGGGCCGACCGGCACCATCGCGTTACACGTGACAACGCGACCGCGTGTCCCACCACGTGGCCACCGACCCGCCCTGGCGCGGCTGGCCAACACGATCCCCGCTCGATTGGACACGCGGGGGTAGGGAGGGAGAGGAGGGGGTCAAATCGTGGTCGACTCTGACCGGACGAGGTCAAGAGGAGAGTTGTGATCCCTCCCACGGGGTTGACCGAGCCCGCTGCGCTTCAGGAGCCGACTTCAAGATCAGCTGCTGATCACGCCGAGAGGGCTTCAGCAGAGACAGAGAACGAGTTGGCTATTCCTCCTTCTCCTCCTCCTCCCCCCTCCTGCATTGAATGTGATTTGCGATATGGTCCATGGACGTCGTTAGTTCAATTCGAGGCATGAATCGGTAGAGCTGCCGCTCGATGCATGCGGGCTGCGTCATCACGACGAGCAGCGCCGCCCTGCGGCACGCGCCGTGTGTGGGGGGGGGGGCGCGAGTGGAGTGTAGCGCTACGAACACGGCAGCCCAGGTTCGATTCCCGCTCACGGCCAGCACCAGTGATGATTATTTGCACCGGTCCTGGACCTCCCCTAGGTCCACTCAGCCTCAAATGAATACCCGGCGCGGTGTGTAAACATCGCCACTAGGGACACAAAGGCGTCGTGCTGGCCACCCACTCCCTCGTGTATCGTGACGGCCTTCATAGGTGCTACTCGCTAACAGCAGCGCTTGCCTCATCAGTCTGTTGAGGCTACACGGGGGACATTTGTCGTTGTGGGTCACCGCGTGCTTTGCTCCGCGTGTGCCAATCCGCACTCCTGGGTCACGTCTCGCCAACGAGACGTTTACATCTCCGGAGATTTCCCGTGCGAAATGGGTCCACGGATTCACGAATCACCGCACCTCCTGCGAGGCTGTTTCTCGCCCCGTGCCGCGTTGGGGCGACGGCGACCGCAGGGTGGCCCGCGAGTACCAGAACACTCGCCCCCCACCCACCACCACCACCGCGTGTGGATCGGAGGCTATCGCTGGGACCTCAGCGATAGCTCCGTGACATCATCTTCCGGGGGCCGCTCTGTGACACGGCGCCAACTTGTTCGCTGCTCGTGGAAACCTCTCGACGGTCGCTCCTCACCCTCCTCTGCTGCACCCCCCCCCCCGGCCCCCGAACGATTCGGACCTCTTCCTCCCCCCCCCGCCCCAGTCGGTTCTCGGCACGCCCGCTGCGCAGCGCTCACACCAGCGCGCCACATTCCGTCCGCGCATTCATCCGCGCGAACGGCCAAGTATATCCATTTGTACCATTTGTGCCGATGGACATGGAGCCCTGGCCCCTGCGTCTGTCTGTCTGTGCGTGTCTGCGTGTGTGTCTTTGTGTGTCTGCGTGTGTCTGTGTGTGTGTCTGCGTGTGTCTGCGTGTGTCTGTGTGTGCGGTGTGGTGCGGGTAGGGGAGCGTTCGCGCAGTGGTTGGCGCGCTGCGCCACGAACTCGGAGACCCGAGTTCGATTCTCGCTCGCGGCCACCACCAGTGACGATTATTCGAATCGGTTATGGGCCTCCACGAGGTCTACTCAGCCTCAAATGAGTATCTAGTGCGGTGTTTAAACATCGCCACTAGGTAGACAGAGGCGGCCGTGCGTGGTGCTGACCACCCACTCCCTCTTGTGCCTTACCGGCCCTTATTGGTGCTACTCGTTAACAGCACCAGATACTAATTTGAGGCTGAGTCGACCTAAAAAATGCGCAGAACCAGTTCAGATAATCGTCACCGACGTTGGACGTGAGCAGGAATCTAACTCGGGTGGCGGGTTCGGAGCGCAAGCGCGTCAGCCATGGCGCTACCGCTCCCCACAGTGGCACCACGCAGATGCCTTGCTCAGGGTGAGCATTGGGCCGACACGCGTGTGTGGGTGACGCGTGACTGTGGGTGACACGTGACTGTGTGTGTGGGTGACTTGTGACTGTGTGTGACACGTGACTGCGCTGGGCGTGCTGCGGCAAGACCGCTCAAGGGGGCTCGTGTGTGTGTGTGGCAGCCGCGTGGCCTATTTACTGCTGGATAGATCCCTCCCCAAGCTGTCACTGTGGAGCGCCATGGTGGCGAGATGTTAACTACCTCGCCTGGTATACAGCAGGAGATGGGTTCGATCCTGACCCTGACGCCTGCTGCTGTATATTTGGAGTTTGCGTCTCTCCCTTCCCGTGGTCGCGTGGATTTTTCGCCGAGTCCTCCGGTTTTTCCCTCCACATTTATAAACATTTAGAATGACGCGTTTAGAGATTTTGGCTGCTGTAAATGTCCACGTGATGATGATAAGTCACTTCGTTGAACCACCATTTGTGGCCAGGTCGCTTCTGAAAAACGAGCTATACAGCCCACTGGTGCCTTACCTGGTAAAATTAAAATTAGCGACAGCCAGCAGTTTTTCACCTTCTCGTAATCCGGCGATGTTGATAATTTCGCCTGCACGCCCGGCCCCGTTCGTCCGCGTGGTCACAGCGCGCGTCACCTTCCAGGCAGGCTGCTGCAGTGGATTGCCTTTTGCAGAAAGCCACCGATAAATTTTGATAACTTAAAAAAATAATTCGGAGCAAATATCAGCGCGAAATCCATTTCTACCACCACCACCGTCACCAAAGATCCCCCAGTGCAGCCTCCAAAGACTTTTGGGGCAAGTACTGTTAGCGAGGAGCACCTATGGATGGCCAACACTACGCACGACCACCTTTGTCTCCCCAGTGGCGATGTTTACACACCGCACCAGGCACTCATATGAGGCTGAGTCGACCTCGGGGAGGCCCAGAACCGGTTCAGATAATCGTCACCGGTGTTGGTGGTCGTGAGCAGAGAATCGAACTCCGGTCGCCGGGTTCGTAGCGCAGCGCGCCAACTGCTACACCACCGTACCCCACCACCACCACTGCCACCACCTCTGCCACCACCACCGCCACGTGGCGCGCTCGGCGGGAGTCTCGGCGAGAGGCACGATGTGCCACCCACCCCGCCCCCCTCGGTATAATTCCACACCCGCCCCCTCCCTTCAGCCCCCTCCCAAACCCCCCTCCCCCGCTGGCCCCTGCCCCTCAGCCCCCCTACCCCCACCCACCCACCCCATAGCCCGGCGCCTGGGCTCCCCGCCGGCCAGTGGGCTTCGGGCGCAGTTGCACCGCCTGCGCACTCGGTAGGCAGCGCGTGTCCTGCACGCAGGGCATCGATTTAGCGGCTCAACGGGGACGAGCCACCGCCGCTTCGTAACGAAGTCGACAGTGGTATTTTATGTGGAGAGACGGGCTCCTGCCATGTGAATGTGGAATTTACACCACGGTGCTCGGGGCTGGAAAGAGGAGATCATGAGCGCAGCTGCGTTGGCTGAGCGAGGTGGAGACCACAAACCACGGACACGAACACCCATGGCACGATGAGGGCCCGTTTTTCTCGAATTAATGAATCATCCATTCCATGGCGAACCACCGCTGGACGATGGCCCAAAGACCGCATGAGCCATCATCTATACTCTGTTGGGTCTTTCGGTAAAGTCAGGTAGATAGGAAAATAAGAAAATAAGAAAAAATCACGACGTTTCGATCGCAGCACTAGCAATCGTCGTCAGGTGAAAAAATACAGTGGGCGGACTGCTGAGCCAGGAAGAAATTTGATTCCTTGCAAAAGGTTTCTATTTGGTGTCTGAACATGTTAACACCCGTTTCATTACCAGAAAGGGTAAAACGTCTTATTTTTTCACAATACTTCACCGTGTTTGGACAGCTCCGGCTGGGCCCATGCTGACCACGGCCGGAGGGGGGGGGGCGAGGATGGGGGGGGGTTCCTCCACGTTATTGGTCGCGACTGGGAATTGATCTCAGGTGACTGGGTTCACCGTGCAGTGCGCCCGCTGCGCCAGCCAGCTACCTTGGGTAAATAATTGACATCATCAACAATGGAAGAGGAGGAGGCAGGTGGTGATGGTGATGAGAGTGCGAGACAAGGGACGATCGTCGCGATTTCCCTCCGGTGCTGAGCCTTCGTCTGCGACTCCACCGCGGTTATTTGTCGACGATGAGAAGAAGACGACGAAGAAACGCAACGAAAAGTCGTCGACTTGGCGATCCGATCCGCTGCCCCGCGTAGCGACGGGCCTCGATGATGAATCAGCTTGGAACGGTGCCGCCGAGCGCGGTTCGCCAAGCGAGAAGAGGAAGCGACATTCTTCGGCTCTCCTGGTCAGGTAGGCCTCCGTGTCCCGCCACGTGTTTGTTTTTCAAAAAGCAAACCGAAAAAATGCATCGGAGCTGCAGAGAACACGTGTTTTTCCGCACGCCGCCCCCGGAACACCCTCACATCAATCCATCCAATGGAGCTGGCCGCAATGAAAGTCAAAGAGCGGCGCTGGGGAATCGATGAGAGGGGGTGGCCGTGCGCTCCTGTCGGGGCGCTGAGGCTCGCACCAATGAGACTGCCCGCCCCGAGTTCCAATGCGGGGTTTGGCCGCTCAGCGATCAACAAAATCCGGGGTTGTCAATGCGGCGAGGCGGTGTTGATGAGTCTCTGTCGGGTCACCCGTTGGTTTTTCACTTCACGTGGCCAGGTCCCAGCGCTGGGGGCTTCTCCCCGCAGCAGCAGCAGCACGCCACAGGCCGAGCGAAGGGGGCTTCAAAACTTGCGGCTATTCTCTGACACTAAAATTGTGAAATTAATAAAAACATGTATTTTTTGTTTACCAATTTACAAAATGAGCTAAACATTTTTTTCCAAGTTAAACTAAAACTAAACTAAAGGAACTAAACTATTTTTTATTTTACAAGGTAAGGCCCACTCAGCTATCAGGTCTTTTTCAGAAGCGACCTGGCCACATATGATCGCTCAACGAAGTGGCTTATCACGTGGACATTTTTAGCAGCCAAGTATTATCAAATTCTCAACGCGTGATGTTGATTCTAAATGTGGAGGGAAAACCGGAGGACACGGAGAAAAATCCACGCGACCACGGGAAGAGAGAGAGAGAGACATACACACAAACTTCAAATATACAGCAGCAGGCATCAGGGTCTGGATCGGATCCACGACCACCTGCATACCAGGTGAAGGAGTTAACATCTCCTAGCCACCTTGACACAAGGTGGGTGGGGTGCGCTGGCTCGGAGACGTGGCGCTAATGGCGCGATTCAAATAAAATCTGAGGTTCTTTGAACTGAGAAATAAAAACATTCAACACAAAAAAGCACAAACCCCTCCGTTGTGGAGAAGGAATTCGCGTGAGCGCAGCCGCCGTCACCCCGGAGCGGTGGGGGGGGAGCCACCGCAGAAGCCGCCCGGCGGCCGCGGCACGGCCCCAGGCGCGGTGAGGACACGGGGTGGCCCTCTCTGGGGAAGGAAAGGGGCCACCCATGTGAGCGACGAGAGGCTGAAGGGATAGAGAGGGATAGAGAGGGAGAGCTGGGAGAGCTGGGAGAGGGGAGGCAGCGGCAGGAGCTGCTGAGTGCGCAGCGGCAGGAGCTGCTGAGTGCGCAGCTCCTGCCGCGTTCGGAGCGCGTCGCGGGTCACCCCGCCACCGCTCCCCGCTCGCCCTGCGCAATCACAGCGGCGTAGCTATCGAGTGTGCAGGCGGTGCAACTGCGCCCAGGCGTCTGCGGGGTCGGAGAGGCCCAAGCGTCGCGCTACGAATAGGGGACATTGGACAGGGGGGGGGGGGGGTGGTGGTGGGGTTCTCATTGATATCCTTGCACCAGTGGGGGGCGTGTCACCCACGCGGTGCCACGGAGCGGAGTGGCACGGGGAAGGTGCCCGGGGGAGTGGCTCGCGAGATATCCGAGTGCTGAGCGGCCGCTGCTGATTGCCGCGAGGGCTGCGCTGGTCTCGCAAGGGCAGCGCGCTGATGATGGCCTCTGCCTGGTTACGCATCTTCCTGAGTTGACTAAATTTCAACTCCCGGGGGTTCGCATCGCCTCGATCGTCGGTAGCCAAATCATCTAAACGCGTGGTGTTGATTCTACATGTGGAGGGGAAACCCGGAGGGGAAAAATCCACGCGACCACGGGGAGAACAAAACATGCGAATTGAAAAAATATACAACACCCGTCAGGGTCGGGATCGAACCCATTGGGCTCACGGCTCGCCTGGAAGCGCATCCAGGCGAGCCGTGGGCTCGCTTGGAACTTCGTCTCGTCAGCAGTGCCAGGCCCGCCCGAATCGACGCCGGTGAACCGCCAGATGTCACGCGACAAGGACCGCCCCCCCTCTCTCTCCCGTCAAGACATCAAATCAAATGACCACCACTGATGCTGAGGCCACCACGCGTGTCGCTGCTGGTGCAGAGTGAGCTTGGGCTCGTGCGTTCCGTGGGAGCCGGTGGGCTGTGTGGGGCGAGGCGTGCGTAACCCGCCTCGTTCAAGAGTAGTTCTATGGTATCTACTTACAACCCGCACTGAAGCAGCGTGGTGAGGTTTGGGCAAAGGACACCCCGTGACTGACACAGCGCGGGGAAACTGTTGTGATCCAGCAGTGGATTGTCCAAGGGCTATGAACTGGTACGAGATCTCCGTACATTTCTCCCTCTAGAGATGGTTTCATACAGAGAGCACACACGCCCAGAGCCAAGGCGACTGGCGCGTATTGCATTGCAGTGCGCGATGCCTGCTCGTCACTAACGGTGCGATTTAAGACTCCTCATGAACATAAAACAACAACAACAACAGTCTTCAATTTACAAATGTAACACGGCCTCTTGGTGAAATTGGTAATTGCAGGGCGTGTCTCAAACTTATTCTTTCACCGCATTTCTCTGGCCATCCCGTCGACGCATTATGCCCGAAGCGTCGCCTAGTCACGCGTGTGTGTGTGCGCGTGTGCATCATCTACCGGTCATCTCAATCAGCACCTGCTCGGTCTGTCCCGACACCTCCTGTCAGCAGCGAGCCCTCAAAGTGCACCTAGTCTGGCACAGGCGGCGTGGTGACATCACCGTCACTTCGTGGCGAATGGCGGTTGTGTTGGTATTGGACATCTGTGAAAAACATCGCTTTATAGCTCATCGGACTCCGTGTTATAAATGCATACTCTCATTTTGGTTTTATGGCTACGAGGGGAGGAGGGGGGTTATTTATTGAAGCAGCTAGCGCCGAGATTTGTTGCCGTACGACGAGGAGGAGGACTCGGCGAGCGAACGTGGAGTTGGCACGCCGCACCGGAGGAGTGGGTCCGGCCAAATCCAATATTGAAATAAATTAAAAAACCTCCAGGGCCACGTCTTAGCCCCCTGGACTCGATGATGATTGCCTCGCGGCTGAAACGCGCTCTTTGTGAGAGAATGTAGAAATTTTTAAAAAGAAGAAGAAGAAATTGGCAATTAAACGTATCCACACACAGATGCCCCCTGTGTGTCAGGTTGCACGCGGTACACGGCGCGCCTGCGATTTATGTAGCTGAGAATTTCACAAGCAACGCTTTGGCAAAGGCGAGAGGGCGGGGAATAACGCGGCGGCACAAAGTAGACGTGTGTCTGTGTGTGCCTGTGTGTGCCTGTGTGTGTGTGTGCCTGTGTGTGTCTATGTGTGTGTGTGATGTGTGTGTGTGCCTGTGTGTGTGTGTGATGTGGGGAGCGGTAAGTGTGGCGGTTAGCGCTACGCTGCGCTACACAGGGGATCTTTGTGATGTGTCGGGTCTGCGTGTGTAAACATCGCCACTAGGGAAACAAAGGCGGCCGGACGTGGTGTTGGCCACCCACCCCTTCGTGTGCCGTGCCGGATCTTTGTCGGTGTGTGATGTGGGGTGTGTGTGTGTATTTTATGCGGGGTGTGTGTGTGATGTGGTGCGTGTGTGTGTATTTGATGTCGGGTGTGTGTGTGTGTATTTGATGTCGTGTGTGTGTGTGTGTATTTGATGTGTGGTGTGTGTGTGTGATGTCGTGCGTGTGTGTGTATTTGATGTGTGGTGTGTGTGTGTGTGTGCTACTCACTAACAGCACTTGCCCACTACAGTCTGTTGGGGGAGGGGGGGGGGTCCCCAGCCCAGCAGCATCGCGTGAGGCGCCTCTCGCCCCGCGGTGTCCCCAGCAATGTTGAGAAACGGCGGCCGCGCTTTTGCGCAATAGACAAATGTTCACCGTGAAAGGCGCTCCACGTCCTTGCCCCCCCCCCCTACCCCCCCCCCCCCACACACAGAGCCGCCTTCATCTCCAGCCACCAATTAATTCGGAGACCAATTAACCCCCCCGCCCCCCCCTCGTCTGAGCGACTCTCTGTTCCGAACAGAGGCGTATGTTAGCAGCTCGCGCGACACCTTTAACGAGTCAACCTTTAACGAGTCAACCTTTAACGAGTCAATCTTTAACGAGTCAACCTTTAACGAGTCAATCTTTAACGAGTCAACCTTTAACGAGTCAATCTTTAACGAGTCAACCTTTAACGAGTCAACCTTTAACGAGTCAAACGTTGGTGGACTCGCCCACCCCTCCCTGCACGCCTCCCTGCTCCTCCTGGATGCCCGAGTTGAGATGGAGCAGCGGTGATGTTGCTGCTGATGATGCTGCTGCTGCTGCTGATGATGATGATGCTGCTGCTGATGATGATGATGAAGAGTTTCACGAGCGTGCGCAATAGCTTCTGGAGCAAGGCCACGTGCGTGACGTATGCCACGCAGCGGACTAGCTCTTAATCCCATTAATCATCATCACCATCACCACCACCGTCATCATCGCTATCTTCATGATCACCATTACCGCCATGATCATCATCACCGCCACAATCATCACTAGCATCATTGCAATCATCACCATCGTCAAAATTACCACCACCATCATCACCACCACAAAACACTATCATTATCAGCATCAAAAGCATGGTCGTCATCATCATCACCATCGTCAAGATTACCACCACCATCATCACTACCACCACCACCAAACATTATCATTATCAGCATCAAAAGCATGGTCGTCATCATCATCATCATTGACCAATCAATGTCATCAAGAGGCGATTCGATGTCTCGAGCTCGTGCGCCTTCTCTCGTCCGAGTGCTCCTCTCGTTGCCTCGCGCTGTCATTCCAAGCCTCGCCACGCTTCTGTGTGCACTTTTCGTTATCATCATCATTTTCAATCATCATAATAATGTTCATTCATCATCACAATCATCACCACCATTATAACCATCATGATCATCACCATAATAATGTACATCACCATCACCATCATCACCACCATCATTATCATTTTCAATTATCACCATCATAATGTTCAATCATCATCACCATCATCACCACCATCATTATCATAATTTTCAATCATCATTATCATCACCATCATTATCATAATAATGTTCAATCACCATCACCACCACCACCATCACCACCGTCATCATTATCATTCATCATCACAATCATCACCACCATTATAACCATCATGATCATCACCATAATAATGTACATCACCATCACCATCATCACCACCATCATTATCATTTTCAATTATCACCATCATAATGTTCAATCATCATCACCATCATCACCACCATCATTATCATTTTCAATCATCATTATCATCACCATCATTATCATAATAATGTTCAATCACCATCACCACCATCACCACCGTCATCATTATCATCAGAGCTGCACTCGTGGGATTATGTGGCCATCCCATGTCATAGATCATTATTGAGATGTGAGTGATTTTTTTTATTGTAAATATATTTTATTTTTAAAAATCATGATTTGTTATAAGTAGAGACATTTACTGTGATTCAACTGATAACGTAAGTTACATGCAAATCTATTTTGTTTTCTAAAATGAGAGACGTTGTGTTAAAGAGCGAAAACTGTACCTCCTAATAACGTGTAGCTGGGTGCGCCATTGCATAGCATCATCAGCATCCAGCAGTATCATCAACATCCAGCAGCATCATCAGCAGTATAATCAGCAGCATCAACATCATCGTCATCAGCAGCAGCATAATCGGTATCACAACCCACGCCTCAATGTGCGATCTCCACAAAATCTATCTCGACCTAGAACCCACAATCTGACGATGAGGGTCCTTGCCCATGAAGGCCTGGCCCCTCAATTGCTCAAGAGACACTGAATGTCGAAAGTGGTCCAGAGTTTGCTTGTGTTGAACCAACATCGTGCTGAAATGGAACAAGCAGCATGCGCCCTCTGTCGTTAATTGCTTCTTCAAGGTGCGCGCTCGCCCTACTTGTTGACGTGTCTGCGGTCACCGTGGGCACCGATTCGCTGACCCTCGACGTGCAAGGAGCAGACAATAGATTAAGGGCGCGCGCCTTAAAGCGTGCGCGCAGAAGCGCAGGTGATGTGCAACCCGGGGGACGGTCCGCCCACGGATAATCGAGAAACCCACCACCACGCGTCTGAGCACACGGCTTGCAACCGTGAGCACTTCTCTCAATGTCTCTCTGTCTCTCTCTGCCCCCGTCGCTCGGTGGCTGCAGGTTGCGACCATGACTACCGGGCCACGCGCCGCGCTCATCTCGGCGTTAGCGCTGGCCGCCGTGCTCTTGCCCACGTGTCGAGCCGGCGCTTACTACCGTGACAAGTACAAGCCGCAGGCCCAAGCGGCCCCGCTGGGGGCTGGGGCCGGCCTGAAGGCCGTGTCCTGGGACCACCAGGCGGGCGGCCTGGGCCTGGGCCTCCCGGCGCATTGGGATCAGCAGCCGCAGCACCAGTGGGAGCAGCCCGCCGCCGGGATGAAGGTGAGCCGGCGTCGCGCCCGCTAGGGGGTCACACGGATAATGATTGATGGGGGGGCGCTGCGGTGACGAGGAGATGTTAACTGCATCGCTTGGTATTCAGGGGGTCGTGGGTTCGATCTCGACCCTGACGCCTGTTTTTATTTGGAGTTTGCGGTGTCTTTCACCCCATGGTCACGTGGATTTTTCTCCGGGTCCTCTGTTTTTTTCCCCTCCACATATGGAATCAACGTCATACGTTTAGAGTATTAGGCTGCTATAAATGTCCACACAATAAACCACTGCGTTGGGCTATAATTTGTGCTAGCCAGGTCGCTTCTAAAAAAAAGCTGTATAGCTTTATACCTGGTAAAATAATAATGGTTTCGTTTTTAAAGATAACACATTTCTGGTAGGCTCGACACGCACATGTCGGGAGCTGGAAGCCCCTCCCTCTGTCCGTCAGCCCCACCCATTTTTACATAGCCGCGCCCACTCAAGCGCTAGCACCACTCACACAATCAATGGATTGGCTCCTTTTGACGTTGACCCCACCCACCAACTCGGGTAGCCCCGCCCATTGCCCACGTGATGAGTCAAGCACGATTAACCCAACCAATAATATATAACCATTATAATTTACATTAATACCCTGATTGGCTCACACTGACGACATCACATTTACCCCCTCTATTTAGAACCGAAACAGGAGGATGATTTCTCCACAACTCTGGCTGTCGCCTGATGATGCTGGTTTTAATTACTGGTCAATTTTGTAGTGGGTTTACTCTCCAACACACCGGTGGTGCTGAACTAGTAACGAATTGGCACGTTTTGTTTACGTGACAAACCTTACTGATTGGCGGTCGAGTGGTGGCGAGTTTAACGACACATTTATATTTATGGGATCAAACCCAAAAAAACCCTTTATTATGGATCACCATTCCTGTCACTCCCATGTCCTTGGCCCGGTCCGTGGCATCACGTCACGTCCCTTGCCAGTGATGTATCACGCAGCCGTCAATTGTCTAGTAATGTTCAAAAAAAGGTTTTTGGGTTAGATCGCGTTATTTATAAATGTGTCGCAACCCTCCACCACCCGACACGGCCAATCAGTAAAAAATGTGTCACGTTAACAAAACGCCAATTAGTTACTTCTTCAGCCCACTGGTGTGATTGAATAGTGAATCCACAACATTTAGAATTTATAATAACGCGATCTAACCCAAAAACATGTATTATGAATAATACTGGTCGCGAAAGTCTACATGTTTAACTGTCTAGAGATGCATTGGCATTCAAGCACTCTGTACGTCAAACTCGTGTCTATACAATCGTCTTCATCACCGGCCACGATATATCTATCCACTGCGGGATGAGGACCTCTCCAAGCCACCGCCGCCGTCATCCTTGCGACGATCCTGCGATGTCTAAGCAGCCCCACTTAACGTGCGTAATCCCTGAAAGTGGTGACTTTTGTTGCACGCTTTAACGAGAACCCGAGTCGCTCACCGAGCAAAGATCCCCGTTGTGTATCCGTACATCGCGCTCACATGCGGGAACTCATCATCCCCAGATGACCTCGGCTCAGTAAAGCGCTCGGTAAAGCAAGACATTTGGCGTGCTCTCAAGCACTCCCATCTGTATGCCGATTGCGCTGCCAGTCTCCTGTCACGAGTCGACAATGACGATGATTCATCACAACGGGCGTGGGTTCGCCACATCAAAGCGCTCTCTTCCCCACCAGTAGGGACCTGGTCCAACATCCCCGGCGTGCATGGCTCTCTCCATCAACGTGCCAACACGGAGATGCAGGATTCCTGCAGCAATAGAGGCCACCGGTGTTAAACAAAATCATCACTCGCCTTGAATGCATCCCCCGATCTTTGCGAGATCGTGGAAAAGAAGCAGGGGTCGAACGTCGGTTACGTCTTCGGACGGTGGTCGCAAGAGGCCTGCCAGGTGTTGAGAGGCGCGGGGCTGAGTGTTGTTCTCCTTGTGCTCAGCGCAAGGTCTGCGGTTGCCTCCCTCGCTGCGAGTGGAAATTAAATCGACGAACATCCCAATGCGGTGGCGGCACTCCTCTTGAAGCGGCGTGAACGAGACCCAGCGAGGCTTTTCTGGCTGCACAATCGGCATTATTATAATAAGTGTAAATTAATTAATAGTTATTAATAATTATTAATTGTTCTAATCGTGGCTGGGGATGGCTGAGGAAAAAGGATGCTCGTTCCTGAATCCCCCCTCCCCCCCCGAGTCAGCCCATCCGATGCGGCCGAGTTGCCGCATTCCCATCATTACGATGCATTCCATCACTCAAGCTGCCACAACTTGGATCTTTTCCTTGCATAAATCTGTTCCACTCTATAAATGCGCATTCACATTTAGCATGCACGAAAGCGCTCCTTGAATGTCATCAAAGTGTATCATGCTGATGGGAAAGTCTTCCCGTCGCAGTAAGAGCCAGCACAGCCTCACTCTATGGCAGCCGGGCTCCCGCGTGAGAATATTTGGCCGATGTCGTCGTGAGAAATTCAAGTCCAACGCTTTTCTGTGAATGATGAGGAAACCCACCACAAGTGGAAAATGCGTTCAGGCCACATTTTTGTTGTTGTTTTGTCCAACGTCTTTTCAGTTGGTGGCCTAAACAACAACACGGCTGCACGCTCAGCTCCGTTGAGCCGGTGGTCTCGACAAGGCTGAGGGCATCGTACATGCGATGCCCTCGGCACCATGACACGCACGCGAGGCAGGCGCATGCCCGTAAACCAGGGGTGTGGAGGCAGCGAGGGGTTGGTGGCTCCCAGCGCAAATGATGCGAAATTCCCTTACCGTGGGCATCGAGGTGGAGCCATTCCCTGGCTTTCAATGAGAAGGCGGCACAGCAAAAATGTGGACTCCGCCTGTTCCATCTGCATGGGATAGTGTTCAACCCTCGCACGCGTGGGTTCTATCAGGGGGCTTCGGTTTTCTCCCACGTGTATAAACACACGTTGATTGGCTGATAGCACTTTAATACAGAGAGGGCCACAGGGCCTAATCAATTGTTGGCACCGGCTCACTGGCTCATCATCGAGTGGCTGCTCTCCCACTTGTCTGCGGTTACTGGTGCCATCAGAGTTGTTCTCCCTCTATCTCTGCGCGAGAGCAAGCAAACATTGTTCGGCGGCGCAGTTTTATGATGATGGGAGCCGTGTCTCTGTGAACAGGGGGGCACCCACGTGCGTTATCAAACCTCCGTGGCGTGCACGGTGTCGTGCATGAGGAGGGAAGCTGGAGCAGGGGTGCGTGCAAGCGCACGCGAGACGCGCCGCGTTGCTTGCGCGTGGCTGCGCTGGGTGGACGCACGGAAGGGCACTGTGGAGCAGGAGGGCCTGGGTTTGATCCCGACCCTGATGCCTGCTTCATGTTTGGAGTTTTCCTGTCTCTCTCCCCGTGGTCGCGTGGATTTTTCACCGGGTCCTCCGTTTTTTCCCTCCACATTTAGAATCAACATTATACGTTTGATGTGTTTGGCTACTATAAATGTCCACGTAATAAGCCACTTCTCTGAGCTATTATTTGTGGTCAGGTCGCTTATGAAAAAGAGCTATATGACTCAGTGTGCCTTACCTGGTAAATAAAATAAAATATAGAAGGCGTGGACGTGAGCAGCGCGAGAGGGCTTCGTGTGAATCATTGGGCCTCATCGTCACGTAATCTGACGGCAAGGATAGAGGCCGCCAAGGCAATGGTGAGCAGGGCCTGCCGAGCCCCAAGGGGGACCGTGGGCTGGTCGGACAGCTAGGCCAACCTTGCATCAAGGGCGCACCAGGTCACGTTGGGCAATGCCCAAAATGATAAAATGAAATAAAAACAATTTTAAATGTAAGTTTTTTTTTCTTCTAGTAGGGGGTGATTATTGTTGCGGGTATATATTTCTTACAAGATGGCAAATTTATGACCGTGACGCGGGGACACGATGGCCTACTCTTGCAAATTACATCACGGGATCTTTGAAATCCACTCTGAAGCAGATAGCGTGAAGAATTTCAAAGGTTCCTACACCTGCAGGATTAATTGGGGACGACCGCTAGATTCGAACCATGAATCTCTGTGACTATATGCGAACACGCTACTGCATAGCCGTGTTCACCGCCTAATAAATAATACATATTGACAGTGATGGTCATGTTGAGGATGATTATAATGATGATGGTGTGGGTTTGTCCGACGCAGGTGTGAGGCACTGTACAATTAAGACATGCTGATGATTATGATGATGGTGGGTGCTTGTGCGACGCAGGCGGCTGGACAATGGGACCAGGGGCCGGGCCAGGGTTTGAAAGCGGGCGGAGCGTGGGAACCGCAGCCTCAGGGTGGTTACAAGGCAGGGCCGATGGCGGGTCAACTGCCCCAGGCCGGCAAGGACAAGTACAAGGGTGAGTGGGGGTGACCTGTGCGCACACGTGAGACGCTCCGGCCTGGAGGTCACTGGGTGGCGGGGTTGTGAGATGTTAACTACCCGCCTGGTATGCAGGAGTTCGTGGGTTCAATCCCGACTCTGACACCTGTTGTATATTTGGAGTTTGCGTGATTTCCCCGTATTTTTTTCCCTCCACATTTAAAAACATGCATTCGAGAATTTGACTGCTATTTCATTTCCACGTGATTAACCGATTCATTCGGCAATTATTTCGCGTCTGGAAAAGAGCTATATAGCTCAGTGAGCCTTACCTGGTAAAATTAAATATAGTCCAATAGTAGAGTGGCTCTGGGGTGCGAGAGGCAAAGCCGGCACTGCGAATATCCTGGTTTCCGTTCCAGGTTTCAACCGTCCGCAATAAAACTGCATTCTCAAGTAGAGTGAACTTATGGCCTCAGCCTGACACCAAAAACGTATTTTAGTTTTTATTTAGCTTATTCCAGTTCTGAGATGTGCACGTTTTTAGTTTCATTGCCGTGCAACGAGCCAGCTTTTTCATGACATTGAAAGCTGTCATGTCCCTATTGTGAATAAAGAGGTCTATTGAATTGACCAGAAGTAGTTATGGATGTTATCTTTCGAGGCCATTCTCCCACACAACGTGATGCATTGCTGGCTGCAGTGTTCCAAAACATTTTTATTTCCTCTCACCAATAGCAGTTGAAATATTATTTTGGACAAATAAAACAAAAGCGATTTTTATTAATATTAAGGTAGGATTGTGAGCATTAACTCGAGTGGCTATGTGTGTGTGCTTGTGTAACAGGTGTCGCCCCAGTGATGCCGGCCGGCATTAAAGGTGAAAAGGGATACCAAGGCGATCAGGGAGCACGGGGACCCCCAGGGGCACAGGGCCCCCCTGGGCCCCAAGGAAACGGACTGCCAGGTCCCCGTGGCCTACAGGGCCCACCAGGGCCTCCTGGATTCTCCAGCATTGGAAAACCAGGAATGCCAGGGATGCCAGGAAAACCAGGGCTTGGAGGCCAGCAAGGCCCCAAAGGTGACTTGGGCCCACAAGGTCAGCCAGGCCACAAAGGCCTGCCTGGGCTTCCAGGCCTTCCCGGGCCACCAGGCCAGTCTATTACTGGAAAGCCAGGCCTTCTGGGGCCACAGGGCCTCCCAGGGCCCTCGGGACAGCCAGGACCAAAAGGTGACCAAGGAGCGCCAGGCGTGTCAGGTCTCAAGGGCGAGAATGGTCATGGGATTCAGGGCATCCCGGGCCCGAGAGGCCTACCAGGCCCCATTGGACCACCCGGTCAACCAGGCTTGCCAGGCGAAGGAAAACCAGGCTATGACGGCATGCCGGGTAAGCCAGGCCCAATTGGACCTGTTGGGCCACATGGGGAGCTCGGGCCTATGGGTCCCTCAGGGCCAATTGGACTTCCTGGTCCTATGGGAATGCCAGGTGAAGGCAAGCCTGGCTTGGATGGTCTTCCTGGCTTAAAGGGACCTCCAGGGGATAAGGGCCATCAAGGCCTACCCGGGATGCCTGGGCCACCGGGCTTCCCAGGCATTGGCAAGCAGGGCCTGCCGGGCCCCAAAGGGGATCGTGGGCTGGGCGGACAGCTTGGCCAACCTGGCATCAAGGGCGCACCCGGTCACGTTGGGCTGCCAGGCCCCTTAGGGCCTAAGGGTGACAAGGGCCTTCCAGGACTGCCAGGCCCTCAGGGTCCACCAGGCGGAGGCGGTCTGCCGGGATTTAAAGGCGAACCAGGGCACATGGGTTCACCTGGCCTGCAAGGGCCGAGAGGCGAACCAGGACTCGATGGCCTGCCTGGGAAGGGAGGCCTGCCGGGAGATGTTGGAGAGCCAGGACCCAAAGGACTGCCCGGGGCCCCTGGACTCAAGGGTGAACCAGGCCACAAAGGACACCAGGGACTTCCAGGTGAGAAAGGAGTGGGGAAACTTAAATCCTCTACCACAAGTTGTGACAATTACGGAGTGACGATCGAGTGACCATCGCCAGGACTGATATCCTTCTGTCAGTCCATGTGGCATCATGCTGTATTATTTTGGCCCACAACGACACGACACAGGTGTGGCCTAGTCAGGGGCAGAATCAAGGATGGTTGTAAAGTCGTATTTTGATCAACGTTCCATCCTGGTAATTTGATGACATACATCAGGAAAACATGTCACAGGAAGTGGTACGATGCTGTTCTGACAATTCTGCCAGGCAGTGTCAGGTGGCAATTTGAGCAAATTGCTGGTTTGAATGAGCAACGCTTGGGACACATATCTCTAAGCCGCTGTGTAAAAATCACCACAGGAAGAACAAACCTATCTGAGACTGCTTGCACATGAACCATGACATAATGCCCTGATGATTATAATTTAAAAAATTGGACTTTGGACCTAGAATTTGTAAGAAAAAACATTTGTATAGATTTATATGAACATTGTTTTAGTGAAACAATTAATGTACTTTTTTGCCATATGTGTACATTTTCTCTTCCTTGCGTACAGGTATAACCGGCGCACCTGGGGGTAAAGGAGAACTTGGCCTGGCTGGGCAGCCAGGACCCAGAGGCCTGGCTGGAATTCCAGGCATGCCAGGGCCTGTGGGCCCTATCGGCATACAGGGAATCCATGGGCCAAAAGGAGAGCCAGGGGTGCCAGGATTGCCAGGGCCGCAAGGAGAAGGCAAGCAAGGCCTACAAGGCCCATCGGGGCCCGCGGGAAATCCAGGTCTTCAGGGCCCTCAGGGTCCGCCCGGTCTTCCTGGCCCACCAGGCCCGCCCGGCCTTCCTGGCGTGGGGCAGCAAGCCGGCTTCGGAGACTTCCCCGACAGGGCGGCTGCGGCGGGCGCCTCAGACGGCCAGAAGGCAGGCTCGCAAAAATACAGGGGCCAAAAGGGCAAGTACGACAAGGGCCAGGGCGGGAACGGGCAGGTCAATGTGCTTCCCTTGACGGCGAGTTCCGCGTCGGCCTTCACGGCCCGCCTCTCGGCTCCATTCCCTCCGGCCGGGCAGCCCATCAAGTTCGACAAGGTCATCTACAACGGGCAGGGCCACTACAACCCGTTGACGGGCGTGTTCACGTGCGAGGTGGCGGGCGTCTACTACTTCGCCTACCACGTGCACGTCAAGGGCGCCAACGTGTGGGTGGCGCTCTTCAAGAACGGCGTGCCCGTCATGTTCACGTTCGATGAGTACAAGAAGGGCACGCTGGACCAGGCGTCGGGCAGCTCGGTGGTGGAGCTGCGACCCGGGGACCAGGTCTTCATCCAGATCCCCTCTGATCAGGCCGATGGCCTCTACTCCACCGATCACATTCACTCCTCCTTCTCCGGCTTCCTCCTCTTCGCGGTCTGAGGCCTCCGCAGCACTCGCTCCAACCGCCCCCCCCCCCCCGCCTCCGACGCGTAAACCCCTCTCCTGCCCAGACGATATCTTTTCACGCCTCGTGGCACGTCGTTATTCCATTGGGCCATCTGCGTTAGCCATACAGTCATCATTATTATCATCACATGCATACCATCAGTAACCACTGCATTGGCCTAGTTTACTTCAGAGTTGTAGCAGACTAACTTTACTGATCGGCAATCCTCCCACCCCACCCCCTCCACCAGTGTTTGGAAAGCACAAACGTTTATTCCTTTGTGCCTCTATATCTTCCTTACACGGGCACATCGTAGACGCTAAAATGCAGTATTACCATAACGTATGATCAAATATTATATGGCGCACGTGCACACTCGTTCACATATACAAAGACGTGCCTACACAAATACACACAGATAGACGGTCATGGGTTCATTGAGTAAGTGGAGATGTTTGCTAAATTTGAATCAAGTCGCAGTGCATTCCCTGCCACATTTATTGGTCAAAACTATTTGATTCTAACTCTGTGGTGAGCTTTAGGCAGCTGACAAAGTGATAAGTGGGCACAAGCAGGCAACAGGATAATTATCCACATATTGCCTTGCTTGGTATTGCAATATCTATGTTTCCACAGTTCAGTCATTGCTCAAACCTGAGCACCATTTGATCCCAGGGTGTAGAGTGGGTCCTGTGTTGCCAACGCCTTTCCTCTCTCCTCGGCCTGTCAGCTGTCCCAAGGCCTTATTTGGCAGGCCCGAGTCCCCTCCATTGGTGTCCTCTTGTTATCAACCTGCAGCACGCTCGCATTTCTCATGCTTTAGATTGGCGCAGTAGCCGTCAATTCGTTTGATCTCGCAAAAACGGGAAATGTAGACCCTCGGTGTAAATGTGTCCTTCAGTAGCAGACACTTTTCCTCTGTAATTCTCAGTTGTGAAGCAGCTGTACAGTGCACAGAGTGAGTTTGAGGTTGTGATAGTGCAGTTGATGTCCGTATGGAATTAAATATACAACTTGGAACCCGAGCTAAAGAGAAGAACAAAACTACATCGGCGGAGCTTGTGGTTTCAGAATTACCGAAGTAATTGTAGTTTAATGTTTGTCTGTGAACCGAAATCATGTTTTTATATCATAGTTAATATGTAAAGGTCATTTAATATATAAAATGTAATCATTGGAGTTAGAGGTTTATGAATACAGTAATAGCTAATTTGGTGATTGGAGGAGATGGTGTAAAATGCTCCCGGTCACAGATAATGACGGTCACGGATAATGTAATGAACTCGAGGGACCACGCCATTACGCTAAGCATCCCACATTCACCTTAGCGAGGCCCTTTCCTTATGAATGCACAGAGGGACCACGCAGCCCCCCGTGCAAGTATCGTTATTAAATACCGGAGTGCATCTTGCGGGCGATTCTACGCAGGCGAGTACTTTAAAGACACGCGGCACACGTTCAGAATGCTTAACGGACCCGCTTGACAGGAGAGTTTAACTTTGAGCACCAAAATACATACACGTTGACAGAACCTCTTCCACCCTTTAACCATCTTTACTCGAAACACATTGCCTTGGCGTAAATGGACACAGTACCGAAAGCCATATAAAACCGGATAAGCATCATAGGATCCAAGAGATATAAGTATTTGTCATTATTCGCGATGCTTTTGTTCCTCGCTGCCTCAAATCTCTTTGTTTTTGCCAAAACGTGCCACGTGTCACTTTTACCGCTCCATGCGTTCGTTTGGGTTGGGGCCCAGTTACATTCAAGTCAACTTGCCAACCTGGGCCTGCCAGTGTAAGCACATGGCCCCCGCCAGTGGCTTTCAACGTTGCCACACGTGCCACCTTGTGTCCAGGACATCCTACGGCGTGTGGTCACGTGTTCTCTGGCTAGGGTGGCCCACCTGTCCAGCACTTGACCTCGACAATCCGGGAATTGGATTCTGTGTTCAGGGGGCAAGGGAAGGGGGTGCGCAGGAATTGATTTCTACTGAGATCTAACACCAGTTTTGTGTAGAAGTTTATTGCAGGAGACTCCGACAGTTAAGACCTAGGCTGTGACTGAGAACATCTGTCCTGGCCTGGGCCTGTGGAAAAGTTCACGAAACCCTCGCACTGGACCACCTACAACAAGGCGAACGCTTTGGCCCTGTGTGTTCACCGATCGTGGTGACCACTTAGCCAGTGTGATGCCACGTCGTAATAACACACATTGGCAGAACAACTCGGCCGCATTCAAGCTAATCTCAGTCTTTGCTGTGAGGCGTCTTGAGATGTTTTATTAGCATTTGGACGCTACGTAAATAAATAAAATGCCATCCTTTCTGCCATCCGAACACCGAACTCTGGTGGGGGCAGTAGTTGTGGTGCATTGCCCAGTGCAGACACACACGCAGGCACGCATTGCTTCCTCTGACCCAAGTCCACCCGCCCATCACACCTTATCCGCAGCGCATCGCAAATCGCCGCGACAATTCATCTCGCCGCACAGTCCATAACGCGACTTTGTCAGAATTCCTGCAATGATTTCACGTTGCTATTCTTGTACGTCGTAACCACTCATTCTGGTGTAAGTGTATCTTTAACCTCCTGGGCTCTGCATTAGTCCACATCTGCACAATCTCGGCCCCCGACTATCGGTTGTACATCTGTGAATGGGCGCTGTGTTGACAGTGCTCCTTTGTGATCGTTGAACACAGCATCCCCCTCAGCTCCCCCTTAAATAAAAAAGCTGCCAGCAACTCCCGAGCACTAATAGCAGACGAGAAGGCGTCTGTTGAAGTGAACGAGGTTATGGGAACGTGAGAAAAGACAGCACTGGCAGGGAGTCCCCAGAGCTGGGCAGCTCCAGGAAATGAATGAGTCCGTCCGAGTCCGTCCGAGCGAGTCCGTATGAGCGAGTCTGAGTACGTACGAGCGAGTCCGTCTGAGCGAGTCCGTATGAGCGAATCTGAGTCCGTACGAGCGAGTCCGTCCGAGCGAGTCCGTATGAGCGATTCTGAGTCCGTACGAGCGAGTCCGTCCAAGCGAGTCCGTATGAGCGAGTCTGAGTCCGTACGAGCGAGTCCGTCCGAGCGAGTCCGTATGAGCGAGTCTGAGTCCGTACGAGCGAGTCCGTCCGAGCGAGTCCGAGTCTGTCCGAGTTCGAGTCCATACGCGAGCGAGTCCATACGAGCGAGTCCCGTCCGAGTCCGTCCGAGCAAGTCCATCTGCGCAAAACTGTGCTCTGCAGACCTTCAGACGACAAAGGTTCAGTCGATGGACGCCGTGCAGTACGCCCACGTTTCAGATATGTTTACGGAATGACGTTGATACGAAAATTCTCTATATTGTTTGTAGTTGTACTTCGCTATGACGCCAGACTAGGACCGCGATTGCAACGCACGGTAAGCTAACAACCGATGGTTTTAAATACAGGTAGCACCTGTGGTCGTATACAGCTCCCCTTTCAGCCTGTCTGCGACCTCCCCTCTCTATCACTCTCGTCTTAAAAAGTTAAAGAATGGAAGTTTGAATTTGGGTTGGGCTCTGAACCAGAGGGTTGCGAACTGGCTTTTTTTATAGGAGCTGTGTGAGTTCATAATTAAGAGCTGGAGGTCTTCATGGCCAGTGCTGTTGATGTAGAGGCCATCTGTAGTCCAAGCAAGGTTGAGAAGAACTGCTGGTAAAAGCATTGTAGAGCATTTCAACCATTCAGTGCTTATCCGATTACTGGAATAAAATCTGTTACATTTGCCTTTAATTTGACATTATTCTGATACGCTAAGAAGCCTTCATCCATCGCAACCAGCCTCTTCATAACATCGATCCCCCCCCCCCCCCATGACATAGAATAGATGTTTGGCTCAAACGAGAATTGAGGCGGAGTTCCTCTCCCGTTCACATCCCTGGGTCAGTAGTGGGCATTCCACATGCCTATGGCGGGGTAGGAGTCTGTTTGTAGGACAACCACCGTTGACTTTGTCAAAAAGGTGGTGCTCCTTTTCATCACGCGACGATCCAAGTCTGAAAAAACAAGAATAGGATTTTACCCCTTTCTGCCAATAAAACAGGAGTTGTGTTAAGATGTTCAAACACCGAATAGAAACCTTTTTGCAAGGGGTCGTGTACTGCATTAACCACACGTACTTGTGGTGAACATGCAAACATGCTCTGATAATGATATCTGCATTGTCTTTGAAACTGATTGGCCTGCACTAGAGCCAGCAGCCTTCTTTCGAGCCAAGTCTCACCGGTGTCAGACCAGAGAACAACGCCAAAAGGCGAACAGAAAAGAGACAATGCACTTTCAGAGCATTTATAGCTCGGGGTGAGCAGAAAGGGTAAAACCTAGTCTTATTTATTCATACTTTGATACTGGCAAGTCTGTAGATCCTGTACGCACCACTGTACTTTAAGATGTATGGGCATGAGAACAACGTATGGGCATGAGACCAATGTATGGACGTGAGATCAAGGTCTATAGGATCACTTTCAGTGCCTAGCGCTGAACACGGTGGGCGAGGGGACCCCTCAGCACCCACAAGGCCTCTGTGAAATGCGGGGCTCACAGTTCGTGAAGGATCCGTGTCGGGGCAGGACGGCTGGGTTCCTCGGCACGTTGCTGACTAAATGTCAGCTGTTCTTGTCCGAAGATGCATTCTTACTATTCCCGCCACGGCTTTGTTATTCAAATATATGTTTTCAAATCAACATTGAGCAACTGAAAAGAGTTGGGCCGGACCGCCAGCAGACGAGCGTGTCACTAAGCTAGGACGATGATGTCGCGTGCAGTGATAGAACATGGGGGGGTGGGGGTTGTTATTGCTCAGGTTGCAATAATGTTACAGGGCACTGCAATAACGGTTACGGTACGATCCCTCGGGGGGGGGGGGGTGGGGAATAGGTGTGAGAGAAAGGATGAAATTGTGTTAACGCAGTGTCACATTGGATTGCCATTCCCACCCGAGGCTGGTGTGGCACTCGTTAGACAAACACGGTCGTGATCGTTTTGCTCTTTCACAAATTTGCATCAACAAACCAAAGGGGGGGGGGGGGGGGGATTTTGTTACTAGGACTCCTATACTTACGAACATTCGACTTAGGAGCTTTCAGAGATGCGAAGAAACCTGTCCGCACAGTCCAGTTGCCTGTTCGGACCGAGAGTCGTAAGTTCGACCGCCGCGCAATCGACGGCGGTGGTGGCATTCGTGAAGAACCTGCGGCCAGTCCCCGCGTTTGGAATTGACAGGAGTAAAGTTGGCCTTACGAACAAATCGACTTACGAACAGACCTCTGGAACTTGACTCGTTCGTAAGTAGAGGAGTGCGCTGCACTCACTTCAAGTTGCTTTGGGCAACCGATGCGCGCATGACTGGGCCCTGTCAACTGCAGTTCCGGCGACGACTGCGAATGGTCGCCACGCGTTTGTCGCAAAACACTCCCTCGCTTCGCACCATTGGTCTTTAAGCCTCATTATTTATTGTCACGAGAGAAGACAGGCAAGCCACGATCCTGCAAATGCGTGTTCCTTACTTTAAAATAAAAACGCTTGACCACCAAAACAAATGGGATAAATGGGTTTTAAATTGTATTAATTTAAATATCAGGGTTTTTTTTTATTCTTGCAGTTTCCAGAAGAAGAAATACAAACCATTTGAGTCTCGGGAGTTGTTGGTGAACTGCTGATATTGTTACTGTGACTGCAGCTGTGTTTTTGTGTGTTTACGCACACACACACACGTGTCTTAAAGCATATTACAGTACTATTGTGGCTGTTGTTCTTGTTGCTGTTCTTGCGTGTGTTGTTACAAAAGAGACCAACTAAGACACACGGGCAGCTGACGGAGGGGGTCTTCCCTCAGTGGAAGGGAACGCTAAGCTTTATCTACATGGTGCTGTTATTAATAATGGATGGTTGCTCTGGCACTTGCATGCTATAACTGCATTCTGAAACGGTGCTAAATCTTTGTACAGAACTACACAATAAAGTGCATTCCTGTTCTTAAGCGATGGTCTCCGCTGGTTTATTTGAAAGTTTCAATCTGTGGTGCGTTTGTTAAAAAAACGGATCTGCGTTGTATCTGCCCAGTGCTGCATCATTGTTCTCGGTCACTGCCTGGCCTTTGCATTTAGTACATCAGAAGAGTTTAACCTCCAGGATGTGCGTGTGTACGTGTTACACGGTTTACGTGTCAAACTGCGACGCACAAAAACAAACTCAATATATTAGTCAATCACGCTTGTGGGCCTTAAAATAACAAAACATTATCTGGCACTTTTCAGCAAATGGCTCTTGTGCCTACGGTGGCTTGGAGATGTTAACTACCTCACCTGGTATGCAGGAGGTCATGGGTTCGACACCTGCTATATATTTGGAGTTTGCGGTGTCTCTCTCCCCGCGGTCGCGTTGATTTTTCTCTGGGTCCTCCGGTTCTTTCCCTCCACATTTAGAATCAACGTGCGTTTTTGAGGAGTATTTGGCTGATTTCGATGTCCACGTGATGATAAGCCACTTCGTTGGGCTATCGTTTTTGTTCGCTAGGTCTCTTTTGAAAAAGAGCAACATAGCAGTTCAGTGGGCCTTACCTGGTACAATAAAAAATAATTGTTGAGTTTGTTTTAATATCATCCACATGGTGTGATGAAGGCTGTGAGGCAGTGATATTCCTCATCGGGGAAAACCCTGATGATATAACCCTCATGGTATAACCCTCATGGTATAACCCTCATGGTATAACCCTCATGGTATAACCCTCATGGTATAACCCTCATGGTATAACCTTATTCTATAACCCTCATGGTATAACCCTCATGGTATAACCCTGATGGTATAACCCTCATGGTATAACCCTGATGGTATAACCCTGATGACATAACCCTGATGGTATAACCCTGATGGTATAACCCTGATGGTATAACCCTCATGGTATAACCCTGATGGTATAACCCTCATGGTATAACCCTCATGGTATAACCCTGATGACATAACCCTGATGGTATAACCCTGATGGTAAAACCCTGATGATATAACCCTCATGGTATAACCCTGATAACATAACCCTGATGGTATAACCCTAATGGTATAACCCTGATAACATAACCCTGATGGTATAACCCTCATGGTGTAACCCTCATGGTATAACCCTCATGGTATAACCCTGATGACATAACCCTGATGGTATAACCCTGATGGTATAACCCTCATGGTATAACCCTGATAACATAACCCTCATGGTATAACCCTGATGGTATATCCCTCATGGTATAACCCTCATGGTATAACTTCCCCTGGTCCAAAACAGAAAGCCAGCGGCTCCCACGGAAACTGTCAAGTGTGTGTCTTGGATCCTCACAATGATGTTAACTCCTGACAGTCGCAGGCTTTTGGTTCCACGGCAATCACAACATTCTCAGATTTCCATCTTTCTTTCTTAGGCAGACAATTGTTGGCGAGGGATATGACGACCTTGATTTTGTTTCCCAACCTTCGATTGATCAAGATCTTGACTTCATTTGTGCTATGCTGTTGCGACTGAAACGTGGGTCGCTTAAACCGGGGTCTGATCTTTTAGGGCGATATTGCATTATAAATTAAAGTATAATTCCAACGCATGGCATTCATGCTTGTGCATTTCTCATTCCTTATTTGGATAAGAACTCAAATATTTTTTTATTTGACCAGGTGAAGCCCACTGAGCTATGTAGCTCTTTTTCAGAAGTGACTTGGCCAACAAATGATAGCCAACGAAGTGGCTTATCACGTGGACATGTACAGCAGCCAAACACTCTAAACGTGTGGTGTTCATTCTAAATGTGGAGGGAAAACCCAGAGGGCCCGTAGGAAAATCCACGGGACCTCGGAGAGAGAGAGAGACACAAACTCCAAATATAGAGACATCGGGGTCGGGATCGAACCCACGACCTCCTGTATACCAGGCAAGGTGGTTAACAATCTCGCCAACTGAGTGCAGTTTTACTGGTGGCTCCCGTGTTTCGCTTTGTTCTTGACCTCGGTTACCCATCCCACGCTTTCCGCTTTGACGAGCTCACTCTGTGTTGGTAGCGGACGTGCCCTTTGTCTTGGATAGGCATCGCCTTGGGGGACAACAAGCGTCAAGTAAAGTTTCTTGAATATGTCAGCTTCTTTATTTACACCCTCAAAGGTGCGTACGGTCCAGCGGTCTACGCGTTGGGAGATCTTCAACGGCCCTTCACATCTCCCGGCTCCCCTCCTTCGGGAACTCCATTTCGGCCGTCAAATCCATTGAAAAACACCCTGCGCATTCGCGTTTGAATTCTCCAACCAATCCCCTCCGACTACTCGCCGATCGAACAGAAGACCATCGATCCATCCCGTGTCTGTTCCGCATGACCGATCAGGATCATCCCGCAACAGCGATCATCCAACTTAGAGCGGTCGATTCAAATGGATGCGTTTTGTTACACTGGTAGAATGTAATCACGAAAGGCATAATAGCACAGGCAAAATGAGTAATGGTAAGATTCAATAACATCTGGAGAAGCAAGCAAATCTGCTATAAGACCAAACTGAACATCTTAAAAACATGCGCGTTCAGTACAGCTTTGTATGCCTGCGAGACTTGAACATTACAAAAGACTGACAGAGATCAAATATCGTCCCTCTAAATGTATTGCTACAGAAGGATACTGCTGCGTCGAAGCTGGACCCGAACAGTGATCAACGTCGAAGTAAGAAAGAGGTTGCACATAGAAGAAGACAACCTGATGATGATGCAGGCAGTGATGAGAAGGAAACTGGCACTATTTGGACACACGTGTAGGATGAACAACAACAAGAACATTTAAAGTGTGTTGTTGTTGTTGTACGGAAAAATGTAAGGAACAGGAAAGAGAGGAAGGCCTCACAGAGAATGTCTTGCTGACGACATTAGAGATTGGTGCCAGAAAGACGTGGCCACTACTTGAGCACATTGGCATGAGACAGAGGAAAGTGGAAACACGTGACGACATGTGCAGTGGACACCTACGGGCTATTTGCCCCGTGGACCGTGATGATGATGATGGTGAATAATGGATCATGATGATGAATAATGGATCGTGATGATGATGGATAATGGATCGTGATGATGACGGTGAATAATGGATTGTGATGATGATGAATAATGGATCGTGATGATGGATAATGGATCGTGATGATGATGATGAATAATGGATCGTGATGATGGATAATGGATCGTGATGATGATGGATAATGGATCGTGATGATGGTGAATAATGGATCGTGATGATGATGATGAATAATGGATCGTGATGATGGATAATGGATCGTGATGATGATGATGATGAATAATGAATCATGATGATGAATAATGGATCGTGATGATGATGGATAATGGATCGTGATGATGACGGTGAATAATGGATTGTGATGATGATGATGAATAATGGATCGTGATGATGGATAATGGATCGTGATGATGATGGATAATGGATCGTGATGATGATGGTGAATAATGGATCGTGATGATGATGAATAATGGATCGTGATGATGGATAATGGATCGTGATGATGATGATGATGATGAATAATGGATCGTGATGATGGATAATGGATCGTGATGATGATGATGATGAATAATGGATCGTGATGATGGATAATGGATCGTGATGATGATGGATAATGGATCGTGATGATGGTGAATAATGGATCGTGATGATGATGATGATGATGAATAATGGATCGTGATGATGGATAATGGATCGTGATGATGATGATGAATAATGGATCATGATGATGAATAATGGATCGTGATGATAATGGATAATGGATCGTGATGATGACGGTGAATAATGGATTGTGATGATGATGAATAATGGATCGTGATGATGGATAATGGATCGTGATGATGATGATGAATAATGGATCGTGATGATGGATAATGGATCGTGATGATGATGGATAATGGATCGTGATGATGGTGAATAATGGATCGTGATGATGATGATGAATAATGGATCGTGATGATGGATAATGGATCGTGATGATGATGATGATGAATAATGAATCATGATGATGAATAATGGATCGTGATGATGATGGATAATGGATCGTGATGATGACGGTGAATAATGGATTGTGATGATGATGATGAATAATGGATCGTGATGATGGATAATGGATCGTGATGATGATGATGATGAATAATGGATCGTGATGATGGATAATGGATCGTGATGATGATGGATAATGGATCGTGATGATGATGGTGAATAATGGATCGTGATGATGATGAATAATGGATCGTGATGATGGATAATGGATCGTGATGATGATGATGAATAATGGATCGTGATGATGGATAATGGATCGTGATGATGATGATGATGAATAATGGATCGTGATGATGGATAATGGATCGTGATGATGATGGATAATGGATCGTGATGATGGTGAATAATGGATCGTGATGATGATGATGATGAATAATGGATCGTGATGATGGATAATGGATCGTGATGATGATGATGAATAATGGATCATGATGATGAATAATGGATCGTGATGATGATGGATAATGGATCGTGATGATGACGGTGAATAATGGATTGTGATGATGATGATGAATAATGGATCGTGATGATGGATAATGGATCGTGATGATGATGATGATGATGATGATGAATAATGGATCGTGATGATGGATAATGGATCGTGATGATGATGGATAATGGATCGTGATGATGATGGTGAATAATGGATCGTGATGATGATGATGAATAATGGATCGTGATGATGAATAATGGATCGTGATGATGATGATGAATAATGAATCGTGATGATGGATAATGGATCGTGATGATGATGGATAATGGATCGTGATGGTGATGATGAATAATGGATCGTGATGATGATGAATAATGGATCGTGATGATGATGGTGAATAATGGATCGTGATGATGATGGTGAATAATGGATCGTGATGATGATGATGAATAATGGATCGTGATGATGGATAATGGATCGTGATGATGATGATGAATAATGGATCGTGATGATGATGATGATGGTGAATAATGGATCGTGATGATGATGGATAATGGATCTGATGATGATGGTGAATAATGGATTGTGATGATGATGGTGAATAATGGATCGTGATGATGATGAATAATGGATCGTGATGATGATGGATAATGGATCGTGATGATGATGGTGATGATGAATAATGGATTGTGATGATGATGGTGAATAATGGATCGTGATGATGATGATGGTGAATAATGGATCGTGATGATGATGGTGAATAATGGATCGTGATGATGATGATGAATAATGGATCGTGATGATGAATAATGGATCGTGATGATGATGATGAATAATGAATCGTGATGATGGATAATGGATCGTGATGATGATGGATAATGGATCGTGATGGTGATGATGAATAATGGATCGTGATGATGATGAATAATGGATCGTGATGATGATGGTGAATAATGGATCGTGATGATGATGGTGAATAATGGATCGTGATGATGATGATGAATAATGGATCGTGATGATGGATAATGGATCGTGATGATGATGATGAATAATGGATCGTGATGATGATGATGATGGTGAATAATGGATCGTGATGATGATGGATAATGGATCTGATGATGATGGTGAATAATGGATTGTGATGATGATGGTGAATAATGGATCGTGATGATGATGAATAATGGATCGTGATGATGATGGTGATGATGAATAATGGATTGTGATGATGATGGTGAATAATGGATCGTGATGATGATGATGGTGAATAATGGATCGTGATGATGATGGTGAATAATGGATCGTGATGATGATGGTGAATAATGGATCGTGATGATGATGATGAATAATGGATTGTGATGATGATGGTGAATAATGGATCGTGATGATGATGATGGATAATGGATCGCCTGCGGCGTCTTCACGCAAGGTGGCTCAGAACGCCCGCCATCCCCCCACTGGCCCACATCAGTACAGTCGCTTCTATAAAGCGGTGGAAGTTGCGTTCCTGAAGAACACCGCGTTATGGAAGAAAATCTCGTTACAATCAAGATATAGTATGAGGGTAACGCACAGTCTGCGATAACGCGTGAGATGCACACGCAGGCTGAGCAAAGCCTGAGGCTCTGTGGGTAGCGTCAAGAGGCATGGACCAGCCGTGTGCCACGATGCTGCGCCGAGGCGGCTGTACGGCCGCTTATTCCTCCCCGCGCTGCGACGTAGTTCCTTTCGCTCGATCGCGTTATATCCAATTCGCACCGGCGTTATGAAGAGACGTGTTCCCTTAATATGTCCATCGCGTCATACCCAATTCCCGTATTGAAAACACGCGGCGTTTTAGGAAAACGGAATGTACAGTCTAGGGAATGTGGACCTTATAAACAAACTTCGCTTACAAAATTGCGACGAAATTAATTGGTGGGTGTCCATTTCTACTGTGCTACAGATAGGCATGTGAAGAGGTACCTGATAGTAGCTCCTGTATTGAGTGTCAGCCACACTCTGAGTTAAATTAGAACAAGTCGCTGGACACAAGACAATACTTTCCCAAATGCAATATGCCCGCAACATGTTAGATTTTTTTTACTTTTAATATTAATTAATTTGTTAAAAAGGGGGTTGTATGGTAATGATCAGCTTATTTTAGGTGACTTATCGTGTGCCTATTCTAAAACTGGTCACCAGAAAAACAAATCTCATCAGGCCCCATGGTGTAAAGTAGACTCGCCAACCCATATTAACTTTAAAATCGAGATTCCCGGCATGCCCTAACTCTATATATATCAGGCCCTAACTTTAAAATCTAAATTCTCATGAGGCCCCATGGTGTAAAATAGATTCTCCAACCCGCATAGACTCTATTTCTCTGGCATGTGTTATGAAAAATGGCCATTCAATGCATTAAAACCTCACGAATTATGTTTTTTTCCCGATCAGGCCAACAAAGTGTTTGCTTTTGCACCACTGCCAACGCAGCGCCACCGGCTGACATCTAACAGAGAGGCAACTTGCACTTAAACATTTGGCAGTTCAGCACTTCTTAAATCAAGACTGACTGCTGGTGAGACACTGTTGTTGTACCGGGCCCAGAGTTTGCTTCTGTCTAAGCAGCGCGACTGATGAGCAATGGACTCGCGAGAAGGTGCGTGGCTGACGGCAAGTCAAAAACGTACTCTTAATTTTAATGAAGTGGGGCAGATACGCGAAACATTTATTCTGCTGAAGACACACGGAGACAATAGCCAGGGGGGGGGGCCTAGAGAGACAATAGACAGGGAGGGGCCTAGAGAGACACAGAGACAATAGCCAGGGGGGGGCTAGAGAGACAATAGCCAGGGGGGGGGGCCTAGAGGCACAATAGACAGGGAGGGGCCTAGAGAGACACGGAGACAATAGACAGGGAGGGGCCTAGAGAGACAATAGACAGGGAGGGGCCGAGAGAGACACAGAGACAATAGACAGGGAGGGGCCTAGAGAGACAATAGACAGGGAGGGGCCTAGAGACAATGGACAGGGAGGGGCCTAGAGAAACACGGAGACAATAGCCAGGGAGGGGCCTAGAGAGACAATAGACAGGGAGGGGCCTAGAGAGACACGGAGACAATGGACAGGGAGGGGCCTAGAGAGACAATAGACATGGAGGGGCCTAGAGACAATGGACAGGGAGGGGCCTAGAGAGACAATGGACAGGGAGGGTTTAGAGAGACAATGGACAGGGAGGGGCTTAGAGAGACAATAGACCGGGGGGGGGGGGGCCTAAAGAGACAATGGGCAGGGAGGGTTTAGAGAGACAATGGACAGGGAGGGTTTAGAGAGACAATGGACAGGGAGGGGCTTAGAGAGACAATGGACAGGGAGGGGCTTAGAGAGACAATAGACCGGGGGGGGCCTAAAGAGACAATGGGCAGGGAGGGTTTAGAGAGACAATGGACAGGGAGGGTTTAAAGAGACAAAGGACAGGGAGGGGCTTAGAGAGACAATAGACCGGGGGGGCCTAAAGAGACAATGGGCAGGGAGGGTTTAGAGAGACAATGGACAGGGAGGGTTTAGAGAGACAATGGACAGGGAGGGGCTTAGAGAGACAATGGACAGGGAGGGTTTATAGAGACAATGGACAGGGAGGGTTTAGAGAGACAATGGACAGGGAGGGTTTAGAGAGACAATGGACAGGGAGGGGCTTAGAGAGACAATGGACAGGGAGGGTTTAGAGAGACAATGGACAGGGAGGGGCTTAGAGAGACAATGGACAGGGAGGGTTTATAGAGACAATGGACAGGGAGGGTTTAGAGAGACAATGGACAGGGAGGGTTTAGAGAGACAATGGACAGGGAGGGGCTTAGAGAGACAATGGACAGGGAGGGTTTATAGAGACAATGGACGGGGGGGGGGCGGAGTCGCTGCCCGCGCCTCCGAGTGGAGGCGATCGCTGCAGACTGAGCCAGAGCGGGAGGAGACGAGGGGGAGTGCGGGGTGAGGAAGACGCGGAGGGTGGAGGAGGAGGAGGTGGATACGACAACTAGAAGGAGGATAAGACGAGGAGAGGAGACGAGGCACGGAAACAATAGCGAGGAAGTAGCGAGGGGTGACGGGGAGGAGGAGGAGAGAAAGCGACGGAGAGGAGACGAGGAGGAGGGAGGCTGGGCGATGGACATGGCTTGGCTTCTGGCGGTGATCGCTGCCGCGAGTGAGTGCGCTGCTGCTGCTGCTCCCACCTGATGATGGTCGTGATGGTGGTGGTAATGATGGTGGTGGTGGTCGTGGTGGTGGCTCCGCGTCCACAATTGCGCGCGTCATTCGCGTGTGTGCCCGCGCACGCGTGTGTCTTTGTATGTCTGCATCGTCACCAGGGAGACAAAGGCGGCCGGGCGTGGTGCTGGCAACCCACCCCATCGTGTGCCGTGCTGGCCTTCAAAGGTGCTCGCTAACAGCACTTGACCTTATAGTCTGTTAAGGCTATACGGGGGATCTTTGTATTTGTGTGTACATGTGCGTGTATGTACGTGCGTGTTTGTCTTGTATATGTTCATATCGTCACCAGGGAGACAAAGGCGGCCGGGCGTGCCGACCTTCATGGGTGCTCGCAAACAGCACTCGCGTTAGCGGTCTAAGGCTATCCGGGGACTCTTTATCTGTGTACGTGTATGCTGTGTGTATGTGTCTGTGTGTATGTGTCTGTGTGTATGTGTCTGTGTGTCTGAGTGTGTGTGCGCGATGTGTATGTAAGTGTACATGTGCGGGGAGCGGTGGTGGAGTGGTTCGTGCAGAGTTCGACCAATAATAGTGACGAATATCTGAACCGGTTCTGGGCATCCCCTAGGTCGCCTTAAATGAGTACACGATGTGGTGCGTAAGCATAACCACGAGGGAAACAAAGGCGGCCGGGCGTGGTGTTGGCCACCCATCCCCTCGCGTGCCGTGCCGGCCTTCATAGGTGCTCGCTAACAGCACTTGCCACAACAATCTGTTCAGGCTATTCGGGGGATCTTTATATGTTCTAGTTGCTCGTTAACGGCATTTAGCCCAGCTGTCTGTCTAAGGCTACACGGGGGAGCTTTGTGTTATTCTTTGTCCGTGTCTGGAGGCACGTGTGTGTGTGTACGTGTCTGGAGGCACGTTTGTGTGTGTACGTGTCGACGTGTGGGGAGCGGTGGTGCAGCGGTTAGCGCGCTGTGCTACGAACCCGGCGACCCGAGATCGATTCCCGCTCACGGGCCAATACCGGTGCCGATTATCTGATCCGGTCCTGGGCTTCCCCTAGGTCGACTAAGCCTCAAATGAGTACCTGGTTGGGTGTGTAAACATCGCCACTCGGAGACAAAGGCGGCCGAGTGTGGTGTCGGCCACCCACTCCCTCGTGTGCCGTGCCAACATTCATAGGTGCTACTCGCTAGCAGCACTTGCCCCAACAGTCTGTGAAGACTACACTGGGGATCTTTTATTGTACTTGTGTGCGTCAGCGGAGGGTAGAGGAGCGAAGCTCGCACTGGGCGGAGAGCCGGGCGACGAACACGCAGCAAGTTGGCACAGCAGGGGGCACAGGTGGTGCATCTGTCAGCCATGGCAGTCAGTCGACCCACGGCACCACCTGGGTCTGTCCCGTGACCTCCTCCTGCTAGCAGCGAGCCTCCGACACTTCTCGTGGCCTCAGTGGCGAACGGCGGCTGTTGTATGGGTCTGTGTTGTGTGTGTGACGTTTGTGTGTGTGTGTGTAATGTGTGTGTGTGTAATGTATGTGTGTGTGTAATGTGTGTGTGTGTAATGTATGTGTGTAACGCTTGTGTGCGTGCAATGTGTGTGTAATAATTATGTGTATGTGTGTAATGTGTGTGTATGTAATGTGTGTGTGTGTAATGTCTGTGTGTGTAACGTTTGTGTGTGAAACGCTTGTGTGTGTGTAATGTGTGTGTAATATTTGTGTGTATGTAATGTGTGTGTAATATTATTTGGTTCTTTCGGTAAAGTCACGTAGATAAAAAAAAATGAAAGTGAGCGTACTGGCAGTCTATAATGTAGACTGTAGCCTGGTTTTTAAGCTGGTGAGCGTATTGGCAGTCGATAATGTAGACTGTAGAAATTGTTATTAAACTGAACCTGAGTGAGCGTACTGGCAGTCTATAATTCAGACTTATTCTGGTTCTTTCAGTAATACAAATAAACGCAAAAACCACGACGTTTCGATCGCAACACAAGCGGTCGTCATCAAAAAAAGGGGGGTTCGCCTCTAGGCAAACTGTTTATAAAGGTTAAGAGATGGGCGTAATGGTTGTGTGTAATGTGTGTGTATGTGTGTGTATGTAATGTGTGTGTATGTAATGTGTCTGTTTGTAATGTGTGTATGTAATGTAATGTGTGTATGTAATGTGTGTGTGTAATGTGTGTGTGTAATGTGTGTAATGTGTGTGTAATGTGTGTATGTGTGTATGTATGTAATGTGTGTATGTAATGTGTGTGTGTAATGTGTGTGTGTAATGTGTGTAATGTGTGTGTGTGTAATGTGTGTATGTGTGTATGTATGTAATGTGTGTGTATGTAATGTGTGTGTGTGTAATGTGTGTGTATGTAATGTGTGTGTAATGTGTATGTATGTAATGTGTGTGCTTGTAATGTGTATGTATGTAATGTGTGTGTGAAGGTAATGTGTGTGTATGTAATGTGTGTGTGTGTAATATGTGTGTGTGTATATAATGTGTGTGTATGTAATGTGTGTGTGTGTGTAATGTGTGCGTGTAATGTGTGTTTGTATGTAATGTGTATATGTAATGTGTGTGTGTGTAATGTTTGCGCACTTGTACGGGCCCCTGGATGAGGGCCTGCCACTACTTCACCATACTTCACCATGCTGGTCAGTGGGAGTTGGTGATAAGCGTGGGGCCGGTACATGGGAGCATATACGTGCAATACAACAATGGGTGTGACCGCACACCTGTCCTGTCTTCGTCTCCGCGTGGCCCTAGAAGGCATCCGACTCATCGGGCTTGCCTGTAGACCTCCACTGATGTTGCCAGGTCACTCTTGCCAACGAGACTATATATGCTGGACTCATTTGTGTATGTAAAAGTTTGCACTTTATACGACATGTGCGTTGAATCATGTTTTTTTGGCAGTGTAGCGGTCAGCGTGCTGCGCTACGAACCCGGCCACCAGAGTTCGATTCCCGCTCACGGTCACCAACACCAGTGACAAATATCTGACCCGGTCCTGGGCTTCCCCTAGGTCGACTCAGCCTCAAAATAAATACCAGGTGCGGTGTGTAAACATCGCCACTCGGGAGACAAAGGCGGTCGGGCGTGGTGCTGGCCACCCATCTCCCTCGTGTGCCGTGCCGGCCTTCATAGGTGCTACTCGCGAACAGCACTTGCCCCAACGCTCTGTCGCGGGCTATACGGGGGATCTTCGCCTCTGCACAAGATGATAAAATTGGACTTGGGCAGGGTACGTCACCGGCTTAGCAGGCGTGATGGAAGGTGGCCAAAAATAATAGCGGAGTGGCAGCCCGAGACAGCAAAATGCCTCCGCACGGATTGTAAACATCGCAGGAGCGCGAGGGGCCTTTACACGGCAGCGGATTGATTACCGCTGATGATGATGCTGATATAAGCGCATGTCTCCCAGCCTCGTCGTGTCACTGCTGTATAAGTGATTGCTGGTGGTTATCGCTGCTCCTTAATGTGATTAAAGTCTCGCCAGCTCACTCTCAGCAATCCGCCACGATTGATATTTAGCACGCGTTCGCCTGCCAGCCTCCACGGCATTCAATCACTCCCACTCATCATCCTCCTGCTCCTCCTCATAGCAAACCCACACAGCGGTTCTCCTCATAACAGCTCTCCTCAGCAACTATGTGCATGTTGAACTTCTTTCGCACCGTACCTAGCCAACCGTGCTAATCGGAGGTGCGGGTCTCCCTCGTGGTCGTTATTAGGTCCTCGTGCACTGTCGGTTCGTGTGGACTGCAGGCTTTGCGTGTGAACTCTGGGTTCGTGTGGCTTTCTTTGAGTTCCTGATGTGGGGCCCGAGGGTTGTAGTCGGGGTCGTTGTTGAGGCTCGGTTCAGGCAGAGTGTCGGAAACCAAAATAACAAGAAGGGCCTTTTTTTGTTCGAATTCAGTAAAAGACCCACTATTTCAAGACGCAATGCACGTGGTGAATACGAGGCGGTGGGCCCTGAATAATAAATAACATCACGAAATAGTCCTGAAAGGGCCGCATGCTGCTACGGAGCCGCGTGTTGCCGACCCCTGCCCATGCTGAGCCGGACTTCTATGCTGAACAAGACGCCCATGGTACACTGAACTTCCATGGTGAACTGGACTCCAATGGTGAACTGGACTCTCATGGTGAACTGAACTTCCATGGTGAACTGGACTCTCATGGTGAACTGGACTTCCATAGTCAGGGGATCAGCAACCAAAACAACACGGAGAGCCAATTTTTGCGAATTTCAAGAGCCGCCCTGCGGTCCTTAAAGAGCCACCGCATGCGGCTCCGGAGCCGCAGGTCGCCGACCCCGGGGTTCGGGCTATCGTCCCTTAAAGGCCTCCAAAAGGCCCGAACTCAAAGTTCCTCGAAGATGGAAATGATGGTCTCTGACAGTGAAACAGTCACCTTCACACGCGACGGAGTAGAGCCACTACTTGTCATTGTTTACGTCTAATTTCCCGCTTCAATTCAGGAAATGCCACCGCATCTATGATTTAAGTGTAAACAAATTAACATCTATCTAGACTTTATATATTTTTGTGGGGCAACCAGATTCATTAAAACAATTAGGTTCATGAGAAATGGTTCACAGCGGGAAATAAGGCACGTAGTATTCGATTGGAAACTATTTTTTATTTAACCAGGTAAGGCCCACTGAGCAATATAGTTATTTTTCAGAAGCGACCTGGCCACAAATGATAGCTCAACGAAGTGGCTTATCATCACGTGAAAATTTATAGCAACCAAATACTCTACACACAAGTCGATTCTAAAGGTGGAGGGAAAAACCAGACGACCCGGAGAAAGATCGACCACGACAAAGAGGAGAGAGACACGCAAACTCTAAATACAGAGGGATCAAGGTCAGGATCGAACCCCACAACTTTGTGTATACCAGGCGAGGCAGTTAACAACTCGCCACCGCGGCGCCGAGTTTGCACAAGAAACAGCATGAAGTAGCATTGGTTTCTGAGTGTCATTAAACAATTACAGCAGAAACAAGTGAAATGGGCATAATCTGTCCTCGTAATACCCAGTAGTTGCGTTCCTGAAGAACACCAGGTTTTGGAAAAATATAGTTATAATAAATTATATAAGGTAAAGCACAATCCGTGATAGCACGTGAGATGCGTATGCAGGCTGAACAAAGACTGCGGCGTGTGGGCAGCATCTAGAAGCATCCATCAGCATCCCACCTTGTGTGTGATTCTACGCCGAAGCAGACGTACAACCGCTTATTCCTACTCGCGCGACGTAATTAAACCAATCACGTCATATCTCATTCACACCCGCGTAATAAAAATGTGTTCCCGAATACATCCATCGCGTTATGAAAATTACGCGCGATAGTAGAACAGACTGTAAAGTCATAGGGGTTGTTCCTACAAATGGGCATTGACCAACCAGGGTCGAGGGAGTGAAATTGAAAACTCGCTGAGATCCTGGACACGGGCTCCGAGGTGTGGGGGCTCATAGCGAGCAGCACTGAAGAAGTGACACATTCGCAGGACTTGCCTACACGAAGAACAGACCCCCCCCCACCCTCTCCCAATGGTGCCACGGTGCCTCCCCTCAAGTTGTAACTCGGTCCCACTGGACTTCAGGTAACCCCGAAGGTTTTAACCCTGGGTCCTGGTTGCTCTCGGCTCCAACACGGCATCACTGGTTTAACACGTAGGCTTTCACTGGTTATATGAGCCGGGTTCGAACGCTGCACGAAGTAAAATGGTGGGGCACCGTCCTTGAGAAGTGCTTGGGTAGTTGGAAAAAAATTGGGGCATTCGCTTGTGTGTTGGACAACCTGAAAACTTGTTTCCAGCCCATCGTGCAATTCTTGGCAAGAACAAAGGCTGCACACGAGGCAATGCGCCTTCCAGTTGTCAAGTCAGTTCTGCTGCAGAGCTCTGAAAATATTCACCCAAAAACTTTACTAGCCGCTGTGAAGTCAGCGCCGTTTTCTCCTGACAGGTCTCTCACTGGGTGAGGGTCTCACATCAACACCATGGAGGGATACTTCTGGAATTGGAGGCTCAACTCAAACCCCCACGAAACAAGTCACTGCATTTCGTCTTGACAACAGAAACGCCAAGTGCACCCTGAAAGTCTCCTTTTGCTGCACCGCCACATAACGCTCCCCTTCCCGACCTATCTAGGAGAGGAGCTGGACAAGCGTTAATATTCCACGACCACCTGAAAAATGTAGCCGCTAAGGCAGGGGTCAACGTGGTCCAGGAACTGGCGAGCACAAACCAGATAACTTCACTGTCAGTGCTACAGTCATCAGGGATGCCCTTGTGTGCAATGGTAGGGACACATAAGCCACTCAACTTGTTGACGTCCAATTGAACGTTGCTACGTGGTGGCGCATTACTGGAAATAGTCCTCTACAAGTGTAATAAAAGACTCGGACGCTTCTCTCTGTCCTGTGTCCTTTATTTGGGTTCGATCTCTTTTCCCTCACGGTACTCCCTTATATACTCTCTGCTCTGCAGCCCCAGGCTGCTGTCGCTCACGTAGCCCAACTCCCTCCTAGCAGACCCGCTGCTGTCACGTCGTGCAGACCCCTGCTGCCCGACTCCTCCCATGCAGACCCGCTGCTCTCTGCAGCCTCCTCGCTGCTCCTGCTGCCCGGGGGTCGGTCACCGTTGGCCGACGGTGCCGATCCTCGTGGCTCGGGTGTGTGGCAATCTCGCCACTCTCTCCTCACCCTTCGCCCTGCGTGGCCTCTCACTTTCCCAGTCCCCGATCACTCCCGACCGCTTCCGGTTACCCCCCTTATAGACCCTTACCCTCTCCCCCACGTGACGTAACTCCTCCCCCCATGACGTCACTTCCGGGAGGTCGTTTACGCCCACATTACACCACCCTCCCCCGTAGAGAAAATCCAGCCGACCTCGGCTGAACACAACTCCAATAAGCAATGCGAGCGAACACGACCGAATACGAAAAAGGACACAGAACACACCATAATATACCGAAAGAACAAGAACACAACACAATAATTAACGAAATGTGAGGGATTTCGAGCAGGTGCGGGTCGCCGGGCCGTCCCGGACGGTCGGTGGCCCTCCCGCCGAGCGGGAACGTGGCAGGGTTTTAAGAGCGACAGGCTGAAGTTCGTCTGTCGCTATTGGAGGCCTGGCAACGTCCCGGTCCCCTATTTTCGAAGGCGCAGCATCAGAGGCGTCCCGCAATCGTGTCCGCGGCGGGGTTGGAAGGGCTGCGGGCCTCAAAGGTTCCGCAGCCGTGGTAGGCGCACCCCGAGCTGGGTCTTCTTTCCCCTGCCGCGTCACGGCCGGCTCGTCTGTGAAAGGCACGACAGGCGCTCTAGCAAAGTCAGCAGGCACAGGCAAGGGCGAGTCGGCAGCAACAGACCCCGGCAAGGCAACCTCAGGAGATGACGCATCCGGTCGAGGGGCCACGTATGGTTTCAACCGAGATGTATGGACGAACCAACGCCGAGAACCAAACCGAACACGCGCCGACTGTGGGTTGGGAACCTCGATGAGGCGAACCGGCCCTTGCCATGGCTTATGTAATTTAGGAGAGGTACCTGGCCGTACCTGTGGACAATGGAGCCAGGCCAGGTCCCCCGTTTTCCAAGGGCATTCCCCTTTTGAACGTCGCGCACACCGCTCGTTCCGAGCCTGGGCTTTGGCCGTAGCCATGCGAGCCCCCACCCGCGCCTCAGTGACTCGGCGAACGGTGTCCTGAATATAATCAGGAAGAGGCTTGACAGGTCCCCTCGCTCCGGTTCCCAACTGTTCATTAATCGGCGGTACGTTTTCACGACCGTACATTAGAAAAAACGGCGAATATCCTGTAGCCGCATGCGGCGTCATCCGGTACGCTGAAAGCACCCCAGGGATATGCAAATCCCAATCCGATTGTTTTTCACTAACCGTATGGCACAACATGGCGGACAGGGTCCGATTAAGCCGTTCCACCATACCATCCGTTTGTGGGTGGTAGGGAGATGTCCGTATTTTTTTTGTACCCAGCGCCGCACACACCTCCCCCAACAATTTCGAGGAAAAATTCCGGCCTTGGTCTGTAAGGAGCCTCTCCGGCGCCCCTTTGTCCATAACATACCCAAATAGAAAGGCGTCTGTGATAGACGCCGCTGACTGGTCAGGCAAAGGCCAGGCCATCGGCCAGCGGGAGAGGTACTCCACCCCTACCAGCAAATATTTATTTCCCCTAGCGGATGGCGGAAAGGGTCCCAAAATATCTAACGCCACCAACTCATTAACTCGAGACACCTGGATGGATTGTATCGGCGGCACATATGGATGTTTAGGTGGCTTACGGTGGGCACAATCGGGACACGCGCGAACGTGCCCGACGACATCCGTCGTCATGCCGTGCCAATAGTAGTCTCGCTGCAGCGTCAATAGCGTCTTCTGCACCCCCAGATGTAAAAGCGTGTCACAATGCAGAGTCCTAATCAATTCGTACCGCAATGATGCCGGTACAACCAGACGCCAGCGTTCCTGCATCCCTTCCCTCCACATCAGCAAGCCATCACGGAGAGTGGTTTCCGGCACGCCTCCCGCACAGAGTCGCCCACTCCCCTTCACAGGCCGCTTACGTAACGTTACCAAGGAATCATCCAACATCTGTTCCGGAATCCACACAGACCTCGGGAGATGTAGAATGCCTCAGCCGGTCCCCATCAGCCGACCCCGCATCAGCCGGCCCCGGCTCAAGCGGAGCTTCCGGCACTTCGACTGCCAGCGCGACAGGCGGAGGGGGGTGCTGAATCGGGCCACACCTATGCGTCCCCGACGCACACGCGCAAGGGGATCGCTGCGGCAGCCTGGAAAGTGCGTCCGCATTAGCGTGACGCACTCCCTTCCGCTCCAATATCTTCCCCAGGATGAGAGGTTCCAACAGGTCAGGCTCCATCTCCGGGTATGCGGCCATTGCCAGCTCCAGTACCGCGCCCCTATACGCCACCGGAGACTCCTCGAGTGCGCGTTGTCGTTGCACAAACCGGCAATGAGCATCATCCGGCGGCTCGTAAGCGTCTGCCATTTCGTCGAACACACCACACAATGTTTTCTTCTTCGCGGCTTTTATGAGCGAAATAATCTAACGGACTCGTCATCAAGGAGAGTCGGAAGAACTTCTAATGCCTCGGCGTCAGTCCACGTCGCCGAGCGTACTGCTGCCAAAAATCTGCAGGCGAACGCACTCCAATCGCCCCTGATGGAGAATTCCTTGACAGTCGTTAGGTGACGACTGCGACGCCTTGGCGCGTTCCCTCCAGCCGCTGACTCTTCCGGTGGCATGTTCAACATGGCGTCGCAGCGTGGTGTCGACAAGATGGCGGCCTTCCGTCGCGGAGGGCCCAAAATGGCGGCTTCCCGCCTTTTGTCGTGCGCCACGCCCAAGATGGCGTCTTCGTGCCGCGTGGCTGATGGCGTCGACATTGAAGACAAACCGAGCTCCTGCGGACCACCAACATCGCCTTCCGACGCCGTCCTCGGCGTAACTAGCTCACACAACTGTGCAAGTACGTTCTTGAGAGTTTCAAGTTGCTCCGCCATCTGACTCCATCTTAAATCCGCGTCCTTTGGTGCAGACTGGTCCGCCGACGCGGCGACATCTTGGACCCCTGGACCCGCACTCGTCCCAGCACGGATCTCCTCCTCTGCTGGAGTCGGGTCCACCGCAGGAGGAAGGTCATCGTCGTCGGAAGATGAAGCCGATGCCGGAGACGGAATATTCTTTTTTCTCAGTTGTTTAGCCATACCGTTACACTTTTGACACCAGTGTAATAAAAGACTCGGACGCTTCTCTCTGTCCTGTGTCCTTTATTTGGGTTCGATCTCTTTTCCCTCACGGTACTCCCCTATATACTCTCTGCTCTGCAGCCCCAGGCTGCTGTCGCTCACGTAGCCCAACTCCCTCCTAGCAGACCCGCTGCTGTCACGTCGTGCAGACCCCTGCTGCCCGACTCCTCCCTTGCAGACCCGCTGCTCTCTGCAGCCTCCTCGCTGCTCCTGCTGCCCGGGGGTCGGTCACCGTTGGCCGACGGTGCCGATCCTCGTGGCTCGGGTGTGTGGCAATCTCGCCACTCTCTCCTCACCCTTCGCCCTGCGTGGCCTCCCACTTTCCCAGTCCCCGATCACTCCCGACCGCTTCCGGTTACCCCCCTTATAGACCCTTACCCTCTCCCCCACGTGACGTAACTCCTCCCCCCATGACGTAACTTCCGGGAGGTCGTTTACGCCCGCATTACACAAGGATAAATGTGCGGCATGAGGCATATCAAACTCACACTGTCCCTGGTAGCCGGCGCTGCCACAACAGCTCACGCTCCCCTACTGCTCACGCTCGATGATCTAGATCCGGCAAATTCGAGGACAGAAATAATCACGGCCGCCTGCTCAGATCTGCACTCGACAGTCAAGCTTCTCCTCCGAGAGGCAGCTGTCCCTCCGGGTGCACCCTGAGACCTCCGGCCGCTGCTAACGAGGCCGCTGCTAACGAGGCGTCTGGCGTGGGAAGAAAGCGGCTCCCAAAGGGGTCCGTTCTGCCGGCCACTGATGAGTGGATGTGTCCTGGCGGTTGAACTCCTCATTTCGCACTTTACGTGACCAACCGTGCTAATTGGAGGTGCAGGATGTCACTGACTGCTGCCCAGCTTCAGGACCAACAGCGCTAATTGTGTGTTTTGCGCTCACGTTCATTTGAGGACACTGTGTCCGGTAAATCCTGTTTTATCGGTAGTGTAGCGGTGAGCGCTACGCTGCGCTACGAACCCGGAGACCCGAGTTCGATTCCCGCTCACGGCCAACACCGGTGACGATTATCTGAACCGGTCCTCGGCCTTCCCTAGATCGCCTCAGCCTCAAATGAGTACCTGGTGCGGTGTGTAAACATCGCCACTGGGGAGACAAAGGCGGCCGTTTGTGGTGCTGGCCACACACCCCCCTCGTGTGCCGTGCCGGCCTTCATAGGTGCTCGCTAGCAGCACTTGCCCCAACAGTCTGTTCAGGTTATACGGGGAGCTTTGTCTGTGTAGAGTATAGAAGTGAGGCAGAACAACACCTCACCACTCCTCACTGCTCCTCACCAGTCTCCCCTCCTCACCCTCCCACACCTCACCCCCCTCCTCACCCTCCCCCTACTCACCCTCCCACACCTCACCCCTCTCCTGACCCCCCTCCTCACCCTCCCACACCTCACCCCCCTCCTCACCCTCCCCCTACTCACCCTCTCACACCTCACCCCTCTCCTCACCCCCCTCCTCACCCCCTCCTCACCCTCCCACACCTCACCCCTCCTCACTCCCCTCCTCACCCTCCCACACCTCACCCCCCTCCTCACCCTCCCACACCTCACCCCTCTCCTCACCCCCCTCCTCACCCTCCCACACCTCACCCCTCCTCACTCCCCTCCTCACCCTCCCACACCTCACCCATCCTCACTCCCCTCCTCACCCTCCCACACCTCACCCCCCTCCTCACCCTCCCCCTACTCACCCTCCCACACCTCACCCCCCTCCTCACCCTCCCCCTACTCACCCTCCCACACCTCACCCCTCTCCTCACCCCCCTCCTCACCCTCCCACACCTCACCCCTTCTCACTCCCCTCCTCACCCTCCCACACCTCACCCCTCCTCACCCCCCTCCTCACCCCCCTCCTCACCCCCTCCTCACCCCCTCCTCACCCTCTCACACCTCACCCCCTCCTCACCCTCCCACACCTCACCCCCTCCTCACCCTCCCACACCTCACCCCCCTCCTCACCCTCCCCCTACTCACCCTCCCACACCTCACCCCTCTCCTCACCCCCCTCCTCACCCTCCCACACCTCACCCCTCCTCACTCCCCTCCTCACCCTCCCACACCTCACCCCTCCTCACCCCCCTCCTCACCCCCTCCTCACCCCCTCCTCACCCTCTCACACCTCACCCCCTCCTCACCCTCCCACACCTCACCCTCTCCTCACCCTCCCACACCTCACCCCTCTCCTCACCCCCCTCCTCACCCTCCCACACCTCACCCCTCCTCACTCCCCTCCTCACCCTCCCACACCTCACCCCTCCTCACCCCCCTCCTCACCCCCTCCTCACCCCCTCCTCGACCTCTCACACCTCACCCCCTCCTCACCCTCCCACACCTCACCCCCTCCTCACCCTCCCACACCTCACCCCCCTCCTCACCCTCCCACACCTCACCCCCCTCCTCACCCTCCCACATCTCACCCGCCTCCTCACCCTCCCACACCTCACCCGCCTCCTCACCCTCCCACACCTCACCCCCCTCCTCACCCTCCCCCCACCTCACCCCCTCCTCACCATCCCACCCCGCCCCCCGCGTGCTCTCTGCACGCCAGGCACCACCCCCACCCACGTGCTGCACGTGGAGGTGTCTCGCGTCTCCGCGCACTTCGCCACCGTCTCCTGGGACCTTCCTGCCCAGGGCGGCGACGACGTCATCGGCTACGTCATCTCACAGGAGGTGAGTCCCGCGCCACGGGCAAGCAGGTGATGCGACTCGAGGTGCATTGTGTAGGGCAGTGGTTCTCTTTACCTTTAACTGCAGCCTTGCAACCCCATTGGTTCTCAACCGTTAAACACCATTACAATGTTAACAAATACACAGGGTTTGATGAAACAAAGTAAATTGTACTCTTAGGTTTTTTCGGTAAAGTCACGTAGGTAAAAAATAAATAATACAAATAATTGTGCTGTGACTGTTCCACCTGAAGACGGAAGCTTGTGTTGCCTCCGAAACGTCGTGATTTATTATTTTATTTCTATTATTGTTTCTATTATTTTGTATTATGTATTTGTATTAATTATTATTAATTATTATTTTTTACCTACGTGACTTTACCGAAAAAACCTAAGAGTATGAATTCTTGCAGTCACGAAAGCTTCAAATCTAAAGTAAGTTGTGCTCACGTGCCCCGGGCTGTACCTTCTAAAGCAATCTGTCCATGTCTCACAGCCCCAGGTCGGGCATCTCGCGCCCCCCCCCCCCCCCCCCAGGTGAAGAATAACGACTGCTCTAGGGGCTCGTGTCACGGTGCCGTGCCGAGTAACGGCCGCCAGTGAATGTGCTGCCGTCACCACGGCTGGAGATCTGCCTCTTTAACTTGTGATGGCGTCTTTACTCAGGCTCCCGCTGTAGACCCTTTCGTGGTGCTATTACTGGAGGCTCGTCTGCCTTGGGGGGTCGTTGTGCTGCACCGGGTAACCCACGACCATGGACCCCCCCCCCCCCCCAGAGCCCGTTCAGCCGACACTTACAGACAAATCTTCCCCATCACGTCTGCTGCGATGGAGACAAAACAGTTGGAATTCAGATATTTAGGCGTCGTTTGCAAGACTTTAGGTATATAGTTTTTTTTTATTAATTTTACTAATTTACTAAATAAAATACTTTAACCTAAACTATTTTTGTTATTTAAACGATACAATGTTTTTTTTACTATTTTTATTTCACCAGCTAAGGCTTACTGAGCTCTATAGCTCTTTATCAGAAGCTACTTGGCCACGAAGGATAGCCTAGGGAAGTGGCTTGTCATGCCAAATACGCTGAACGCACGTTGCTTCTAAACGTGGAGGGAAAGGCCGGGGGAGCTGTAGAGAACTTGTAAACTTCACATCTACATACTCTTTGGTTATTTCGGTAAGGTCACGCAGGTATAACATTGTTTTATTTTATACCTACGTAACTTTACCGAAAGAACCAAAGAGTATGGATTCCTGCAGTCACGAAAGCTTCAAATCAAGATTCAAATCTACACAGCAGGTAACAGGGTCGGGGTTAAACCCGCGACCTTCTGTGTACGAGCCGACGGAGAGGTCGCAGCTTGCCACTGTGGCGCTAAATCGGAAACCAAAACCCAAACTCTAGAAATATGCTAAAGACATGTTTACAAAAATGTCTCTTAAATTCTGAACTCATTCCTTTCTTTTATATTTTTTCAGCTGAATTATCCAGATATATACCCTTCAAAGAAGAACCGTATCACGCAGCCATCAAACATCATCTTCATGGGCCTGGGGAACCACACAAAAAAGAACCATGAACATTTTCTGCCAAACTATTAGGCTGTACGTATGTTGAACTTCATTTGCACCGTACGTAGCCAACCGTGCTAATCAGATGTGCGGGGGGGAGAAGGACAACACACTAAACACGAAAAGCAGTTTTCAATAAATTAATTTTCAATCTGGAAGATTAAATGTGCAAAGCTACAGTGGCTTCATAATATCGGTAGAACAAAAGTGAAACATCGAGTTCAATGGGATGGGTGTTGTTGTGCAGTCATCTGTGACCGGGCGCAGGCCATCAACTCGCTCGCACGTGAGGATCCGGTTGAATCCTGGGTGGACAAAAACCGGAGTTCAAACCCAGGCTCAGTAGAACTCTCTGCGTCGAGATTCTGTGACTCTGCAACGTGACCACTCTGGGGGGTCACGACTCGGGCCCACAGACACGCGGCAACGCCTGGCTCCCAACTCCGTAGATTCGAAATTCAAAAATCTATTGGAGCTGCTGCGTGAACGCGACTCGCATTTTCGGCTCCCCCACGTGGCTCTCGAGTGTAAATCCGCGTCGCCGCCCACCCGTATATCTGTCGGGAGGGGCAGAGCCGAACGCTGGGGGGGGGCCCTCTTGCTCTAAGCCCAGGGGGTCGGCAACAAGCGGTTCAAGAGTCGCATGCGGTGGCTCTTGAAGGACTGCAATGCATCTCTTGAAATTCGACAAAAAAATGCTTCTACTTGTTATTTGTGTTGTCGACCCCTGACCATAAATGTCCAGTTCGCCGTGGAATTACAGTTCACCATGGGAGTTCCGTTTACCATGGGCAGGGGTCGGCAACCCGCGGCTCCGAAGTTCCATGACGTTATTTGTTAAGGACCACCGTCTTGTATTCACCACAGGCATTGCGGCCCTTTAAATATTGCGTTTTTTTATATTTTAAAGAATGCGAAAAAATGCCTCGTTGTTTTGGATGCCGACCCACGCCCTCGTCTAAGCCAATCACGACGCAGCCCTGGTCCACGCTGCCGCCACGCCTCCCCGCAGGTCGCCACCAGGGGGCTCACGCCTCCCCGCAGGTCGCCACCAGGGGGCGCGCGCCTCCCCGCAGGTCGCCACCAGGCGGCTCACGCCTCCCCGCAGGTCGCCACCAGGGGGCTCACGCCTCCCCGCAGGCTCGCCACCAGGGGGCGCGCGCCTCCCCGCAGGTCGCCACCAGGGGGCTCACGCCTCCCCATCCTCTGCGCAATTTGTCACCGACCGCATTACGCCTCGAAACACACAACCTGGACATCGCCATGGGCAGTGCCGGATTAACCTAGTGCGGGGCCTGTAGCATATAAAGGGGCCCACAATAAGAAAACACGTAAATACATATAAATATTGTAATTTGCGATATAGCCAGATAATACGAAAAATCGCTAACCTTAAAATACCCAGTCGTTCATAAAAGTTGAAGGAAGTATAATACTATAGTAATAGAGCAAGTACAGAATCACTGAATCAGAATTTATAGCTTGAAAGCGTTTAGCGCAGTGCCCTTGAAAGTGGCGGGCCCGTAGTATATGCTACTTTTGCTACTTGTGCTACTTATGCTACTTGTGCTACTTTTGCTACTAGGATGATCCGGCACTGGCCATGGGAATGGGGAATCTCTACCACACTGGCTCTTCGCTGCTGAGCAGGGAGACGCATTGACTTGGAAAAGTGATTTAAGCGCGTCAGGGTTACATTTTTCACTGAATGTATGTGAAGTGCCACTACAGACAGGACCGCGGGGTGGGCACTTGACCTAAATTATTTGGCGTGCCGGGCGTGGAAATGATTTCTGTGGATCGCGGACAAACTAAACTGTAAGAAATATTTTTTTTATTTTACCAGGTAAGGCCCACTGAGCTGTATATCTCTTTTTCACAAGCGACATGGCTATCGCAAATGATAGCTCAACGAAGTGGCTTATCACGTGGAAATGTATAGCCAGACAATTTACCCTAAACGTGTGATGTTGATTCTAAATGCGGAGGGAAAAACCGGATGACCAGGAGAAAAATCAACGTGACCAGGGGGAGAGAGACCCCGCAAACTCCAAATATACAGGCGTCAATGTCGGCATCGAATTTCCGATTTGCTGCATACCAGGCGAGGTAGTTAACAGCCCCGGCTGAAACGGCGCGTCAGATCGCGTTTGCACGACCGTGCACCCCCCCTCCCTCCGTAGAGGCGTGAGGCTCAGTCGCGGCGCGTCATCGTGGAGGTGAATACGACGGAGCGGGTGTGCACCCTGTGGGGGCTGCAGCCCGACAGCGACTACGCGGTGCGCGTCTCGGCGCTGACCCCCACCGGCTCGGGCCCCGCCAGCGAGCCGGTGACCTTCCGCACGCCGGGGCCCGGGCCGCCGCGGGCCCACGCGGGCAGCAACGGCAGCCGCCACCTCGTCGCCGTCGGGGCGGCGGACGAGGCGAGGAGGAGTGGGGCCGACGGGACCTCGTCGTCGCTGGGACTCGCTCTGTTCTCCCGCGACCTCGCGGCAGGGAGGACTTTGGACGATCGCGCGGCAAGAGGTGCCTCTGAGCGAAGCTTGCGACGACCTTTTTGGCAGTGTCAAAATAAATGATGAAAAATGAGCGTTGGGTTTTTTTTTTACCCCTTGCTGGCAATAAAACAGCTGTTGAGATGCTTTTACTTGTTTGCATGTTTTGCCACAGTCTGAGAAATAAAACGTAATAATACTAAGTAATAGAGCAACAATGTATATTTGTACCTATTTAACATATCTTTTTACATATCGGTGGAGTGACTACCCTGAATCTGTTCAATGTTTCTGTAACTTAATTGTACTGTGAATGGTTTAAACGTAATTTGTCTTGGCCAACTTGCATTACGGGACGTAAATTATATCCCCATATTTATTTATTTATTTACGTGTGTGCAGCGTTTTTTTGATTTTCTCTCTTTGCTTCCATCTCTATATAGCTTCTCAATGTCGCGCTTCAATTCGCGTCATCGGCTTTCATCATTCCGGTGGCGCAGGTCGCGCTCGCGAAACGAGACACAATCCCACTCTTATTGAGCTCTGTCTCTCCTGGTAAAACCGTACCAACCTTGAACTTGACAACAAGTTCACAGATTGCAAACTCTTTTTCTTTAAAACTGCGTTTTGTTTGTGTTTAGTTTGTTGTGTCCCCCGCCCGCACCTCCGATTAGCACGGTTGGCTACGTACGGTGTGAAAGAAGTTCAACATACGTACAGACATGCAACGACGCTTCACTCCTCGCTAACACCATTGTGCCGTGCCCCCCGCGTGTGCATCCGTCTTCCCCAAGGGGACGTGAACGTGAAGGAGCTCAGGAGAAGAACGCCGGAGCTCGTGGCCGGGGAGTTGTTCATCATCAGCATTGTGCTCCTCATGTGGGCGGGTGAGACGGTTCACGCGCCGTTCGCTCCCGCAGCGCACCGAGCGGGAAATATCTCACGATCATCACGAAGGCTTCCGTTGTTACTAAGGTGTCACTTTTGGAAGAGAAATCACGGTTGTCGAGCAGACGTCTCGAGGTCCCGAAGCACCAACCGGACAGCAACAAAGCGCACTTTTGAAGTTGTAACAGATAGGAGTTGATACACTGGCTCTTGTTCATACCCAGTCATTCTTATCACTGCCTGCTCAGTCGCCACCCAAGATGCTGGGAACTGAGGGCCATGATTTAGCTGCATTGGTCATAGGAGGTTGTCTCACCATACTAAAGTAAACTATTAAACTAACTTCTCACCTGAAGAAGATTGCCTGTGTTGCGACCAAAACTTCGTGATCTATTATCTTTCTATCTACGTGACTTTACCGAAAGACGCAAAGAGTATTTTTTTTATTTTACCAGGCAAGGCCCACTGAGCTATGTAGCTCTTTTTCAGAAGCGACCTGCCCACAAATGATAGCTCAACGCAGTGGCTTATCACGTGTACATTTATAGCAGCCAAATACTCCAAACGCGCGATGTGGATTCTAAATATGGAGATAAAAATCGGAGGATCCAGAGAAAAAACTACGTCACCACGGGGAGAACATGCAAACTCCAAATATATATCATGGGACCTTTTTTCCCAGTATCAAAGTATAAGAATAGAATAACCTATTCTTATTAAACTAGTGTAATTGCCTGTCATATGATAGGTTCATAAAAATGTATTTAATGAAAAAGACAAACATTTTAAGATTGTATTGAATTTATTAAATCTAAAATGTCTCATATATAATCACATTTGGTACCAATTTACGATCATCTCCACAACGTTTTCCTCGTGATTAATTTTGTTGAATCGGCACTTTGATGTTGGTTGGATTTTTGCATGTTGACAAACCAACATCATAAAGTTGTCCATGGGAAAAAAAACAGGTTGGAATTTCTCCATGAAAACATTGGCTACAATTTACCAGTGAATGGTTGTAAGGTCTCAGACAGAAATCGGGCCAGTTTGTAGGTGGGGGAGTCAATGGTGGAGACCTTACAACCATTCACTGGTAAGACCACCTCAGCTGTATTTAACTCAGCTCACTTGGTATCTTCAATTAAGGCCATCTCACTATCTCCAGGTGATTCGATTGTCAGTTTCGATGTAGTCTCTTTGTTTACCAAAGTTCCTGTGCCTGACACCATTGCAATCATTGAACATTTGGTCCAACAAGGACTGAATGCTGATGTACCGGCCCTGGTTAGACACTGCCTCACCAACACTTATTTCACCTGGAATGGAACATTCTACAAACAAGTTGAAGGTACCCCAATGGGTTCTCCCTTATCTCCAGTGATAGCCAATGTTTTCATGGAGAAATTTGAGACAGATGCCATCCAGGCATCCACCCTACGTTCTTCTTTCTGGAAGAGATACGTAGATGACACATTCGTCATCTGGCCATATGGCCTGTCAGCACTGAACCAATTCTTCAACCACATCAATTCCATACACCCAGCCATCAAATTCACCATGGAGGTGGAAAAGGATGGCAAGTTACCATTCTTGGATGTTTTAATCTAAAAGACACCAGATGGCTCAAAACCTGACTCCCACCACCATCCATCCCAGAACAATTCCCTCATCAAAACTCTACACCATAGAGCTCGATGTATTTCCAACCATCAGCACCTAGCCAGTGAACTGGAACACGTACACCAAGCTCTCAAGATGAATGGATATTCAGACTACACACTCCGTAAAGCTATCACCCCAACCGTTGGGAAATAATTCTAGATTTGAAGCCCCTAATGTGATGGCTGGAACTGCTTCTCTTTGGCGAGGCGTGTGATGTTAGCTGGTGTTGATGATGTTGCTACTCGCAACTGCTTTTCCAGGTTTGCTCCTAGATTCTAGATTTGAAGCTTTCGTGACTGCAAGGATTCATACTCTTAGGTTTTTTCGGTAAAGTCACGTAGGTAAAAATGTTTAATTAATAAAAGTAAAATAAAACAAATTAAAAAATTCACGACGTTGCTTCCGAAACGTCGTGAATTTTTTAATTTGTTTTATTTTACTTTTATTAATTAAAATTTTTTACCTACGTGACTTTACCGAAAAAACGTTGGGAAATAACCATCTGAGGACCCAATCAAAACCATCACCTTGCCATACATAGCAGGGGTCATCAAAAAGATTTCCAAAATCATGAGCAAACACAAGATCCAGGTTCGATTCAACACAGTACATAAAATTCGTGATCTGATCCCATCTGTGAAGGATGTGATCCCTGACATGCAATACCCTGGTGTCTACAAACTAAGCTGTGTCTGCGGCAGCATTTACATTGGGGAAACTAAGCGACATGTCTTGGACCGGATTCGTGATTATAAGGCAGATTTGAAACATGGTAGGACGAATTCCTCAGCCGTGGCTAATCATTGTTTTAACGCTGTGGGCACACTCGAAATACGTTTTGCTTTACCGAAAGTCCCAAAGAAAATAAATGGTAAATTCATACGGTGCCAGATTAATTGCTGGGAAGGAAGGCAATATCTTCAAGATTGGATTCTGAAATTATTTCAGCCACAGCAAAATTACGGTGCATTTCACGAATCACCAGACCGTGTGCCACTGCATAATCCTTTTTTGGGGTTGAGATTTCGAATCGGCATGACAATGGTTCCTTTTTTACGAAGCCACTTTATGTGGTGGCATTCCAAATGGTGTTAGCATGGTACAGAGATTCGACTGGATAATAATTTGCGACGTCACTTGGTTGCACGTAGCCACCCAGCGTTACACACAGCGTACAGAGCATACCTGTCTATTCCTTATCAGTGCCTGCCTTATTACAGACCAATTCAGACCTAATTGATCACCCCGTGCCCTTATAAATCTCAACGGTTAACCTACAAATTCCCATCACAAGGGGAAAACACAAATAGACGAAATTTGCTCGTATTGAAATGGTTGTACGCCGTATGGATCTGAAAACTCAATTTCCCTCTACAAGAATACGGATAAACCATATGGGTTGACAGGTATGACAGTGTCAGGCGTTGGGCACAGATCACTGAAACTATATGTATATAAGTTATTATATTATTTTATATTTTAATACTGACAAAAAGGTATCCTATGATATAGCTGCTCACCTCGAGACGTAAATGGTCTGATTCGTGCATTGTCTTTGTAAAGTTCACCTTTTGGCCTTCTCTGGTCTGACACTGGTGAGACTAGGCCATGAAGAAGGCTGTCTCTGGTGTAGGCCAATCAGTTTCAAGCACAATTAATATATTATCAGAGCATGTTTGTTTGCATGTTCACCACAAGTACATGTGGTTAATGCAGACTTGATTCCTTGCAAAAGGTTTCTATTTGGTGTTTGAACATCTGAAAGCCACAGTTTTTTTTTCGAGAAAGGGTAAAACCTATTCTTAATTTTCCTGCTCCAAATATACTGCAGGTGTCAGAGTCGGGATCAACAACCGCCATTCGCCACTAAGTGGCGGTGACGTCACCACGACGCTTGTGCCAGGCTATGTGCACGTTGAGGCCACGTGAAGTGTCGAACGCCCACTGGCAGGAGGTCACGGGGCAGACCCAGGTGCCATGGGTCGACTAAATGAGATGACTGGCCGATGCACCACCTGTGCCCCCTACTGTGCCAACTTGCTGTGCTTTAGCCACCTGGCACTCCGCTTGTAGTTGTGAGCGTCGCTCCTCCACCCTCCGTTGTTGTTGGAGGGCGACTGCCTCAAACTGCCCAGTAGCATCCTTCACGAGCCTCCTCCACAGAGGCCGATCCTGACACTGCTCGAACCAGTCATCGGCAAGTCCACTCATCTCCACATCCTCCTGTACCACATCACTCCATCTATTCTCTAGCCCGTGCCGCATCCGTTTAGCCTCCTCTATCCGGCTGAACAAAAGCTGTTTAGGCATGCGGTGACTAGGCATGCGGGCGACATGACCAAGCCAACGCAACCTTGCCTGCCGGAGGAGCTCACCGATGGGACTTTATCCAGATCTTTCAAGGATTTGTGAGCTCCTCACACAATCCAGTCTGTTTAAACCCAGGATGGACCGTATGCAGGCCAGCCTAAATGTTTCTAACTGGCGCAGATGTTCCATTAGGGGGGTCTACGTTTCGCAAGTGTAGAGAAGAGAGGGAATGACCGTGGCCGAAAAGACCTGAAGCTTCGTGTGGAGCGACGGACCAGGTAGCTTCCACACAGCGTTACGCAACCGATGAAAAGATAATGCCGCTCAACTGATTCGGAGTGAGACCTCTGCTGTCAAACCGGAGTAGGTCATGAGCACACTGCCCAGGTATGGGAAACTCTCCACTCTCTCCACAACTGCCCCATCACCGATTGGGAGTTGTGGGGGTGGAGTGCCTGATTGTACAAAATACCCAGGCAGGTGCTTCGTTTTGGTGGGGCTGATGGTAAGACCCCACCTCTTAGTGGCACGCTCCAAGTTCAGCAGCATCACCTCCAACTCCTCCTCTGAGTGAGTGGCAACTACCAGATCATCGGCAGACATAATGTGGTTGACCAATAGCGAGCCATCCCTTGACCGCACCCGGGTATCGATCAGCCTCCCATTGTATCTGCACCAGATGGAAATTCCTTCGGTACAGCCATCCAAGGCTTCACGAACGACGTGGTCGAAAAATATGTTAAATAATGTGGGAGCCAGAGGACATCCCTGTCGCACCCCAAGGTGAACAGGGAATGGCTCCGACTCCCGGCCATGTAGTTTTACCCAGGCCCGCTCACCATCATGAAGGTTCTTAATTATCGTGAGCAGAGGGTCAGGGACTCCGAAAGTATGAAGAATAACCCAGAGCCCAGACCTAGTGATGGTATCATAGGCCTTGACCAAGTCAATAAAACAGAGATATAGGTTTTATTGGACCTCTGCTGTAGCAGACAGACAGAAAATATCGCATCTGTGCAGAACTGCCCTTTCCTAAAACCGCATTGGGGCTCCGCAAGCCTCTCAGCGTGCCTGGCAAGATGATGTTGAATAATCCTTGCCAGAACCTTTCCCGGCACACTGAGGAGTGAGATGCCCCTGTAGTTGTTACAGTCTGTGCGGTCCCCCTTCTTAAAGAGGGGGACCACCAGGGCATCTTTCCAATCCTGCGGAAACCGTCCAGTGGTCCAGACTGTTGTTATGATGTCATATAGGGCAGTATGTAAACAAATGCCACCCTCCCTCAGCATTTCGCTTGGGAGATCATCTCTGCCCGGTGCCTCTCCTGGTCTCAGACTCTAGATCACCTTTAGTACTTCCTCAACAGATGGCACCTCAGCCAGCCACTCACAGGGGGTGACTTCTTCTTCCAATATTTGAGACACCGCAGCCTCAGCAGGGTTATCCCCACTTTGTCCCATGATGTTTTCCATGCTGAGGGATTTCCCCTCCCCCAGGACTTCACAGAAATGCTTAGCAAATCTGCAAACCTGTTTCTGGGGGTTAGAGATTGGATCACCGTTATTCCCCTGATGATGGTAATAGGTGTGGCGCTGCAGGTTACTTTTTTGATGGAGTTAAATAGCGATTTGTGATCACGGGCCATTGAGGCAGACTCCATCTCCTCAGCAACCTGCAACCACCACCCATCCTTGCAGCGCCTCACGGCTCTCTGAACCTCTGAGCGAAGGCTGCGGTAAGCCTCCTCATTCTCTGACGTTGGATGCTGTAGCCGATGAGAGTGGGCCTGAGCACAGTCGTAAACCTCACCCATTTCCCCTCGACATCTAGAGGAGTGGGGGACGATGCCAACCCCAGCCGCAAGCGATGATTCAATTCTCGCTTGCAACTTTCATCAGCAAGCTGAGACCAGGCCACCTTGGGTTTGAATGGGGTCTTACAGATGACAAGTCGATGGTCAGTGGGCAAATCAGCTTCACAGTAGGTCCTGGTGTCAAGGAAATAGGCCCGCATCCACTGTTCTGTCACTACGTAGTCCAGCAGATGTTCTTGTTAGGACACGGCATGCATCCATGATGTTGTGTGGATGCGCCGATGCCGGAACAGCGTGTTGGTAATTACAAGCCCATGGTCTGCACAAAAATCTAGCAGCCTACTCCCGTTGTTATTGAGCCGATCTGGCCCATGCCTTCCAATCACTCCAGACCAGGTGCCAGCATGACAAACTCGGGCATTGAAGTTGCCCAACAGGATAACTCTATCCCCAGGGGCCACTTTAGCTAGCACCTGTGACAGGAGGTCATAGAAGCGATCTGACTCATCGGTCTTGCCTGCATCCCTCCACAGATGTTCGTCTTCAGTGGGAGCATAAGTAACCATGACCACCACTCCTCGCCTCCGGTTGATGGGAAGGCAAGCCCAAAGTAGTCTGGGGCTTACCGCTTCCCACACCTCACCGCCACGCTCCCACACACCCTTTATTCTTTTGTTCAGAAGAAGAGCCACTCCCTGTTGTTTGGTGGTCTCCTGCCCCGAGGAGAGGACTGTTCACCCCTCATGGTGGCAGGAGCCAGAGCCGGTCCACCAGACCTGCTGAATACCACAGATATCCAGGCGGTACCGGTCCAGCTCCCGACAGAGTGACAGCCTCTCCTCCGCAGTGAGCGTTCGAACATTCCACGTGGCCACCCTAAGTAGCTTTTTGTTGTTTCTGGAGGAGCCCCGAAGGTAAAGATTCAATCTCCTGGCTCCGCCAAATGGGGTTTGGCCAGGAGACGTAATAGACGCCTGTCCCCCCGGGGCCTCCGGTACAAGCTTATCAATTAAATATTTTAGACGTGGTTTTGTGGTAATTAATCGAATGTGGAGGGGTTACCAGCCCCTCGCACCCGCCCAGAGCCCCCATTTGGATCGAACCCAGGACCTCCTGCATACCCAAGTAATTGACAGCTTTCCCACATTGGTCAGTGCAGGTTGAAGGGAACCTGCATTGGGGTGCCTCCTGTCCAGGGCTAGGGCCACTCGGGTTGAAGGGAACCTGGATTGGGGTGCCTCCTGTCCAGGGATTAGGGCCACTCGGGTCTGCACGGCCCTCAGGCGTCTTTGCCACGTCAAGGAATTTGCTCCCTTGAAGAAGGATCAACATTGAATGTCATCGAAATGATTACGGCCAGTGAATAAACGAGAGACATGTTATCCCATTTTATCACTTTAAACATGGTTCATGACTTTTTAACACGTAGGCTTTTGCGACCAATTTTATCCATAATAAAGGTGTTTTGGGTTATAAATGTATAATTAAATATGCCATTGTGAGTTTACTCTCCAACACACCGGTGTGCTGAAGAAGTGTTAGCGGGTTTAACGACACATTTATATCTATGCGATCTAACCCAAAACACTTGTATTATGGATTCTTGACTTTTTACCAATTCAGAAACTAGTCCGTGGCATTTGTGTTACTCATGAAGCCACGGGTAATTGGTAATTAGGCCAATCTCTTTTTGCTAAAGTTAACGACCCACCCAGCACTGTCCATCGCCCATACGCTCCACGTGCGTCCTTCTCTCCTCCCGCCCCCACAGCGGTCATCGGCCTCTTCTGCCGGCAGTACGACCTCATCAAGGACAACGACTCTGTGCGGACTTACCATGACAAGCAGGCGGCCACGGAGGTACCGCTGCTGCCGCCACCGTCAGTGGCACCGCCAGCACTGCCGGCTCGAGCGGTGGCGGCCGCCCCCTCCGAGCCACTGCACGGCAAGGTTCATATCCTCCGCAGCGCACACACCGGAACACTCTCCCATCGCGCGTTCCGGTTGTACCCATGGGGGTAGAACTGGGGCCGGAACAGCCTGGAACCGTACGCTGTAGTTGGTGGTGGTGGTGGTGGGAATGAAAATCCGAACAGGACTGTCTACATCATTACGGGTGGGACCCGGAACGTGTGTAGTCTGCGGGATGGGTAGTGTCGTTGTGTAGAGGTGTATTTCGCAGCGTCCGTCCATCATGCTCTGGAGCTCCCAAGGAGTATGTGGGAGGAGGAGGAGGAGGAGAACACTTAAACCGTTGTCTGTGAATATACCTCACGTAAAACACTGTATTATTTTAAGTGAATGTGCTGCTGAAACGGGCATGGCAATGTTTGAGCTCCCCAAGTAATTTCTTCTCATTTCCAACCCTGGTCATACCATACTGTACCTGATTATACCATCCCTGGTCGTACTGGCTCTGATTGTACCTCGCATTGTTAGGCACGATGTCCTACGTTTCGCTCGAGGTACCGGGAACTTCAGTTTCTGGAGAACCGGGACCCCATAACTGATTCCAATTCCAGTGGAATGCCGGTCATGAACGCACAGATTGGCTCACACGAACTAAACAAAAACCGCACGGCAACCTAAGTCACGCTTGCCCTCATTACTCGGTTAAAAGAAAAAGGCGCAGCTCTCCAATTGCTCGATGACGCCACTGCTGTCGGAAAATCCTCCACGAGAGGGCACTCTAGAGGGGAGTTGACTTTTTTCCGCACTGCACGTGACCTCCCGATAGACGTTTCTGTTCGTGTGGCGCAACAGTTTTACTCCATCCCCACTGGTTTATTTCCCCGTGAGCACCAGCAAGTGTACGCGCGCGTGTTCTGTCGCATGCCATTCGTCTATGCTGTGGGTTGGCGGTTTCTGTCCTCAGCACGTGACGGTGGCCCCGGTGATCAGCATTAACGAGATGTGAGCCACTATGCGCGGGGGACGACGTCGCGGGAAGACGATGCGGCGATGACGACACGCGGGGGACGACGTCGGGGCTGCGGCCAGCCGAGGCTGCTCCGGGCCCTTGAGGAAGCAGCCCCTCCACCCCGAACGCTTCTTCTCAACGTCGAGAAGACGGACGCGGCCGAGGCTCGGGAGCAGCGAGGAAGCGGCAAACAGGGCCTCTCCTGGATCCGGCAAAGCATTGCCGGTGGCCGGTGGAATTCACGTCGTCGTACTCCGCCGATGAAATGGGCTCGCTACTTTATGTGTTGCACACAACATGGGGTGTAGAGTGAAAAGCGTATGTGGGTACGTATATGTATTCAGCATGGTCAAATATGTGGTTTTACATATATATTGTGATCGAGCTGGCGTGCGTTCCTCGAGCGACGGTTCGGTGTTGACGTCGGAGGGCAGAGAAGCCGACGCGCCGCGATTAACTCTCAATGCTGAGCCTCGTCATAGTCACCGATGGGGCTCCCGACACGTGGGTGCACCGGCGGTGGTGGAAGAAGTGTCCACCACCTTTCCAGGATTGAGCCGAAGACTCCTGAAATTGGCGCCATTTATACCGAGATGTGGTACCGGCGTTGCCATGCTGAGCTTTGTCACAGGGTACTTAGGCGGTGTTGACGATGGAACTAGGTCAGGGGTCGGCAAACCTGCGGCTCACGTTATTTATTTAGGGCAGGGGTGGGGAACGTCCGGCCCACGGGCCGTATAAGACCCGTGAAATCATTTTGTCTGGCCCTGCCAAGGCAACCGCAGGCAGGACTCGAAATTTAATAAATCTAGGAGCAAAGAGGAGGGGGGGGGAAGTGGGCGGGGCTGGGAGTGGGAGGAGGAAGACACTGGAGATGCGGATATATAGGGGGCTTTTAGCTGAGTTTAGTGGAGTTTTGGCTGAGTTTAGGGGGGTTTTGGCTGAGTTTAGGGGGGTTTGGGCTGAGTTTAGGGGGGTTTTGGCTGAGTTTAGGGGGGTTTTAGCAGAGTTTAGGGGAGTTTTTGGCTGACCCCCCTAAACTCAGCCAAAACCCCCCTAAACTCAGCCAAAACCCCCCTAAACCCAGCCAAAACCCCCCTAAACTCAGCCAAAACTCCCCTAAACTCAGCCAAAACCCCCCTAAACTCAGCCAAAACCCCCCTAAACTCAGCCAAAACTCCCCTAAACTCAGCCAAAAGCCCCCTTCATACCCGCATCTCCAGTGTCTTCCTCCTCCCACTCCCAGCCCCGCCCACTCCCCCCCTCTATCTCTCCTCCCTGGCTCCTTCCCCGTCTCTTACCTATATAGCCCCTTGTTACAGCAGCTCATTTGCCCACTTCAGCATTTGTTTCTTGCTGTGGTTGTCCCACCTAATGATGGACGTTTGTGTTGCGCCAGAAACGTCGTGATTTATTATTTTATTTCTATTATTATTTCTATCATTTTATTATGTATTATTGATTATTTATTTATACCTACGTGACTTTACCGAAAAAACCTAAGAGTATGAATCCTTGCAGTCACGAAAGCTTCAAATCTAGAATCTAGGAGCAAACCTGGAAAAGCAGTTGCGAGTAGCAACATCATCAACACCAGCTAACATCACACGCCTCGCCAAAGAGAAGCAGTTCCAGCCATCACATTAGGGGCGAGTTAATTAAATGTTTGACCAAATATAACGTTGATAATTTTGTATGGCCCGCGAATGATGTTATAAATATCCAAATGGCCCATGGCAGAAAAAATGTTCCCCACCCCTGATTTAGGGGAATCACCGTCTCGTATGCAACCGAATTTGAAGAAAATGGCTCTCGTTATTTTTTGGTTTCCGACCCTCGGCGGAGGTTAATATCAAAACTGCCGACCCTTGACCGAGTGCCAACAATGGCCTCTTTAGGGCACGCTGGTGCAGCAGGGTGGAACGGCAGCGTGCACGGGAGTGGCAAACCCGCGAGGTGTTAGGTGTTAACTGCAATATTTATCGCAGGTAATCTATGATTTTATGTACATATTATGCTGTACACAAATAGTGCGTTGTTGCAGACATTGCCCGCTCGGCGTAGGTGTTGGTGGTGTTCTGTGCGGCGTCGGCGGCGTTCGGAGTAACAAGGGGGTCGAGAGGTTTGTCGCTTTTTTCACGAGACCTGTTGGAGTGCCACTGAGCGGGCGGGACGTAGGAGGCCGAATGTCACCGGACCTGTCGACGCGTGGTGCAATGCCTCCCGTACACGTACCTGTAATTACATGCCTGTCAACCCCTTATCAGTGCCCCCACCTTATTACACACCAATTCAGACCTTATTGGTCACCCCGTGCCGTTATAATTCTCACCGTTCATCCTACAAAGTCCCATCACGAGGGAGAAACACACATATATAGACAAAAATAATATATTGCCCATATTGAAACGGCTGTACGCCGTATGGACCTGAAAACTCAATTATTCCTGCACACGAACTACGGGGTAAACCGTATGGGTTGACAGGTATGCGTACACACACACACGTACTGTACGGCACCGTGACTGCACATGTAGCGCGTGTTGAGATCGCAGCGTGAAGAACAACAACAATACTAATAAACAGAGGTGTGGGCTCGAGTCATGTGACTTGGACTCGAGTCAGACTCGAGTCATGAATTTGATGACTTGCGACTCGACTTGGACTTGCATAACAATGACTTTGTCCCACCTATGAGATGTGGACTCGAGTCATGTGACTTGGACTCGAGTCAGACTCGAGTCATGAATTTGATGACTTGCGACTCGACTTGGACTTGCATAACAATGACTTTGTCCCACCTCTGCTAATAAATACCGCCGATCTTGAGCCACCTCTCCGTGCCCAGCCTCTTGACCCCGCGGCAGCTCGCACGGTCGGCCGCGGCCGCCGCGTCGTTGAATTCGTAGCGCCTGCGATCGTGCACGGGGTGGGGGGTCACGCACAACATCGTTAACATTTGTAGGCGTGCGGCGAATGTGTTACCGGCCTCCTCCACCCCAACAGGATAGCCCCCACGTAGGCGTGACCTCGTCTCTCCGCTTGGAAGGTTACAGCAAGGAAGGGCGCGCTGATGTAAGACGCTCAACACCGTCGTGAATTTAGCGCTACGAACCCGGCGACAACGAGTTCTTGGGCCTCACCTAGGTCGACTCAGCCTCAAATGAGGACCTGGTGCAGTGTGGTAACATCGCCACGGAGGAGACAAAGGCGCTCGGGCGTGGTTCTGACCACCAAACACCTCGTGTGCCGTGCCGGCCTTCATAGGTGCTTGCAAACATCACTTGCCCTAACAGTCTGTTACAGGCTATACGGGGGATCTTTGTCTTTGTAGAGTATGGGGCCGTCCATAAATGACGTCACGCGATCTTGGCCGTTTTTTGACCCTCCCCCTCTCGTCACACGGCGTCACAAAAAGTCAGACCCCCCCTCAAATATCACGTCACGAAACTCTGCCCCCCCCTAAAACCATATTTCCATTTTGAAAATAAAACATGCTTCAAATCACTTTAAACTATTGTCATGGTAGTGCGTATTTAATGTGGCAATGCACTCTGATGTTGTAGGAGAAAACATTTACTAAACAGGAGGCGTTGGAAAGCTGAGAAGCAAAATGCTCCTTCATGGAATTAATAAAAGGTGACCTTAGTAAATATAAATAATCAAATAGTTAATAATGAAAATTAATCCTAATTAGTGTTGTTATAACAAGTCTATTTAATTAATTAGAACGTGTTGTTGAAATTTATTTAAAGTTGCGCATTTTTATGTGACGTCACATTTCTCAAACCCTCCCCCCCTCGTCACACATCGCCACAAATGTCTGACCCCCCTCCCCCCCTAGGTGCGTGACGTCATTTATGGACGGCCCCGATAGAATGGAGGCAGAGCAACACCTCACCACACCTCACCATTCCTCACTGCTCCTCACCAGCCTCTCCTCACCCATCAGTTCACCTCACCCAATCCCACATTTTAACTCTCCACCTTCGTCACTCAACCTCACTCACCTGCTCCTCACTCACCAGACCTCCTCACCCCCCTCACCCTCCCACTCCTCACCCCCCACACCTCACCCTCCCACACCTCACCCCCTACCCCTCACCCCTCCTCACCCCCCACACCTCACCCCCACCCCTCCTCACCCCCCACCCCTTACCCCTCCTCACCCCCCACACCTCACCCCCCACACCTCACCCCTCCTTACCCCCCACTCGCCCCGCCCCTGAAGCCACTCGCCCCGCCCCTCCTCCTCTCGCCCCGCCCCCGCGACGTCACGGGGCACCCCCAGGAAGAGCGGAGCGGAGTCCCCGCAGGGAGAGAGAGAGAAGCGGACAAGAGGCTCCAATCTCTCTCCTCTCGACTCAACCTCTCTCCTCTCTCCTCCTTTCTCCTCCTCCTGCTGCTCCTCTCCCCTCCTGCTGCTGCTGCTCCTGCTGCTGCTGCCGGGGTGGGGTGGAGGCAGCGCGGCAGGGAGCCGCGATGGAGCTCGTGAAGGCGACGCTGAGCGGAGCGGCGCGGTGCCTCGCCATATCCTTCCAGCACGACGCGCGGCGGGGTTGACCCGCCGGGGTAACCCAGGGCAACGCCGGTTACCCCTGGAAACCGAGGGCAACACAAGTTACCCCCTGGTAACCCGTGGCAACCGCGGCCACGGGTTACCACGGGCTTACCCGGGGTGTTTGTTGTTGTAACTTGCTGACGCGCCCCCAAATTGGACATCCGTGAAACAACAAAGAGCTTCATAGCTCATCGGATTCCTCCAGGGATCAATACAGATCATGATAGCCTTGATGGCCTTGACAGGGGTAACGAGGTAACGGTGATCTGGGCATGATGTCGAGTACACGGAAGTTATCCCGATGCGGCTTAACCTCATTACCCTGACACTTCGTGTTAACACCCACACGGGTTCGCACCCCACGTGGACTGCTCTGGGGTAACTTCGCGGGCTCCGCTTGACATTATATAACGAGTTGTGCCCTGATAGGCTATCCTGGCCACATGTACACTGGCTACTGTGACAGGTTACCCCGTGAGGTTACCTCGGCGTTAAGCCCGTAGGCTACAACGGTTTAACCACCACAAGGTTAACAACATTGGTGGCTTGCCCTGATTAGGTTACCCTGGGGTAACAGGCTCCATGGCAGTGCAGGCCAAGAGGAAAGTGATATTATTGTTGCGCTCGCAGAGAGAATGAGTGACATCTCGACGTTTCGGTTGGCTGGCCTCCAGCAGGAAGTGCATGACACTCGATGATGGGTAACGCCGGAATGCGCCCGATCTCGATAGAGCTCGGAAGCTAAGCCGGTTGAGCCTGGACGGTGCTTGGATGGGCCACCGCGATGCTCGACAGACAGGTGTTATAGGCTCTGTGGCGGGCAGTCGAGGGCAGCGCAGTAGCAGCATCCCTTCATTCTGCCCCACCGCGCACCTTCACCAGCCCGCACTGACCCACGCGGTGAAGTATGGTCAAACGACCCCGACGTCCCGCAAGGTGCGGGGAAACCGTCGTCCAGCAGTGGATTGGAGGGCCCTCATCTGGCAGGGCGCAGCGGTGGCCAGGAGATGTTAACTACCTCGCCTGGTAGACAGGAGGGCGTGGGTTTGATCCCGACCCTGACTCCCTGTCGTCGCGTGGATTATTCTTCGTTTTTCCCTCCACGTTTAGAATCAACTTCACGCATTTAGAGTAATTGGCTGCTATAAATGTCCACATGATGATAACCCTCTTCGTTAAGCTATCATTTGTGCAGCCAGGTCGCATCTGAAAAAGCGCTGCATAGCTCAAGGGGGCCTTACCTGGTTAAATACACAAATTAGTTTAGTTGAGGATTGGAGGCCCTCCTCTAGCAGTGGATTGATTAAATGGGCTGCCGCTGTGCAACGTTAAGGTGGTGGCAGTCGGTGTTGGTGGTGGCGGCGTGGGGAGTGATTGCGGTGCTGCAGGTCGTGGTGGTGGTGGTGTGGGGAGTGATTGTGGTGGTGGTGTGGGGAGTGATTGTGGTGCTGCAGGTCGTGGTGGTGGTGTGGGGAGTGATTGCGGTGCTGCAGGTCGTGGTGGTGGTGGTGTGGGGAGTGATTGTGGTGCTGCAGGTCGTGGTGGTGGTGTGGGGAGTGATTGCGGTGCTGCAGGTCGTGGTGGTGGTGGTGGTGTGGGGAGTGATTGTGGTGCTGCAGGTCGTGGTGGTGGTGGTGGTGTGGGGAGTGATTGCGGTGCTGCAGGTCGTGGTGTGGGGAGTGATTGTGGTGCTGCAGGTCGTGGTGGTGTTGGTGGTGGTGTGGGGAGTGATTGCGGTGCTGCAGGTCGTGGTGGTGGTGTGGGGAGTGATTGTGGTGCTGCAGGTCGTGGTGGTGGTGTGGGGAGTGATTGCGGTGCTGCAGGTCGTGGTGGTGGTGTGGGGAGTGATTGTGGTGCTGCAGGTCGTGGTGGTGTTGGTGGTGGTGTGGGGAGTGATTGCGGTGCTGCAGGTCGTGGTGGTGGTGTGGGGAGTGATTGCGGTGCTGCAGGTCGTGGTGGTGGTGGTGGTGTGGGGAGTGATTGTGGTGCTGCAGGTCGTGGTGGTGGTGGTGGTGTGGGGAGTGATTGCGGTGCTGCAGGTCGTGGTGGTGGTGGTGGTGGTGTGGGGAGTGATTGTGGTGCTGCAGGTCGTGGTGGTGGTGTGGGGAGTGATTGTGGTGCTGCAGGTCGTGGTGGTGGTGGTGGTGTGGGGAGTGATTGCGGTGCTGCAGGTCGTGGTGGTGGTGGTGGTGTGGGGAGTGATTGTGGTGCTGCAGGTCGTGGTGTGGGGAGTGATTGTGGTGCTGCAGGTCGTGGTGGTGTTGGTGGTGGTGTGGGGAGTGATTGCGGTGCTGCAGGTCGTGGTGGTGGTGGTGGTGTGGGGAGTGATTGTGGTGCTGCAGGTCGTGGTGTGGGGAGTGATTGTGGTGCTGCAGGTCGTGGTGGTGTTGGTGGTGGTGTGGGGAGTGATTGCGGTGCTGCAGGTCGTGGTGGTGGTGTGGGGAGTGATTGCGGTGCTACAGGTCGTGGTGGTGGTGTGGGGAGTGATTGCGGTGCTGCAGGTCGTGGTGGTGGTGTGGGGAGTGATTGCGGTGCTGCAGGTCGTGGTGGTGGTGTGGGGAGTGATTGCGGTGCTGCAGGTCGTGGTGGTGGTGTGGGGAGTGATTGCGGTGCTGCAGGTCGTGGTGGTGGTGTGGGGAGTGATTGCGGTGCTGCAGGTCGTGGTGGTGTTGGTGGTGGTGTGGGGAGTGATTGCGGTGCTGCAGGTCGTGGTGGTGGTGGTGGTGTGGGGAGTGATTGTGGTGCTGCAGGTCGTGGTGGTGGTGGTGGTGTGGGGAGTGATTGTGGTGCTGCAGGTCGTGGTGGTGGTGTGGGGAGTGATTGTGGTGCTGCAGGTCGTGGTGGTGGTGGTGGTGTGGGGAGTGATTGCGGTGCTGCAGGTCGTGGTGGTGGTGGTGGTGTGGGGAGTGATTGTGGTGCTGCAGGTCGTGGTGGTGGTGGTGGTGTGGGGAGTGATTGCGGTGCTGCAGGTCGTGGTGGTGGTGGTGGTGTGGGGAGTGATTGTGGTGCTGCAGGTCGTGGTGTGGGGAGTGATTGTGGTGCTGCAGGTCGTGGTGGTGTTGGTGGTGGTGTGGGGAGTGATTGCGGTGCTGCAGGTCGTGGTGGTGGTGGTGGTGTGGGGAGTGATTGTGGTGCTGCAGGTCGTGGTGTGGGGGAGTGATTGTGGTGCTGCAGGTCGTGGTGGTGTTGGTGGTGGTGTGGGGAGTGATTGCGGTGCTGCAGGTCGTGGTGGTGGTGTGGGGAGTGATTGCGGTGCTACAGGTCGTGGTGGTGGTGTGGGGAGCGATTGCGGTGCTACAGGTCGTGGTGGTGGTGTGGGGAGCGATTGCGGTGCTGCAGGTCGTGGTGGTGGTGTGGGGAGTGATTGCGGTGCTGCAGGTCGTGGTGGTGGTGTGGGGAGTGATTGCGGTGCTGCAGGTCGTGGTGGTGGTGTGGGGAGTGATTGCGGTGCTGCAGGTCGTGGTGGTGTTGGTGGTGGTGTGGGGAGTGATTGCGGTGCTGCAGGTCGTGGTGGTGTTGGTGGTGGTGTGGGGAGTGATTGCGGTGCTGCAGGTCGTGGTGGTGGTGTGGGGAGTGATTGCGGTGCTGCTGGTCGTGGTGGTGGTGGTGTGTGGGGAGCGGTCGAGTTGCGGTTAGCGCTGTGCTGCGAACCCAGAGACCCGAATTCGATTCCCGCTCACGGTCATGGGCCTCCCCTAGGTCGACGCAGCCTCAAATGAGGACCTGGTGCGATGTGCAAACATCGCTTCTGGGGAGACAAAGGCAGCGGGGCGTGGTGTTGGCCACCCACCCACTCCCTCGTGCGCCGTGCTGACCTTCATAGGTGCTCGCTAACAGCACTTGCCCCAGCAGTCTGTTACGGCTACACGGGGTGGGGGGGCGTGATCTTCGTCTTTGGTGAGGGATGCTGTGTGCTCCTTAATGTTTGCGCACGCAACCAAGGCCTCCAAGCTCCGCGGGCAGGACTCCCACGTGTGCGCCCTGGTGTGCTCCGGGGACAAGCACGCGTGAGTTCTGACACCGCGCCACCAGCTACCACCCGTGTCTTGCCGTGTCACCGTGTGTCACCTTCTTTAGGGGAGGCTTCCATCCAGCGGTGGGTTAATTATGGCTGCCTGCTGATTATGATGATTTACAAATTGTTAGTTTGGCTTTATTAGTACGCTTGTGTGTATGTATGTTGAATTTCTTTTGGACTGTCACCCGTGCTTATCGGAGGTGCTTTGTTGCCCAGGAAAGCTTCACTGAGTCTTAAGACTCCCAGTTGAGTAATTTGTATGAATTTTAGCATTGCGATGTTATGGTCAACGCCGGTTACATTGTGTGGTATTTTTTTAGCTATGGGAGGAAACCAGAGAACCCGGGGGTGAAACAAACCCACGCAGATCAGGGGGAAGGGAACGTACAAACTCCACACGTCACACCCGAGCCGGGAGTCGAACACAGAACCCTCGCTGGCATTAGGTACATGTGTCGCCGCTGCTGTGCTGCCGCTGCCTGTAGCATCACGGCGTGCCACCCGCCGTTTGTCGCAGGCTCTTCGTCTACTCGCTCAACCACACATTGCCGGGGAGCAAGGCGCTCCGACTGGAGTGGCTGATGCCGGTCGACGGCTCCTTCTCGCTCTCCGCTGGTGAGGTTTTGGCTCGGTCTACCCGCCGTCGCTTCTACTCGCAAAGCGCCAGTGACCGCGCTTCTTAAGCATTCGCGCAGACGATGTGCTGTGTGTAATTCTGCGTGTGCGAGCAAATGTTCTGTTTGGTGGTGGCGGTGTGCGTGCGTGTCTTGTGTATTGTGTCCGTGCACTGGGGATCAGCGTGCAGCGGTTAGCACGCTGCGCTACGAACCCGCTTACGGCCCGAGTTCAATTCACGCTCGCGGGCATTGCCAGAGACGGCTATCTCAACCGGTACTGGGACTCTCCTAAGTCGACTCCACCACATGAGTAACTGGTTCAGTGTCTAAACAGCAACACTGGGGAGACAAAGGCGGCCGGGCATGGTGCTGGCCACCCACCCGATCGTGTGCCGTGCCGGCCTTCATAGGTGTTATTCGCTAACAGCAATTGGCCCAACAGTCTGTTAAAGGCTACACGGGGGGTCTTTGTCGCTGTACTGTCTGCGCAGGCGTGTGTAGATTAGATAGCAGCACAGGGAGCAGGGTGCCGGCCTAACTGTTCTGATTGTTGAGAGCTGTTGCCCACGTGACCCTCTGGTCAACTTGGTTGATTTCACATCCCGGTTTGGGGTTGACGTGTCACATCATACATCTGGGGTCAATAAAAATCGGCACTACTCTTTGACGAGTTGGTTGTTCAACAGATAGCAGTCCCTACTATGGGAACGTGGAATTTCCACCAATAGCTCAGAGGAGCACTGTCCCCATATACGTTTTAAGGAGTAAGACGTGAACACCCTTTTAAATCCCCTTGTACACTTGGGATATTCCCACGCACTTCGCTACGGAGCTATTTTTTATTTTACCAGGTAAGGCCCACTGAGCTATATAGTTAATTTTTGGAAGCGACCTGGCCACAAATTATAGCTCAACGAAGCGGCTTATGTGGCAATGTATAGCAGCCAAATACTCTAAACGCGTGTTGATTCTAAATGTGAATGGAAAAACCGCAGGACACGGAGAAAAATCCATGCGACCACAGCAAGAGAGAGACATGCAAACTCCAAATATACATTTTGATTTAAAGCTCCAAATATACAGTCGTTAGGGTCGGGATTGAACCCACAACCTCCTGTATACCGGGCGAGGTAGTTAAAATCTCGCCACCATGGCTCCGGCTAACATCAGTGGCGAATGTTATATCTGAATCGGTTCCTGGCTGCCCAACCCCCTTCATCCCACACTGACCAGCGTGGTGAAGTATGGCCAATCACCCCTCTGTGACTGGTGTGTGGGGGAGGCCTTCATCATCCAGGAGTGGGTTGACAAAACGAGTGGTTAATTAACTGATTGATCGCTTATGATTATGATAGATGAAGAGATTTTCCCGATGGCTGAACACTGATGTTGTTTTTTTGCAGAAGAGACTGGACCACGGACGAATAGAGGTACGTACGTATCAGCGGAACGTCATGACTGGAGTGTTTTAATTGAGAAGAATGGAACACATATCGTGTGTTGCGAATCCCCTCCAACGAGATCCCAACTGAATGTGACCGTAATGGGCAGCAGGAAGGCACGCGCACCGTACATAGCCAACCGTGCTACTCGGAGGTGCACCACTGTGGCATAGGCAATTAAAACACAATTGCGCAAGGTTTCTAACTGTTGCAGTTGTATGTGTGACAAGGCGGTGGGTATCAGTGGTGTAGCAGTTAGCGCTACGAACCCGGCAACCCTAGTTTGATTCCCGCTCACGGCCAACATCTGAACCGGTCCTGGGCCTCTCCTAGGTTTACTCAGCCTCAAATGAGTACTTGGTGTGATGTGTAACCATCGCCACTGGTGAGACAAAGGCGGCTGGGTGTGGTGCCGGCCAGCCACTTCCTCGTGTGTCGTGCCGGCCTTATAAGTGCTTGCTAATAGCACTTGGCTCAACAGTCTGTAAAGCTATATGGGGGATCTTTGACTTTGTGAGACGACCACTTTAGCCTCTGTGCTGTGAAGAAGGACCATCGCCTGAACCGTCGCACATTTTTTGAAGGCCACTGTTATGGGCTAATGTGTTTTTGTGTGTGTTACTTGTTACTCATGTGTTTGATTGGGTGTGATAGTCACTCTATAAATGCTTACTGTGTAAATGCGCACTGTATAAGTGATAGATATACATTGCGTGTATATACGTGTCGTAACGTGCTGTCTTGCGTGTGTGTGGGGGGCTGTGGTGAGCGCGCTGAGCTCCAAAATCCGGTACCCCGAGTTCGATTCACGCTCACAGCCAACACCAGTGTGACGATTATCTGAACCGGTCTTGAGCCTCCCCTAGGTCGAATCAACCTCAAATGAGTACCTGTTACGATGTGTAAACATCGCCACTCAGGAGACAAAGGTGGCCAGGCGTGGTGCTGGCCACCCAACCCCTCATTTGCCATGCCAGCCGTAATAGGTGCTTGCTCACAGCACTGACCCCAATTCTTAAGGCTACACGGGGATCTTTGTGTGTACACGTGTAACCGCCTGTTTGCTATGTACATGTGTATGTATGAGTTTGTATAGGTGTGTATAATGGAGGTGTGGACACGTGTCACCGCCTGTTTGCTATGTGTGGCCACCATTGAGATGCTCCATCTCAAAGGATGTTGAAAGTGAACTTGTAATAAAAAAAAAATACTTAAAACTTATCAATTGAAATGTACTTTTATAGCTTGATTAGTTTCACATTTTCCACTAGGCCTGCTTTCTCATTACCAGCCACCACTGCTGCCGTATGCTGTGATTCTCGGTTGTTTTGCAGCATTGTTATCCCCGTTCGCGAGTAGGATACTTTTATTTTTTTACAAACAGCCAGGCTGTGCGAACCTGTGAGGGTTATCCTCTTGAATGTGTGGGGTTTCTCTAGGCACTCCAGGTTTCTCTCGCATGAAAAAATGCTCATTAACAATGACTCCTGGGCAAACACGTGACAATAAATAGGCTCTTGTGAGTATTCCGCTCTCAGTAGGCCCTGTAGTTTCTGGCCTACAAGGCCTAGCAAGAAGCAAGGCCTAGCAAGGAGCAAGGACAAGCAAGGATCAAGGCCAGGCAAGGGGCAAGGCCGAGCACGGGGCAAGGCTTAACAAGGGGCAAGGCCTGGCAAGGAGCAAAGCCTAGCGAGGAGCAAAGCCGAGCGAGGGGCAAGGCCTAGCGAGGAGCAAGGCCTGGCAAGGAGTGCCTGGGCAGGTATTTTTGACAGAGGTAACTTCTCTTGTGGCTGACGCTCGGTGTTATAGGCCCCGAGGCTTCTACTTTGCAAATGAGAATTAACAAACAAAGAGCTTTTACTGAGTCGGCTTTGCAGGGACTTGTCCCAGCAGTCGCTGGGTTCCCACGAAGAGAGGGTCCGGAGGGTCATGACAGGAACAACGAGAGTTTGTGCACAACGTGTGTGGTGACCCTGGTGATAAACGCTTGATACTCTTGAAAATATATTTTTTCCTCTTTAAGTTTCAATCGTGTGTGAAGGTGTGGAATTGGTGTTGTTTTATGTTTTTAATACACATTTACATGTTCTGTATTTTAACCTGTGATGAGGCGGGGAATGGGGAGTGGTGGCACAGTGGTACGCGCATGGCACGATGCAGCCAGCAACCTGATGTTGATTCCCATTCACGTCGAGTGAGTGATGTCTGTTCTGGTCTTGGCTCCCCTTCCGTCCACCAGCCCGCTCTGAACAGCACAGTGAAGCATGCTGGTCAAACATCTCCCATAGTTGGTTAAACATCTCACATAGCTGGCACGGCATGGGGATGCCTTCATCCAGCGGTGGATTGACAAAGGCCTGTAATTTATATGTGATTATTAATTAAACCTAGGTTTCCCTCGCAGTCGATAATTGTTCACAGCAGGCCTGCTCATAACTAGAGGTGGTCTGTCTATTGACGCATTGCATAGCAGTTCATCTCATGTAGGACGGGGAACCTGCGACAAGGTGGGCCAGACACGGCCCACAACTTCACTTCATGTGGCCCACGACCCCATGAGGCCCCCCGCAGTGCAGCAGCTCGTACACGCGTTATTTATTCGCCAATGCAAGCTTGGTCAAGCCCAAAGCGATTTCCCACTCGAATGAGCATTGAGGCATCAGTGCTTATCTCCTGGCAGAGCCAGTGGTGGAAGTTCCACGTCCCTACGGCACTGGCAAGTCTCTCCGTAGGAAAACCACTGTTTAGCAGTACTCTCTGTATCGACCCCAGAGGGATGATGGGTTATGTCAAGCATGGTATCCGTGTGTCTAGCTTCAGAACTGCGACCCGCCCTCACCGTGGCGGTGCGAGGAGACCAGGTGCGGGTGTCGCGCGGGCGCTGTATCTCTTGTGCATTTGGGTAGCGCAGAAGTCGTGTGGACGTGTGGTCACCCACCAAATTGGGTAAAGCGGAGGACGTGTGGTTGCCCCCTATTGGGTAAAGCGGAGGTCGTGTGGACGTGTGGTCGCCCACTTAATGGGTAGTGCGGAGGTCGTGTGGTCGTGTGGTTGCCCACCTATTGGGGAGCGTGGAGGTTGTATGGACGTGTGGTCACCCACCTATTGAGTAGCGCGGAGGGCGTATGGACGCGTAGTCGCCCGCCTATTGGGTAATGCGAAGGTCGTGTGGATGTGGGGTGGCTCACCTATTGGGTAGTGCGGAGGTCGTGTGGATATAGAGCAGATATGACTCCCACAAGATAATCTCTTTAACTAAACTTTCTAATTTTACCAGATAAGGCCCACTGAGCTATATAGCGCTTTTTCAGAAGCGACTTGGCCACAAATGATGGATCAACTAAGTGGCTTATCATCATGTGGAAATTTATAGCAGCCTAGTCATTGTTGTCGTTGCGGAGAATATAATAAAATTACCAATATTGTTGCTTATTTTACCTTCGGGGCTTAGGTTAGTCGTACGTTCTGTTCTACCTGCATGGGACAATCGTGATATAATATCCTAGACAATCGTGATATCAGATTCTAGACAATCATGATGTCAAATCCCAGACAATCGTGGTATTTCGTGATATTGAATCCGAGACAATCGTGATATCGGATCTTAAACAAATCGACCAGCTAGCTGCCAACCTTCCAATCGGAAGTTTGCGAGTTCACACCCTGGTTTGTCGTCGAATCATCATCCCTTGAAGGGTAAATAAAACCAGTACCACTTTGTGGGAAATTCAACAACGGTGGGATTCATCTTCGCCATAGTAACGTGGAACTTCCACCAATGGCTCAGGGTTGCACGTTGAAGATGAGCGCCAATGCCGCGGTGCTCGCTCGGGCAGGGAGTCGCTGTGACGGCCCAGTGAGGAGCGGGCTACCGAAATAAAAAACTAATTAAATTAACTATTTTTATCTTACCAGAAGAGGCCCACTAAGCTGTGTAGTTCTTTTTCAGAAGCGAGCTGGCCACAAATGATAGCTCAACGAAGTGGCTTATCATCATCACATGGATATGTATAGCAGCCAAATACTCTAAACACGTGATGTTGATTCTAAATGTGGAGGGAAAAACCAGAGGACCCTGAGTAGAATACACACGACCACGGGGGGAAAGCACACAAACTCCAAATATACAGCAGGTGTCAGGGTCAGAATCGAACCCTCGACTTCCTGTATACCAGGCAAGGTAGTTAACATTTCCTAACCACCGTGACGATGATGTGAGAGAGACACCGCAAACTCCAATACACAGCAGGCATCAGGGTGGAGATCGAATCCACGCCCTCCTGTATACCAGGCGAGGTCGTTAACACCGTTGTCTTTAAAGACATCTCCTAGCCTCCGTGGTGCCTGTTGAGAGCCCGTTGAGGATGCGTCTCCACGCCCCTTGTTTGACCGTGAACTCGTAACGAGATGGGGTGGAGCGCTGACCCAGTGGCTAACCTTTTCCAGTTCCGATGACATACGTGTACGTCATGAGTTTTTAAAATTAAGTAACTATCGGTACCGAGACTCCAGTTGTGGTAAAGTGCGACGGTCGTGTCGCTACAGTTCGCTGCGGCGAGTAACAATGTCTTTAAAGACAACGGCGCTACTATGCCTCTAAATACAATTCACGCTGAGCCGCTTGCGTGTTCTGTGCTTTAGCGGTGAACGGGAGACCCACCGTGCAATTTGCAGACATCTTGGAACGGGGAAGGGTTAACCCGCACCGCTGATGAGCACAGTTGGCTATGTATGGTGAGAAAGAAATTCCACATACGTACTGTACATACTGTCACGGCTCTCTCAGACGCTGGGCGTACGTGCGCGTGCTTGCGGAGCGTTAGTGTAGCGGTTAGCGCGCTACGCTACGAACCTGACCGCCCGAGTTCGATTCCCGTTCATGACCAACACCAGTGCCGATTATCTGAACCGGTCCTGGGCCTCCCTTAGGTCGACTCTGCCTCAAATGATTACTTCGTGTGATATGTAAACATTTTCACTTGGGAGACAAAGTCAGCCGGGTGTTGTGCTAGCCACCCACTCCCATTGTGTGCCGTTCTGGCCTTCATGGGTGCTAATCGCTCACAGCACTTGCCCCAACAGTCTGTTAAGGCTATACGGGGGATCTTTGTCTTGTCTTTGTAGCGAACACGATGAAGGTGTCTTGCAGCAGTGGAGGGGAGGAGCTCGTACTGGAGATGCCTGCGAACCTCGACACGGAGACCTTCTTAACTGAGACGGTGAAAGCCATCGCAGGTCGGTGACTCGCACATTTTCACAGATGTCTAGTCGGGGCATGGGGTCAGAAAATTACAACAACAAAGGAGACAAAAACTGATAGGAATGCAAAGTATAGGAAAGGTAAGCAAATCACTAAAAATAAATACGAAGTACAAATTCAACAAGGACCTTTGTCCACGTCTGTGCATGTCTCTACGTGCGCACGCACATCCGTACGTGCGTACGCACGCCTGTACACGTGCACATATCTGTACGCTTGTGCATGGGAACCGCGTGCGTGCGTGCGTCTGTCCGCAGTCCGCAAACAGGACAGCTGCGCTTCTCCCGTCGACGGCTTCCTCTGGGCGGCTCCGTACCGCCAAAAAATGGCGTGCGGCGCGGTGGCCGAGGCCGATCTGCTCGGCCTGGGCTGCCCCCCCCCTCCTCCTCCCGCACCCTCACGTGCCGCCTCGTCCGCTGCGGCACCCCTCATCATCGCGGACAACCTCATGGACCTCGAATCGCTGGAGTCGGTGTGGTCTGCCCGGCGGGACGCCACGGCGTCAGCGTCGAGGTCGTGGGGCCAGGAAGCCGACCTGCTGGGCTTGGGGAGCACCCCGGCGGAGCCCCACGCAGGTTCGTCCGCTCGCGGCTTTGTCGTCGTCGCCGCCGGCTGCTACTGCTGCTGCCGTTACTGCTGCTGCCGGTTTTGCGCGCACGGCACGCTGGGGGAATTGCAGGGTGGGACGTGGTAAGCGACGTGGGTGAACGCAAAGCGGCGCGGCTGGGAACGTGAACACGCGACTGCGCACGATTCGAGGGCACACCGGCCATGCGGCTTTGATGGCAGCATTGGATCAAGAGAGCCTCCAATGCTTATGAGACACTGAATGTTGAACCAATGCTGCTGAAATTATTGTACTCTAAGAGGGCCGTGTGACTGATGGGTTGTGTGACTGATGGGTTGTGTGGCTGATGGGATGTGTGAAAATCCTGTTATATTTGTACATTCAGGGACATATGTTTGAAGGAGGTGAATTGTCTACTCATTGATTTTGTCACGTTCTCCGTATCAATTGATTTGTTTTGATTACCTATGGAGATCGTAGACTAATGGAGGTAGATGGAGACCACCTACTCCCTTCCTGCAGTCAGGGCATCTCGTTAACATTTTGGCTAGCGGCGTATTGCCACACATGTGCGGAAATAGACCGCGGTAGGAGAGCTCTGTTGATGTGATCAGGAGGAAGAGGGCGTGAAGGTTGTGATGGGTGAAACACGTGTGTGGGGTGGAGGGGGGGCAGCTTATCGAGACCTCGAGGAAGAGAAGACCTAAAGCCAGACGGTGGCGGTGGCGGTGGTGGTGGTGAGACTGTCGGAGCAGGTCCTGGAGATCAGATACCCACTGCAACTGCTGAAGGTTTTAGCGGCATAAGGGGGCGATGGTGAGGTGCCGCTTCGTCAGACGTGGGCCGCAATGACCGCGTGACCTTCGTCTTAATTGCAGGTGTTTGCTTCTCCTGCGGAAAGACTGCCCTCCCCGCTGGCACAGTAATGTAGAATTTACAGCACTGGCTCAGGGCTACCAGCAGAGTGTCGCCCCCCCATCCTCGTTTGAACGAGGAAGTACAGTCCGTCCTATAATGCGTAGTTTTCATAACGCGAATTGGATGTAACGAGTTGAATGTATTAGGGAACACTTTTTTTTTATCACGCCGATGGGAATTGGATGTTACACGATTTTAGTGAATGGAACTACGTTGCGCGAGTAGCAATAAGCAGTCCTACGGCTGCCTTGGCGTGGCATCGCGCAAGGTGGGATACTGCTGGATGCTTCTAGATGCTCCGCACGTGCCTCAGTCTTTGTTCATCCTGCGTACGCGTTATGGTGGACCGTGCTTTACCCCTATATTATATATTATTTATTATAACGCGATTTTTCCATCACTCGCTGTTCTTCAGGAACGCTACAACTCCCGCGTTACAGCAGAATGGACTGTACGTTTTCCACGGCCATGACTCGCGATGTCACGGGGAACCTGGTCGATGGTCAAACGGGCGGCTTGACCACGAGTCTCTGGACCTTACACCGCGCGTGCACGCCTTTTTTGTCAATCCACTACCGGATGAGGACCCTCCGCTCGCGCCATGCGAGTCACGCGGGGGGTTGTGGGAACGAACCTCGCCGCGCCGTCCGGTGCCTTCCGGTCGGTGAGTTGTTCCACCCCGGAGACCTTGGTCGTGTCCAGTCGCCGGGTTGACAATGGCACCGCTCGCGAGTTCTCTCTTGACGGGGTGGGGGTGGGCCAGGGGCGGTGGGCCGGAGGTGGGCCGGGGGTGGGCCGGGGGTGGGCCAGGGGGGTGGGCCCGGGGGGGGGGGGGGGCCACGCGCGAAGGCTGCTGCCACCTTTGCACTCCGGTGCGGGTTGGTGAAGCCGTGGAGCCGAGATGTGTGCAGCATAGGAGTGCAGTGTATGACAACGTCGGGTTTTGCGGCACTGCCACCCCGTTGCCCACGCTGTAACCCCGCAAGCCGGTGGCAACATCCCTGTCTGCGCACGGCGGTCACCCGTCCAAGCACTGTCCAGGTCCAGCCCTGCTTAGCTCACGAGGCCGGAGAGCCCGCCCAAGATTTAGTCATGGGCAGGAGTCGGCGACCTGCGGCTCCGGGGCCGCGTGCAGCTCTTTAAGGACTGCTTTTTGAGATGGTATTTATTAAGGACTCACCGTCTTGTATTTTCACGTGCATTGCAGCTCTTGAAATTTTCAGGTTTTTTTTTTTAACCAAATTCGAAAAAAATAAGGCCCAGGAGTCTGTTTAGCACTTTTGAATAGTTGCGTATGTCCAGCGAGTGCGCAATCTGCATTTCCTTAAGCCTGCCAGTCTCCAGCTTGCTCAGCAGGTGGCAGCATAGCAAGAGGGTTCCTCGTAAGTCTGTGCAGACCATCAGCATTTACCTCCTAAAAAAAATACTCAACTAAGAGTTATCCAGTATCTCGTTTTCAGAAGCGACCTAGCCACAAGTGATAGCTCAACGAAGGGGCTTATCACGGGGGAACTTCTAGCAGCCAATCACTCGAAACATGTTGACAAAGGGAATGGACAAACATCCACGGGGCGAACATGTAAACTCGAAATATACAGCAGGCGCCAGGGTCAGGATCGAACCAACACGAACTCCTGTATACCAGGCGAGGGAGTTGACATCTCCTAGCCACCGTGGCGCCCCTGGTCTTGCCCTGGCATGGGTTGTGGCTTCCTGCGCGGTGCAGATTCCTCCTGCCGGCTCAACGTGCCCACGGTGGAAACAGGCGGAACCTCGCAATGCAGCCACCCTCTCGATACACAACGGTCTGGACGCTCTCACCGGGGCTTTTATTACAACATAATGAACTCTGTTGCTATTTTATTTGAAAGTTACGCTTTAAAATAATAACAACAACTTTTAATTTCATAGTTCCTTTGTCAGTCCTCTGCTGGACGACGGCCTACCGACGTCGCCGCGGTCGTTGTGGGGGGTTGTTTGACCATACTTCCTCGTGACCACGGTTGGTGCGGGTTTGGTGAAGGTGGGTGGGAGCATCAGATACGGGAGCCATAGAGATGCAGTGCAACGGCTGATTCGGCTTGCGCCGCCCGCAACGTAGCCCCACCGCAACCCTACGGCGACCCCTTGCACGGCGCTCACCACCACCAACTCAGCACTGGGGCCAGGGATCAGCCCCGCTCACCACCACCAACCCAATACTGGGGCCAGGGACTCAGTCCCGATCACCACCACCAACCCAGCACTGGGGCTGGGGTCTCAGCCCCGCTCACCACCACCAACCCAGCACTGGGCCCGGGGTCTCAGCCCCGCTCACCACCACCAACCCAACACTGGGCCCGGGGTCTCAGCCCCGATCACCACCACCAACCCAACACTGGGCCCGGGGTCTCAGCCCCGCTCACCACCACCATCCCAGCACTTGGGCCAGGTTCTCAGTCCCGCTCACCACCACCAACCCAGCACTGGGGCTGGGGTCTCAGCCCCACTCACCACCACCAACCCAGCACTGGGGCTGGGGTCTCAGCCCCACTCACCACCACCATCCCAGCACTGGGGCGGGGGTCTCAGACCCGCTCACCTCGTTGAGGTTTTAGGGCGGCGGCGTTGCGGGAGATCCGGCGATGGGCGGAACTCTCGCGACGTTGCCACGCAGCAAATGCAAAGACGTCGCCCGCGCACCTCTCTGGGACCCGCTGTGGCGGACTCCCGTGACCTATCCCGCGCCGCCCGTGTACGTACACACGGCTTTGTTTTTTGAGTAGCTTACTGAATCGTTGGGTCAATTATCCCAAATGTCAATCGTGTGTTGAAGGGGAGGGAGGGGGGGTGAGAGCGCGCTTTAATTCTCCACTGGAAACTCCTGTTTGCCTGCCCCGAGCGGTGGCGGTCTGCACCTGGCTGGGCGTGTTTTTACTCGGCTCCATTGGTGGTGAAGGTGACACTAAACGCTGCCGCTGCTGCTGCTACACCGGTAACGCACAGCCCTGCCCGGATGGTACGATACAGCACACACTCACTTACACACTCACTCACTTACACACTCACTTACTAACACACTCACTAACGCACTCACTCACTAACACACTCACGCACTCACTCACTCACGCACTCACACACTCACGCACTCACACACTCACTCACGCACACACTGATGCACGCACTCACTCACGCACACGCACGCACGCACTCACTCACGCACGCACGCACTCACGCACGCACTCACGCATGCACTCACTCACTCGCGCACTTACTCACGCGCGCACTCATTCCCGCACGCACTCACTCACGTATTTACTCACTCACACACTCAGGCACTCACTCACGCACACACTCATTCACGCACACGCTCACTCACGCACGCACGAACGCACGCACGAACGCACGAACGCGGCGATGTCCATGGCACACTCGGGGGCAGGCCGCTCTGTGAGGATGCAGTGAAGTGCCGGTGAGATGGGACACGGCGTCACCTCCCCCTCTCCCCACGCTTGTAGTGAGAACGTCCCCGATGGGTGGTGGTGGCGAATTGAAGGCCGTGGCGCTTGTGGGGTCGGCCCCAGGTCTACTGGCCCTGCGCGCAGTCTGTCGCTGTGCGCTCTCCCACCACGTTGGCTGTAAGCTGCGCTGGTAAGCTGTGTTGGTGAGTGGTGTTGGTGAGCTGTGTTGGTTCACTGTGTTGGTTTGCCGTGTTGGTATGCTGTGTTGGTATGGCGTGTTGGTGAGCCGTGTTGGTGAGCCGTGTTTTTCACGTTGGTGTCCGTTGTGTGGAGTGCTGCACTCTGTGTTTTGGGTTTTTTGAGTATTTATTTATTCTGCATGTCCTACCCAGGAAAGCCTCACTGAGTCTCAATAATTTTTGAGGACGAGGGTTCCTGCCTTGTTTTCACAGTGATTGGTGATGTTGCTACTGCTGTAGCTGTTGTGTGTGTGTGATGCCAATTGTCAAGATTGGCCTCTGTGGAGGAGGCTCGTGAAGGACACTAGTGGGCAGTTTGAGGCAGTCGCCCTCCAACAACAACGGAGGGCAGCGGAGCGACGCTCACAGCAACGAGCGGAGCGCCGGGTGGATAAAACAGTTGGGGGCACAGGTGGTGCATTTACCCATCATCTCAGTAAGTCGACCCATGGCACCTGGGTGTGTCCCGTGATCTCCTGCCAGTGGGCGTTCTACACTTCACGTAGCCTTAAAGTGCAGCTAGCCTGGCACAAGCGCCGTGGCGACGTCACCGCCACTTAGCGACGAATGACGGTTGTTGTTGTTGTTGTTGTGATCCCGATTGAGTAATTTCGAGCTCTATTTTAATAGCATTGGGATGTTTGTCTAACACCGGTTACATTGTTTTATTTTAGCTTTGGGAGGAAACTGGAGAAAGGCGCCCGAGTTGGGAATCCGAACCCAGGTCCTTCTTGCTCGCGAGGCACAAGCGTTACCTCTGTGCCGATTCACCCTCCCACCGAGTTTGAGACCAGATACGAGTGAAATGTTTTAATGGAGTAAAATGGGGATACGCATTTGCTAGAACCGAGAGGCCAGAGCCTTGCATTGTAACTGCAACGTTACTTTGCCGGATAGTGGCGGCCACGCAATGTCCCCGGTACTACAGCACTGGAAGCAGCGAGGGTTGGTGGTCAACGCACAAATGTTGTAAAACAACTCCCTTCCCGCGAGTGTTGTATGCTGAACTTCTTCCACACCGCACGTCGCCAAACGTGCTCGTCGGAGGTGCGAGGAATATGGATTAAAATGTGTGCTGAGGAGCAAGTGCCCTGGCTCGCCAGAAGGCGTTACAGCAAATGTAGACTTCAACTGTTACGTCTGTATGGGATAGAGTGTTGCCCCCTTGCACAAGTGAAGTTTTTTTTCGCCCCAGTCGTGGTTTGTTTGCACATGTCAACCGATGGCATCTTAATATGGAGAGGGCTGCACAGCATGGAGGGGGGAAGGGAATTTGACAACGGTTGATATCGTGGCTGCCTTCCCGCTGAGCTGCGATTCCTCCTCGCGTCTCTTGAGTCGAGCGCGAGCTGATACTCTGCGGTGTCGCGTTACGAGGCGACATTATTACGATTGTAAGTATACACGTTGAATGTCTTTCTTTTGAACACCGTACACGAAGGTTTAGTCTGACACACACCCAGGGAAAGTTTCTCAGTGGGGGGAACGTTACACAAATGTTGTTATCGTCATCTTTCTAAAGCGCGTTATTTTTATTTTACTTGGAACGCTCGGCGCCGTGGATCAGAGGATGACCTGACCGACGCCCCCCCCCCATCACTCACGGGCCCTGGACGTCATGTGATCGCGCCTGGGAAACATTGCCCTCGCGTGCTGTTACTCGTTACACGGTGTATGCGATTAATCACGTGGGAGAGCTCGAAACGTCCCGTACGCGGCTTATTGGGGAACGCACGTTGCCGAGCGTCCACCGGGCCGTTCGTCCAAACACCAACCCGGTTCCCTGCAGTGGAGCAGCACGACTCATCTCAATCTGTACAACAACCCTGAGACAGTTGTGGACATTCCACATTGCTGTGGTGTAAGGGGCCAGTCGAGAACATAGGAGCATCACCATTGACTTTTTCACAGGAGCGGCATTAATGCTAACGGGCATTGAGCGATGATCGTTTGAACTCGCCCGTGGCCAGGATGTAAAGCGCGACCTCTGGGGTTCAAGCGCTTTGACCTCAGCGCTGCCTGGCCTAAATGAGGGCTCACTCATGGCTACTGTTGGTCAGTGATATTTTGGCGAAATCTAAAGTCGTCGATTGTCTTTGCTGTGCTTGTCCCAGCCTTGTACACGTTCTGGGTACGCGTTGTGTGGTGTTGCCATCTCGTTGCTGTATGCATGTATTTTGAACTTCTTTTGCACCATACGTATATGTACGTATGTTTAACTTCTTTTGCACTATATGCAGCCGTATGGTCTAATGCGGAGCGCACTGCGCTACGAACCCGGATAGCCGAGTTGATTCCCACTCAGACAACACCAGTGACGATTATTTGAACTGGTGCTGGGCCTCCCCTAGGTCGACTCGGCCTCAAATTAGTACCTGGTGCAGTGTGTAAACATCACTCGTTGAGCCCTGAGAGCCGCACGAGTCCCATGGCTCTTCTTCAGCGCGGGGTGACGGTTGCTCTGTGTCTGAGCGATTTGCGGATGTTTCAAATGTGGGCCACGACGCCGGCGCACAGCGGTACCACTCTTGGTGAATGGCGTCAGGGGATCTTTAGGCGTGCCACGGTGGCTTGGAGATCTTAACTACCTCGCCTGGTGTACAGGACGTCGTGGGTTCAATTCCCACCCTGACGCCTGCTGTATATTTGGAGTTGGAATGTTCTCTCTCCCTGTGGTCGTGTGGATTTTTCTCCGGGTCCTCGGATTTTTCCCTCCACATTATTTGTCTGCTATAAATTTCCACATGATGATAAGACATTTCGTTGAGCTATAATTTGTGGCCAGGTCGCTTCTGAAAAAGAGCTACACAGCTCAGTGGGGCCTTACCTGGTAAAATTAACAATAGTTTAATTTAGTTTGAATAGTTCAATAGCGCAGGTTGTGCCCACTGTAGGCCGCTATGTGCGGGTGGCACGGCCTGCTATGCGACACTGCTTGCAATGTGACAGCTCGGTTGCTGCAGCTTGCCAGGGTTTGTTCTGATGGATTTATGCCAAGATCAAGCCTTGTAGCTTGAAGGTCACCCCCACTGCATGCTACACGCAACACCTGATGACTGGAGGTCACGGAAGGCATATGAATGGGCCTTGCGTTGGTGGAAATTCCACATTATTACGATAAGCGGTCAGTCTCTGTGTAGTGAGTTCAACTGAGTCGCAGACGTACTGTTTGGAGGCAACACATTTATTAATACCAACACACGGGGTACTACCCCTTAACCAGATAATAACCTATGGTGGTGACCACCAGGCTAACTACACTAATTACACCATAACGAGCTACAACGGACCGGACCACAGCTCGGGTCCAGGTCCACATGTTGGAGACTCTGTAGGACGTAGAACGTAGATTCTTCGGGATGAACAACAGCAGCCGGTCCCTTTCGGAGACCCGGCTTATATCCTCTGTGGCGTGGCTGCCTCCGCCCCTAGCCACGACCTGGGGGGCCCTGTGTAGACTTTACCGGTCACGTGTCCTTCGGGGTCAACCAGAGTACCATGGCCCTTAGTAACCCCATTCCCTTGGCCGGCACCCTGACACCCCATCCTGTAGGAGTCGGCACTGCACGCAGAGCATGGTGCCATCCAGCACTCTCAGTCGGCGCTCACCAAGCCCCTCTAGGGCCGGTACTGCACCCACATACACGTGGTGCCCGCGATGTCAACACATCGCACGCCGTGCCTCTCTAGGGCCGGCATTACACAGTGACATCCGCGATGTCACTACATCTGCATGGGGGGATGACCGCTGTCGACTTTCCACCAAGTGGTACGAATTTTATTGTACCTGGATGAATGATGGGCTGAGTCTTTGAGATGGCCAGTCAAGGATGCTCAACAACTGCACCGCCTGGATGATGGGTGTATATCTCGGTATCGTTGATTTTGGTGTACGTACGTATGTTGAACTTCTTTCGCACCATACGTAGCCAACCGTGATAATCAGAGGTTCAGGGAAAGGACAACAAACTAAACACAAAGAGAAATTCTAAAGAAATTCGTTTTCAATCTATATGATTTAAAAGTTCACAGCTCCAGTGGCGTCCCAATATCGGAAGGAAGTGCGTTTCAGATGGCCGCAGAAGCGCATCTGAAAGTGCACGATGCGGTGAATGTCTTTGTTTGATGGCTAGCCAAAAGCCGCTGCTGTGACGATGACCGGAGTTCGCGTGATGATGGTTTATACTCCTTGACGAGAACAGCAAGGTATTGTGGATCATTTGTGGCGAACAGTTTGTTCATAATGAGTGAATGTCGGCTCCTGTCTGTCTGTTATTGATACCAACATAAGTTCCTTATAACCCTTGTACATATGTAGTAACATAGGACGTCACTGCTGTGTCGGCCCGTACGAGGGCTAGGGGCCCCAAGGGGGAGCCTGGGGGGTCACGTGGTGGAGGACCCGGACCTTCCCTGAGGGTTGGGAAGGGAGGCGTGGCCTGGGCAGAGCCGGCCACCCCGGAGCGGTTATAAGCGGGGTGTGAACGCAAGCGGGGCTGTTCAACCCCGAAGTGAAGATGACATCAGTGACCAGGCAGCCCGTTGCCTGCCTTGGTCACGCTGTATAGTGTCCCAGAGTGTTAGTGAGTTGAGGAAGGTGGTCACCACCTTATGTACAGTGTTATAATATTTACCGTTCTAATAAATAGTTGTGCCTCCAAGCTGTGTTTGTGCACCTAATTCGACTCCACTACACATATGAGTGTGTATTGAACTCGGGGCGGTGTGGTGGCGAGATGTTAACTCCCTCACCTGGTATACAAGAGGTCGTGGGTTCGATCCCGATCCTGACGCCTGCTGTATATTTGGAGTTTGCATGTTCTCCCCATGGCCGCATGGATTTTTCTCCAGGTCCTCCGGTTTTTTCCTCCACATTTAGAAGCAACATCACGCATTTAGAGTATTTGGCTGCTATTTTTGTCCACGTGATAAGCCACTTTGTTTCTGAAAAAGAGCTACGTAGCTCAGTGGGCCTTACCTGGTAAAATACGTAGCCAACCGTGCTAATTGGACGTGCGGGGGTGGGGGGGACAACCCTTGACCCTGTGGGTGCAGTAAAACCTCTCTTTGCCAAACCCAGGTTGAAAACGAGCACACCCATTCTTCGAAAGGTCGTTCCACGTGGCTAATGATTAAACTCTTGAAAATGTCTGTCCGCTCTTTTTCACTCTCAAGCAACTTCTTAACCCAGAGGCTGTCTGGGCGGCACGCGGTATTAAAAACACTTTAAGTGTTCATCAGTGAAAACATTTCACCTGGGAAAACCCGCCTAAGAGGGGACATCTTGTTTGCAAGGGTGTCCAGGGTGTCGATTGGCACACAGCTAACACGTGGCGATGTGTGTACACACATGTATTCAGTCATTCACATTCACAACAAGACAAAGATCCCCCGTATAGCCTTAACAAACTGTTCTGGCAAGTGCTGTTAGCGAGCACCTATTAAGGCCGGCACGGCACATGAGGTGGTGGGTGGCCAGCACCACGCCCGGCCGCCTTTGTCTCTTCAGTGGTGATGTTTTCCACACTGCACCGGGTACTCATTTTGAGGCTGAGTCAACCTAGTGGAGGCCCAGTACCGGTTCAAACAATCATCGCGGGTGTTGGTAGCCGTGGGCAGGAATCGAGCACAGTGCGCTAACCGCAGTGCCAACGCTCCCCATTATTAAAATACAGTGAGTCCTCACTTAACGCGTGGCGTTCACACAATGCTGTTCGCCCATTTGGGAACACTTTTCGCACAACGCTGAAATGAGCCCGTTGTTACGGCGGTTTCTGAGCAGTCAACAACGATCCACTTGAGCTGCGCACGCGGCTGAGGGTTACAGTACCGGGAACGTGGCGGCGTACCCTCAAATTATTTGTCCCGCCGGCATATTGCGTGTGCGTACATCGTAACTCGGCAAACTTTATTGTCACGATATTTATGCGAAGATGTTCGTTTCGATGAACGCGGCACTGTTCAGGAGCACATCTACTACCGCGTGAAACGAGTACTTGCTGTACACACATTCACACCTGAGATCAGCACGGTTGGCTACATACGGTGCGAAAGAAGTTCAACATATATACACACAACAACCACCGTTCCCCAGTGACACCAGGCGCTGCGAGATGTTAACGACCTCGCCTGGTATACAGGAGGTCCTGGGTTCGACCTTCATGCCTGTATATTTGGAGTTTCCATGTTCTCCCCGTGGTCTACATTTAGAATCATCATGCGTTTCGTTGTTATACATTCCCACATGGTGGGCCACTTTATTGAGGTGTAATTTGTGACCAGGTCACTTCTAAAAAAGAGCTATATAGCTCAGTGGGCCTTTCCTGGTAAAATAAAAATAGCTTAGTTTAGTTCCTTGTGAAATGTTGGAGCTTTGCTGGCAGGAGGTCATGGGACAGACCCAGGTGTTATTGGTTGACTGACTGAGATGACTGGCAGACACACATAGATACAAACATACATACTAACATACATACATGTACACAACAACAACAGTCGCCATTCGCTACTAATTGGCGGCAATGTCACCACGGTACTTGTACCAGGCTAGGTGCACTTTGAGGCTATGTGAAGTGTCGAAGGCTGGCTGGCACCCAGGTGCCATGGGTTGACTGACTGAGATGACTGGGAGATGCCCCAGCTCTGCCCCCAACAATGCCAACTATAGAAACAAAGATGGAGATCCTCCGTGTAGCCTTCACAGACTGTTGGGGCTTGTACTGTTAGCGAGCACCTGTGAAGGCCGGCACGGCACGCAAGGGGGTGGGTGGCCAACACCTCGTCCACCTGTGTTGGTTTCCCTAGCGGTGATGTTTACACACTGCACCAGGTACTCATTTGAGGCTGAGTCGACCTAGGGGAGGCCCAGCACCAGTTCAAATAATTGTCACTGGTGTTGTCTGTGAGTGGGAATCAAACTCGGCTATCCGAGTTCGTGGCGCAGTGCGCTAACCACAACAATAACACTCCCCATTATGATCACATTAATATAGACACACACACATATACGTACAAAGACATATAGAGGCTTCCCTCCATTTACAAAAGGGATGCGGTTGTCCAAACAACACGCATTACACGATATTTTGTAAATCTGAACCGCTTTTCCCATTAATTTAATACTAAAGATTGGGGATGTGTTTCGGACATTCCAACTCTACTCCTAACCTGATTGATGATACACCTATATCACTTTTCACAATACAAAAATGACAACAAAGAACATGGACATTAAAACGATTGAATAATAATTATTAAATCTTTTTTAATGAAACTTATTACAGAACTCGCAAAGAGACCTGCTGCACTTTGGGATGACTGGCAGGGCGTAGTGGGGGGCGTTACCGCTGCCACTGCAGGGACACCGTGACGCTGACGCCGATGAATAACGACGCAGCCTCCCGGGTGGCTTCTCGTTTGACGACGTCACGGCGCGTGGCCGTCGTGAAATTTAGCTCAGGCGGAAATTCGATTCCACAGTTTGTCAATTGCGAGAGCGCGAAATTTCGTCAACCGAACGGTCGTAAATCAAGGGATACCTGTGCTCGCATACACACGTAGAAAAACACCAAATTGCGCGTAAAGATTTTTTGTTATCTACGACTTGTACAATCGTGGCACATAGATTGTACAATCGTGGCACGGGTTGATAATGGCCGTGTCAGAGCTTATGGGCTGGCGTCAATATCCCGGGTTTGAAACTGGGTTCTCAATTGTGGCAAGCCGGTGGCCTCCGCCCGCGCAATCCTCCACCGTTAAACATAACACGTGGGGGTTTTGCAGCCACGACAAACGATCCCTTTTCGTTGTTCTTGGGGATGTGGCCAAACCAAAAAATAAGTTCGTATGTACGTATGTACGTTGAACGTCTTTCGCGCCGTACAGAGCCAACCTCGCTCATCGGAGGTGCGGGGGAAGGACAACAAACTAAATGCAAAAAGCAGCTCTAAAGAAATGAGCTTTCAGCCTTAAGAGTGTGGATCAACCAGGATTAAATGTAGCCTGAGTACTAAGTTGGGAATGTTCCAGCTCCGAGAGTCAAACCCCTGTTGCGTTGGCAGGCGTGTGCGCTGCTCTGGAGGGGGCGCGTAAATTTAAACGGTACGGAGGTACGGAGCCTGATTTAAGGGCCTGCAGAAGTCGTTTGATCAATTATTTCGGCTCGTTTACACCCTGAACCCCCGTCACTTGTTTGTTCAAGGTTGGCCTGCCAAGCTTCTGCGGGGAGGCGGTGATGGCTGCTGCGTGCGTGAGATGCCAACTGAGTAATTTTGCCGGTGATATTTCGCGTTTGTGCAAAAGTTGGAGCGTGTCGCCAGCGCACGCGATGGCCCTGCTCCTCCTTGCGAATGACGTCACGGGATCTTCAGCGTCCGCTGTGAAGCAGACGGGGCGTAGTAGTACTTTGGTTTTATGGTTCATCATTTTGGGACATGTTTAGTGGACGTTCTCTGGGACAAGGTGGGACGCTGTTCTCTGTGAGAACAAAAATATAATTAGAAGCAAAATCTAAAAGTTAAATCAAACGTCTCTATATGTGTATGTTGAACTTCTTTCGCGCCGTCCGTAGCTAACCGTGCTAATCGGAGATCATGTCTTAAAAGCAATTCAAAGTTCCGTCTCAGTTGTAAGCCAGGCCACGTGTGTGATGTTCTCGTCTTGTGCGTGGCAAGATGTTCAGGAGCTGAATGCTAATATCGAGGTCTGCTAATCACGACGAGAGGGCTTCAGGAGAGAGTTTGTGCAGTTTCTTGCTGTTCCTCTTCCGTTAAAGGAGCGCAGACTCCGGTCATGCACAGTTTGGGTTGCGTGGCCACGATCGCACTCCTTTGGCTCGGCTCTTTGATTTTACGCTCATAAAGGAGAGGTGCACATCGGCCTGCTGATATTAGGTAGCGGTTCACGGTTCCAACGGTGTTGTCAAGGTGGAGAGTGGAGGAATCTCAAAGCCAGGAGCTGCCATGTGTGGGTCTCGTATGAGGTGTTTGTTCTGGACGTCCACGTCCGGAATAAACACCTCATTCAAAATAGTTCCCATGTTCGCCAGCGTTCTTCCGTATCTGGGTGGGATTCTACGATGGTGATGGCGGCGGCAACAGCAGCAACGCGTGTGACGTTATGTTTGAGCAAGAGTACTGCATTTGTTTGTGTTTGAGTGAGTTTTGTGGGCGTGGGTAAAAGGTGCGTTGTGGTGGCACACACGCGCCGTAAATCCAGCGTTTGGTATTCGATGCTTTCCACTTTTCTGTTTATAAACCACTGCGACGCGTTTAACAAGAACACTCGCACGCATCTTGCACTCGCAAAGTCACATCTCAGGGCACGCTTATATCTACCCCCAGAGGACTCGCCAAAGGGGCAGCTTGTTCCCTGTGTGCCAAAGTGGGGACACAGCGCCGGCCTGCAAGTGGGCAGCAGTTTGCCAGTAGGGGAGCGGTGTTGCTGCTGCTGCTGCGTGGATTTTCCCAATGGATTTTTGCAAATTGGACCAGGGCGTCATTACGCACAATGGCCGACTCTTTTTCAAATAACACCGCGGGATTTTTAGCGTCTGCTGTGGGGTAGAAGGGAAATATTTTACGTTAATTCACCCGCGGTATTAACCAGGGCGGCCCGCGGGGCTCGAACCACGAACTTCCGCAGCAAGTCGCTCGACGCCGCCGCCACCCTAGCTGGGTGGAGCTGCGGCACGGCAGTTGGGGTAGGCGCGCTGTTCACCCGGCGATGTGAGTTCAATTCCCGACCGGGGGGTTGACGTGAGCGAGCAATATCCAAAGCGGACCCTCGCCTCTGTCTACCTTGAACGACCGCTGTGACCGACACGGCGGTCAGAGTCCTCTGTTCCAGCCGGGGATTGAGAATGGTCTGTGAACTGACTACAGCCGCCTTCTCGAGGGTGTGGTGTGTGCTGTGTCGGAGACCAGTGGGGAACCCCCCCACCTGAGTCTCCCGGAGATTGAAAACAACCCCAGGTTTTAATGTGCCTGAGCAAATGTTGCTGAAGAGAGCAGTGCAGGAGGGCCCCATTGCCCAATAGCGGTTCCATAGATTATTTATTTTTCCTTCGAGAAGTGAAACGATGTCTCTTATCTCACTGTGTTTGCCTAAGGAGCGGGGACAGGGATTTTATGAACCAGTGCCGTGAGATACGATGCCTCGGTTCTGAGTCGAAGTGAGCAGCAGTGAGCAGAGCAATTGTGGTGAGGGACGGGTCAAGGGGGTGTAAGTCTTTCCACCGTCGTTAGAGCCTCGGTGATTGCAGTCACAAGTACACACGCCTTATTATAGTGTTGCGTCAAGCTAGGACCTTTATCTGTCAGTTCACTGGCATTGGTTCAAGCAAGCAGCTTGACTCTGCTGGCAGAACCGTGTCTCAGTTTGGCTCATGTTCAACCAGTGCTGCTGAAGCTGTGCCGTGATTCGTCATTACCCCCCCCCCCATCCGCTGCCCTCAGGGACGCATTGCGGCTTCGAAGACAACTTTGCCGACATGCTGTCGTCGACCATGGGCCGGGGTCCGGGCAGTTTCGACAACGGGGCCGCCGGTGGTAGCAGCGGCGGGGCCATCGCGTCGGCCCCACCGCGCCGCCGCCTCGTGAGCGACCCGCCGCCCTTGATATTCGACGAAGACGCGTTCAGCACGGGGCCGCCGCCAGATCCGGTCGCCCGGAGCGCCGGAGCGGCCGGGGGGATGGGGCTCCCGGCCGAAGCGCCGAGGCCGGCGCCCAGGAAGCTGCCCCCGCCCAGGCCCCCCAAGCCCCCCGCGGCGGCCGCCGCCATCGGGGAGGGGGGGGAGCGCCGCCCCCCGCCCAGACCCCCGCCTCCGGTACCCGCGCGGCCCGTGCCCCGCAGCGTGGGGTGAGCGGCGTCATCGTCGGCGTCCTCGTTACCCCGCGTTGTCGTCGCGATTGCATAGCGATCGTGACGATCATCGTCATCATCACCGACTTTGCGATCCTCATTATCATTATCATCATCGTCTGTCGCATCATCACCATTGTCATCTGTATGGGGATTGAGTCTTAACCTCCCACCCCTAACCTCGCACGAATTCCTCCCACGTGAATAATCAATAACGGAGTTTGCCTCCGTGCGGTAAACTGTGCACATTACAAATTCTATGGCAGCTTGTTTGAGATGCAATTTGCACAAATGATGCAAAATATGAATAAAATATTATTGTTATCGTTATTATAATTATTGCACTATAATCGTTACCGGGGTCACGTGATGTCTGAGCATTGTGCCGGCCAAACCACCTAACTAACTAAACTTTGTATTTCACCAGGTGAGGCCCACTGAGCTTTAATGCTCTTTTTTCAGATGCGACCTGGCCACAAATGATAGCTCAACAAAGTGACTCATCACGTGGAAATTTATAGCAGCTAAATACTCTAAACGTGATGTTGATTTTAATTGTGGAGGGAAAAGCCGGAGGACCCGGAAAAAAATACACCCGACCACGGTGGAGGAGACGCAAACTCCAAATACACAGCAGCAGCAGGCGTCAGGGTCGGGATCGAACCCATGACCCGTGCATACCAGGCGATGTTGTTAACATCGTGGTGTCCCACGGTGGCGAGACACGCTGCGTGGGCCGCGACAGTCGCTCGGCGTCGGCGCTGCTCTTTGCGCCGCATGACGCGGGCGTCCCCGTGTGCACGCGTGCATGCAGCTCACCCCGTGTGCACGCGTGCAGGCAGCTCACCCGTGTGCACGCGTGCAGGCAGGTCATCCGGCAGGACAGCGATGGGTCGGCGGCCCCCATGTCGCCCCTCACCACCCTGCGTGCGCTGGGGCCCGAGCGCATGTCGGTGCAGCGTGAGGCGCTCATCCAGGAGATTATGCGGCGGCGCGCGCACGAGTTCACCACCAAGTGCACGCTCAGGTGGGGCTCACCGCGACGGTCGCCACCATTGCCACCGTCGCTACCACCGCCACCACCATCGCCACCATAATCGCCGCGCTGTCACAGCTTCGGCTCACTGCTCGCTCCGTTTGTTTATTTGGTGGCGCTACTTGTTTTCTCGCCGTTGTGGCTCTGTGCTGTAGTGCGAGACGTCTGCACTGTCGAGTTTTCGTGCCTCAGATCTCCCGTGCCATAGAGGCTTGTGCGTCTCGGCGGGCTGTCGGGCCGGCTCCGGCTTTAGCGGAGGTCTTCACCCAGCAGCGGGATGGCGCAGCTGCTGCACGCAGCGGTGGAAGTGTTCCCTTCCCACCGGCCCTCATCGTACCGGTGCGGTGGTTCAGGAGCGCGCCGGTTCGACTCAGTCCCCCCACCGCGGAAGTTTAAACAACGGAGGCGATGTCCCCCCGAACGGTGCGTCTCCTTGCAGGTTCTTTATCGGCACGTGGAACGTGAACGGCCAGAGTCCGTACAGCAGCACCCTGCACAGCTGGCTCAGCTGCGACGAGGAGGCGCCCGACATCTACTACATCGGGTACGCCGGCACGGCCGCACGCGGGCGTCGGGCGCCCGTGGCCGCAACGTCGCCTCGACGTCTCGAGAGGTCGTGGGCACCGTTGGTGCCGCGCCAATGCCACCATCAGTACCGCCACCACCGCCGCCACCATCACCACCACCGTCCAGCTTTTGCGCACTTGTGATTACGTGTGTGAAAGTCATCACGTCTGTACACGCGACGTGTGCTGTGTGTGTGTGCACGATGCAGATGCACTTTATGTGTCTGATGTATCCATGCTTTGTGTGTGTGTGATAGACCGCTCTGCGTGTGTATCACACACACACCCATACCGTGTGTGTGTGATGCACCCGTGCCATATGTGTGTGAGATACACCCGTGCAGTGTGCGTGTGTGAAACACCCGTGCCATGTGTGTGTGTGTGATACACCCGTGCTGCGTGTGTGTGTGTGATGAACTAGTGCTCCGTGCTGCGTGTCCAGGTTCCAGGAGCTGGATTTGAGCAAGGAGGCGTTCCTGTTCAGCGACTCCCCGAGAGAGAAGGAGTGGGTACAGGCGGTCGTCAACGGCCTGCACAGCGGCGCAAGCTACAAGCAGGTGACCCCGATTACCGGTCTGGCCGCGGTCAGAAGTTTGAGTAAAATTTTCTGATGAGATTTGAATAACTCAACACCGTCATTCCTCCGAGGTCGGCAAAAACTCGGCGCTACTTCGCCCGTGGTCGCTTTGGTTCGCTGACGAGCGCGCACGCGGGAGCGAAGCGCGCTCCCCCGACCCTGATGCCTGCTGTATATTTGGAGTTTGCGGTGTCGCTTTCTCCCCGTGGTCGTGTGGATTTTGTGGAAAGTCGACAGTGATCGTCCAGCATAGACAACCCTCCGGGCGGTCTTGTGGAGTCAGCTGTGTGGGCGAGCGTCGCCCGCGATGAGACAACGCGTCCGCGTCCACTAACTGCCGTGCTGCTGTCGTTGTTCCTGCTGCTGCCACCGCCGCTGCCGCCGCTGCGTTCAGGTGACGCTGGTGCGCCTCGTGGGGATGATGCTGCTCGTGTACGCGAAGGCGGCGCTGTGCCCCCACATCCAGCAGGTGGTGACGGACACCGTGGGCACGGGCATCATGGGACGAATGGTGAGCGCGCTGTCCCGACCGTGGCGGCCGCCGTTCCGCTTGCCGCGGAGTCTCTGGCGCACCGGGTCGGAGCTCCCCCGGCAGAGATGCTGGCGGACTTTCCCGTTTTATGTTCGCCCGTCGGCACGAGCGTCTCGGGCGTCTAGATTATTGAGATTTATTTTGCTGCTGTATATTTCCACGTGATAAGCCACTTTGTTGTTGAGCTATCATTTGTGGCCAGGTCGCTTCAGTACTCTTTACCTGGTCATTTTTAAGTGATTTGTTTACCTTTCCTATACTTAGCACTCGTATCGTGTTTTATATTGTTGTAGCGTTCTGACCAGCCCCTGACTGGACATCTGTGAAAAAAAGCTTTATAGTTCATCGGATTCCTTCAGTATGATTCATATTCTGATTCTATCTCCTTTACCGAGCCGACGGGTTCCGGCTGTGGTCGAGATTGGAATCTGAGGCTCGAACTTTACTCTGAAACAATCTCATTTTTCGATTTAAAGCTTTCGTGACTGCAGGGATTCATCTTCTTGGTTCTTTCGGTAAAGTCACGTAGAAGGGAAATAATAAAATAATAAAAATTCAACATCATAAAATAATTCTCACGACGTTTCGGCCACAACGCAAGCAGCCGTCCTCTCTGAATGAGACACTGTCTTTCCGACAGACCTGTTCTTCACCTGAGGACGGCTGCTTGCGTTGTGGCCGAAACGTCGTGAGAATTATTTTATTATGTTTTATTTGTATTATTTTATTATTTCCCTTCGACGTGACTTTACCGAAAGAACCAAGAAGATGAATCTCATTTTTGTTGTTGTGTTTGGTTTGTGTTTAGTTTGTCGTTCTTCCTCCGCACCTCTAATGAGCACGGATGGCTGTGCACAGTGCAAATAGAAGTTCACCATCCGTGCATATAGTTTACTAGGCCGGCAGAGACGGGCACCGTCTAAAGGACTTGCGACTAATCTCATTTTACGAATGAATTTGTTACTTGTAACGGTAGCCAAATGACACAAGACACAGTCATCTGGTATTTGAAACTAAATTACAGCTGTCTAGTAATCGGAATCTACTTCGTCCATCTCTGCGTCAAAGCAAAAAAAAATGATACCGATTGATCGCACGATCTTTTTTTATTCACGAACCTAACATCGACTGAACATGGTGTTGTGACCTGCAGTTTTGTGGTTTACTGAGTGGGTAGGTGGGTGAGTGTGTGACTGTGGCTCTTGTGCGTGAGCCATGACTGGCTGCTGTGTGTTCTGCGTGTGTCACATGCGTGTGTGCCGTGCGTGTGTCGCGTGTGCGTGTGTCCCGATCTTGTGTACTGCACATGTGTCGCGCGTGTGCGCCATGCGTGTGTCGCGTGCGTGTGCCGTGCGTGTGTGCCGCGCGCGGCTCCCCAGGGCAACAAGGGCGGCGTGGGCGTGTCGCTCATGCTGCACGGCACCAGCGTCTGCGTCGTCAACTCCCACCTGGCGGCGCACACGGACGGCTGCGAGCGGCGCAACGAGGACTTCCGCGACGTGTGCGCACGCATGAGCTTCCAGAGGGACGACCCCGCACGGACCCTGCTCAACGTCTCGAACCACGAGTGAGGGGGGGCGGTGGGGGTGGTGCTAGAGGGAGGGGTTTGCTCGAGGTGGGGGGGCGCGTAGCCACACGGGCTTCTGGGAGTGCGTATTATCAGCAGGATTGGTTCCAACGCAAGCAAACTTGGGACCGGGTTTTGACATTGAGTGTCTCATCAGCCGATACCGGTGATTAGGCAAGGACTCTCTCCGTTAGACACGGGATCCTTATTCGACACGAAACTCTATCACACGCAACGCAAAATAAAACCTAGCGTCGCTACGGCAGTTGAGGCGTCTAAAACGTGGATTCGTCCCCTGAATGTGAGCGGTGCCGACTCGGCGCTTGGACTTGGCCCTTGTGAACCCGACCCCCCCAACCCCCCCTACCCCCTGACCCCCCCGACTCCCCTGACCCACCTCCACCACCACCTCGTCGTCGCTCCGTCTCACTCGCACGCCCCCGGCGTTCCTCTCCCCGCAGTGCCCTCATCTGGCTCGGGGACCTCAACTACCGGATCAACAACCTGCGCGCGGACGAGGTGAAGCACCTCATCAACAACTGCGACTACAAGAAGCTGCAGGCCAACGACCAGGTGACACCCAGTGGCCGGCGCGGCACGAACGCGGACCCTCTGGCCCCTGGGTTGGGGCCCGGGAAAGCCGTTTCCTTAGCGAGGGGCTGAGCGCGGCGCCGGCGAACGGCGCCAGTGACGAGCGACGAGCGCGGCGGTGCGTGGTGCATGGTCCGAAGAGGGGGGCCCCCCTGCGGCGAATGAGCCAGCCGAGCCGCGGCGGCGCTCGCGATCGGAGACGTCTCGTCTCCCGTCTGCAATTGTCGATCGATGTCGGGGTCGATACGTTCTTTAAAGCGCAACTTGCTATGAGGTTGAAGGGGTGGGCAGTGTCCTGCATGCAGATTTAGAACCTTCCACAGACGAGGTCCTCTTCTCCTACTTCTTCACCCTTATCCAATGGGGTGAAGCGCTCCCGCAGGGCGGAGATTGGAATGACAAAACCTCGAGAGCCCGAGGTCTCCACGGGGACCCCGGGGAGCCTCGTGGCCAATGGCGACGCTTCGCGCTGACGGAGAGGCGCCGGTCGTTTTCTCGCGGCCAGTTGCCGTGGCCTGCCCCCCGGGTCAAGGGCAGTGGGACCTTTCTCCCTGGTGAACTGGCTTTAACCGCAGCTCCGATTAGCATGGTTGCATACGTACGGTGCGAAAGAAGTTCAACGTACATACGTACATCATCGCTGTATGCCTACTACTGACGGTGGGTGGGGGGAGGGAGTGGGGGAGGGCTTCATATCAGCCGGAGCTGTCCAGGCCTGAGATCCAGGAAATAATTTGGCCACAGGGATTTCAATGGAAAAATATTCCCTGAGAAATGAAGCCCTGCTGTTGCCAGGTGCACGCGGCTGCCTTTAGCCTGACGCTGTGGAGGCAGCAGAGCAAACGTTGGTGCATCACCGCAACACAAATGTTGAGAAACTTTCTCCCCGTGGGCGTCAAGGAGGTCCTCCCGTACCCTGGCTCGCCAGGAGAAGACAACAACAGGCCACAGCAGGGGAGGTGGAGCAGAAATACTGAGAGCGGGCGGATATGATACCCTCAACGTGGCATGTATTAATGTAGAACTTCTTTCGCACTTTAGGTAGCCAACTGTGCTCATCGGAGGGGCGGCGATTAACCAGAGCCCAGCCTGCGTGTCGCCGTGGGCAGAGCTGCTGGCTTGCATGTAGATGCTGAGCACGGGTAACACGGTCAGCAGGGAAATCTGGGTACAAAGACAAACATCCCCCTCATAGACGCAATGGACTTTGGTGGCAAGTGCTGTTCGTGAGCGCCTATGAAAGCCGGCGCGGCACACGGGATGGGTGGCCAGCACCACGCTCGGCCGCATTTGTCTCCCCAGTGGTCACGTTTACACATCATGTGCTCATTTGAGGCCGAGTCGACCTGGGGGAGGCCCAGGACCGGTTAGAAAATCGTCCCTGTTGTTGACCATGAGCGGGAATCGAACTTGAGTCGCCGGATTCGCTATACTACTACCTCTCCCCACACTCACGCACTCACACGCACGCACTCGCACGCACTCACGCACACGCACGCACGCACTCACACACGCACTCGTGCACGCACTCTCATGCACTCACACGCACGTACTCATGCACTCACACGCACTCACACGCACGCCCGTGTCCACAGCTAACGCAGCAGCAGCTGAAGAAGGCCGTGTTTGTGGATTTTCGGGAGTCGGAGCTCAGCTTCCCTCCCACCTACAAGTACGACCCGGGCACTGACAACTGGGACACGAGGTGAGCGAGCGAGTGAGTAGGCCCTGTTTAATCCTGTAGTGTACGTGTGTGTGTGTCCTGCGCTAGTGGGGAGCGGTAGTGTTGCGGTTATCGTGCTGCTCTATGAACCCGATGTCCCGAGTTCGATTCCCGCTCACGGCCAACACCAGTGAAGATTTTCTGAACTGGTCCTGGGCCTCCCCTCGTCCGACTTAGCCTCAAATGAGTACCTGGTGCGGTGTGTAAACATCGCCACTAGGGAGACAAAGGTGGCCGGGCGTGGTGTTGGCCACCCACCCACCCCCTCACGTGTCAAACCGGCCATCATAGGTGCTACTCGCTAACAGCACTTGCCCAAACAGGCTGTTTAAGGCTATACGTGGGGTCTTTGTCTTTGCCTTGCGCTACAAACGGGCGGATGTGATGCCTCAAAGTGGCCTGTGTGTATGCATGTACGTTGAACTTCTTTAGCACCATACGCAGCCAACCGTGCTCGTCGGGGGGCTGGGCAGCCTTGGATCGCCAAGTGGCGGCGATGAGCCGCGGGAAGAGGCGATGGCTTCCGCCACAGCGATGCCCTTTATTTACCAGGGAAAGCCTGAGTTCTCAAGGCTGGCCTTCGGGAGGTTACTGCATTGGGATGTTTGGCCACGTGAATGGACGTAGACTCCGGCACTGGCTCTAACCGTGCGGGGAATGGTGATTGTAGGGATGTATGTTGAACGTCTTTCGACACTGTATGTGTGTACCCTGCGCTACAAATCTGGCGACCCGAGTTCACACCCCACCTCCCCGAGGTCCACTCAGCCTTAAACATGAGTAACCTTGTGCGCTGTGTCAACATCACCACTAGGGAGAAACAGACGGCCCGGGCGTGGTGCTGGCAACGCCACCCCGCCATGTGACGTGTACCGGCCTTCGTGGGTGCTACTCGCTAACAGCGCTTGCCCCAACAGTCTGTTGAAGGCCATATACGGGTGCTCTTTATGCGTTATATATCGTGCGTACACGCGTTGTGTGTACGTGTGCATTGTATTGTCCATGGCCGTGTGCCGTTCGGTGCGTACATGTGTGTCACTCGTGCATGTGTGTCACGTGTGTGACCCGTACACGCTTATCACGTATGTCACGCGTATGCCCGCGTGTGTGTGCGTAGTTGCGCACATGCCGCTCTGTGCATACACGTGTCACGCATATGTGTGTGTGATGCGTACACGTGTGCCATGTGTGTGGCTGTGCCACGTGGGGCAGTGAGAAGGGCCGTGCCCCAGCGTGGTGCGACCGCGTGCTGTGGCGTGGTGACGGTGTGGTGCCGCGTGCCTACCGCAGCCACCCGTCCCTGCGCACGAGCGACCACAAACCCGTGAGCGCGGCGCTGGACGTGACGGTGAGCCAGCACGGACAGCTCAACCCACCCACACACACATCCAGTAACCCAATCACTCACCCACCAACCCACACACACACACACCCAGTAACCCAATCACCCACCCACTCACCCACCCACCCACCAACCCACACACACACACCCAGTAACCCAATCACCCACCCACTAACCCACCAACCCACACACACACCCCCATTAACCCACTCACCCACCCACCCACTTACCCACCCACACACACACCCAGTAACCCAATCACCCACCCACTAACCCACCAACCCACACACACACCCCCATTAACCCAATCACCCACCCACTCACCCACCCACACACACCCATTAACCCAATCACCCACCCACTCACCCACTCACCCACCAACCCATACACACACACACCCAGTAACCCAATCACCCACCCACTAACCCACCAACCCACACATACACCCCCAGTAACCCAATCACCCACCCACCTACACACACACCCACTAACCCACCCACCCACTAACCCACCCACTAACCCATCCACCCAGTAACCCAATCACCCACCCACTAACCCACCCACACACACACCCATTAACCCAATCACCCACCCACTAACCCACCCACACACACACCCATTAACCCAATCACCCACCCACTAACCCACACACTAACCCACCCACCCACACACCCACCCACCCACCCATACACCCAGTAACCCATTCACCCACCCACTAACCCACCCACACACCTATTAAGCCACCCACTAACCCACACACCCACCCACACACTCAGTAACCCAATCACCCACCTACTAACCCACCCACCCACACACACACCCATTAACCCAATCACCCACCCACTAACCCACCCACCCACACACCCATTAACCCACCCACCCACAAACACACCTATCCACCCACTCATTCATCCTTTCACCCACTCACCCACCCACCAACCCATCCACCTCACAACTTTGAAGGCCCCCACGGCATGTAAGCACCACGCTCAGCCACCTTTGTGCCCCAGTGCGCCAGTGCCAATGTGTTTGCACTGCACCAGGTACTCGGTTTAAGGCTGACATGTGCCTAGGGAAGACCCAGGACCGGTCTAGATATTCGGCACTAATGTTGACTGTGAGCCGTAATTGAAGTTAGCGCCGTGCGCTAACTACTGCGCCACCACTCCCCACAGTGCCCACCATGTGCGCCTATGCACATACCTGTACATTCATTCACCTCGATAGCGAATCCTTGCCATTGCCTATTCCTGTCTCTTGAGTTTCGCCACTACGGACCCTCCTCATCCTCGAGACTCAGTGAGGTGTTGGCGAGTAAATAAGCGCCATGTTAATAATAATAACAACAATAATCATTCGGATGCCCGGTCATTACCGTTCATGAGTGTTTGGCTTCACCTGGGAGGAAACCAGGGCACTCCGAGAGGATGATGATGATAACGATGATCACGATAATGATGATGCTGATGATGATGCTGGCGATGCTGCTGAATAATGATAATGCTGATGATTACACTGACGATGTGTAATGCTGATGATGATGATTACACTGACGATGATGATGCTGATGATGATGCTTCTGAATAATGATAATGCTGATGATGATACTGACGATGCTGCTGCTGTACTGCAGGTGAACGTGGTGGACCAGCTGTGTTATGATGATGCTTACAATGATGATGCTTACAATGATGATGCTGTTGACGATTTTGACGCTGACGATGATGCCGCTGACGATGATGCCGCTGACGATGATGCCGCTGACGATGATGCCGCTGACGATGATGACGTTGAATGATAATAATGCTGAATGATGATGCTGATGAAGCTACTGCTGCTGCTGCTGTGCTGCAGGTGAACGTAATAGACCAGCTGCGCTATGGGAGCGTGCACGACGAGGTCATCCGCCAGCTGGACCGCTTGGAGAATGAGTTTCTGCCCTCGGTGCTGCTTAGCTGCGTGGAGGTGAGAGCCGGCACGCCACGGCCGTGGGCCACCATGCTTGACCCCACCACGCTTGACCCCACCACGCTTGACCCCACCACGCTTGACCCCACCACGCTTGACCCCACCACGCTTGACCCCACCACGCTTGACCCCACCACGCTTGACCCCACCACGCTTGACCCCACCACGCTTGACCCCACCACGCACAACCTTCCAGTCGACTGGAGAGGGGCTGGGAGCTCTAGGAAACAAAATGCCCCGTTGCTTCGGCTGCCTTGCCGGGAGATTGACTCGAACGCGACGCGACCGCTGGATGGCGAGTGCCTTGCGCTGTGACCGTTCCACCGCTGCCGTGTCCCATGTAGTATGTGATGTGTATCCAACGCACGGGAAGACATTCCCTGGTCTATTTTTTTCTGTGTATTTTGACAGCTTTTTCTTGCTGTGGTGTCAAGAATAAATTATCAGACACGGTCTGCAGTAGTTTCACAGTGGGGGGAGGGGGGCGACGTTCCTGCGTTTAAACCCAATTGAGTAATTTGCGGGTTGGTTTTCAAATTTGGCAAATTTGGATTCTGACGCCGGGCACGCGATGGCCGACTCACGGGGATCTCTGACGGCCACGTGAAGTGGAGCGGCGCGTGGTACTTTACAGTTTAAATCACCCACACCTGTAACCAGGGTGTGCGGCCTGTCGGATTCGAACCACGAACCTCGGCAAAGAGTGGCGAATGTTGGGTCCACCGCTGGGGTCCACCGCTGGGGTTCACCGCTGGGTCGCTTCACCACCGGTTGTGCCGACTCCAGAGCGACCACACGCAGCCCATCGTGAAACCGCGCTCGCCCCCCGTGCGCAGGTGCAAGCAGCCGGGCGTAGCGCCTCCGATTAACGCGGTCAGCTACGTATGGTGCGAAAGAAGCCCAACGTACTTTACATACAATCACCGCTCCCCCATACGGTTACAGTCGGTGCTTGGCCTTGAGAACTCAGGCTTTCCTGGACGCATAAAGGGCATCGCTGTTGCACAAGCCATCGCCCCTTCTCGTGGCTCGTCGCCGCCACTTGGCAATCCCAGACGGATCGGCGCCTCCGACGAGCACGGTCGGCTGCATGCGGTGCGGAGGAAGTTCAACGTACATACACACAGGCGTACTTTACGTGCCGAGCGGACGCAACAGTGACGTCGCCGTATGCAGTTCTCCTTCCCAGAGGTGAAGTTCCGGCAGCTCCGCACGGAGACGCTGCTGATCCGCAACGACGGACAAGTGCCGTGCACCTTCGAGTTCGTGCCCAAGCTCAACGACACGGACTACTGCAAGCCCTGGCTCAGCGTGAAGCCCATCAAGGGCTTCATCATGAAAGGTGGCCCCTCGTCTGTTACTCTACCACTCTGCCACTGTACATATCGCTATGGTCCGCATGGCGCTAAAGCCAATCCACTGCTGAACAAGGGCCTCCCCTCGCCGCGTGGACCGTGCGGGTTATTTGACCATAACCTGTGGGTTGGTGACCGCGGGGAGCATAGACACTGGAGTGTAGTACAGTGCAACAATGGATTTTGCTGCACCGCCCTCTTCTGACAGAGTAGGTCCACAACAGCCGAAAACACCCGTTTTACACAACCCTACGTGTGCATGATGTATCCTAACTTGTTCTTACTTGTGCTGTCACTTCATCACTCACACCGTCACTCACTCCACCACTCACTCCATCACTCACTCCATCACTCACTCCACCACTCACTCCATCACTCACTCCATCACTCACTCCATCACTCACTCCATCACTCACTCCACCACTCACTCCACCACTCACTCCATCACTCACTCCATCACTCACTTCACCACTCACTCCATCACTCACTCCATCACTCACTCCACCACTCACTTCACCACTCACTCCATCACTCACTCCACCACTCACTCCATCACTCACTCCATCACTCACTCCACCACTCACTCCACCACTCACTCCACCACTCACTCCATCACTCACTCCACCACTCCATCACTCACTTCACCACTCACTCCATCACTCACTCCACCACTCCATCACTCACTCCATCACTCACTCCACCACTCCATCACTCACTCCACCCCTCCATCACTCACTCCATCACTCACTCCACCACTCCATCACCCACTCCATCACTCACTCCACCACTCACTCCATCACTCACTCGATCACTCACTCCACCACTCACTCCATCACTCACTCCACCACTCACTCCATCACTCACTCCATCACTCACTCCATCACTCACTCCACCACTCACTCCACCACTCACTCCATCACTCACTCCACCACTCCATCACTCACTTCACCACTCACTCCATCACTCACTCCACCACTCCATCACTCACTCCATCACTCACTCCACCACTCCATCACTCACTCCACCACTCCATCACTCACTCCATCACTCACTCCACCACTCCATCACTCACTCCATCACTCACTCCACCACTCACTCCATCACTCACTCGATCACTCACTCCACCACTCACTCCATCACTCACTCCACCACTCACTCCATCACTCACTCCATCACTCACTCCACCACTCACTCCACCACTCACTTTACCACTCACTCCATCACTCACTCCACCACTCCATCACTCACTTCACCACTCACTCCATCACTCACTCCACCACTCACTCCACCACTCACTCCACCACTCACTCCATCACTCACTCCACCACTCCATCACTCACTCCACCACTCACTCCATCACTCACTCCACCACTCCACCACTCACTCCACCACTCACTCCATCACTCACTCCACCACTCCATCACTCACTTCACCACTCCATCACTCACTTCACCACTCCATCACTCACTCCACCACTCACTCCATCACTCACTCCACCACTCACTCCACCACTCACTCCATCACTCACTCCACCACTCCATCACTCACTTCACCACTCACTCCACCACTCACTCCATCACTCACTCCATCACTCACTCCACCACTCACTCCACCACTCACTCCATCACTCACTCCATCACTCACTCCACCACTCCATCACTCACTTCACCACTCACTCCATCACTCACTCCACCACTCCATCACTCACTTCACCACTCACTCCACCACTCACTCCATCACTCACTCCACCACTTCATCACTCACTTCACCACTCACTCCATCACTCACTCCACCACTCCATCACTCACTTCACCACTCACTCCACCACTCACTCCATCACTCACTCCACCACTCCATCACTCACTTCACCACTCACTCCATCACTCACTCCACCACTCCACCACTCACTCCACCACTCACTCCACCACTCACTCCATCACTCACTCCCCCACTCCATCACTCACTCCACCACTCACTCCATCACTCACTCCATCACTCACTCCACCACTCCACCACTCACTTCACCACTCACTCCATCAATCACTCCACCACTCCATCACTCACTCCACCACTCACTCCACCACTCACTCCACCACTCACTCCATCACTCACTCCACCACTCCATCACTCACTTCACCACTCACTCCATCACTCACTCCACCACTCACTCCACCACTCACTCCACCACTCACTCCATCACTCACTCCACCACTCCATCACTCACTCACTCCACCACCCACTCCATCACTCACTCCATCACTCACTCCACCACTCCATCACTCACTTCACCACTCACTCCATCACTCACTCCACCACTCCATCACTCACTCCATCACTCACTCCACCACTCCATCACTCACTCCACCACTCCATCACTCACTCCATCACTCACTCCACCACTCCATCACTCACTCCATCACTCACTCCACCACTCACTCCATCACTCACTCGATCACTCACTCCACCACTCACTCCATCACTCACTCCACCACTCACTCCATCACTCACTCCATCACTCACTCCACCACTCACTCCACCACTCACTTTACCACTCACTCCATCACTCACTCCACCACTCCATCACTCACTTCACCACTCACTCCATCACTCACTCCACCACTCACTCCACCACTCACTCCACCACTCACTCCATCACTCACTCCACCACTCCATCACTCACTCCACCACTCACTCCATCACTCACTCCACCACTCCACCACTCACTCCACCACTCACTCCATCACTCACTCCACCACTCCATCACTCACTTCACCACTCCATCACTCACTTCACCACTCCATCACTCACTCCACCACTCACTCCATCACTCACTCCACCACTCACTCCACCACTCACTCCATCACTCACTCCACCACTCCATCACTCACTTCACCACTCACTCCACCACTCACTCCATCACTCACTCCATCACTCACTCCACCACTCACTCCACCACTCACTCCATCACTCACTCCATCACTCACTCCACCACTCCATCACTCACTTCACCACTCACTCCATCACTCACTCCACCACTCCATCACTCACTTCACCACTCACTCCACCACTCACTCCATCACTCACTCCACCACTTCATCACTCACTTCACCACTCACTCCATCACTCACTCCACCACTCCATCACTCACTTCACCACTCACTCCACCACTCACTCCATCACTCACTCCACCACTCCATCACTCACTTCACCACTCACTCCATCACTCACTCCACCACTCCACCACTCACTCCACCACTCACTCCACCACTCACTCCATCACTCACTCCCCCACTCCATCACTCACTCCACCACTCACTCCATCACTCACTCCATCACTCACTCCACCACTCCACCACTCACTTCACCACTCACTCCATCAATCACTCCACCACTCCATCACTCACTCCACCACTCACTCCACCACTCACTCCACCACTCACTCCATCACTCACTCCACCACTCCACCACTCACTCCACCACTCACTCCACCACTCACTCCATCACTCACTCCACCACTCACTCCACCACTCACTTCACCACTCACTCCACCACTCACTCCATCACTCACTCCACCACCCACTCCATCACTCACTCCACCACTCACTCCACCACTCACTCCACCACTCACTCCACCACTCACTCCACCACTCACTCCACCACTCACTCCACCACTCACTCCACCACTCACTTCATGGCGCACGCCGCCACCGCCCACGCCGTTGTTTCCCGGCACGCAGGGGAGCAGGTGGCGGTGGCCATCGAGGTCTACGTGAACCAGGAGATGGCGTCGCTGCTGGGCGGCGGGCAGGGCCGCAGCCTGGAAGACATCCTGGTGCTGCACCTGCAGGACGGCCGCGACCACTTCCTCATTATCACCGGCTCCTACACCGAGAGCTGCTTCGGCGCCTCGCTCTCGGCTCTGTGCCGCACTACGCAGCCCCTCGCCCTGGTCAGTATGTATGTTGTGTGTGTGTTGTATGTGTATGTGTTGAACTTCTTTCGCACCATACGCAGCCAGCCATACCAATCGGAGGTGTGCGGGGAAGGACAACAAACTAAACAAAAAATGCAGTTTTTAAGAAATTAGTTTATTAATCTGGATGATGATTTAAAAGAGCATAGCTCTAATCTTGGAAGGAAGAGCATTCCTGACGATTGCAAAAGCGCATCTGAAAGCCCGCGATGAGGTGACCGTCTTTATCCGATGGCTGGCCAAAACGCCGCTGCTGCTGAGAGGATGACCTGAGTTCGCTTGATGGTTCATGCTTCTTGATGATATTGGCAAGGTATTGTGGTTCATTTGCGGGAAGCACTTTGTGTGTAATGAGTGCGACCTACTTAATGTATTTGTTTGGCAACCGGAAGCCAATGCAGCTCAGCGAGCAGGGACGGACATGGACGAATCTTGGAGTGGACCCGTCTCGACACGTGCCAAAGAATATTGTACACGCTGCAGCTTACAAATGTTTATGCCAGACGTCCCGTAGAGTAGTGAGTTGCAATAATCGAGCCTTGTCGATGCGCCGCTACACGCCACCGTGTCGGCTGTGTCACCACTCAATTGTGGCCGAATGTGTCGTAGAGCCCTGATATGGAAATTGCTCGACCTGACTGTATTTTCCACGTGGTGATCAAACAACATATTCTGGTCGAGTGTGGTGCCGAGGGTCTTTAGGTGAGTAGAAAGCTGAATCCTGGAGTCTGCGACCACCACACCTGATCCTCCCGCGGCCCGGCACGACGCTGTGAGAGAGTGGAGTCGGTGGGTGCCCGGCACGGCTCTGTGAGGGAACCTGGTACTGAACGTACAATGGAGATAATCGATGGTTCGTTGTCAATACAGGAACGACTCGACAAGTCTCAAGACTGTTTTCTCAGGGAGGTCCTGCATTGGGAGTGGTTTGTGTATGAGAGGAGTTACAAGAGCAAACCCTCGTACTGAAAGGGGGATGGCAATCCGCAATCGACACACGTTGGACCTGAACCCACTTGCATGCTGCCATCTCGCAAACACCACGTGCCGGCTGTGGTGAGGGGCGGCACACTAAGCGGTCGTCTCCGCGTGCTCCCACTCATCCGGCACGGCGAGCGTTCGCAGCCTCTCGCCGTGCCGGGTAACCCCAGCTCGTGTTTATCACCGTGCGGTCGTGCGCAGATATTTGTTGCGACGAGGAATTTTTCCCCAAACTTGGTCCAGATTTGCGCGCCGGTTGTGCTGTCGGCATCACTTCGCGCAATGATGGATCCATCTGGAGCTCTCCCAGAGCAGTGCAACAATTTGCAATGAGAGAACGGACCACGGAAGCGGATGCCTCAGATCTACTCTAGAGAGATCCCCTTTTCTTTCAAGTGACCTTTGCTCCACGCGGGGGGGGGGGGCGCTCCTTCCCACCGTGCTGCGCGGGGTCATGCTCATCGCATCGCAGCCGCACCAGTGTTGTTAATTATCGCAGCTGGAATTATGGGGGTGTTCTTTTCATTCAGCGAGCAGGAAGCGGGCCGAGTCCATCAACTCGCTACACGGGAGAGCGCGGTTTTCTCATCACAGGCAGTGGCTGAAACCCAGATTGGAACCCAGGTCCCGGCGTTGCTGCCCGAGCCCTCTGACCTCCGAGCCAAACGATCACCGATTTTTCTGTCGCTGGCTTGGCGGGAATGAGCGCCGTTCCACTCTCCTCCTCCTCCCCTCCCCCTCCCCCCCCACCCTCCTGCGTGCGCGTGACGCAGGTGAACACGCACGACGTGGGGGAGCAGAACAGTGCGCAGGACATTCCCAAGGAGATGTGGATCCTCGTGAACCACCTGTACCGCAACGCGCTCACGCAGGTACGGACAGGCGGTGGCATGCGGGTGAGCGAGCGAGCCGCTGGGGAGAGCGTCTGCTGACGATGTCGCAGTCTGCTGACGTGGGGCCCTTTCGTCCAATCCACTGCTGGATGAGGGCCTTTCCACGCCGGTTTGTGTGCAGTGCGGTGGTCGCCCGTCCTAGCACCGTCCCAGGCTCTCTACCCTGCTTGGTCGTGAAAAATAATGTGGGCGCATTTCCATGGCGATTTCGTCAAAGGCTGCTTCCTACGTGTTAATCATTGCAAGCAGTAAAAAAAATTGGTATTGCTAGGCCAGGTGGTGACACCTGTCCTCCGGTTGGTTGGCAGGCCAACCAAAGGGAACATTCGACGTTTGCCCGGCCGCAAGCGGCCTCCGTGAGCAACGCTTGGAGCACTCAATGAGCGCGTGAGCCCACGGACGAAGGCGCCGCACTTTGCACAGCGTGCCTACGGTGGAAAAAAGTAACCCGTTGCATATGGCACGATAAATGTGAGACAGATGTTTTGCACTGTCCAAGCTCCACCACTCATTGCCTCACCAATGAAGATGGAATTTCGTGAATGATTCGCCTCGGCAAGCTCCATCTAGGGACGCCTGACTGCCTGCTGATATTTCAAAGTGTCCTCCTACCCACCAACTCCCCCGCAGTCTTCAGAACGGGTTCTGTGTGTTCGTGCATCGCTTCGTCAACAACACTGACGTGTGTTTGTATCAGTGTGCAATTGTGTTTATTGATATTAGTCGAGTGTGTGGGGGGAACGGTAGTGCAATGGTTAGTGCGTTGCGCTATAAATCTGGTGACCCGAGTTTGATTCCCGCTCACAGCCAACACCAGTGACGATTACCAGAATTGGTCCTGGTGCCTCCCCTAGGTCGACTTAGGCTCAAATGAGTACCTGGTGCGCTGTGTAAACGTCGCCACTGGGGAGACAAAGGTGTCCGGGCGTGGTGCTGGCCACACACCCCCTCGTGTGCCGTGCCGGGCTTCATAGGTGCTCGCTCACAGCCCTTGCCCCAACAGTCTGTTCAGGCTATACGGGGGATCTTTGTCTTTTGTGCAGTGCACCTAGCATGGCATGGGGGGTAGGGTGGGGGTGGGCGGGAGGGGTCCAACTGTGGCAGGCAAGGTGAAGGCCTCAGTGTTCTCGCGAGCGAGCGAGCGATGCTGCCGCTGTGGTGAGATGCGGTGACGTTCTGCTCTGCCCTCCCTGGTGGGGCATTGGAGAGGGTGGGGAAGCTCTGGCTCGGAATCGGGGAGAGAGAGGACGCAGCGGAAAGCGAAGCCGGATTGAAGTTAAAAATCAGTGATTTTCTGCTCAATTGAGCATTGCGGCAGTGTTTAGCATCGCCAAAATGCTCTACAAAAGAACGACTACTGTTGAGTTCCCCATAAAGTGATGAACATTTATTCACCACAGAGGGATGATGGGCTGGGTTTCTGAAATATAGTGCTGGACAAATGAATGTGCTTATGACCTCGCAGGGAGTGAACTCGCATCGTTCCGATTGGCAGCTGCTTGCTCTCCTACACTGAGCCTCCTGGTAGGTGGCTGGCCAAATTGTCTGTGATCTGATATCACGATTCTCTGTGATCCGATGTTACGATTGTCCCATGCAGGCAGAGCAGAACGTACGGCTAACCCATGTCCGTAAGGAAAAATGATCAACAATATTGGTTGAGTTTCTTATATTCTCCGCAACGACGCCAATGACTTGGCCGCTATATAAGTTTCCACACGATCAGCCACCCACTTCGTGGCGCCTGCAGTTGGGATAGCCAGGTCGCTTCTGAAAAAGAGCTACGCAGCTTTATCTAGTTAAACAAATATATTTTAGTAGATTAGTTCATGTATTTTTCCCTACCTCAGCAGCTCTCACCTGATGACGATTGCTTGTGTTGCGATCAAAACGTCGTGATATTGTTATTATTTGTATTATTTTATTATATTTTTTCTATCTACGTGGCTTTACCGAAAGACCCAAAGAATAGTTTAGTTCATTGACGACATTTTTTGGCGTAAATCCCCTCCCCCGTGGTCCAACCCAAGAACACATCTGGATCAGCCGACGATGCATCCGAAGTTGGTGACGGACCTCAAAGCTTGCCGCGGGTTTGCACGCTGTGTTTAGGGCCATCTGGGGCACGTTTGGGGCCGTTGCTAGCCGCTGTTGATGTTGGGCACACACCCAATGCCTCGGCTACATTGCTGCCCATATATCGAGCTGCCGCTGCGGTTCTGCAGTTAACGTGGCCACTCGCATTTTCGCCAGACTTGAGCTGCATTGGGGCTTGGTGGGCGACGTTATGTCCGCTCTGTGTGAGGCCGTGAAGTTAATCTGTTACTCCTGTCTTTTTAGACTCACGCAGAGACCCACAAACTTAACTTTGAGACTCGTAGACCTCCACAGAGGAACAATCACAAAGACCCATAACTCGTGTTGAGACCCATAGACTTACATAGAGATATTTAAAAGCACTAAGATCTACAGAATTACATAGAGATCTGTAAAATTTGAAACCCATAGACTTACGTAGAGATATGTCGAATTACAGAGACCCATCGACTTACGTAGAGATCTATTAAATTGCAGAGACCCATCGTCTTACGTAAAGATCTGTAGAATTATGGAGACCCATAGACTTACGTAGATATCTATTAAATTACAGAGACCCATCGACTTACGTAAAGATCTGTAGAATTATGGAGACCCATAGACTTACGTAGAGATCTATCAAATTACAGAGACCCATAGACTTACATTGAGATCTGTTGAATTACAGAGACCCAAAGACTTACATAGAGATCCGAACAATCGCAGAGAATCATGGACTTTTATAGAGATCTGTAGAATCACAGAGATCCACATACTTACCTAGAGATACAAACAATCGCACAGACCCATAGACTTACAAATGTAATAAAAAAAAATATTTCTCATCAGGCCCCATGGTGTATAGTGCAGTCACCACGCTTGTCCACTCCGTCTCTCTGTGTATCTGCAATGAAGAAGGCCCATTGCCTGAAACGTCACTTTTTATCTTTTTTTCATGTTAGTATACGGATTTAAGGGCAGTGATATTGAAGAATGTGTTGAGTTTTCTGTTTTTTCGACTTGCATAGAGACCCATAGACTGACATAGAGACCCATAGACTTACACAGAGACCCATAGACTCACATAGACATGTAGACTCGCATAGTGACACATGGTCCTGGGACACAGCAGTTAACGCATTCTAAGACGGGGGAGACGTGACGTGTGGTGCCAGTGAAGTTGAATGGCTGAGCCTTAGGAGTGAACTGTGACTGCTTTTGGGGATCTGGCAAATCACCCTACTGGGGAAATTCCACCTCTTTCAAGGATGTCAGAATCAGAATCTGTATTTTTCCTTCAAAAATTCGAAGAGCTATGAAGCTCTTTTTCAAAGATGTCCAGGAGGTGGCGGGTCAGTACACACATGCAGAGTTGGGTTTGGCAACTCCTCACCAAGTGGTTCTCATTTTTTATTTGGCCCAGGAGGGAGGATGGGCTGAGTTGACCACTAACCAGGATGTGAACTGACAGGAGTTTGATTGTCGCACGCTGAGACCACAGTGCCAATCCTGGCGGTGTTATGCCATATCTAACAACAACAACAGTCTTTGTCAATCCGCTGCTGGATGAAGGACTTCAAATGCAGTTGTTAGGCTGCACTTCACTGAATCCTGGTGAGTGCGGGTTGGTGACGGAGGAGACGAGCCTGACTCCGACAGCGCTCGGCGGCGGTGTGAGCCACGGCCCGGATTGTGAGGGCACTGCACCAGCCACTGCACCGCTGCTCCGTCCCCTGTCTGTACGGCGAACCGTTACTGCTTGACGCAGATCGGCGTTCACTGTGCGATGCTGCCAGAATGGTTTCCTCCCGTAAAACGGCTCGTGCGGAATATTTATCTGCAGTCCCCTGAACGGTTCATAATGTTCCGGCTTGTTTCTATGAAGTAGGTGCTTGCACCACGCGCTACTCTCGGGGGGGATGTTTAAGCTTATTTTTGCGAGGAATACTCTTCACCGTTTATGTGCAAGAGCAGCCAAGTTAGAAATGGGGGGGTCAGCCAGGTTAAGTAAACGAAAAGCTGTGTAAAAAGATTGAAAGGGAAAGTGGCTCCATTAAACAGTCGCTCAAGTGAGAGGTGGCTGAGTCAGCACTCTGAGTTTCCCGGGTTCCAACCCAAGCCTGTGATGAAACTCAACTCGACGATTTGTTTTATTTTACCAGGTAGTGCACCACGGGGCTACGCAGCTACTTTTGTGACCCGGCCACCACAGGTGACAGCTCAACCAAGTGGTATTAGCACCACGAGGTCATTTATAGCAGGCAAATACTCTTAAACGCACGTCGATAATTATAAAAGTGGAGGGAACAACCGGAGGACCTGGAGAAAAATCCACGCGACCACGGGGAGAACATGCAAAGTCCAAAATATACAGGTGTCAGGGTTGGGATCGACCTCCTCTAAATCAGACGAGGACGTTAACATCTCGTTAAACTGGGTAGCTCTAGTCGAGTGAGTTTGATGGCCTCAATCCAGTCACCAGTGACTGCACGCACGCAAAAAATTAAAGTCACCTTAAATTTAGTTCAGCGATTAATTTGTAAAAAAAAATTCCAGCCCTGAGAATTAAAACATCGGCGTGACTGTCACGCGACGCACATTACTCTCAGATGGCAGGGCGGCTGAGAAAGTTCTAACGCCCCTACCATGTGGACAAGAGGTCGCGAGGTCACTTGAAGGCGCTCTCCATCTTACCGATAGCTCGGTGTTCACGTGCAGTTGTATCGAGGGGACTGTGTGTGTGCTGTAGTGGTGTGATCTGGGGCTGTTCTTTCTGTTGTTCTGCTGTCTTGCCCAAGCTTGGGAATTGGTTTAATTAAACAATTTCAGCTTATATACTTGATCTATTTAACGTATTTATTTTTAGTGATTAGCTTACCTTTCCTATGGTTTTAACATTCAAAGCTGCCCCCCCCTACTCGGAGGACGTCTGTGAAATCGAGCTTTGTAGCTCATCGGAATTCCTCTAGGATGAATAAAGATGGTGACTTCCGACCGTCGGAGGTCGATATATATCCGTGTTGGCGGCCGTTGTCTAACACGGCAGGTCGCGCCGCTCTCTGCAAGCGATCCGAATGGGCACTTGGTGGTGCGACGCCGACAGCGCGGTCGGCGTACGATTCGGGGGAAAACATTCCAGCGACGAGAAACCCTAAACGAGGGCCGAATCTACAAAAAGACCCCAGTTATTTAAAACGAGAAACCCTCTAAATATGTAGAACTTGTGAAAGTAGACAAAGTGAGTTTTTTGGTATCGGCGTCCGTGGTACTTTGTAACTTTTTTTCCGGGGCAGAGCCAGGTTTGGTCCAGCAGAGTGCCCTGTTTCTTGGCCCACGCCTGACCCGCAGAGGCTCGTGGGCCACGCGTGACCCGTGGAGCCTCACGGGCCACACGTGACCCGCCGCGAATGTGGGGGGGGGGATTGCTGAGGCAACGTACATTATGCATGTGCATTATGCGAGCCCTTTGAACTTGTCCTTCCTGTCTATTGTGTCTAAAGAACACTTACTTCTTTTGGCAAGGTGACTTCTATAAACAAAAGGAAGGAGCAGCAATGGGCTCTCCTTTGTCTCCTGTGATAGCGAATTTGTACATGGAAGGTTTTGAAACAAAAGCAATAGCTTCAAGCACACTAAAACCCTCTGCTTGGTTTAGATATGTGGATGACACATTGGTGGTCTGGCCACACGGCAAAGATACACTGAACGCAATTATAAATCATCTCAACTCGCAAAACCCATCCATCCAGTTCACTATGGAAGGAGAAGCTTGAAGAACTCTCCAATTTCTGGATATTCTGCTCAGACGGGGTAGAAATGGTAAAATAACACACAGTGTTTACCGACAGAAAACGCATACTGACGCCTATCTGAATGCAGAATCACACCATCACCCCGCACAGAAATTTGCTCTTATCAAGACGCTCATTCATTGAGCTAAGAAAGTGTCAGATGGTGACAGTCTGAGAAGTGAAATTGAACATGTTAAAGAAGCTACATCATGGGACCTCCTTTGCCAGTACCAAAATATGAGAATAGGTTTTCCCCTTTTTTCTGGCAACAAAACAGCTGTGTTAAGATGTTAAAACACCAAACTGAAACCTTTTACAAGGAATCATGTCTGCATTAACCACAATGCTTGTGGTCATAATGCAAAAAAAAACGTACTCTGAATATATATGCATTGTCTTTGAAACTGATTGGTCCACACCATTGCATTCTGACCACAAGTATTGTGGTTAATGCAGACATGGTTCCTTGTGAAAGGTTTCAGTTTGGTGTTGGGAGTGGTCCTCACTGTGGCCATGGCAGCAGAGAAGAGCCAGTGCCGTTCCTCCATGGGGCCTTGAGTCGGCTTCTCGTTCTGAGCTCCACTGCTCCCCCTCGACACCTTGTGCCGTTGGGTGTCGCCAGGGCTCCGTTTCGGCCGATGGAGGAGGCGAGCTCACGTGGTTCCACAATGGACGTCTTGAATTCAGACGGGAGGGCGGTTGGTGGCGATGGTGGGGATTTGTTGGCGATATGCTGAGCCGGTGGGGGGGGGGGACAGAGATTAGGATTTTGCCGAGATCAACTCCGCGTGGTGTTTCCCCAGGAGGATCTGTTCCAGCAGCCGGGCCTCACCGCCGAAATGGAGGAGATCCGAGATTGCCTCGACACCGACATCCCCGACACACTCCGTATCCTTTCCGCCGATCGCACTTCGGTGTAAACACACGCGCACGCGCGCACGTACGCGCACACGCGCACGCTCGCTCGCGTGGTCGTGCACACACGACCTGTCACAGGTACGGTCAGACAAACCGACGTAGCATTGGGGAGAGGGCCTCACCCAGCAGTGTATTGACCGAGGGCTGTAACTGGCGTGCGCAAGAGGAGAAATCCATCCGCAGAATTGATCCGAGCTGGACGTGGAAGCGAGGGACGCGAGAGTCGATTCTCGAACCCGACCGCGCTCTGAATCGTCGTGACCACTCGTAGAATCGCCGCTCAGGGGTGACTGGTGGCGCCTCGACCCAGGGGGCTTTGGCTTCACGGCTCGTGCGGCGTTGGTGAACTGCTCGGCTTTAAGGTGGCCAGGAGATGGTGGCATAGCAATTATATGCTGCTGAACGTGTCCGTGCAACAGCCTTGTTGGGTGTTCTCCGCAAATGTCGCTCATTGGAAAAGTTTGTGGTTTGACCTGGCAGGCCGCGCTATTTAATACTGCGGGTGTATCTACCTTGAAATACCACATTAGATGTTAAAGATCCCGTAATGTCACTCAAAAAATAGTAGTGCCATTATGAATAGTTTGCCCGCAAATGATTCACTTGGCATCACGCACGGCAACATCACCCCCTACTGTGAAACTACTGCAGACTGTCTACAGAACACATCAGCGCCTTCCTTCGAGATTGCCTGAAGTGATTAGAATAGCGCAAATACACCAAGTGTACTAAGTATAATGGTTCGTATTATCTGCGTAGTTTGGTTTTTGGAGCACGATCAAAGCATTCACAAATGGAATTGGCCAAATATCGCAATGCAGGGCCCTGCTATAAAAACCTCTCGGGACTCGGCGAGGCCTCCCCGTGTACACGTGCAGTGGCTAGGCGATGTCAACTACCTCCTCGCCTGGTCTACAGGAGGATCGTGGGTTCGATCTCGACCCTGACGATGCCTGCTGTATATTTGGAGTTTGCGTATCTCTCTCCTCGTGGTCGCGTGGATTTTTCTCCGGGTCTTCCGGTTTTTCCCTCCACATTTAGAAACAACATCACGTGCTTGGAGTATTTGGCTGCTATAGATTTGCACGTGGTGATAAGCCACTTGGTTGGACTATCATTTGTAGCTAGATTGCTCCTGAAAACGAGCTATACAGCTCAGTGAGCCTTACCTGGTAAAATAAAAATAGTTTATCGTTTTACATGCGGGGAGAAACCTCCTCTTGTACGTGCGTGGGTCGTGTACGTGGGGAGTCCTCGCCGTGCACGTGCGTGGGTGGTGTGCACGGGGCGCTACCGGCGTGGTGCTGGGAGCGTGAGAGCCTTTGCGTGGCTGTTTCCTGAGCCCCGAGCAGCTGGGAGCAACCACTCGGTGGCCGAGTCGCTGCTCATGTTCCTGGAGGCGCTGGCCGAGCCCGTGGTAAGCTGCGAGCTCTACGCACAGTGCCTCGCCAAGGCGAGCAGCGCCTCGCAGAGCAGCCAGGTGGGGTTACACCGTGGCGCGGCACACACCGCACCTCAGGACGCCGCACCATACAGCGGCACACCACAGCACACTGCAGTACACCGCACCGCAGTGCACCGCACCGCAGTACACCGCATCGGACTGCAGTACACCGCTACACACGGCTCCACACCGTGCCGCACTGCACCGCACCGCACCACTGTCTGCCGCACTGCAGCATAAACTCTCGCTGTCCATCAGCTCATAATGCAGCAGCTGCCTGAAATTCCACTTTTTGTGCAAATTTGGTGAGTATCGACCCCCAAAACGACAAACTGCCAGCAACAAACAGCGCCATCAAAGTTGTAATGAATACAAGTTTAATGAGTAACTTGTCTTGAGCAAGCTTGGGAAAAGGGACGATGGGAGGGAATTCCGAAGTAGAGCAGTGCGAGGAAATAAGCCCAGAGACATGTGATGACCGGTAGTGTGGTGAGTGGGCGAGAGGGCGAGCGATCGGGCGAAAGGTCGAGAGGGTGAGCAGGCGAAAGGTCGAGAGGGTGAGTAAGTTGTTGTGACCGATGGTTGAACGCAGTGTGGCTGAGACGAAGTAGTCGGTGTTTGGCAGTCCGAGTCCTCAATATGGGCGGAGTGGAAGAATCGGCGAGTGAAGTTCCAGGGATGAGTAACCGTGGTAGTAGCAGCAAGAGAAGAGCGATCGCGAGGTGACTGATCGCTGGTGAGTGACTGAGTGATATCACCTTGTCACATCTGCACGATGGAGCCACGAGAATCCTGCATCATTTAGCGGGATGTGTAACCCCTCCTCCCCAGTCATTGTCATCGTCGGTGCACGGCGCACTGTGCGGTCATTGTTGTGGACGTGGCATCGAGCGTTGTTCCTCCTCCCCCCCCCAACCCCCCCATTCCTTCTCCTCCCCCCCACCATGCCGCCTCGTCACCACCAGGTGATTCAGCAGCTGCCCCGCTGCCACCTGAACACGTTCCGCTATCTCATGGCGTTCCTCAGAGAGCTGCTCAAGCACTCGGAGGACAACGGGGTCGACCTAAAGTTGCTCGGTAAGACGTCTATTTGCGTTTTGTTTGTCATCCCATGGGGGGGGGGTGGGGGGGGGGGGCGGCAGGGTGTTGGGGTAAGCGGCGACGCTCGTTGCCTCGCAGCAAAGAAGGGGGCCTGGGTTGGATTCCCAACTGGGGCGCTTGTCCGTGTGGGGTGTAGCGGTGTTCCGCAGCCCGTTGTTCTGCGTTCCGGGTTTCCTCCGGATTCTTAGGTTTCCTCCTCAAAAAATAAATATAAGCCCCCACAATGTAACCGGTCAGTTCACAATTCTCGTAAATCGCCTGATGATGCTGGATGTAGTCGCCAGTGAGAAACGTGGGTTTACTCTCCAACACACCCGTGGGGCTGCAGTAGTAACTCATTTGCAAGTTTTGTTTCCGTGACAAACCTTACTCATTGGCTGTGTCAGATGGTGGCGGGTTAACAACACATTTACACCAACGCGATCTCACCCCAAAAATGTTTAACCTTTATTATGAATGTAACCGGTGTTGGCCGAACATTCCAATGCTCAGAAATCACCTGAAAATTACTCGACTGGGCTCAAAAAGAGCAGCAGCAGCAACAACATTGCCCCCTGCTAAGAAAACTCGGCTAGGCCCTCCTGGAAAAGTCACGATCATCCCCATGAACATCATCTCATTATTATCATCATCGTCATCATCATCTTTACCACCATCATCCCCATGAACATCATCACCATGAACATCATCTTCTCACTATCGTCATCATCTTTACCAACATCATCACCATGAACATCACCGCAGTATCACTATCACCATCTTTACCACCATCATCACCATGAACATCATCTCCCATCATCATCATCATCTTCGATCACGCTTGTAATGACGATCCACGACAAACAGAAACCCGAGTGCGAAGTTGAGTTGCATCTTCACGACGCACTCGGGAGACAGCCGGCCACGCGGATCCAAGGGTTTCACAAAACTTGGGAGAGACACAAACCGGAGAAAAAAGTGGAAGTTTTGGATATTCAGCTCCCCGTCGGCTTAACATGCGGCTTAGTTCGACAACGTCCAACGCATGTTGGGAATCGCCCCGTGCACCCCGCGCGCCCGTTCCTTCCAGCCGTTTTTAACGAACCGTCGCACGCCCCTTCCTCGTTTGCCGCCCCCTTCGCCACCGCCCCCCCTCGTCTCCCCCAACCCCTCCCCCCCCCTCCCAGCGACGGTGTTCGGGGGCCTGCTGCTCAGGCCGCCGGGCAAGCGGCGGGTGCTGAATTCCCAGGAGAAAGAGAAAGCCGCTGACTTCATCTTCAACTTCCTGGTGGAGGCAGCCTCGGCCGACTGAGTCCCGGCTGGCAGCAGCTCGTTCGGGGGGTGGCTCTCCGTAAGAACATCGACGGGACCAGGGCTATCAACTCTTTTTTGCCCGGAGGCCTCGCCCCCCCCACCCCCCCCATCCCCCCCCTGCCCCCCTCTGTGGGGCCCACTGGCCCCGACGCAACATTTCGCCCCTCTTCGTCTGGCGCCTGGGCCTCTGCGCCCCCATAGGCCCCTGGCGCAGTCGCGACCGCCGTTGTCGCCTGATAACTAACGCCGCTTAAGCTTCCGAGACGCGTGCACGTGCGCGCGAGGAGAGAGAGAGAGACGCCTGGACCCGTTGGGTCTCCCAACCCTCTGGTGTCGACGCGGCAAGCAATCCTCCGCCGCATTGTGAAGACATCCCGATCGGGCTGTGCCTGCTGCAATGGGCAGGTGTGGTTGCTCGCTCGGTGAAGCTGGTCCCAAATCGACACCCGCTGACTTAATCGCTCGGGGTGACATTTTTTTTTTCAAACAAACGTTTAAATACAATCGAACGATCGCCGTTTTGATGTTGATGTCGAGCGGTGGGCGGCGCTCCGGACGACGGTGCGAGAGTTCGATTCCCGGTCGTGGCTAACATCGGTGGCGACATCCAAACCAGTCCTTTAAACCCGTTCTGAGAATCGTTTATTAATCGTGTTAAGGCCATCCGTGTGGATTCCACACGCATATATATATACGTATAACATGTCACTGCACTGTTTGTAAATAATTCACATTTTTATTTTGCGTGTATTGTAATATCAATCTTATCAATAATCAAATCTGTTAAGTGATCAACGAGCGGGGTATCCATACGTGAGCCGCTATGAGGATGAAACCGGCGCACTGTCGTCCATCGCTGCATCACGGCCGCTGCTGCCAGCCGCTCGCATCTCACCTCGGACAAGAGTGGGGGGGGGGCACCACGACGCAGTCCTTCGGGAGCTGCGGCGTCGGTTTTTTTCTTGTTGCTTGTGCACAAAGGGCGGCGGGCACGTTTTTTCACAATCATCTCCGTGTTGTCTGTCGTTCGCTTGACGCTGCTCGGAGCCCCCTGTTGTGCGGTGCTTGCATTGGGTTTGAACACCTCCTGACATTGTGTTTGTGTGTGTGTGTGTCTGTACACATCCTGGCATTGTGTTTGTGTGTGTCTGTACACCTCCTGGTGTGTGTGTGTACACCTCTTGGTGTGTGTGTGTGTGTGTCTGTACACTTCCTGGCGTGTGTGTACACCTCCTGGCGCGTGTGTGCACACGTGCTGATGTGTGTGTGAGTCTGTACACGCTACGCATAGTTCCACGTACACACACAACAGTCGCGGAGCGGACAGCTTGCGGGGTGGAGCTCCTAAGAGGTTCCCAGAGTTAAGTCGTACACGAGTTGGATTAGCAGTTCAAATAATACCATTATTTATTTTTTTGCGGCAGCTTTCGCACAAACAGAATGTCCCACAAAAAAGCGCGCTGCTGTACAATCCGAGATGACGTGAGATTACAAACCAGGAACGATGACTACTGAAAGAAATAAACACGATCGCTTGAAGGTGAAATAAATTATTTGGTGCTGTTGGAGCGTTGTAGCGGTGCGCAAGGACAACTTAACAAGAAACTCGACACGCTCGTCAATAACGCCGTCTTAGAAGAAACACGCATATAATGGGCGACGTTTCAGGCAATGACCCTTCTTCATGGCACTACACGGGTATAATAATTAAAAATACATGAGCGACGTTTCTTCATGGGACATACACGGGTGTATGTGCCATGAAGAAGGGTCATTGCCCGAAACGTCGCCCATTACATTATTCTTAAGACAGTGTTAAGTGATGAGTGCGTTGAATCATTCAAAGAGGCCAGGGAATAAGATTTGAGTTTTAAGATAAGATTTTAAGATACCAGTGGCAATGGGGGGTGGACGTTAGCGGTGGAGATTCCACATTCCCATGGTGGGGGCCAGTCCAGCGGGCAGCCGCTACTCACGTCCCACAAACTAGTACTCAATTTATTGACCGTGACTGACGATGTTGAACTGGTCGAGAATAACGACAGTGGCAGCCAAGGGCGAGGGAACGCCCCCTTGAGAGCACCTCGGCCACGGAGATGGAGTGATAAGTTCAACTCGTGGATGGCCGCCGAGTGGATTTGTTGCTTCGTGGGACTGCGAGAGATGGTGACAACTCGGGGGAGGCCTCCATTCAACAGTAGATCGATCATGGCCGATGATGATGATGGGACCCACTCCCAGGGCGATTTGAACTCGTTGACCTCCAAGTTTGCGGGTTGCGTGCTCGGGGCACAGCTGTGCGCATCCAAAGGTCAGAGTCGGAATGCGGAATGGACGTTGCCTTGTGCTTATTTTACCCCCAAAAATATGCCACTGGTCGGGGCTGTTTCATTTCTTTTTTTTGCAAACGTAATCTTGACGCTAAATGTCACCCCAATTACAACCTGCAGCACCACCGCTCGACATGAGCGATGATGCACGCGTGACTCAACTTCCGCCAGCAGCTCGAAGCCGGCCAGCCTCGCTGCCCGGGGGGGTCGAGGCGCTTGTGAGGGCCGATTGGAACGGTCCGCCAGAGGTGGACGCGGCAGGAGCGCTTCTGCCACAAAGGGTCAAATGTGCAGCTCACTTAGCATTGTTGTTTTAGTAGCGATCGGTGCACTTTTATAGGTATGAGTCTAGCAATGTACGATTTTTAATAGTTTGAAAAAAATAGTTTTTACTGAGATAGTCTAAAACAATCCATGATAATTTGGAGAAATAATTGATTTAAAAAAACCCAGAGTTCTGGAGAGAACCCACACTCAGCCACACTCACCCCGCTCACTCCGCTCCCTCCACGTCGCTCCCAGTGCCTTGCATGCGTCTCGTGGCGACGGAGCAACAACCTCCATGTGGCTTGAGGAGCAAGACAGAGTTCTTCTGGGCGAAGAGTCGAGCCTTAGGAAGACGACGATGACGCCGATGTTGCTGAGGATGGTTCTTGGCCAAGTGGAGAAATAACGCAGCGTCATCGCGGCCGCTAATCTGCTGGTCGTGTTGCGACACCGACTTTGTCCGCGAGCCCTCCAATGCGCTGTCTGCTGCGTCACACTCGGGACGAGACGTTGGGACGAGCCGTGCAATGTGCAGCGACTGCCCGCACGTCCGTCACACGGGATGACGCATTCACTTGCGGATACCCCGGTCGTTTATCATCGGATTCTTCACTCCCAACAAGCGATTGAATCTCGGGAAAATGGTGGGGCCCCTCTTATCTCAGAAGTGGGGGAAAAAAACATGTATTCAGCCTGTGGAGATTGATGTGCAGTTGCCACCTGTTCAGGTTTGAGCCGGCAAGTCCAGGAATTGGCATCTGTGTTGGGATGGCAGAAAGGTATTTGCACCAAGGTCTGGCATTGGGAATGCTGTGTTGTTGAACTTCATCGCAGTTGACGCAGTTTCGATGGATCCGGGCTGTCTGAGAACTGCGTCCGAGGACTTATTCTGTGTGGGAAAGGTCGCTGGGAGACGTGGATCCACAAAGTCTGTGGTGGTGGTAGTGGTGGTAAGAAAGAGGATCGACAGAGTCGTTCGCTGTGGTGGTGTTGGTACAAAGACACGCGGGCAGCGTGGATGGTGCCGTGGGGCGATGGTTTAGTGCACTTGGTGTTCAATGTGGAGGTGGCCAGGCCGATCTCCGGGCGCGGTAGTTAAATTAACCAATTGTCGAGTTCCTTCAACCCACACGCCCCACTCCCCCACCGCCACTTTCCACGCAGCGGTGTAAATAGGTGCTCCACGATTCGTGGAGCGGCACGCCGCGTGTGGGATTTGGCTTTCTCGCACCTCTTTCCAAGGCCAGCGTGGAAGAGTAGGCCAAATACCCGCCCGAGGACCTCTCCACAGCTGGCAGGCATTTGCAGGGCTGCGCCTTTCCCCACGAGGGCGAGAACCCCTGCGAGGTGGTGACGATGAGGAGGTGACGAGGAGGGTGGCGGCCCCGTCGTGGCATTTATACTTTGACAAAACGTGCGGTGCGTCATCAGTCGGGCTGTGTGTGTGTGAGGCTGTCGGGATGTGTGTGTGTGAGGCTGTGTGTGTGAGGCTGTGTGTGTGTGAGGCTGTGTGTGTGTGAGGCTCTGTGTGTGTGAGGCTCTGTGTGTGTGAGGCTCTGTGTGTGTGAGGCTGTGTGTGTGTGTGTGAGGCTGTGTGTGTGTGAGGCTGTGTGTGTGTGAGGCTGTGTGTGTGAGGCTGTGTGTGTGTGTGAGGCTGTGTGTGTGAGGCTGTGTGTGTGAGGCTGTGTGTGTGTGAGGCTGTGTGTGTGTGAGGCTGTGTGTGTGAGGCTGTGTGTGTGTGGGGCTGTGTGTGTGTGAGGCTGTGTGTGTGTGGGGCTGTGTGTGTGTGTGAGGCTGTGTGTGTGAGCCTGTGTGTGTGTGTGTGTGAGGCTGTGTGTGAGGCTGTGTGTGTGTGTGAGGCTGTGTGTGTGTGTGAGGCTGTGTGTGTGAGTGAGGCTGTGTGTGTGTGAGTGAGGCTGTGTGTGTGTGAGTGAGGCTGTGTGTGTGTGAGTGAGGCTGTGTGTGTGTGTGAGGCTGTGTGTGTGTGTGTGAGGCTGTGTGTGTGTGTGAGGCTGTGTGTGTGTGAGGCTGTGTGTGTGTGAGGCTGTGTGTGTGAGGCTGTGTGTGTGTGTGAGGCCGTGTGTGTGTGTGAGGCTGTGTGTGTGTGGGGCTGTGTGTGTGTGTGTGAGGCTGTGTGTGTGTGAGTGAGGCTGTGTGTGTGTGTGTGAGGCTGTGTGTGTGTGTGTGAGGCTGTGTGTGTGTGTGAGGCTGTGTGTGTGTGTGAGGCTGTGTGTGTGTGTGAGGCTGTGTGTGTGTGTGAGGCTGTGTGTGTGTGTGAGGCTGTGTGTGTGTGAGGCTGTGTGTGTGAGGCTGTGTGTGTGTGTGAGGCCGTGTGTGTGTGTGAGGCTGTGTGTGTGTGGGGCTGTGTGTGTGTGAGTGAGGCTGTGTGTGTGTGTGAGGCTGTGTGTGTGTGTGTGAGGCTGTGTGTGTGTGTGAGGCTGTGTGTGTGTGAGGCTGTGTGTGTGTGTGAGGCTGTGTGTGTGTGAGGCTGTGTGTGTGAGGCTGTGTGTGTGTGAGGCCGTGTGTGTGTGAGGCTGTCACAGTGACGCTGCTGGTGGTTTCTGCCACGGGCTGCTGTTGACGACGAGGAGTCGCAGGAGGAGACGTCAGGCCCCGTTGCCAGAGCAACCGGCGGCCACGATTGCGAAAGCAAATCTCATGCGCTCTCGTCTGTGCCACACTTAAGAGACAATAATGCCCGTGGCATGTTTAAGCCTTCTTGCCAAATGACCGCGAATCTCTTGTCTGCTGTGTCTCTCTTATCTGCTGTGTCTCTCTTGTCTGCTGTGTCTCTCTGTGTGCGTTGTCTCCCAATGACCGGCTCATCTTGCGCTGTGTTGGTGTTTGCGTGCATCTCTGTGACCCCACAGAGTAACTCTCTCTCAATATAAAATTAGTAGACTGCTGCTTTAAAAAAAGAACACGCGTACAATAATACCCGAATATAAGTAAAGCTCAGTGGACATGGAATCCTCTACTTGCGAACACTCGACTTACGAACTTTCAGAGATACGAACAAACCTGGTCCGTATGTCCAGTTGCCTGTTCGGACCGAGAGTTCGTAAGTTCATCCGCCGCGCAATAAATGGTGGTGGTGGCATTGACATCTGCAGAACATGAAGAACCGGTGGCATCTACAGAACATGAATAATAATATAATAATGCAATTTGTAACGCGCACAAATTTGTGGACGAAACGGCCGCAACTCAGAGGCGCGGAGCCAAGCTCAGAGTCACTCGAAAGTCGGGATGTAGAGGTGAGATTTTAAATGTCTCTTGAAGGAGAAGATGGAGGTGATGCTGCGAATGTGTAGTGAGTCCAATTGAGTCGCAGACGTTATCTTAGGAGCAACACTTTATTTACACAACGGTACGTAACACAACACAATCTACACTCGGGTCTCGAATGCCCATCTCACCACGCTACGGCAGAACTAGACACAGTTCGCTATCCCGGTCCGGACCACGAGCTGGGTCCCGGACCGCGTGGCTAGAGGCTTCTTCTCCCCGACATGGATCTTCTTCACACCAGCACACGAAGAACCTCGACCTCCTCACGGGGCGCTCGTTATATGCCCCCGGGCTGGGGCTGGCTCCGCCCTTCGCCCCGCCCACCTTGCAGGTCTCTCAAGCTCCTTCTCGAAGGTTCCCGAGAGCTCTTTTGGGCCACGTGACCACCCAGTGGCCCCCGTCCACCGGTGGCCCCCCTCCAATATCATCCGGTCACGTGTCAGCAGGTCAACCAGCGTATCATGCCCCAAGGTAACCCTGGCTGGCTGACGCTCCCTCTCGCTCCCTCACCGGGAGCCCGCACCGCACACTGTACGTGGTGGCCCCGCGCTGAGCAGCGCTCACCCAAGCCCCGCTAGGGCTGGTACTACACCCCGTATCCCGGGCTGCCCATAATGACAACACATTACCCCCCGTGGCGTGGCTTCGTAAGCCCCGGCACCATACAGTGACAAGCACAGTCACTACAAAAGTAAAAAGTGCATTGTGTGTGCGTCGATGTATGTGTGTGTGTAAGTTCATGTGCGTGTGTGAGTTGCTGTGTGTTTGTAAGTCGATGTGCGTGTGGGTCGATGTGTTTTGTAAGTCGATGTGTGTGTGTGTGTAAGTCGCTGTGCACGTGTGTGTAGGTTGATGTGTGTGTAAATCGATGTGTGTGTGTAAGTCGATGTGTGTGTGGGTCAAGGTGTGTGCGAGTCGATATGTGTGTTTGAAAGTCGATGTGTGTGTGTGTAAGTCGCTTTGCACGTGTGTGTAGGTCGATGTGTGTGTGTGTAATCGATGTGTGTGTGTGTGAGTCTATGTGTGTATGTGTTGCTAGGCACGCTGAGGAGAGACTTGCGGAGCCCCAATGCGGTTTCAGGAAAGGGCGGTCCTGCACAGATGCCATATTTTCTATCCGTCTGCTACAGCAGAGGTGTTGGGAATTCCAACAAGACCTACATCTCTGCTTTACTGACCTGGTCAAGGCCCATGATACCATCAGTAGGCCTGGGCTCTGGGTTATTCTTCATGCTTTCGGTGTCCCTGACCCTCTGCTCATGATCATTAAGGACCTTCATGATGGTGAGTGGGCCCGGGTAAAACTACGTGGCCGGGAGTCAGAGCCATTCCCTGTACACCTTGGGGTGCGACAGGGATGTCCTCTGGCTCCCACATTATTTAACATCTATATTGACCACGTAGTTCGTGAAGCCTTCAATGGCTGTACCGGGGGAATTTCCATTTGGTACAGATATAATGGGAGTCTGATCGATGTCCGGGTGCGATCAAGGGATGGCTCCCTATTGGTCAACCACGTTATGTATGCCGAAGATTTGGTAATAGCTGCTCATTAAGAGGAGGAGTTGGAGACACTGCTGCCGAGACTGGAGCGTGCCACTAAGAGGTGGGGCCTTACCATCAGCCCCACCAAAACTAAGCACCTGCCTGTGTATTTTGTACCATCGGACACTCCACCCCCACAACTCCCAATCGGTGATGGGGCAGTTGTGGAGAGAGTGGAGAGTTTCCCATACCTGGGCAGTGTGCTTATGACCGCCTCCAGTTTAACAGCAGAGGTTTCACTCCGAATCAGTCGAGTGGCAAAGTCTTTTCATCGGTTGCGTAACGCTGTGTGGAAGCTACCTGGTCTGTCGCTCCGCACGAAGCTTCAGGTCTTCTCGGCCACAGTCATTCCCTCCCTTCTCTACGCTTGCAAAACGTGGACCCCCCTAAAGGAGCATCTTCGCCGGTTAGGAACAGTTAGGCTGGCCTGCCTACGATCCATCCTGGGTTTAACCAGGCTGGATTTTGTGAGGAGCTCACAAATCCTTGAAAGATCTCGGCAAAGTCCCATCGGTGAGCTCCTCTGGCAGGCAAGGCTGCGTTGGCTGGATCATGTAGCCCGCATGCCCAGCCACCACATGCCTAAACAGTTATTATTCGGCCGGATCAAGGGGGCTAAACGGGCATGGCATGGGCTAGAGAAGAGATGGGGTGATGTGGTACAGGAGGACGTGGAGCTGAGTGGACTTGCCGATGACTGGTACCAGCGGTGTCAAGATCGGCCTCTGTGGAGGAGGCTCGTGAAAGACGCTGCTGGGCAGTTGAAAGCAGTCGCCCTCCAACAACAACGGAGGGCGGAGGAGCGACGCTCAAACAACGGGTGGAGCGCCGGGTGGCTAAAGCATAGCTAGTTGGCACAGTAGGGGGCACAGGTGGTGCATCAGCCAGTCATCTCAGTCAGTCGACCCGTGGCACCTAGGTCTGCCCCGTGACCTCCTGCCAGCAGGCGTTCAACACTTCACGTGGCCTCAAGGTGCACATAGACTGGCACAAGCATCGTGATGTCACCGCCACTTAGTGGCGAATGGCGGTTGTTGTGTGTGTGTAAGTCCATGTGTGAGTCGATGTGTGTGTGAGTCGCTGAGTGTCTGCAAGTCAATGTACGTGTATGTGGATCGATGTATGTGTGTGTAAGTCGATGTATGTGTGAGTCGATGTGTATGTGTGAGTCGATGTGTGTATCAGTCCATGTGTGTGTTTAAGTCCATATGTGTGTGTGTGTAAGTCGATGTGTGTTTGAGTCCATGTGTGTGTGTGTGTAAGTCGATGTGTTTGTGTCTTTTTCGCCCGGGCAACGCCGGGTACTTCCCGCTAGTGCAATTTGTTTTAATTTGTGTTGCATGAGTATGAATAGTGGAACTGCATTCGCCTATACAACGTGAATCGAATATGTAACTTACCTGTATGCGTATGTTGTAAAGAATGCTGATATAAAATACGAAAAATACGGTCGCCTAACCAATAGTCATTGTGCAACCTGCCAATTGAATGGTGAATTTAAGCTACCTCTATCGGGTTCATGTGTGTATAAATCTGGCTCTGATACTAGCCAGTGCCTCCCCAGCCATTGACCTCACCGCACGTCACTGGTGGCATCGACATCTGCAGAACGTGAAGAATCAGTGACATCTACAGAAGATGAAGAACCGGTGGTATTTTCATCTGCAGAATATGAAGAACCGGTGGCATCTACATCTGTAGAACATGAAGAACCATTGCCATCTATATCTGCAGGAGATTATACAACTTTTAAAGTCATTCCCCATGTTCAGTGTACACGTTTGGAATCGACAGGAGTAAAATCGACTTACGAACACAGACCCCTGGAGCTGAGCTCATTCGGAAGTAGAGGAGTCCCCGTGATTGACATATTGTGTACAGTACTGTCACGACATGAAAGAGGGGTGGTGATGTTTATTCCAGTGAAATAAAATCACCTGAATCCTGGACTGCAAGATTGTAGAGACCAAAATTGCGATTCACACAATCGTTTTCTTTTCCGTTTTTCCCTCCACCACCGCTACCGCTACACATGGCCACGCAAATCAAGTTGCCACGTGGGGAAAAATGTGCCGATCGATTAATCGCTGGGGGGCTTTATTTTTTGTTGTTCAAGAGCCGGAAACATTTATTTTTTACAACGTTGTACGAGATTACGCCCAGCATCATCAGGGGAGAGGAGAGCGAATGCGCTCCCCTGGTCTGGGTCCACAACCTGATATCAGGAGAGCCGTGGAGGTCCTGGGCCTCCTCTACGTCGACTTGGCCTCAAATGAGTGCCTGATGCAGTGTCGCAAGCATCGCTACTTGTGGAGACAAAGGTGGTCGGGCGTGGTGCTGACCACACACACACTTCACGTACCGTTGCGGCCTCAATAGGTGCTCGCTAAAACAGCACTTGCCCCAACAGTTTGTGAAAGGCTATACGGGGGATCGTTGTCTTTGTACAACTGGGGGCCTTGCTGGAGTGTCTGGTTCGGAATAGAGAAAAGATTAGGTGAGATATTAGATTGTGCATGTGTAGTGACAGAGAAAGGTCACTACTGTGTCGGCCCGTACGAAGGCTGGGGGCCCCAAGGGGGTGCCTGGGGGGTCGCGTGGTGGAGGGATCCGGACCCTCCCAGAGGTGGGGGAAGTGAGGCGTGTCCTGGGAAGGGAGGCGTGGCCTGAAGAGAGCCAGCCACGCCGGGGCGGAGCCAGCCACGCCAAACCAAATATAAGCGTGGTGTGAACGCGGAGCGAGGCGGCTGTTGTACTGTACTCCAAAGTGAAGACATCATCGGTCGTCAAGTCCCGAGTCGTCGTCCTGGGCCAGGCAGGCCGTTGCCTGCCTGGTCCAGTCTGTGTCGTGTTCCAGAGTGTTAGTGAGTTGAGGAAGGTGGTCACCACCTTATGTACAGTGTTATATTACTTACCGTTTAATAAATAGTGTTGCCTCCAAGCTGCGTGTGTGTGCACCTAATTTGAACCTACTACATTTGGCGTCAGAAGTTGTGGAAATATAAATATTGCTAGGTGTTATCCTAGGGAAGTAAAATGGGCACACGAAAAACAAAGACAAAACTCATCTGGACGCCTTCGTACGACGGGGATGGTGTGACGACCATCCTTCGGACAGCCCCGGGGATGGCAGCCCCGGTGACAGAGGGAGAGAGATGGCGCTGCACGCGGAGCGGCGGGACTGTCATCGCACCGCTGCTTCGCCGCCATCGGGAACGGAGCGATGGAGCCGCGGGGAGAGGACACCGTCGTCTCTGCGGGGGCTGGCGGGGGGAGGCCCAGGCATGCGGGCCACGCGGTGGGGCCGCCAACTCGGTGGCTGATCGTGGCGCGGTTCCCGCCAAAACGCCGCTCCCGCCAACTCGAGGGCTGGTCGGGGCGCGGTTCCCGCCAACTCGAGGGCTGGTCGGGGCGCGGTTCCCGCCAACTCGAGGGCTGGTCGGGGCGCGGTTCCCGCCAACTCGAGGGCTGGTCGGGGCGCGGTTCCCGCCAAAACGCCGCTCCTGCTGCCGAAATGCCGCTCCCGCCGACATCAACGCCTGCAGAGGGGGAGTTCCAGCCTTCTGCTCGAGCGCGAGAGGTGGATGGGTTCGCAAGAGCAGGCCGTGTTCACCATGAAAGATTCTTCGGGCCGTTCCAGTGCTCCACCTTGCCGCCCTCCGCTATTCACAGTTTGCCAGGCGAGTCGTGACATGACAAGCACCCGGCCCCAAGAAAAATAATAATAATCTTCACCCATCTTACGTGCGCCGGGTTGCGATCGCGTGTGTTTTTTTTTAACTCGCTGGTTTGCGGAGCGTGTTCGTCCGGTTGTGTGCGTGATAAAGTGACGCGGCGACCATGCGGGTTTCTGCTTGTAACAAGTGTTGTTGTTAAATACGGCGTCGAGATCGGTATCTTCTGGGTGTAGTTAATGATTAATTCGTGTTGGTGTCCCGAGCTCCGTTGATATCCTGTATGTTGCCGTGTTAATGACTCGTGTTGTTACATCGTTTTGTTGCGAAATCGCCGTTGTTATTGTGTATACTGTATGGAGTTTCGCTCGTGATTGCCACGTGTAACTGTAAGAAACTTTGATCGTCATTGTTGCCAAGGTACAGACCGTATGGAGCTTTGCTTGGAATTGTTAACAGTGTATGGAATGTTGGGTACTTGCTTGTGATTATTTACTATGTACGGATTGTCTGGAGTATTGATTGTGTGTGTTGCCATGTGGGAACTGGATGGAGCATTGCGCCAAATGATTCACTGTACGAATTTCATATACTGCATATACTGTATTAATCAATTTGGCGATTCTTGGGGTTTGTGTATAGTTTTTTTGCTCTCAAAATTCGAATGCCCTGAGTCCCATGGTTAATGTTGAAGGAGATTTTGAAATGACAGGTTCGATTTGTTTCAAACTCACTGGTTGGTTCCTGTCCGTTGTTGCACAGATGATGTCTTTTGTGCGAGAATGCTCCTTGTGTTCTACATGGATCGGGGGTGCGTTTCCGTTAATTGCCGTCAAATTGCGTTGCTCTCCACTCGGTTGGTACAGCTGCATGCTGCAATGCGAGTCTCGGAGATGATGTGTACGGATACGGGATGTGAGGTGTATTGTTGTGACCCATTGAATATTCGGGATCGTCACAAATTGTGCGTACCTGTTCGGCATTGGATCAGTTCTGTGGGGGATCATAATTCAAATTGTATGTGTTGTGATGGTGTTAAATTGCGATGGTGACATGCGGCCAGGGATTTGGAATTGTGCTGCTGGCTGTCACCTATCTTGGGGCGCAGGTCCTGACCAGGATGGCCCAGTGAGTGTTGCGTGTCTAACATGAACGTTGTGGTCCCGTCATGCAATGGCTGACGGCTTGACCTGACAGCCCGGAGATTGAAACACTCCGTGGCATGTCTAGCCTAGTGGGCTGTGCGCTCACAGGGCTCGGAGAGTGTGGTCCCGTCATGCAATGGCTGACGGCTTGACCTGACAGCCCGGAGATTGAAACACTCCGTGGCATGTCTAGCCTAGTGGGCTGTGCGCTCACAGGGCTCGGAGAGTGTGGTCCCGTCATGCAATGGCTGACGGCTTGACCTGACAGCCCGGAGATTGAAACACTCCGTGGTATGTCTAGCCTAGTGGGCTGTGCGCTCACATGGCTCTGAGAGTGTGGTCCCGTCATGCAATGGCTGACGGCTTGACCTGACAGCCCGGAGATTGAAACACTCCGTGGTATGTCTAGCCTAGTGGGCTGTGCGCTCACATGGCTCTGAGAGTGTGGTCCCGTCATGCAATGGCTGACGGCTTGACCTGACAGCCCGGAGATCGAGACACTCCGTGGCTTGTCTAGCCTAGTGGGCTGTGCGCTCACATGGCTCAGAGAGTGTGGTCCCGTCATGCTGTCTGACAGCTTGACCTGACAGCCCGGAGATCGAGACACTCCGTGGCTTGTCTAGCCAAGTGGGCTGTGCGCTCACATGGCTCAGAGAGTGTGGTCCCATCATGCTGTGTCTGATGGCTTGACCTGACGGCCCGGAGAGTGAGACACTCCGAGGTGCGTTGAAACAGTGGGCTGGAGATTCGTAAGGTTCAGGTGGAGTTGTCCTGTTACGTTGAGACTGTATCCCTCAGTTGTTAGGGTGCATGTTGTGCAGTGAGTGAACGATGGGTCGTCTCGGCTTGGTCGGTACAGCTATATGCTGCGATGCGAGTCTTGGAGAGAGACTGGGTTAAAATCCCACCGATATGGCCGACGCGTGCTGCTGGTTGTGACGCCGCGTCGGAAAGGCGGTGGGGTGGTAACATGGAAATTCCCCCCCCGATATGGCCGACGCGTGCTACTGGTTGTGACGCCGCGTCGGAAAGGCGGTGGGGTGGTAACATGGAAATTCCCCCCCCGATATGGCCGACGCGTGCTGCTGGTTGTGACGCCGCGTCGGAAAGGCGGTGGGGTGGTAACATGGAAATTCCCCCCCCGATATGGCCGACGCGTGCTACTGGTTGTGACGCCGCGTCGGAAAGGCGGTGGGGTGGTAACATGGAAATTCCCCCCCCGATATGGCCGACGCGTGCTACTGGTTGTGACGCCACGTCGGAAAGGCGGGGGGTGCTAACGGGTGACTGTCATTGCATGCGTGATTCTAACGGGTGGGGGGGGCTGTGCTGGAGCGTAAGTGGGTTAGCCAGTTTTCATGTATAATTGTTGTTAATTCCCCGTTTTCTATGCGGTTCCCTTTTACCCTCGTCGATTCTGTATATATTACGTGATTGTATTTCTTATCGGTCGTCGGTCATTTATTGATGTTGTTGGTTCGGAGGCACACCTTTTCGATGTTTCACAGTTGTGTTACAGCCGGGGACGGCTGTGTGTTTATACAGGGGGGGGTGATGTAGTGACAGAGAAAGGTCACTACTGTGTCGGCCCGTACGAAGGCTGGGGGCCCCAAGGGGGTGCCTGGGGGGTCGCGTGGTGGAGGGATCCGGACCCTCCCAGAGGTGGGGGAAGTGAGGCGTGTCCTGGGAAGGGAGGCGTGGCCTGAAGAGAGCCAGCCACGCCGGGGCGGAGCCAGCCACGCCAAACCAAATATAAGCGTGGTGTGAACGCGGAGCGAGGCGGCTGTTGTACTGTACTCCAAAGTGAAGACATCATCGGTCGTCAAGTCCCGAGTCGTCGTCCTGGGCCAGGCAGGCCATTGCCTGCCTGGTCCAGTCTGTGTCGTGTTCCAGAGTGTTAGTGAGTTGAGGAAGGTGGTCACCACCTTATGTACAGTGTTATATTACTTACCGTTTAATAAATAGTGTTGCCTCCAAGCTGCGTGTGTGTGCACCTAATTTGAACCTACTACACATGTACTTATTGTATGTTGATTTAGCTCAGCTGGAGACTGATTCACCTAAGTTAATGGACTGCACTTTGTTTACCCTGTGTATTAAACACTTAACTGTCAGTGAAAACAGGTGACATTAGCGTTATGTTTGAATTAATGTTTGAATTAATGTTTGTGCTTATTCAAATAGTCCTTGTTACAGTTGCTCTGGCGTCGTTAAACCCTCGTCGTTGAAATAGAAAATACTCTGAATCATCATCATGGGCATCGTCATGGGCATCATCATGGGCATCATCATGGGTATCATCATGGGCATCATCATGGGCATCATCATGGGTATCATCATGGTCATCATCATGGGCATCATCATGGTCATCATGGTACTTGCGGAACCTTCACCACGCGATCCAGCCCGATCCTCACCAGCGTGTGGTGAGGGGCGAGGTGAATGGTGAGGGGTGGGGTTAGTGGTGAGGGGCGGGGTGAGTAGTGAGTGGTGAGGGGCGGGGTTAGCGGTAAGGGGCGGGGATAGTGGTGAGGGGCGGGGTTAGCGGTAAGGGGCGGGGTGAGTGGTGAGGGGCAGGGTGAGTGGTGAGGGGCGGGGTTAGTGGTGAGGGGCGGGGTGAGTGGTGAGTGGCGGGGTTAGTGGTGAGGGGCGGGGTGAGGGGCGGGGTTAGTGGTGAGGGGCGGGGTGAGTGGTGAGGGGCGGGGTGAGGGGCGGGGTTAGTGGTGAGGGGCGGGGTGAGTGGTGAGGGGCGGGGTGAGTGGTGAGGGGCGGGGTGAGGGGCGGGGTTAGTGGTGAGGGGCGGGGTGAGTGGTGAGGGGCGGGGTGAGTGGTAAGGGGCGGGGTGAGTGGTGAGGGGCGGGGTGAGTGGTGAGGGGCGGGGTGAGTGGTGAGGGGCGGGGTGAGTGGTGAGGGGCGGGGTGAGGGGCGGGGTGAGTGGTGAGGCGCGGGGTGAGTGGTGAGGGGCGGGGTGAGTGGTGAGGGGCGGGGTTAGTGGTGAGGGGCGGGGTGAGTGGTGAGGGGCGGGGTGAGGGGCGGGGTGAGGGGCGGGGTGAGGGGCGGGGTGAGTGGTGAGGGGCGGGGTGAGTGGTGAGGGGCGGGGTGAGGGGCGGAGTGAGTGGTGAGGGGCAGGGTGAGGGGCGGGGTTAGTGGTGAGGGGCGGGGTGAGTGGTGAGGGGCGGGGTGAGTGGTGAGGGGCGGGGTGAGGGGCGGGGTTAGTGGTGAGGGGCGGGGTGAGTGGTGAGGGGCGGGGTGAGTGGTAAGGGGCGGGGTGAGTGGTGAGGGGCGGGGTGAGTGGTGAGCGGCGGGGTTAGTGGTGAGGGGCGGGGTGAGTGGTGAGGGGCGGGGTGAGTGGTAAGGGGCGGGGTGAGTGATGAGGGGCGGGGTGAGGGGTGAGGGGCGGGGTGAGTGGTGAGGGGCGGGGTGAGTGGTGAGGGGCGGGGTGAGTGGTGAAGGGCGGGGTGAGGGGCGGGGTGAGTGGTGAGGGGCGGGGTGAGTGGTGAGGGGCGGGGTGAGTGATGAGGGGCGGGGTGAGTGGTGAGGGGCGGGGTGAGTGGTGAGGGGCGGGGTGAGTGGTGAGGGGCGGGGTGAGTGGTGAGGGGCGGGGTGAGTGGTGAGGGGCGGGGTGAGTGGTGAGGGGCGGGGTGAGGGGCGGGGTGAGTGGTGAGGGGCGGGGTGAGTGGTGAGGGGCGGGGTTAGTGGTGAGGGGCGGGGTGAGTGGAGCGGGGTGAGTGGTGAGGGGCGGGGTGAGTGGATAGGGGCGGGGTGAGTGGTGAGGGGCGGGGTGAGTGGTGAGGGGCGGGGTGAGTGGTGAGGGGCAGGGTGAGGGGCGGGGTTAGTGGTGAGGGGCGGGGTTAGTGGTGAGGGGCGGGGTGAGTGGTGAGGGGCGGGGTGAGTGGTGAGGGGCGGGGTGAGGGGCGGGGTTAGTGGTGAGGGGCGGGGTGAGTGGTGAGGGGCGGGGTGAGTGGTAAGGGGCGGGGTGAGTGGTGAGGGGCGGGGTGAGTGGTAAGGGGCGGGGTGAGTGGTGAGGGGCGGGGTGAGTGGTGAGGGGCGGGGTGAGTGGTGAGGGGCGGGGTGAGGGGCGGGGTGAGTGGTGAGGGGCGGGGTGAGTGGTGAGCGGCGGGGTTAGTGGTGAGGGGCGGGGTGAGTGGTGAGGGGCGGGGTGAGTGGTAAGGGGCGGGGTGAGTGATGAGGGGCGGGGTGAGGGGTGAGGGGCGGGGTGAGTGGTGAGGGGCGGGGTGAGTGGTGAGGGGCGGGGTGAGTGGTGAAGGGCGGGGTGAGGGGCGGGGTGAGTGGTGAGGGGCGGGGTGAGTGGTGAGGGGCGGGGTGAGTGGTGAGGGGCGGGGTGAGTGATGAGGGGCGGGGTGAGTGGTGAGGGGCGGGGTGAGTGGTGAGGGGCGGGGTGAGTGGTGAGGGGCGGGGTGAGTGGTGAGGGGCGGGGTGAGTGGTGAGGGGCGGGGTGAGTGGTGAGGGGCGGGGTGAGTGGTGAGGGGCGGGGTGAGGGGCGGGGTGAGTGGTGAGGGGCGGGGTGAGTGGTGAGGGGCGGGGTTAGTGGTGAGGGGCGGGGTGAGTGGAGCGGGGTGAGTGGTGAGGGGCGGGGTGAGTGGATAGGGGCGGGGTGAGTGGTGAGGGGCGGGGTGAGTGGTGAGGGGCGGGGTGAGTGATTAGGGGCGGGGTTAGTGGTGAGGGGGCGGGGTGAGTGGTGAGGGGCGGGGTGAGTGGTGAGGGGCGGGGTGAGTGATTAGGGGCGGGGTTAGTGGTGAGGGGCGGGGTGAGGGGCGGGGTTAGTGGTGAGGGGGCGGGGTGAGGGGCGGGGTTAGTGGTGAGGGGGCGGGGTGAGGGGCGGGGTTAGTGGTGAGGGGGCGGGGTGAGGGGAGGGGCGGGGTGCCCTGCCCGTGTTGTGCTGCAGTAGCAGCAGCTGATGCTGATGCGAGGCTGCGGGGTACAGTGCAGTATTTATAAACTCTCTCTCTCGGGGACCATTACACGGCGAGGCGTCCCGGCCACAGTAACGAGGAGTGGGGACCACCGCGGAGAAAGGGCGGCGTGCTCAGCCCGGTGACAGGTGAGAGGCTGAGAGCGCGAAACTCATCGCGAACTTCGCTCGCCGAGGGGCATCAGCGATGCGCAGCGCCTCTCCTCCAGGAACTTCTTTCGCGCCGTACGTAGCCAGCCGTGCTAAGAGGAGGCCGAGTTGAGCCGCTGTTTGTCTGCGCGCCTGCGACGGAGGACGAGGAGCAGCGAGATCACTCGGACTCGTCACTCCTCGTCGTGGCGAGCAACCACCACGTTGGTATCTCGGGAGAGCAGAGCGCTGATGCCTCCAGCCGTGCTGAGGGATCGGTCAGTCAGACACCGCCTCGTCTCACACTCTCACTCACACACACACACTCGCACACACACTCACTCACTTACACACTCACACCCACATACTCACCCACAATCTGTGTGTTCTACCATCACCACCACCACCACACTGCAGTTCACAGCGACAAACCCGCACACTCACCCACACGCTCAACCACCCACCTACACTCATCCACACACACTCATCCACACACTCATTCATACACTCACCCACACACTCACCCACACGCTCATCCACTCACCCACACGCTCACACTCACCCACACACTCACCCACACGCTCAACCACTCACCCTCACGCACACACTCGCCCATACTCTCACACACTCACCCACACACTCGACCACACACACCCACACATCCACACTCTACCAGGCATTCACCACCACACTCACCATTCTCTTTCTGCGGCTTCCCTTCCACTGCTCCACTTTGGAATTAATTGCCTGCGCCGGTCGTCTCTTCAACGAATCTTTAATAATAATAATTATAATTAAATAAACTTGTTATCGTGTCTTTTGAAAGCTGAGAGAGCACTCGGGGTCGAGGCGCTGAGCTTCACTCGAGTGCGTGCAGGGAGGGTAGGCAGCGTGTGTGTACATGTGTACGTGTGTGTGGGTCATGTAGCCCGCATGCCCAGCCACCGCATGCCTAAACAGCTTTTGTTCGGCCGGATCGAGGGGGCTAAACGGGCGCGGCACGGGCTAGAGAAGAGATGGAGTGATGTGGTACAGGAGGACGTGGAGCTGAGTGGACTTGCCGATGACTGGTACCAGCGGTGTCAAGATCGGCCTCAGTGGAGGAGGCTCGTGAAGGACGCTACTGGGCAGTTGGAGGCAGTCGCCCTCCAACAACAACGGAGGGCGGAGGAGCGACGCTCACAACAACGAGCGGAGCGCCGGGTGGCTAAAGCACAGCAAGTTGGCACAGTAGGGGGCACAGGTGGTGCATCAGCCAGTCATCTCGGTCATCTCGGTCAGTCGACCCGTGGCACCTGGGTCTGCCCCGTGACCTCCTGCCAGCGGGCGTTCGACACTTCACGTGGCCTCAAGGTGCACATGGCCTGGCACAGGCGTCGTGGTGACGTCACCGCCACTTAGTGGCGAATGGCGGTTGTTGTTGTTGTGTGTGTGTGTACTTGTGTGTGTGTACATGTGTACGTGTGTGTGTACTTGTGTGGGGAGCGATAGTGTAGCGGTTAGCGCGCTGCGCTATGAACCCGGCGACCCGAGTTCGATTCCCGCTCACGGTCAACACCAGTGACGATTATCTGAACCGGTCCCGGGCCTCCCCTAGGTCGACTCAGCCTAAAATGAGTACCTAGTGCGATGTGTAAACATTGCCGCTAGGGAGACAAAGGCGGCCGGGCGTGGTGTTGGCCACCCACCCCCTCGTGTGCCGTGCCGGCCTTCATAGGTGCTCGCTAACAGCACTTGCCCCTACAGTCTGTTAAGGCTATACGGGGGATCTTCGTGTGTACTTGTGTGTGTGTACTTGTGTGTGTGTACTTGTGTGTGTGTACTTGTGTGTGTGTGACGAGGATGACGAGGATGATGAGGATGATGATGACTGCTCTCCCGAGAGGACGTGCAGCGCCCCCCCCCCTCACAGTCACCGCAGGGACTTCAGAAATGCGGAGGGGCCTTTAGCGGGGCGCGCCAGGCCAGATGGGGACGATAGCCGGATGGTCACGGGTTATTTGACCAGCTAAGGCACCAACCACTGAGCTGTATAGGTCTTGTTTCAGAAGCGACCTGGCCACAAATGAAAGCTCTACGTCACGTGGATATTTAGAAGCAGCAGCAGCCAAATACTCTAAACGCGTGGTGTTAATTCTAAATGTGGAGGGAAAACCAGAGAGAGAGAGACACGCAAACTCCAAATCTACAGCAGCAGGCATCGTCAGGGTCGGGATCGATCCCACGACCTGGGACTGTTTTCGCTGTTGTTTTACTGCCTTCCCGAAGCTTGGGAATTGATGAAGCAATCTCGATTTGAAGCTTTCGTGACTGCAGCAATCCATACTCTTTGGTTCTTTCGTTAAAGTCACGTGGGTAGAAAATAAAACAAATCACGACGTTTCGATCGCAACACAATCAATCTTCATCAGGTGGAACAACCACAGCCAGAAAAATGCTGAAGTAGGCGAGAGAGCTGCCGTGGCAAGAGGTTATATAGGTAAGAAGGGGGGGGGAGGGCAAGGGGGGAGAGAGAGGGGGGGCAGGGGAAGGGGGGCTGCGTGAGCGCTAGGGGGAGAAGACGTGAGGCTGGGGGGGGCAGTAAGCGGGGCTAGAAGTGGGAAGCTGAGAGTGGGACACGGTGGGGGCGGGGGGAGTAGAAGATTGCTTGTGTTGCGATCGAAACGTCGTGATTTATTTTATTTTTTACCTACGTGACTTAACCGAAGAACCAAAGAGTATGAATTGATGATGCAATTTGAACTTTATTTAGAAAAGGGGCGCCACGGTGCCTAGGAGACGTTAACTACCTCGCCTGGTGTGCAGGAGGTCGTGGGTTCGATCCCTACCCTGACACCTACTGTATATTTGGAGTTTGTGTGTTTCTCTCTGTGTGCGTAAATTTTTCTCCACGTCCCGGTTTTCCCTCCACATTTAGCAATATGCATGAGAGATTAATTATATTATTTGGTTCTATAAATGTCCAAAAGATGGGCTACTTTGTTGAGCTATCATTTGTGGCCAGGTCGCGTCTGAAAAATAAGTTACTACTTCAGTGGTCTTGGCCTGGTAGCATGATGATGGTTTAGTTGTATGCGTTTGGGTGATTTGTTTACCTTTCTTGTACTTGGCACGACTATCATGTTGTTGTAACGTTCTTACCCCATGACCCTACTGGACATCTATGAAAAATAACTTCATAGCTCATCGTATTTTTCCAGTATGATTCTGACCTCCTGCAAACCAGGCGAGGTAGTTAACATCTGGCCACAACAGCACCCGTGTGGCTGCCCGGGATTTGAAACAACCCCAATGGCCGTCCACCAGAGCTCTGAGAGATGGCGACGGCGTTGGGAGCCATTCAACCAGCAGTGGATAGATCATGGCCGATTCAGAGTGAGTTTGACGGCTTCATCATAGAGTGAATGTAGAAACTAACACTGATTCACATTTGATAAGTCATTCAATGGACCTATTGATAATGTAAGGACTAGGACCTACATCTACAGTGAGGGAAAAAAGTACTTGATCCCCTGCTGATTTTGTACGTTTGCCCACTGACAAAGAAATAATCAGTCTATAATTTTAATGGTAGGTTTATTTGAACAGTGAGAGACAGAATAACAACAACAAAATCCAGAAAAACGCATGTCAAAAATGTTATAAATTGATTTGCATTTTAATGAGGGAAATAAGTATTTGACCCCCTCTCAATCAGAAAGATTTCTATTATGCACACCCAAAAGTCCATGTGGCTGATGGAATGTGTAAAAAATGTGGTTTTGTATGAAGGAGCCTTGTCTGCTTAAAGAACATGTTTCAAGTGGTCTTCTTGAGACGGTGTCTAAAATTAATTGGTTTCAAAGTGCCTATTTGAACAAATGCGCTGACCTTTGACAATTGCCTTACAAAGCTTCAGTCAAATTGGCTCAAATTGCGAGATACTCACAGCACGGGGGGGAGGGGGGGAATCCCTCTCCTTTCAACACGACCGTGTTCGAATTCAGCTGGTTAAAAAAAATGTGACAACGGTACAACAACAAGAAAAGGTCAAGGCGGTTATCGACATGTGGTGGGTTTGGAACCAACCGTACTCGAGTTACGTTCACACGAAGGCCATCGTTACCTTTGAGAATAGAGATTATGTCACCACTCCTCTGTCTTGCCGGGGGGCGGGGGGAGTTGTAAATGTCTCGCAGCGAAAAAGCTGCCTCTCAATCCCTGGAACGGGAAGACTCCACATTCTACATTGCGGGCGATTGGCTGACCTACATCTGGGAAGTGTCTGATGGCTCGACCTCACGACATCAGAGTGTGTATGTGTGGTGCCACAGCGACGGGGCCGCTCTGCCGAGCCAGGGAGCCGCCCGGCTTCCACCACCGCACTGCCCCCCATCACCCCCCCCACATAAGCACGCACCCGCACCCACGTAGGGCCTCGTGGTCGGGTCACCTACCCTGAGTTTTCACCCGAGGGCCCCCTCGGCGGGTTACCCCACGGTTTCTCAGGGCCAGGGAATTGGACAGGACCCTTCCCAGGCCAAGTAACACTGCGGCGCCGTGGGCGGATTTGAGATCGCACGACCACGGCGAGCTCAGAGAGCCCCGCAGTTAGAAACGCATACAAACACAAACACGGGTCAGCAGGGTAGATAGCTGGGATCAGGACCCGGGGCGACTGATTGGTCGAAAGGTCAAAGGCCGGCGGGATCGCAAAAGAGCGGGAAATCCTAGGCTCAGGATTGGTCGAGAGACCAAGGCGGTCGGGACGGGGGCGCCTAGCCTTTGATGTGAATAGTTTAAAAGAAAACGCAGGGGCAGTAGGGAACTCTCTTCTTCTGGAGTTTTGACACGGAGTCAGCGACGAGGGAGTCATCGGGCGAGCCGCTAGATTGTCTGCAGGACGATCTGAGCGCCGCAAGGTCACCAAGAACTACAGACGGTATCGTATTACGCGCCTTACAACACCTCAGAGCGGAGAGTAGGATCCGTAGGAGAGGGTTAGTTCGGGGTAAGGACGAGTAGGAAAGCGGTTTAACAGAGAGCGCAGCATAGAATAGGGCTGCACGCCACCAGAGAGTGGGTTAGAAGCGCCTTGCTGGCCCGCACACACACACGGGTGGCTCGGTGGGTTAACAAGGGCTAATAAAATCTCGAGCGTAGTAACAAAACCGTGTTGTTGGGTGTTTTTGAACGTGGTATTAGCGTGCACTGCATTCGCGGGTGTGTGGTCGTTGTATGCGTAAAGGCCGTGGTCTCTGTACGATTGTGCGGGTACGGAGGTGTGTGTGTTAACGCCCGGGGAGAGCACTTTTGTGTGTTGGCGTGCCTACGCCGCCGTGTGAGAGGAGAATCGTCCTTGTACGATACTTGTGTTGACGTGCACGCGCGAGTGCGGGAGGGGACGAGTCGTCGTGTCGGCGTGCGCCCCGCTCGCGTGTGCGAAACCGCGGTGCGCAGTGAAGCTGTTAGCTTTGTGCGAGCTTGCGTGTGCTCGTTACTTGCGTAAAGTGCGGCGCGGTGGTGGGCCCCTGACCCCCAACCCCGCGGCTCGAGCGCGTAATCGGCTGCGCATTGTTGTACGGTTTGTCTCGCGCGCACGGCGGCGGCGGCTTGAGTCGTTGTGTCGGCGTGTGCCCCGCTTGCGTGTGCTCGTTACTTGCGTAAAGTGCGGCGCGGTGGTGGGCCCCTGACCCCCAACCCCGCGGCTCGAGCGCGTAATCGGCTGCGCATTGTTGTACGGTTTGTCTCGCGCGCACGGCGGCGGCGGCTTGAGTCTTTGTGTCGGCGTGTGCCCCGCTTGCGTGTGCTCGTTACGTGCGTAAAGTGCGGCGCGGTGGTGGGCCCCTGACCCCCAACCCCGCGGCTCGAGCGCGTAATCGGCTGCGCATTGTTGTACGGTTTGTCTCGCGCGCACGGCGGCGGCGGCTTGAGTCGTTGTGTCGGCGTGTGCCCCGCTTGCGTGTGCTCGTTACGTGCGTAAAGTGCGGCGCGGTGGTGGGCCCCTGACCCCCAACCCCGCGGCTCGAGCGCGTAATCGGCTGCGCATTGTTGTACGGTTTGTCTCGCGCGCACGGCGGCGGCAACTTGAATCGTTGTGTCGGCGTGTACCCCGCTTACGTGTGCTCGAGACAAACCGTACAACAATGCGCAGCCGATTACGCGCTCGAGCCGCGGGGTTGGGGGTCAGGGGCCCACCACCGCGCCGCACTTTACGCACGTAACAAGCACACGCAAGCGGGGCACACGCCGACACAACGACTCAAGCCGCCGCCGCCGTGCGCGCGAGACAAACCGTACAACAATGCGCAGCCGATTACGCGCTCGAGCCGCGGGGTTGGAGGTCAGGGGCCCACCACCGCGCCGCACTTTACGCAAGTAACGAGCACACGCAAGCTCGCACAAAGCTAACAGCTTCACTGCGCACCGCGGTTTCGCACACGCGAGCGGGGCGCACGCCGACACGACGACTCGTCCCCTCCCGCACTCGCGCGTGCACGTCAACACAAGTATCGTACAAGGACGATTCTCCTCTCACACGGCGGCGTAGGCACGCCAACACACAAAAGTGCTCTCCCCGGGCGTTAACACACACACCTCCGTACCCGCACAATCGTACAGAGACCACGGCCTTTACGCATACAACGACCACACACCCGCGAATGCAGTGCACGCTAATACCACGTTCAAAAACACCCAACAACACGGTTTTGTTACTACGCTCGAGATTTTATTAGCCCTTGTTAACCCACCGAGCCACCCGTGTATGTGTGCGGGCCAGCAAGGCGCTTCTAACCCACTCTCTGGTGGCGTGCAGCCCTATTCTATGCTGCGCTCTCTGTTAAACCGCTTTCCTACTCGTCCTTACCCCGAACTAACCCTCTCCTACGGATCCTACTCTCCGCTCTGAGGTGTTGTAAGGCGCGTAATACGATACCGTCTGTAGTTCTTGGTGACCTTGCGGCGCTCAGATCGTCCTGCAGACAATCTAGCGGCTCGCCCGATGACTCCCTCGTCGCTGACTCCGTGTCAAAACTCCAGAAGAAGAGAGTTCCCTACTGCCCCTGCGTTTTCTTTTAAACTATTCACATCAAAGGCTAGGCGCCCCCGTCCCGACCGCCTTGGTCTCTCGACCAATCCTGAGCCTAGGATTTCCCGCTCTTTTGCGATCCCGCCGGCCTTTGACCTTTCGACCAATCAGTCGCCCCGGGTCCTGATCCCAGCTATCTGCCCTGCTGACCCGTGTTTGTGTTTGTATGCGTTTCTAACTGCGGGGCTCTCTGAGCTCGCCATGGTCGTGCGATCTCAAATCCGCCCACGGCGCCGCAGTGTTACTTGGCCTGGGAAGGGTCCTGTCCAATTCCCTGGCCCTGAGAAACCGTGGGGTAACCCCCCGAGGGGGCCCTCGGGTGAAAACTCAGGGTAGGTGACCCGACCACGAGGCCCTACGTGGGTGCGGGTGCGTGCTTATGTGGGGGGGGTGATGGGGGGCAGTGCGGTGGTGGAAGCCGGGCGGCTCCCTGGCTCGGCAGAGCGGCCCCGTCGCTGTGGCACCACATATGTAACGAGGATATTTTAATGACGGCGACCGGGATAAACATTGAAATTCAGACGAGTTAGAGCAGGTTGGAGTTGTTTTTGGGAAATAGTATTTGAAAGTGAAAGTGTAACATCCCATTGTCTCTTAAGGATTTTGTCATTATCATCATCAGTGATGGCTAATCCACAGCGGGATGAACGCTGCGTTGTATCACTCCACCTACAATCTACATGTGGTGGGCTGCTCTCATCGTTCCGTATCCACAGTTGACGTCCTCCCGGGCACTTTACCTCCTTTGGCTGCCATTCCACCGTTAGTCTCTACCATCGGCCACCATCCTGCTGCCGCATCAAGCCGAAGCCCTATTCACACTTCTTGACAATTGGAACGATATTCTTAGATTTTTTCGGTAAAGTCACGTAGGTAAAAATTAATGAAAATAAAATAAAACAAAAAATCACGACGTTTCGGAGGCAACACAAGTCTCCGTCATCAGGTGGGACCGTCACAGCCGAATTAGCTGCATCAAGTGAGGCAATGATTCAAGATGTAATCCCTTATAAGCAAGTTGGAGGGGGGAGGAGAGGGGGGGGGGAGCTCATCAGAATGTTAGTACAACTCATCGGGAGGGGGGGGGGCGGGGCCAAAAAATTTAACGACGGCTTGGACGCGGTTGCTGCTGCACACGCCAACACAATGGACAGAGAGGGGGAGGGGAGGTCTGATACACATGATAGACAAAAGAACGAAAATGCCCATGTTTATACCAATGCTGGCTGAACAATGAAGAGGGTACTGTTAAAAAACAACTGGGGATGTTAACACTCGGTAAAGTAAAGTAAAATAGTGCCTGTCAGATAAGATGGTCCAAAAAAGTGTAATTAAGTCTTTTTTGCGTGGTTGATAACATCTTTCCAATGATTACTAAGTTTGTACCCATCATCACGGTTGAAATTATGTCTGTGTTTGTATATTTGTATGGCTTCGTGTACAAACCTTTGATGGTAGCCGGGAGGTTTGCAGAGAACCTTGGTCTCGGAAAAGACAATTTCATGAGAGCCCACCGAGTTGTAGCAATGATCGGCAACAGCAGAAGAATCAGTTCTGCCGTGTTTCAGATCTGACTTGTGCTCGCGGACATGATCAGAAACATGACGTTTCGTTTCTCCAATGTAGCAATCACCACAAATGCAACTCAATTTGTAGACTCCAGGATACTGTAAGTCAGGAACGACATCCTTCACAGATGGAATCAGATCACGGATTTTATGCACTGTACTGAATCGGACTTGGATCTTATGTTTGTTTAGAATAGCAGGCGTGACCAAAAAGATCTCCAAAATTCTAAACAAACATAAGATCCAAGTCCGATTCAGTACAGTGCATAAAATCCGTGATCTGATTCCATCTGTGAAGGATGTCGTTCCTGACTTACAGTATCCTGGAGTCTACAAATTGAGTTGCATTTGTGGTGATTGCTACATTGGAGAAACGAAACGTCATGTTTCTGATCGTGTCCGCGAGCACAAGTCAGATCTGAAACACGGCAGAACTGATTCTTCTGCCGTTGCTGATCATTGCTACAACTCGGTGGGCTCTCATGAAATTGTCTTTTCTGAGACCAAGGTTCTCTGCAAACCTCCCGGCTACCATCAAAGGTTTGTACACGAAGCCATACAAATATACAAACACAGACATAATTTCAACCGTGATGATGGGTACAAACTTAGTAATCATTGGAAAGATGTTATCAACCACGCAAAAAAGACTTAATTACACTTTTTGGACCATCTTATCTGACAGGCACTATTTTACTTTACTTTACCGAGTGTTAACATCCCCAGTTGTTTTTTAACAGTACCCTCTTCATTGTTCAGCCAGCATTGGTATAAAAATGGGCATTTTCGTTCTTTTGTCTATCATGTGTATCAGACCTCCCCTCCCCCTCTATGTCCATTGTGTTGGCGTGTGCAGCAGCAACCGCGTCCAAGCCGTCGTTCAATTTTTTGGCCCTCCCCCTCCCGATAAGTTGTACTAACATTCTGATGAGCTCCCCCCCCTCTCCTCCCCCCTTCAACTTGCTTATAAGGGATTACATCTTGAATCATTGCCTCACTTGATGCAGCTAATTCGGCTGTGACGGTCCCACCTGATGACGGAGACTTGTGTTGCCTCCGAAACGTCGTGATTTTTTGTTTTATTTTATTTTATTTTCATTAATTTTGATGTTTTACCTACGTGACTTTACCGAAAAAACCTAAGAATATGATTCCTTGCAGTCACGAAAGCTTCAAATCTAGAATTGGAACGATGTCTCTTATCCTCTGTGTGTGTTCTCCAATCCATGTGCTGCTCTTTCTGTCTCTCGGTGCAATTCCAAGGATGTGTACCGCCACACTTTGTGCACTTTGCAGAATTTGTTCCGCTTCGTTGAATTTACGTGTTTGTCACCCATGTGGAAAGTAAGTCTCCAGCAGTTATTCTTGCGCCCTCTTATGAGTACAGTCTGTCACGAATGCGCACAGATCACACGCATAGTAAGCGGTTTAGAACAATACCGTTTGAAGTCTCTTGCAAAACTGGCTCAGGCTCAGGAATGGATCCTGGACGTGAGCTGGTGTAACCCGTTCCAGGTCTTCGGGCCGGAGACCTCGAAACTGCGCTGGCTGCCATATCGCCACACGAGGTTCACGCGCGGCGGGGACAGCAGATCCCCGTGGGCTGCGGATCGTAGACGGCGTCGATGCGGATCTGTTGAGAGGAACATGAGAGAGACACACACATTGGCGTTTTGAGTGAAAGCCAGGCAGTGCGCTCTGATTAAACTTAACTTCTTCAGGCTCTTTTTTACAAGGGGTCATCTTTGCATTGACCAATGCAAACATTCCGACTGCAGGTATTGTGGTCAATGCAAACATGACTCCTTGTAAAAAAGGTGTCAGTTTTGTTGCCAGATAAAAGGGAAAAAAAAACAATTATCATATTTTGCTACTGGCAAATGAGGTTCCAATAGTGGTTCTTCAGGCTCGTTGCTGTGTTGCTTTTCGCTGTGGAGCTCAGATTACCCCAAAGCGCTCCACCTTGTTCCCGCCCCCACCTCTTTAGTTAATGATCTTGATCCCTTTCGCCCCAGGCGCTGCTTATTCTGATATTCTCAGTCAGGTCATGTTGAGCGAACTTGTTGACGCGTGACCTCTGGGTTGCTCGTGCTCACCCTGGGCCCAATTTTTCGGGGAACGTAAAAACACCAATACAGACAAAGAAACCGAAACACGCTGAGATGGTGCGCAAAGCGGCGTAGAGCGATGCAAACCCCGGGGCGGGAGTTTACATCGAGAGACAGGAAGAGGAACAACATCAACAACGTCAACAACGCATTGATCGGATAAACAAATGCAAATTGCAGACATCGTAGAGGCTCTTCTTCAGGAGAGTAAGGGAGGCTTGGGCAGCACACAATGACGAGAGGGGACGGTGGCGAGTGGTCGAGACTTTGTGCTGGAATGGCATACGATAGATGTGGAGCGACACCGAGAGGACGGGCACCGTGGAGGTGGAGCAATGAGATCAGCTCATGCTGCCAGAGCTGAATGGATGCGCGTGACCGTGGGGGGCAGCGTCAGGAGCACTTTATTCAGCAGTGGATAGGACAAGGCTAGTGATGGTGATTAGTTTGTTTATTTGTTACACGGATGATGCTCCGTTTAGCCGAATGCCCGCCTATTTTGCGAGGGAGATCCGCGGCGCATGAGCACAGCAGCAGCATCAAAACAAAAGACAAGAACGTGAACAATGCAGGGAACGAGTTCAGGGCCCTGAAGAGTTCTTGCACAACGAACAAACGAGGCATTTAATCTTAATTTTAGAACTTTCGTGACTGCAGGAATTATTATTTGTTTCTTTCGGTTAAGTCACGTCTAAAGATAAAATAATAAATTAAATTAAATAATAGAATACGACGTTTCGATTGCAACACAAGCAATCATCATCAGGTATAATGAAATAGCGACATAAAATCTAACCCCCCTTCCTTCTCTCTACCTCCACCCCCCCCCCCCTCTGTCTATTTAAGGCCACCCCACAGAGACGATCACCCCTCTCTGTTACCTGTGTTGCTCCCGCTATGTATCTTGGTGATATCTGTCTGCTAATATGTCTGTCTATAGTTTTTCTGGTTAGATTTGATGTCGCTATTTCATTATACCTGATGATGATTGCTTGTGTTGCAATCGAAACGTCGTATTCTATTATTTAATTTAATTTATTATTTTATCTTTAGACGTGACTTAACCGAAAGAACCAAATAATAATTCCTGCAGTCACGAAAGTTCTAAAATTAAGATTGAACCACTTCTACGGGGAAGTTTTAAGCTTATCTTTTTTCTCTCTCTCTCTGGCGACTTGTTTTCTCTGCCTGTGTCCTCTTTAGAATGTTCACACTTAAATTCTAACTTAGCAATCTTTGAAATACGTAATCAACCAGGCTATGCGTTAATTGTGTGTTGACCGACCCTCTGTGTTGTATTACATTACATTTCGATATTTTACTAGGTTATTTAATTTTAGTGTGTCCTACTGATTTTCAGGCTTACTTGCCGTGCAGCACCACGTCTGTTGACCACTCATTGATATGCTAATTTTTTCTCTAACCCCCCTTCCTTCTCTCTACCTCTGCCCCCCCTCTGTCTATTTAAGGCCACCCCACAGAGACGATCACCCCTCTCTGTTACCTGTGTTGCTCCCGCTATGTATCTTGGTGATATCTGTCTGCTAATATGTCTGTCTATAGTTTTTCTGGTTAGATTTGATGTCGCTATTTCATTATACCTGATGATGATTGCTTGTGTTGCAATCGAAACGTCGTATTCTATTATTTAATTTAATTTATTATTTTATCTTTAGACGTGACTTAACCGAAAGAACCAAATAATAGAGGCATTTAATGGTCGTAAACAAACAAAACACAGGCGAGTCAAAGGCAGTGCGCGTGTAATATGAAGCGTTGGGCACAGGTGCACGCAAGCTGTATATTTCAGTCTAATAGTGACACAAACACAAGCCGAGTGCCGGTACCGCGTGTTTATCGAGTTGGTTTAGAGGACAGAGGGGGTATAGCTTGCGTGTGTAGCTGGTCTTGTAAAAGGACTCCCCTCCTCCCGATGGCACTCAAGTCACTGATCCCCCACCCCTGTTCCCCCAGTCCCTGAATCCCGCAACAGCAATTCCCAAATCACAGCCTCTGATTCCACCCCCCCACCTCTCCTTCCCCCTACTATGGCCCCCACCCCCCCCCCCTGGCAGGGTGTTATTTAAGGATTTCACACAACGCAGAGAGAGAGAGAGGCCTCCCGTCAGGGTTCGCGCGTGACACCACAGCCGCAGTGAGCCCACGCTGTCAAATTAAGCCGATTTAGAGCGACCCCGCGTGTCCGTGAGCCACGGAACCCAGTGTCAGTTCCGCCCTCCCTCCCAGCTCCGTGTTCCGTGGTGTTTTCTTGGTCGACCCGAGTGGTCTGCCAGCTTGTGCTGCCGCTGGAATTATCCGCACCGGTTTGATTGCACAAGGGGCCTGGCTGGTTGGCTGGCGATGGAAATGCATCGCCGTTTTGATGATGCTACCCTCCAGATATGTTGTAGGTGGTGGCAACAGGTTACTCTGGGAGAATGGACGATCCTCGTCGCCTGAGTTCTCACCTCGTTAAACGAAATAAATAAAATGTAAACACTTTTTTGTGTAAGTCTATAAACGCACGCCTGTACGAATTTGCGATGTTGTGAGCACCCCTCCAACATCCTTGCAAACGCGATGTTCCTTCTTAAGGGATTTCCCCAGTGAAATAGTTAGCAACAAATGAACACTTAATTTTTATTTTTTCGTCAGCTGTGCACTTTTGATCTGGGACTTGGGAGGCTCTCTGGAAGAATTCTGATTGAGTTTTACTTCCCGCGCGAAGCGCTTCAACTCAACTCGCGTGTGAACTCGAGCTTCCTTGATGTTCCATGTTGGTGAATATCATCGTGAAGACTCCACTTTAGCCAACTTGGTTTCCCTTCGATTCGAGTTCCAGGAAAAGTAGGACAACTCTGGGCCAACCCGACGAGTTGATGGCCCCAGGGAAGCTAGACATGAGTGTCATGGGCAGGTTGTTGCGTGGCAGGAACATCTCGGGGGTTTGTTGGTTAAGACCCCTTGAGTGGAACATTCCCTTTATCGATTGCCTCATGCATAGCAAACGGTCCTTTATAGATTGAAACGTAAATATTAAAGATAGATTGAAATTGCATTCCGACAAACGCTCGCGCTGCCTTGTTTGTGAGCCGTGTCTCCAGCCGCTTATGAACATCACGCGCAAGGCCGTCCTGGTTTATTGGGCGATTGCTATCACGCCGCAGTGCGTACGACCCAGGTCTGGCTCGCCATTTTCTGTGCATTCAATGTTTTTTTTTTCTTTAACCGTGGGGGTGTATTTTATATTCGCAGCAATAATTAATGTGCCGGTAAAAGTCACTTTGATCATTTGTTGATTACTGTTGTTGATGTACTCGACATTCTGTGGGGAAAAGAGCTTCATAGCTCATCAGATTTCTTCAGGATAAATAAATATTCTGATCCCCCATGTCAGTTTCATGATATTAGACATCTGGACTGTTTGTTTGCATGTTGTACTGTACTGCGAGTCCTGGGGTTAAGTTAGCCTGGCTGGACCCTCCTGATAAAGAGTCATGAAACCCAATGAGGCTATCCCAGGTAAACAAGCACAATAAAAACCTTCATATGGCCGATGTTTGTGTACAGCAACAGCTATAATTTTACATTGACGTGGTTGAGCCAGATAATTGTCTCGTGAGCAAGATGTGCGGGTGGTGGAAGTAAAAAACATGCTGACATCACTGCATTCAAACACGCCTCTCTATTGTTACCTTGAGCCAGTGGTGGAAATTCCCCGTTCCCATGGTGGGAGGCAAGACTCTCTGTAGGACGAGCACCGTTGACCTCCCACAATCGTGGTGCCGAAAATTCCGCAGAGGTCGGAGAGGAAGGCGTTGAGCCTGGACTTGAACAGGGGCAGGGAGTGGACAGCACGGGCCGCTGGGGAGAGCGAGTTCCAGACTAACAAGGACGATAACACGATGACACTAAAAAGTGCAACACAAACACATGGGTGACTGTGATTCTAACTTAATGAATTAAAAAAGCAAAACGTGTACATTTTAACCATTTAAAAACTGTAATGCTACCAGCAGCTATATAACATCATGATTACTCTACAGCAGTGGTTCTTAACTTGGGGTTCACGCACCCCCGGGAGTTGCAAGATGCCCTTTCTGGGGTTCATATTCTTGGGTCTTTCAGTAAAAGTCACGTAGATAGGTTCAAAGAAAATAATCCAAAATAACAGAAAACTACGACGTTTCGATCGCAACGCGGCCGTCTTCATGAAGAAGACGCCCGCTTGTGTTTTAGCATGCCGATGCGTCAGGGTAGTGGATTTCTGATGATCGGCAGGGTAATGGGTTTCTGTTGATCGGCATGGTAATGGTTTCTGATAATCGGCATGGTAATGGTTTCTGATAATCGGCAGGGTAGTAGTTTTCTGATAATCGGCAGGGTAGTAGTTTTCTGATGATCGACAGAGTAATGGGTTTCTGATGATCGGCAGGGTAATGGATTTCTTCAGAGATCAATTACGTGCGTGACAACTGCCACAACCTGTTAGGCAGCTCACACATATTTAAAGGTGCTGTAACATTTTTGTATAACCGATAAATGTCAAAAATAGAATCATTATTTAATGTCCTCATGTATACCACGACTCCAGTACTGTCAACATTAGTTTGAGAAATGTGCCTGGTTTCAAAGGGACATTCAGCCTCTACGTGAGGCAGATTTTCCTTTTTACATCTCTGACGTTTTCCCCGTTTTACTACAAATTGGCCACCGTACATTTGATGAGCAGCAATCCCCAGAGCCTTTATGGGAGAAAAAGTCTTGCCCTGCTGAAACGTGGAAAACCAGATCAGGCCTCAAGTTACATGCCAATCTCACCGCTATGGACGGCACACGAACTGTCACACGCAGTCGAGCCACAACTGCTCGTCGAACAAGCCCTGGCTATAGGACCGGCGAGAAGCCGCTTTGAGCAGGCCCTTTTGCTCGCCAGCAAGAACAAAACTGCATCTCAGCGAAAGCAAAAAAACGGCACCGCCGTGATACACCTCTCATCTGCACTGTTACACTGTCTGAAGACACTGGGCCCCCTTTCCAAGGCAATGGCTCAACGTTGAAGCTGCTGGACTCGATGTTTGGCAACCGGAACACGTGGGTACACTTTAACCGGAAAACGTCAGCCGTACAAAAACCATCATCGACGGCTCACCACAGGGATCGGTACCGACTCCGATCCTCTTCTCACATCTTCACCAGTGACCTGCTGAAGACATCATCCTGTACATTTGTCTATGCAGACAACATAACAATGGTCACACGAGAAACAAGCCTCAAGTCCATCGACACACGGACGGAAAGACCAATCCACCATCTCAATAACCAGGACATAAACGGCCAGTTGGAAGTAACTTTCTGCGGTGACCCTGTCAAAAAACGAGCGGTACTCTAAATACTCAGGCATAACATGAGACACACGCCTCACATTCAAAAAGCAGATCGAAAAGGCGTGTGCGAAGAACAGAAAGCAGAGGGAGCTCTGATTCAAACACTGGCCATCACAACGCGGGCAGCCGCCACCAACACTCTACCTCTGCCCGCCCTCGCCAACGTATTCTCCAGTGCTGAGGAATGCGTGCCAGACTGGGCATCAAGAATTTGGACGTCCAGATCAATAACATCCTTCAAGCAATAACGGGCACAAGTGAAATGCACTCTCACCGAATGGCTTCACCTGTTTTGACTCATATTAAGTCAGCGTAATATCCGCCGGGGATGCCGCGACATCAAACCAACTGGGAAAAATACAACGAGGCATAGACCTCCCATTACACCAGGACCTGCTGCTCGACCCTCCACGACCTCTTCTGAGATCCCCATAAAAGAAATCTGGGATTGCGCGAGAAAATTACTTGAAGCAGGGTCAGCCGAAGGACCACTGGCAACAACTATGGAGTTCTGCAAATGGATACCAATTGAAACCTTCACCACCACTCTGCATGGCTTTGATCTGCCAAGAAAACTGTGGTGCTACCATCAACCGCTTCAGGACAGCAACTGTGAAAATTTACAGATGACCCATTGCGTGACTGCGGCCACCCAAAACCAAAACAATGGACCGTATCACAAGCAGCTGCATTCTATGCCCACTCTTCGGTGGACTGGAAAGTGCTGGTCGCGCCGCTCCCGAAGCTATCGCATGGCTCGCAAACTTAAACCTGGATGTATAATCTACATGTACTGGCCATGCACTAAACGTAGAAGAAGAATACAAGTGTTGTGTCATGGCACGAGATGGAGAATCCACTCGGATCTCTCACTGAGCAGTGTATCAACCCTGTGTTGGAGAACAGCCCCGTGGATTTGGCTTTCAGAGCAACTTCTAGATCAAGAACTTACATTATTACAGCTGGAATTTTTTGCATATTTATTGAAGCTAAAAGGCACATTTATACGTGTTTTTCCCAGTACAGTCATTTGTGTCTGGGCTGAGACGGCCAACTCATTAACCTTGAGAACCACGTTTAAATCACAAAACAACTGAGTGCTGGAATTGAACCGAGGGTTTCAGCTGTGCTGGCTCAGAGCTCTCACCTCGGTGCCAGCTGCCAGCCAAAAGTATTTCACGTTCAAACAAGCAATGGGGCAATGCTAATATCCACTGGTGTCTACCGGGTGGTGGTAGTAGTGTAAATTCCACATTCCTTTGGCAGTGCCCAGGTCGGCTCGGTGGAGCGTGACATGTGCCGCATTGCGTTGGCACGCGAATGCCTGCAGGCAATGCTGACACACTGTGTGGCATTTGCTGATTGAAGAAACAGGTGCTCCGGGTTAACTCATGGAGCACTGCTATCGAAGGCACGCCTTGCACGTCACCAGTCCCGACGCGCTCTGTCCTCGCGAGCGATGCGTCTGTTTTATTTTGCTTGGATTCCAATGCACCTCCCCCGCTGCAGTGCCACGTTATGCAATCTGCGATGCTGCGGCTCTCCAGTAAACGTGGCACCTTGTTGGTCCAACGCTTGTAACCACATGGCAAGGGTTGGTCCACCGATTCCCAGCCATATGACAATGATGCGCCAGCATATGTTCACCGGCTTTCCAATTCATCCCGAATGCGCCTCCGATCTCATCAGCTCTCGCAGGCTAAGCAGGGCTGAGCCTGAAAAGTGTTGTGACGGTGGGCCACCACCACCGTGCATAGAACAGGTCGTTGTCATAGGTGATCTTACTGAGGCACATACTCTCACGACCGTGCATTGCAAAAAACTGCTCTAATTGTGTTATGTAGTTCTACGGCACCTTCAACAACCCGCACTGACCGGAGCGGTGAAGCATGGTCAGACTAACCCCTTGATCCGTGTGACGCGGAGAGGCCCTCATCCAGCAGCGGATTGACAAAGAGGTTCTGCGACATTGCAACGTCTGGTTGGGCAATGCTTGGGATCAGGACGCTGACTCTCGGTAGGAATTTTGCGACATCTGATTCCCGGCTAGGGTGAACATCGGTGGCCGTCGGGTGTTTGAACTGGCCCTCTTCACCAACCCACTTTCGCAACCCCAGTGACCAGCAACAATATCAGAATCTGAATATTTCATTATCATGGACGTGGTGGGGGATGGGGGTGGAGGGGTCCTTCATCGAGCAGTGGTGTGATATACGGGCTTGTAACCACGGCACTGCCATGCATAGCAGGCGTGACCAAAAAGATTTCCAAAATTAAAAAAAACACAAGATCCAGGTCCGATTCAGTACAGTACACAAGATTCGTGATCTGATCCCATCCGTAAAGGATGTCATTCTTGACTTACAGTACCCTGGTATCTACAAACTGAGTTGCACTTGTGGGGATTGTTATATAGGGGAAACGAAACGACATGTTTCTGATCGCATTCGCGAGCACAAGTCGGATTTGAAACATGCAGAACGAATTCTTCGGCCGTAGCTGACTACTGTTATAACACTGCGAGTTCTCATGACATTGTGTTCTCCGATACCAAGGTACTCTGTAAACCTCCAGGTTACTACCAAAGATTTGTCCATGAAGCCATCCATATATACAAACATAGACACAACTTCAACCGAGATGATGGATTCAGATTGAGCAATCATTGGAAGGATGTAATTAAAAAAGTCAAACGTTAGCTGCCGTGCCGATTACTGCTAGACAGCCAGTTTAGATTTCATTGTCAAAAACATATCCATGTCCCCAGCCTGTTACCCCCAGCTTCACACACTACCATCACCATTACCACACGCTGTTGTTTTGGTCTTCTTTAGCTTAGCTTGTGCATCCATGAAGCCATCTAGATACACAAACATAGACGTAACTTTAACCGAGATGATGGATTCAAATTGAGCAATTAGTGGAATGATGTAATTAACCAAGTTAAACTTTAGCTGCCGTGCTAGTTTAGATTTAATTTTATAAACATATCCATACTACCAGTCTGTTACCCCACATTACCACACGTTGTTTTTTAGGCTGCACATTTCAGTTTGAACTCTTTACTAATTTACCTGGCAGCATACCAAAAGGCGGCTTATCTACTTCCACCATCGACATTACAAAGCCTCAGTTTGAACTCCAATCCTTGCTCGGGGTACGCAACGCTACCTCCCGGCCCACACCCTGCCCCGCCACACTCACCATGCCCCCTCCCCCCATCCCCCCGCGACTATATAATTACTCGTCACAGCCACCTCTGAGACACGCTTAAGCGGTGTGCTTTTGCTACGTTGTCCCCACCTGAAGAAGGACGCTTGTGTCGCGCCCGAAACGTCGTGATTTAATTTATTTTAATCCTTTACCTGCGTGACTTTACCGAAAAAACCAGAGAGTACGGCACTGTCCGTTGTGTAACTTCAACACAGAACCTTCCAGGCACGGGTGGAGGAGGTGGCGGTGCGCGCACCTGCGATTTGAAAGTCACGGGTTGGTGGACCGCGCCGACGTGTGTCACTCCAAAACCCACTGGGCCGTGAGTTGGCAAGCACAGCAGGTGGGTTCAGTGCCCGTCCGTGCGGACGTTTCACTGTTTTCTGCTCGTACGAGGCGCGTTTCCTCCAGATACCGCGGTGGCTTTTTCCCCACCTCAAGTACCCGCCGGTGGACTATCGAGTTGCGGACTAACCGCCCGGAGTTGCTCCCCTCCCGCCGAGGGTCAGTCTCCCTCGGGTCCTACGGGACCGCAAGTCGTCCGATTCGTTTTAAGAGAAAACAGCCACACGGTGTTTTCCACCCCAAGGCTACGTACATCTGGCAAGAAACACGTTTTATAGCCTGACTTGATTTACCTAATGCATGTTGTTACTTAATCCAGGCTGTGGCCCTCCCTCACATGAGCCCCAGAGTTGGCCCTCATTAAATGTAGAATTGACCCTCGAGTTAAATGGAGAGTTGACCCTAGTTAAATGTAGAATTGACCCTGGAGTTAAATGGAGAGTTGACCCTAGTTGAATGGAGAGTTAACCCTAGTTAAATGGAGAGTTAACCCTAGTTACATTGAGACATGAACCTACTTGTCCTGTGGATTGAACCACCACCACTCTGCAGGGCTGTAACCGGGAGATGAGCACCGATACCTCAATGCTCCTACTCTTAGGTTTTTTTCCGGTAAAGTCATGTAGGTAAAAAATAATAATAAAATAATAAAATAATAATAAATCACGACGTTTCGGAGGCAACACAGGTTTGACCGTCACAGCCAAATTTACTGTATCAACTGTAGCTGTGACGGTCCCACCTGAAGACGGAGACTTGTGTTGCCTCCGAAACGTCGTGATTTATTATTATTTTATTATTATTTTTCACCTACGTGACTTTACCGAAAAAAACCTAAGAGTATGAATCCTTGCAGTCACGAAAGCTTCAAATCTAGGACCTCAATGCTCATTTGAGCCGTGATGCACTTCGGGCTTAGCCCTGCAATATTTACAGGAACCGGTCCGCGTTTACTCTCCAACGAGGTTCCTGAGATCTTGGGATCGCCTTCTCTGCTAAGGACTCCAAGGACAAGGCTCTGTTCCTGCAGGGCTGATCGCGCTTTTGCCACTGTGTCGCTCGCAAGCTTTGGAACTACACTTTGTGCCTTTGCTTGTAAGGCAGTCAGAGTGGTCAGATTTATTTTAGTCCGTCTTGGAAAACCCACCTCTTTAAACAGGCCTTTTCCCCTCCATGTTCTGGCCGTTTACCCTGCAGGTTGTGTTTATTTCATGCTTTTCCTATATAGGGCGCATTGGGAGCTATGGAAAAAATGCGTCACTTGACAAATGTATACATTATTGTATGTATGTTGAACTTCTTTCGTACCGTACATAGCCAATCGTGCTAATGGGAGGTGCGGGGAAAGGACAACAAACTAAACACAAAAAGCAGTTCTAAAGAAATGTGTTTGCAATCTAGATGATGATTTAACAGTGCATAGCTCCAATGGCTTCCTAATATCGGAAGGAAGAACGTTCCATACGGCCGCAGAAGCGCATCTGAAAGCGCGCGATGCGGTGACCGTCTTTGTTCTATGACGAGCCAAAAGCCGCTGCTGCGAGGATGACCGCCGGAGTTTGCGTCATGATGGTTTATGCTCCTTGACGAGATGAGCGAGGCAACGTGGTTCAGTTGTTGGCAAGCACTTTGTGTGCAATGAGCGTCACCTTACAATGTATTCGTTCGGCAACCGTAAGCCAAAGGGGCTCGGCAAGCACTGGACAGACACGGTGAGATATTGTTACCACTCCCGCTACTTATTGCTTGGTGTGCGCTAGTGCGTGAGAGCCTACAGCGTGTTGCAGGCGTGCCCTGTCCTGTCGCTTTCTCGCTCTCCTGTTGCTCGCACGCGGCCTCCGTGAGCCTCGGGCTCGCTGTTCCACTGCAACAGCAGGGTCGCCAGAGAGTTATGAGCAACAGACGCGGCGCCCTGGCGACCGCGTGCACACCGCACCCCCCCGTAACCCAGGGGCCTGGTGTCACGCATCCATTCGCCTCGGTCGTTGTTGTTGTTATTTTAAAATGTGGTTGCTGAGCACGGGGCGCCCACAGGCTCAGAACGTCAAGGGGCAAGCAATGAAGCGGCGCTCGTGTCGCAGTTGCAATCGGTAAGAAGAGTGCGAAGTGTGCCTCTCTAATTGAGCAAGGTCAATTGTTGTTATTGTGATAAGAGTTTGGGGGGGGGGAGACGATGGGAGTGAATATCAGAGTGGAGCGGGTGAGTGAGCAGAAAGAGAAGCGAGGTGATCTCCAGTGTGGCGAGTGAGTGTGTTGTTGTGAGCTACAGTTATTAATATAGAATTAAACTTTAAGTATTTTTACGCAAACACCTTTTGTTAATCGTAGCAGCTTCTAGCAAAGCTTCATGCGGCCTCCTGAGCTGTGGCCACGATGAGCTTCAGGTACGAGCGTGGCGATTCTTATCCTTGTGCTCTTGCGACCGCTTGCCAGCCCCACGAGTTGGCCACGACAGCCAATCGCGGCAGTCGCGGCAGACCGGCACGCCGGTCAAATCGTCAAAAAGCCCCCAAAGGGGAATGGACCCCTCTGAGCCCCAGGGCACCTTTTCACGAGGATCCTGCACTGGGGTGAGGATCTTTGGCCGATACCATCGAATGGCTGTTTTTGCCACACGTGGGAGGGCTGCCCAGAGTAAGCCAACGCGTCCTCGGGGAGAACACGCGCAGCTACGCACCGGTATCGACTCGTGTGGGACGTTTTACCACTCAAATCATAACGATGATGATGATGACATTTATAACGCACCAGATTCTGCAGACAAGTCAACAACTCAGAGGCGCGGAGCCAAGCTCAGGGATGCTCGAGAGCCTGACCCAGACAGATAGAGGAGGCCGTTAGATGTTTCTTGAAAGTCGGAGTGCATTTGATGTTGCGGATGTGCAAAGCAGGATAGAGTTCCACACCGAGGAGGTTGAAAACAGAGAACCGACGTGAGGCTGTAACAGTATAGTGTAGTGTGTGTATAATAGTGTTTTGTATAGCATAGTGTAAAGTAGTGTAGTGTATAGTAGTGTAGTGTGTAGTAGTGTATAGTATTGTATAGTAGTGTAGTATATAGTAGTGTATGGTGGAGTGTATAGTAGTGTTTTGTATAGTGTAGTGTAAAGTAGTGTAGTGTGTATAGTAGTTTAGTATATAGTAGTGTATAGTGGAGTGTATAGTAGTGTAATGTATAGTGTAGTGTGTGGTAATTTAGTGTATACCGATGTGAGGCTGTAAAAGTGTGAGACCTTTGAAGCAAATTTTGAGTGACGCTGCTGCGTCGGCTTCTACTGTGAGTGTTCGGTGCAGGGCGAGAGTAGTGAGCATACCTGTCAACCCATACGGTTTATCCATATACTCACAGGGAAATTGAGTTGTCAGGTCCATAGGGTGTACAGCCGTTTCAGTACGGGCAATTTTTTTGTCTTTATTTGTGTTTCTCTCTTGTGATGGGACTTTGTAGGATGAACGTTGAGATTTGTAAGGGCACGGGGTGACCACTAAGGTCTGAATTGGTCTGTCATAAGGTTGGGCACTGATAAGGGGTTGACAGGTGTGAGTGAGGCAAGGAATTGTGGTGGGGAACCGGTGGTGAAGGCGCGATGACAAAGGCAGGCGCAGCTTCATCATTTGTCCTGCTGGCAGAAAGGAGCCAATGAAGGGTACGGAGGAGGAGCGGTGGCTGGGTCACGTCGTAGATGGTGGACCCCTAGGACGACACGAGCAAGGTTGTCCTGTCACAGTTCCAATTTGAGGACGTTCAAGGCAGCAGGGGCAATCTAACGCGGCGGAGTTGTGGCGCGACAGCGGTTAACGCACTGGCGCCTCGAACCCCGCGCGGCTCACGCCGGTGGTGAGCGACGCCTCCGCCGGTTCGCCAACCCCCACGCGCGCTGACCGGCGCGGTGAGGCGAGGTCAAACAAGCCCCACGGCCACCACGGGGCTATAATAGCGTTGTACCCTTCGCCGCTTACGCCATTCCAGTTGTCTAAAAATAAGATCGCCCGCGATGCGTCAGGCATACGTACATATTTTGCCCATGTGTTTGCCTGCCCATTCTTGTGTAAGCGTACCTGTTTCGTGTGCGCGCACGTTACGATGATTTCTGGCCACTCCACGCCCTCACGTGATATGCCGGCCGCCGCAGGTGCTCGCTAAATTGCATTTGCGCTTACGCATGATGAAACATAAATGAGAGATTGCTGTCTTGTGTGTGTGTGTGAAGCAGTGGTTACTGCTTCATATCATCCGTGCTTATCCATGGATGAGTCACTCGGAATGATTCTCCCGGAAGCGCCACATTAATCCGACTTTGTTCTTCTACGCTCGGATGAAACGACTCGATTGTGGGTAATCGGTTCTAACCACACGTCCGCTGATAAGAGGACTTAACGTTGGTTAGCCAACTGTGCAAACAAACCAGGCGACCCAGAATTCGATTCCCATTCATGACCAATAACAATGGAGGATATCTGAACCGGTCCTGGGCCACTCCTAGGTGGACTCAGCCTCAAATGAGTATCTGGTGCGGTGTTTAAACATCACTCAGCTGGGAGACAAAGGCGGCCCGGCGTGGTGCTGGCCACCCACCCCCTCGTGTGGCTTCATAGGTGCTCGCTAACAGCACTTACCGCAACAGTCTGATAAGGCTATATGGGGGATCTTTGTCTTTGTGTGTGTGTGCGCGCAGCTCCCTCGGAGTGGGGACAACTATGCCAGGAAACAGGCTTCCCAACGCCAGCTACCCGCACCAGGACGAGTCTCTGGAGTACGAGTACTACTACGAATACGATGAGATTTCCTTCGACGACCTCACGGTGAACAGATGTACGGAACGCGAGCACCACCCGCACTCGTCCCATCCCTTCCACCCGCTCGCCGCAACGCTCACGCACCCACCCGGCACGGGACGCGCTCGTTGACGAGCCATATCCGACCCATGGTCAACTTTTTCAGTCGGCACGATATTTGGCAAAGGAGCGGCGATGCACTCCATCATCGGCAGCATTGGCGAAGCTGCCGCCCCCGGGCGACAGCGCTTCTGCCGTCGTGCCAAGATGTTGAATCCGTTTTACTTCCGTGTGGGATCTTGAGTTCTGCCAGACTGGTTGTGTTGTGTTTTTATTTTGCTTTGTTCCGCTGCTCTACGTTTTGGTTTTACACGATTGCGTTTGTCATGTCGGTGACCCGCGCCGCCCTCGCCGACGAGACTCTCACCCCGGTCTCTCGAGCTCTCGCCTCGAGTCAAACGAAATCGACTTGGACACTGGCCCCTCTCGGCCCGTCACAGCAGGCGCCCTGGCGCAGCCTCGCGCGGCCTGGCGCGGTGCACAAGGCGGCGGTACCTCCACGGTGTCTTGCAGGCTGGACCGGGTGCTCGCTTGAGGGCTAGTTGATCTAGGAGAACTTGACCAAGTAGCCTGGAGTGCGCCGCTCTCCAAAGCTCAGCGGGGTTGAGCCCAAATTGCGTTTGGATGGGTGACTGCCGTGCTGCTGCTGCTGGGCTACGTGGCGGGGGCGGCGGAGGGCAGTGCAGAAAAATACATTGTTGCTTCTACTTCTAACACTGTGCTCCCCTTGCCTTTGCCGACCTGCACTGACCATGGTTAAGTATGGTCAAATAACCCCCACGATCTGCACTGTGTGGGGAGACCCTCATCCAGCAGGGGGTTGACAAAACAGCTTTCTTTATATTACATTGTCGTTTCGCCATCCAGCAGTGGTTTGTACATGGCTGGTGATGAACTTGAAATACAAATTTAATTCCTCTTTAATAGCCGACCCTGTGACTCTTCATATTGTCCAGATTCCATCGTCATCGGGTTTTGGAGTGGACTCACACTGCTCATCTGCCTCCTCTTCATCATCTCGTCGCTGCTCTTCCGTCTCGGCACGCGCAGGTGTGTGCGTGTGTGTGTGGATGAGCTTCTGTGCAGTGAAGTATGGTTAGATAACCCCCATGATCAGCACACGGCGTGTGCAGGTCTACATTGGGCTCCACGGTGCTGCGATGTTAACTACCTTGCCTGGTATGCAGGAGGTCGTGGGTTCGATCCCGACCCTGACGACGCCTGTATATTTAGAGTTTGCTTGTTCTCCCCGTGGTCGCGTGGATTTCTCTCCGGGTCCTCGGGTTTTTCTCCCTTCATCAACGTGCGTTTAGAGTATTTGGCTGCTATCAATTTCCACACGATAAGCCGCTTCGTTGAGCTATCATTTACGGCCAGGTCACTTCTGATCTTAAGTCTCTCTGTAAGACTACCACTTCCAGCTGCCCACAAAGTGGTAGCCGTTTTGCTGTCTCATGAAGGATGATGGATCCAGTTGGCAGTTGTCCAGGACTTGCAGGGCTCGTGACTCTGTAGCCCGCTCGCTCAGCCACTACCGCCCCGTGTCCCTGGGTACAAAGAGGGCCCCGAAGCAGCTCCTGTTGTTGTTGATAGCTGTGGTTCAAAGGCCGAGTAGGGAGCTGAACTCGAGTGTTAAACAGCAGGTGTTGGAGGCAGGTGTTATGTCGGTGTTTTGTGCGGCCCAGATAGGTGAATATTTACAAAGCAACTGTAAAGAAGCTTCGGGCTTTGAGCACTGGTGGTGCAGACGGGGGCAGGAGCTGGGCGCGATTGCCCTCAGGACACCAGAGCTGAATAGACCCCCTCCCTCTGCCCCCCCTCGTCCCCTTATGTAAAGACAAATATTACCCATATATATTCTATGGGTCTTTCGGTAAAGCTGGTGATGGTCGGAAATACAACGAGCTCTATGGTGTAGAGCAGAGGTCCCCATCCTTTTTGGCACCAGGGACCGGTTTCGTGGAAGACAATTTTTTTCACGGACCGGGGGGGGGGGGTTCATCATTGGGTCTTTCCCCCTTTTCAAAGAAGCTCTCCAGCTCGCCCACCGCTCACCTCCTGCTGTACGGCCCGGTTCCTAACAGGCCACTGACCGGTACCGGGCCACGGCCCAGGGGTTGGGGACCCCTGGTGTAGAGTTTTGATGAGGGAATTCTTCTCGGCTGGATGGTGGTGGGAGTCGGGTTTTAGGTAGGCATCCAAATGGGTGACTTCCTGTAGACAGAGTGTCCCATTGAGCCATCTGGTCTCTTTTCGATTAAAACATCCAAGAATGGTAACTTGCCGTCCTCCATGGTGAATTTGATGGCGGGGTGTATGGAATTGATGTGGTTGAAGAATTGGCCCAACGCTGGTAGGACATGTGGCCAGTTGACGAATGTATCTCTTCCACAAGGAAGGACGTAGAGTGGATGCCTGGATGGCATCTGTCTCAAAATTTTCCATTAAAACATTGGCTACAACTGGAGATAAGGGAGAACCCATTGGGGTACCTTCAACTTGTTTGTAGAATGTTCCATTCCAGGTGAAGTAAGTGTTGGTGAGGCAGTGTCTAACCAGGGCAGGTACATCAGTATTCAATCCTTGTTGGACAAAATCTTCAGTGACCATCACCACCTAGCCAGTGAACTGGAGCACATACACCAAGCCCTCAAGATGAATGGGTATTCGGACTACACAATCCGTAAAGCTATCACCCCAACCGTTGGGAAAGAACCATCTGAAGACCCAATCAAAACCATCACCTTCCCATACATAGCAGGGGTTGCCAATAAGATGTCCCAAATCTTGAACAAACATAAGATCTAGGTTTGATTTACTACCCCAAACCCTAGCTGTGGGGATAAACTGTACTCCTGTGTAAATGTATTTCATAACCCAAGTTTTCTCTCTAATTGTTTTAGCATGTTTCTGCATCGCTTAGATTCCCTCACACTTTACGGGCATTGCTCCCTTCCGCTCTGTTGGCTGCATCACTTAACTCACGAGATTCATGAGGGCAGGGGGGAGGTGGGCGGGGAGTGACGAGTTTATTGGCGGTGATTAAGGAGCGTCGCTGTAGTGTCAGACGGGGACATGAATTCGTTAAAGTATTATTGTCTGCATTGGTTTAACACATAGGCTTTGGCGACCAATATCATCCATAGCCTTTTGCCCGTCAAAGGACGAGTGTATTGCAGTAAATTTGAAACTTGCAAGCAAAAAGCAGACCTTGACGTGATATTCATAGCATTCATGCGTGTGCAATTTGTAAGGGTGCGGTGACACAGAACTAATTCATTTAAAGGTTATAATCCCTTGCTCATCATGACGTCCTTTTTACTTCGATGTCTCAGTAGCGTGACGGAGATCGTGTGACGTGAGGGTTCCGCCTTCGTCGTGAGGGTTGTGAGTTGACGCCGAGGAGGGGGGAGGAGGCACCTCGGCCCCCCACGTGGAGTGACGTCAGCTGCTAATTAATATGAATGGGGGAGGGTGTCCATTTGGAGGACGTCACCTTATAATGATTATTAATGAGGGGGTGGGTGCTCCATGTGGAGTGACGTCACTGTTCATGATTCTTGACTTAAAGTTTTCGTGACTGCAGGAATTCATATTCTTTGGGTCTTTCGGTAAAGTCACTACGACGTTTTGATCGCAACACGAGTGTGTTGCGATCGAAACGTTGTAGTTTTTTTGTTATTTTCTTTGAACCTGTTCATGATTATTAATGAGGAGGGCGTGGAGCGTGGAGTGACGTCACGAGCGATGCACACAGACATTCTTGGCTCATTATAGTAGGTAATAATAATGGGGGGGGGGGGTGTCCATTTGGAGGACGTCACCTGCTCATGATTACTAATGAGGGGGGCTGGTCAATGTGGAGTGACGTTACGAGCGTTAAGGACAGACATTCCTGGGTGATTACAGTAGATATAATACAGTTTTTATTGGGTTAGATCGCGTAATTATATAAATGTGCCGTTAAACCCACCACCACCAGACACAGCCAGTTAGTAAAGTTTGTCACATTAATAGAACATGCAAATTTGTTACGAGTACAGCACACCAGGTGGTGGCGGGTCTAACGACACATATATATTTATGCGATCTAACCCAAAAAAAAACGTGCATTATGGATTGTTTACATTCTTCGTATTAAAATAACAGCATTTATGGGGTTCTTGTGGCCCGATTGTAGAGCTCCGAATCATTTACAGGTGGCCTGTTTCCCCCCCACCCCCCTCAGCTTTCATGGCAGGATAGGGTACGCAACTTTCATTAGGAAGCCACTGGAGCTATGCACTTTTAAACCAAAATTAATTTCTTTAAAAAAAAACAGTGCAGAAGGAAGGAGGCGATGGCGAGGCGTGGTGTCGACAGCGTTGACCAGAAATAAATATGGTCGTAAACATGCAGAGTATATTTGGCTGCGATAAATTTCCATGCGGTAAGCCACTTCGTTGAGCTATAATTTGTGGCCAGGTCGCTTCTGAAAAATAGCTAGCTCAGTGGGCCTTACCTCGTAAAATAAGTTTAAATAGACCAATCATGAGCGTGTTACGAGCACGGTCGACTCTAACGCGCGTCTGCGTGCGCGTCAGTGGGAGCAGGCACAACAGCTGGCGGAGGCGGTCGAGCAGCGTGAAGAGCCTGCACATGGAGGTGAGCACGCTGAGCGACCAGGCCGAGGGCAGCTCCGGCACCGACGCCGACAACCTCATCACCTACGCGACGTGCGGCAACAACGGCAACAATGGCGGCGGCGGCAACACCGGGCGCCCCTCTGAGCTCCGGAGCCCTCTGGCTGTGGTGACTCACGGCACGACATCGCCTCCACCGCCGCCGTCTCGGGCGGCCTGCACGGGACCCGTGGTTCGCATCGACATGCCAGACGACAGAGACGACGCGACGGCGACGCGAGTCCTCATGAACCAGCAGCCACCTTCATCATCATCATCACCGCAGCAACAGCAGCAACAGCAGCAGCAGCAGGCGTTCCTCTTCACGCCGTGCCCTAATGGTGGAGACGCACGCTTATCGCAGTCGATGGCGGACACCAAGGGCTGCGCCAGTCTCGCGCCTTCGGGCCATAGATCCTCTCTGTCGGTCACGTTCAGTGGAGACCTGTAAAGACCTGTGGAGACCTGCCCCTGGGGGTTTGCGAGTGATTCGCCCGCGGGTAGCATGACTGTAATTGATAACCCCCCACCACCCCCTTTGTGTGGGGATACACTCAAAACATTCTCTCGGTAGCCCCTGCACCAGTGGGCGAAGCTGTCGAGCATGCAGGCGGTGCAACTGCACTGAGGCCCACGGGCCAGAGGGGGCCCCAGGTGCCGGAGGGGGCCCCAGGTGCCGGAGGGGGCCCCAGGTGCCGGAGGGGGCCCTCTTACGCCAGGCTCCGAAGAGGGGAGAAGACAAGGAGGGAGAAGCGCATTTCATTCCTCGCAACAAGGCCCATGCGGGCCATGCTACTCTGTGGCAGTGCTCTGGATGTGTAAGCCCGGTTGCCCAGAGCACGCTTGTCTGGAGAAGGGCGCTGCCACGTGAAACGGACTTGACTTGGTCGCAGAAGCCTATCGGCCGGCCCTTTGCTCGATACGAACAGCTTCAGTTTGCATGTGATGTACGTTTGAATGCAGATTGACTTTATTTTTTACATTTTGAAGTGAGGTTTTGTATTTCGTGTAAGAGGAACTATTGGTTTACTTTAGACCGTCGGTAGTAACATGACAAGCATAATTTATGAAGTGTAGGCTGTTCATTGAGGTACACGTGTTGTGGGTGAACGAAAATGAATGAAAGGATGGACAGTATGTGTGATGAGGTGAGATGCGTTTTGATGACGTCTGATGAGGTTGGAAGAGGTGCGACGAGGTGTGACGAGGTGTCATGAGGTTAGGTGAGGGCTTGCTGAACATAACAAGGTAACTGGTATTTGCCAAACATCGAAATATAAACATTACCTGCAAATTACTCGATCGAGATGCACAAAGCAACATGGCCCCCTACTGCTAAAACTTGGCCAGACCGTCCAGAAGAATTGAACAGTTTATTGAGACTCGGTGAGGCTTTCTCAGGTAAACGAGCGCAATGATAAATAATGCAGTCGTGCAGTGAAGTGTGAACAGTGGGTGGAGAGGCAGTACCCATTGTGCTTCGTGTACCGTGATGCTAGTTTACAGGCCTTTGCCATCCCACTGCTGGATGACGGCCTCCCCAGGCCGCTGATGGTGGGTGGCTTTGATCTCGCATTGCAACCCAGCCAGCCAGCCACACTCCTGGTACGCTGAGCTGAAAAGTCTGGCTAGCCGCTAATACAGTGCAAAGCTTATGTAATGCATCTCGAGCAACCCTCTAAATGATACCTAACATTAAAAACGCTAATAAAATAAATCAAACATATTTTTGATACATTTACTATACCCTGAAGACTATGAAATAAAATATGAAGATAAACCACCGTGTTGCGTGATGTGGTTAAGTACTCACCGCTGAAGAGTTAATGCCCTCCGTTGAAGTAAAGAGCGAACGGTGAACACGAAAACGTCGTAAATCAAAGTGAGACAATCGCGGAGTGAAGGAGAGTCGGGGCCTAGAGACACGACTATAGGGAGCCATTCGCAGCTTCAAAACATGCGGCCACATTCTGCTTGGGTGGTGAGACGGCTCATCGCTAGGACGTTCCCCGCGTGTTGCAGAGGTTAAAAGTAAACTTAAAACTAAACCGTTTTTATTTTATTTTACCAGGTAAGACCGACTGAGCTGCTATGTAGTAGCTCTTTTTCATAAGCGACCTGGCTATCACAAATGATAGTTCAACGAAGTGGCTTATCATCACGTGGAAATGTATCGCAGCCAAATACTCTAAACGCATGTTTCTAAATGTGGAGGGAAAAACCGGAGGACCTGGAGAAAAATCCACGTGACCACGGGGAGAGACATGCAAACTCTAAATATACAGGCATCCGTATCGGGATCGAACCCACGACCTCCTGCATACCAGGCGAGGTAATGAACATCTCACCACCATGTTACGATTCGAATCCGGCAGGCTGCTCTGCTTATTCCTGTGGATGTCTATTAACTGTAATAACACGCGCCGATTGTTTCACAGCAGAAGTTTAAGATCCCATAACATTTGAAGATGGGGGGGGGGGAGGCCACTGGTCTCCAACTTTGAATCAGTCCAAATTTGCCAAAGATGAAAAAAAAACATAGAACCCTCCTGAAAAGGGAATCTTGAGACTCGGCGAGGCTTTCCTGGGTAGAAAAAGCAGAATAAATATTTAGAACTGGTATCATTTGAGTGTTAAGACTTTTTCATGAGGGTCCCGCATTGGGATGTTTTGACCGGTTCACGAAGAACCCCCCCCCCCCCCGCTGCATTCAACGGGGAGGATCGCTCCGCAATGATTGTCTCGAGAACACTGTGCGTGTGACGGTGTCGCTGCGACGAATCCATATTCACTCACGATTACGTGCACTTCCATCATGTGTCAAAATATCGTACCGGCCAACCCATACGGTTTTAAACCCTGTTTTGGTACAGGGAAATTGAGTTTTCAGGTCCATACGCCGTACAGCCGTTTCAATACGGGCAAAGTAAATGTCTATTTGTTTGTGTTTTTCCCTTTTGATGGGACTTTGTGAGATGCAAGTTGAGATTTATTAGGGCACGGGGTGACCAATAATGTCTGAATTGGTGTGTAATAAGGTAGGCACTGATAAGGGTTTGACAGCTATGAAATAGGCCTACGTGTTCAAGTATTTAGCAGTGAGGTAATGCCCACGTCGCAAATACTACGTTGATTGACGAGCCCCCTTTGCGCAGCGAAGAAAACAACACAGGGCAATTCTAAATAAACTGTAAAAAACTAACGAGAAACGAGCCGGTGAACACGACAATAAACAACTCTGAATCGCCCTGGCACTGAGTGTACGGGGCACACAGATTGTACGGCTGAGCACACACTTGTACCATCCTGATGGATTGACACCCACGCCCGCCTACATCCACTCATGCAAGTTGAACTTCTTTCGCACCGTACGTAGCCAACCGTGCTAATCGGAGGTGCGGAGAAAGTGACAATAAACTAAACATAAAACCAAAAGAAACTAAAACGAAACACCAGGAGCTGTGACCGAAACCCAGGAAACGAAATAAAACTACAAGAAGGGACATAACTGTGAGGGTTGGTCCACCTTCGACCGAAAATAATTCCCTTTTGTTGCCCACAAAGACAAATATCCCCCGTATAGCCTTGACAGACTTGTGACAAGTGCTGTTAGTGAGCACCTATGAAGGCCGGCACGACACATACGGGGGTGGGTTGCCAGCACCACGCCCGGCCGCCTTTGTCTCCCCAGCAGCAATGTTTACAGACCGCTCCAGGTACTCATTTCAGGCTGAGTCAACTTATGGGAGCCCCAGGACCGGTTCAGATTAAACGCCACTGGTGTCGTCCGTGAGTTGGAATCGAACTCGGGTCGTCGGGTTCGTGGCGCAGCGCGCTGACCGTTGCACGTGGCTCTCAGGCGAGAGCCACCTCCCAACACAAATTCACGAGCCCAAAAGTCGGGCAGAGATGACGGTTTTTCTGAACTAAATTTAGTTAACCTCCCAGCACCAAGTAATCACAGCCCAAAACGTGTGCTTACATAGCAGTTAAATATCAACAAAGCCCGGAGTGTCTCGTTCAGGTGGTCCAGAAAGAACGTCACGAGTTTCAGTTCAGGAGTCTCTCCAACCTCCGTTTCACTCTTCTAAACTAAACCAACTTTGTATCTACCAGGTAAGGCCCACTGAGTTATGTAGCTCTTTTTCAGAGGCGACTTGGCCACAAATGATGGCTCAACCAAGTGGCTTATCACGTGTAAATTCGTAGCAGCCAAATACTCTAAACGCGTGATGTTGATTCTAAATGTGGAAAAATCGGGAAATCTCAGAGAAAAATCCACGCGACCACGGCGAGAGAGACACGCAAACTCCACATACACAGCAATGCCTGTATACTCGGCGAGGAAGTTAACATCACGCCACCGTAGCACCCTCGTCCGGTCCTAACGAGGTCGATAGGGCTCAGCGGTTTGTCCGAAACCGTGGCCACCAACAATGAGCCCAAGACGCTGAACAGCGAGGGGACTCACCCCTGACAACAGGTGCCCCCACGGGCACCCCGGGATGTCTTTGAGGTCTGAAACGAAAAGAGCTGCTGGAGGGTGTTTCTCGGACTCTCCCGGCGGCCTGTGCCCCAGTGGCGTCTCCTCCAAAGGTCGGGCGGTTAACCGGTGTGTTGGAGAGTGAACCCACTGCAACATTTACAATTCGAGTAGCGTGACGTTTCGCCAGTAATTATAACCACGAGCATCATCAGCCGACAGCCAGAATTGTGGAGGCGATACATGAGATGTCGTCATTGTAATGTATTCTTATACATTACAATGGATATCTCGAGTAGCGTGACGTTGTGGCCGAAACGTCGTGAGAATTGTTTTATTATGTTTTATTTTTATTATTTTATTACTTCCCTTCTACGTGACTTTACCGAAAGAACCAAGAAAATGGATATCTATTATTGTTTGGGTCCTTCAAAGTTAAGCAACATGTATAACATCATGTATGCAAATTATGTATGCACATTATGCATGTACATTATGTATGTACATCAATGTATGTATATTATGCATGTGCATACATATATGTACATTGTGTATACACACTTATTTTAAGGCGTAATATGCCTCACTTACAACGAGCCACCGACTTATTACCCATTGTAAAGAAATTACAAACGAGCAGCCAACAAATTAAGTGGCAAAAAGAACGAATGAGAAAAACACCATTTCAAGATGTTATTGCTAATTTTGCAATGAAAAAATCTCGAAAAGTTAATATCTGGTATTAATTTCTCCCACCTTATGAACAAAAGATTGAAATTTACATGAATCTGCCTCTTGGTTCGATAGAGGCGCACACACTGTTATAGGGAGGCAACACTTTTTATTAACACAGCTTGTAATTACGCTACACATAGGGTGGTCACCACCGACCTATCCTCGCTAACACTGACACTCTGATAGCAACTGGCGTGGCCAAGCCAGGAGGGCTACTGCTTGGCCATGCTGACTTGAGGCTTGACTTCACTCTTCATGAGGCATCTTCATCCCGGACCCGAGCAGCCCCGCGTCTTCTTGTATACAGCATTTCGTTTTGCTTTCCAAACACTTTACAAAGTTCTAGATAAAAAATTGTAATCATTGTGTAGTGAATCACTCAGAGACACTAATAGTAGGAGGCACTATGTTTAACAGGTCCCTGCGGGGTGGGCTGGTAGGAACGAATAACCAAAGAATATAAACATAATGTATTATTACACTTGTTTAGCCAGGAAAGCGTCAGAGAGTGTTAAGGATTTTGTAGGGTCCTGCCAAGTGTTTGCAGTAGGGGGCGATGTTGCTACACCTAATCGGACGATACGAAGGGAGAGTTTGAGGCCTAGTTCTAGGCTTTAGGCCTAGCTGTAGGCTTTAGGCCGCTGTGAGTTAATTTTTAATTTAAATGTTTTAATTAATAATGTAAAAGCTTTAAATGTAAATGTTTCTATTTTAAAACATCAGGGAATGTAACATTGTTAAACATTAACTCCCTTTCACACACGCGGGGGTACGATACGAAGGGAGAGTTTGAGGCCTAGTTCTAGGCTTTAGGCCTAGCTGTAGGCTTTAGGCCGCTGTGAGTTAATTTTTAATTTAAATTTTAATTATTAATGTAAAAGCTTTAAATGTAAATGTTTCTATTTAAAAACATCAGGGAATGTAACATTGTTATACATTAACTCCCTTTCACACACGCGGGGGTACGATACGAAGGGAGAGTTTGACGCCTAGTTCTAGGCTTTAGGCCTAGCTGTAGGCTTTAGGCCGCTGTGAGTTAATTTTTAATTTAAATGTTTTAATTAAAAGCTATCTCAGGAAATGAGTAAATTTTTAATTTAAATGTTTTAATTAAAAACTATCGCAGGGAATTAAAAAACTATCTCAGGGAATTATAAGGGAATGTTACACTTGTTTAGCCAGGAAAGCCTCACTGAGTCTAAAGGTTTTTGTAGGGTCCTGCCAAGTGTTTGCAGTAGGGGGTGATGTTGCTACACCTAATCGGACATCAAACGGACGGACGATATAATCTATTGTAGGCTGGTTCACTTCGTTCCTACCAGTATTATCGCCTTCACAGGTACAAGGAGTAACGACACTGTGGTCATGACAGCGAACAGGCTGCCTGTCCAACAACGCTCCAGCAGCACGACGGTTCCACTCCAACAGCCCCGAACCTTGCTCGGGGTCCCCCTTTTATCCACCCAGCGTGGCCTCGCCCCGCCTCCTCGGCCACGCTCCCCTTCTAGAACCCACCAGAAGGTTCCCAGGCTTCACCTCGCGTGCCCCCTGTCACCTTTGCCCCACATCCCCTTCTCCGGCCTATCACATGACCTGCTGGCAGACAGGGCTGCTAAAACATTCTCTGTCATTAACCAGCGCTATGCGCCATAGTGACCCATTCCATGTCACTGCAATTGTAAAACAACGTTTTATTGCACATTGGATTGTGGATTTAAAAAAAATGGTGTGGCAGAGCAAAAGTGAATTATATAACCTCTGTGGCTTAAACACAACGCGCAAAGCATCAGCCGTGGGCTTTTCTGCGGTGTTTTTTTCTTTCTCCTCCGCCTGGAGGGGCACCTATGCAGCCCTGGCACAGAATGTAAAGGAACCACTCTGGGAGATTTCAGCCCTTTTGGTTACAGGTGACTCAAACGGAGGCGTCCATGGCTTTTATGACACTGGAGCTAGACTGTGCGCTGGGGAGTAATGCGATGTGACATTACTTGCTGTTACATCATAAGGCATGGAGGCACATTGCTTAACGACAATATTTTTGTTTAATGGGGCTTTTGCAATTCATATCAATTCTGGCTGAATCCTATGAGGCGTAAGGGCCCGCGGAAAGCAACCATCCAGTGGCTAAACAACGTAAGGGTGAGTTTAACACGTCGGCTTTCGCGACCAATATCATCCATAAAAGGTTTTTTTAGGGTTAGATAGCATACTTAAATGTATAAATGAGTCCTTAAAACCCGCCACCACCCGACGTAGCCAACTAGTAAAGGTTATCTCGGAAACAGAACATACCAATTCGTAACTAGTACAGCACATCGGTGTGTTGGAGAGCCAAGCCACAAAATTTACCATCTGAGTACGACGTTTCGCCAGTAATTACAACTAGCTTCATCAGGCGACAGCCAGATTTGTGGAGACGTCTGTTTCGTTCCTTATATAGAGGCGTAGATGTGGTGACCACGCTTCTGCGCTCTTGCGCAAAGTGGGGGGGGGGGGGGGAATTAATGAGTCAATGTACATGATGCATGCCCATTATGGGAGCCCTTTGATCTTGTCCTTCCTGTACATTGTGTATTAAAATAGCTGTACCAACGGTAATCCCTATTGAAGCATGGTGCCCTGTATAGGGATGCATTTAAACAATGTATATTTTATTATTATTCACTTCCACGCAGCACTAAGTCGGTAGCTATCCGAATGTTTAAAATTATTTTTATTTCTGTCAATTTCGATAGATTCTCTAATTAGTCTTGGCCAGTAGTAGCTAATTCTAGATTTGAAGTTTTCGTGACTGCAAGGATCCATACTCTTTGGTTCTTTCGGTAAAGTCACGTAGGTGAAAATAAAATAAAAACAACGACGTTTCGGGCGCAACACAAGCGTCCGTTATCAGGTGGGGACAACCACAGCGACAAAACAATCAGCGATTGTAGTTTGCCACAAATGAACCACAATACCTTGCGGATCTCGTCAAGTAGCATAAACCATCATGCAAACTCTGGTCATCATCGCAGGGGCTTTCAGCGAAACGTCGAACAATCGCGTGCTTTCAGATGCACTTCTGTGGCCTTTTAAAGCATCTAGATTCAAAACTAATTTGTGTAGAATTGCTTTTTGTGTGTTAGTTTGTTGTCTTTCCCCCGCACCTTCGATTAGCATAGTTGTCTATGTACGGTGAGAAAAAAGTTCAACATACATACAGCATTTGTGCAACAGCAGCAAACTTTGGGCCGGTTTCAACACGCGGCGTCTCATCAGCAGCCAGGCTCGCTTTCACCAATGGTGGAGAACTGGAAGGATCGTCTCTGTCGGATATGGGTCCTGGCTCGATGCGAAATTATATCATCCAGAACACAACTCGATTATTTGGCGTTGCGGAGAATATAATAAATACACATGAGGCTGGCAAGAATCCATCTTCACGTCTCTCTCGCACGCTGCTGCAGCGCCACCTGCTGCCAAGCAGCTGCAGCTGCTGCTGCTGCCTCCTCTGCTGCTGCTGCATCCCCTCCTCCTCCTGCTGCTGCCTCCCCTCCTCCTGCTGCTGCTGCCTCCCCTCCTCCTGCTGCTGCTGCCTCCCCTCCTCCTGCTGCTGCTGCCTCCCCTCCTCCTGCTGCTGCCTCTCCTGCTGCTGCTGCCTCTCCTGCTGCTGCTGCCTCCCCTCCTCCTCCTGCTGCCTCTCCTGCTGCGGCTGCCTCCCCTCCTCCTGCTGCTGCTGCCTCTTCTCCTGCTGCTGCCTCTTCTCCTGCTGCTGCCTCTTCTCCTGCTGCTGCCTCTTCTCCTGCTGCCTCTCCTCCTGCTGCTGCCTCTCCTCCTGCTGCTGCCTCTCCTCCTGCTGCTGCCTCTCCTCCTGCTGCTGCCTCTCCTCCTGCTGCCTCCCCTCTCCTGCTGCTGCCTCCTCTCCTGCTGCTGCCTCTTCTCCTGCTGCCTCCCCTGCTGCTGCCTCTCCTCCTGCTGCTGCCTCTCCTCCTGCTGCTGCCTCTCCTCCTGCTGCTGCCTCTCCTCCTGCTGCTGCCTCTCCTCCTGCTGCTGCCTCTTCTCCTGCTGCTGCCTCTCCTGCTGCTGCTGCCTCTTCTCCTGCTGCTGCCTCTCCTCCTGCTGCTGCCTCTCCTCCTGCTGCTGCCTCTCCTCCTGCTGCTGCCTCTTCTCCTGCTGCTGCCTCTCCTGCTGCTGCTGCCTCTTCTCCTGCTGCTGCCTCTTCTCCTGCTGCTGCCTCTTCTCCTGCTGCTGCCTCTTCTCCTGCTGCTGCCTCTCCTCCTGCTGCTGCCTCTCCTCCTGCTGCTGCCTCCCCTGCTGCTGCTGCCTCTCCTCCTGCTGCTGCCTCTTCTCCTGCTGCTGCCTCTCCTCCTGCTGCTGCCTCTCCTCCTGCTGCTGCCTCTTCTCCTGCTGCTGCCTCTTCTCCTGCTGCTGCCTCTTCTCCTGCTGCTGCCTCTCCTCCTGCTGCTGCCTCTCCTCCTGCTGCTGCCTCTTCTCCTGCTGCTGCCTCTTCTCCTGCTGCTGCCTCTCCTCCTGCTGCTGCCTCCTCTCCTGCTGCTGCCTCCTCTCCTGCTGCTGCCTCCTCTCCTGCTGCTGCCTCTCCTCCTGCTGCTGCCTCTCCTCCTGCTGCTGCCTCCTCTCCTGCTGCTGCCTCTCCTCCTGCTGCTGCCTCCTCTCCTGCTGCTGCCTCTCCTCCTGCTGCTGCCTCTCCTCCTGCTGCTGCCTCTCCTCCTGCTGCTGCCTCTTCTCCTGCTGCTGCCTCTTCTCCTGCTGCTGCCTCTCCTGCTGCTGCTGCCTCTTTTCCTGCTGCTGCCTCTTCTCCTGCTGCTGCCTCTCCTCCTGCTGCTGCCTCCCCTCCCCTGCTGCTGCCTCTCCTCCTGCTGCTGCCTCCCCTGCTGCTGCCTCTCCTCCTGCTGCTGCCTCCTCTCCTGCTGCCTCCCCTCTCCTGCTGCTGCTGCTGCCTCCCCTGCTGCTGCTGCCTCTCCTCCTGCTGCTGCCTCCTCTCCTGCTGCTGCCTCCTCTCCTGCTGCTGCCTCCTCTCCTGCTGCTGCCTCTCCTCCTGCTGCTGCCTCCTCTCCTGCTGCTGCCTCTCCTCCTGCTGCTGCCTCCTCTCCTGCTGCTGCCTCCTCTCCTGCTGCTGCCTCTCCTCCTGCTGCTGCCTCTCCTCCTGCTGCTGCCTCCTCTCCTGCTGCTGCCTCCTCTCCTGCTGCTGCTGCCTCCCCTCTCCTGCTGCTGCCTCTCCTCCTGCTGCTGCCTCCTCTCCTGCTGCCTCCCCTCTCCTGCTGCTGGCCTCCTCTCCTGCTGCTGCTGCCTCCCCTCTCCTGCTGCTGCTGCTACCGCTGCAGTCACCGACAGAGGCAGCAGCAGCGGCACTGCCGCCCGCTCGACCGCAGCTCGCGCCTTCTCCTCCTCCCCTCCTGCTGCTGCTGCTCCCACTGTCTGGAGCCCCCTTCCTCTCCCAGCCGCCCGTGCTGCCCACTGCCCGCCCCTTTCTCAGTTCCTCCCTCTTCCTCCGCAGTGCAGAATCAGACATATTGATGTATCCTATACTCGACAAATCCGATGAGCTATGCAGCTCTTTCTTGTACGTACGTGGAACTTATTTCGCACCGTGCGCAGCCACAGATGTCCAAACATGTGTCGCCACGCCCTGCGAGGTTGTGGGGCTATTTGCCCGCGTGATGTGTCAACAAAATACATGTTTCGTTTTTACTGAGGGGAGCCAAACATCGGCAGGAGGAGGCGCACGGAGGATGAAAAATCTCTGCCCTGGAGACTAACGTCGTGACGTCACCGCCCAACCCCAGCGAAGCCGTGCGTCGTGACGTCGCCGCGTAAACGCAGCGCGCGCTGCGTCGTGACGTCACCACGCAAGCGCGCGCTGCGTCGTGACGTCACCGCGCAAGCGCGCGCGGCGTTTACGCGGTGACGTCACGGCGCCGCTCGCCACGCGTCTCGTACAGTAGCAAAGAGTCGCTGTGGGGAAGGCGACGGCGACTTCGTGCGGCTCATCGGGGCAACGACTCCGTGCGACTTTGTGCGACTCAACGCGACTCGGCGGGCAGCCGGCCCCGTCGCAGCGCGCGGCGAGTTGCCACTGACGAGCGCCGCGCGGGGATCCGGTGTCGAACTCGGGTGCCTGGGAACCTCCTCATCCTCCTCCTCCTATGCGCCAGCCACCACGCCGAGACGGGTACAAGCGCACACACACAGAGCCCCCAGCCCAGACTGCAGGGGCAAGGCGCGCTGTGAGCAGCAGCAGCAGCGAGGGATGCTGCTGCCGGCAGCGTGGCAGACGAGATGGGGGGGGGGGCAAGCACCGCGCCCGGCCGCCTCTCGGCTCCCTGGTGGCGATGTTGACGCACGCCGCACCGAGCACTCTGTTTGAGGCTGAGGCGACCTAGGGCAGGCCCAAGATCGGTTCACTCGTGTTGTGAGCCCTGGGCGGGCATCCGACTCGGGTCGCAGGGTTAGTAGCGCAGTGCGCGCTAGCTGCTACACACCCCGCCGTACACGATACATATGCACGTGTACACGTCTCTATGCATACGTGTCTATGTACACGTATACGGACACAGGTGTAGTGTGGTGAGTGAGTGGGTGAGGGAAGAGGTGGGTGAGTGGGTGTTTTTGTGTCCTGCAGTGTGGTGAGTGAGTAGGTGTACAGTCCACACATCATTTAAATGTACACACGTGTACATTGACAGTACTGTGAATGTACACAGACACGCGTTGTGAACATACTGCAATCATAGAGCAGCACTGTCAAAGTTGTCACGTGCAAGAGTTGAACACGTTTATTGGATTGAACGAGGTTATTCGCAAGAGCTTGGTGAAAGGGAATTGCAAAGTGGAGCAATGGGAGGGCAAAAAACAAAAATACAAGTTGTGGTGACGTGCAGTGTGGTGAGTGGGTGGGTGAGTGGGTGTTGTGTACTGCAGTGTGGTGAGTGGGTAGGTGAGTGTGTAGGTGGCTGAGTGGGTGGGTGAGTGTTGTTGTGTCCTGCACTGTGGTGAGTGAGTGGGTGTGTATGTGGGTGAGTGGGTGTGTGAGTGGGTGTGGCCTCAAGGTGCACATGGCCTGGCACAAGCGTCGTGGTGACGTCACCGTCACTTAGTGGCGAATGGCGGTTGTTGTGTCCAGCAGTGTGGTGGGTGGGTGAGTGTGTAGGTGGGTGGGTGGGTGTGTAAGTCGGATCGAGGGGGCTAAACGGGCGCGGCACGGGCTAGAGAAGAGATGGAGTGATGTGGTACAGGAGGATGTGGAGCTGAGTGGACTTGCCGATGACTGGGGCCAGCGGTGTCAAGATCGGCCTCAGTGGAGGAGTTTCGTGAAGGACGCTACTGGGCAGTTGGAGGCAGTCGCCCTCCAACAACAACGGAGGGCGGAGGAGCGACGCTCACAACAACGAGCGGAGCGCCGGGTGGCTAAAGCACAGCAAGTTGGCACAGTAGGGGGCACAGGTGGTGCATCAGCCAGTCATCTCGGTCATCTCGGTCAGTCGACCCGTGGCACCTGGGTCTGCCCCGTGACCTCCTGCCAGCAGGCGTTCGACACTTCACGTGGCCTCAAGGTGCACATGGCCTGGCACAAGCGTCGTGGTGACGTCACCGCCACTTAGTGGCGAATGGCGGTTGTTGTTGTGTAGGTGGGTGAGTGTTGTTGTGTCCTGCAGTGTGTTGAGTGAGTGGGTGAGTAGGTGGGTGAGTGTTGTGTCCAGCAGTGTGGTGAGTGAGTGGGTGTTGTTGTGTCCAGCAGCATGGTGAGTGAGTGGGTTAGTGTGTGGGTGAGTGGGTGTTGTTGTGTCATGCAGTGTGGTGAGTGAGTGGGTGGATGAGTGGGTGGGTGAGTGGGTGTTGTGTCCTGCAGTGTGGTGAGTGTGTGGGTGAGTGGGTGTTGTTGTGTCCTGCAGTGTGGTGGTTGAACACAGGATGAATGAGTTGAAACAATCTGGTCGACCTCAACATGGGTGGTGGTGAAACCATTGAGTGAAGTTCATGGGAAGAGTAACCATGGCGGTAGCTATAGAAGAGTGGCGAGGGGTGAGCGAGTGTGTGTGGACACCTCGGTCGCCAGGGTGGCGAGGAGATGTTAACTACCTCGCCTTGTATACACGACGTCCTGGGTTCGATTCCGACCCTTAACGCCCCGTGGTCACGGGGATTTTTCTCAGAGGCTTCCGGTTTTCCCCTCCACATTTAGAAACACGCGTTTCGAGTGTTTGGCTGCTATACACTTCCACGTGATGATAGGCCACTTCGTTGAGCTGTCATGTGTGGCCAGGTCGCTTGTGAAAAAGAGCTACATAGCTCAGTGGGCATGGGCATCACCTGGTAAAACTAAAAAGAATTTAGTTTTTGTAGGTCCTGTACACGCATCTGTGCCCTGCTTGTTGCTGTGTCTCTACTCGTGTCTGAATTCTCACTTCCCGTCCTAATCACCACAATGCACACCCCTTCGGGAAATGATGGATATTTACATGTGTGTTGCGTGTGTATTGTCTGTGTGTTTGGTGCGTTGCGTGTGTGTTATGTATGTTGCGTGTGTGTTTTGTGCGTGTTGTGTGTTGTGTTGCGTGTGTGTTATATGTGTGTTGTGTGTTTTGTGTGCTGGGTGTGTGCTGCGTGTGTGTTGCATGTGTATTGTTTCGTGTGTGTTGCGTTTGTGTGTGTTGTATTGTGTATATGTGTTGTGTGCTGTGTGTGTTGCGTGTTTGTGCGTCGCGTGTTTGTGCGTCGCGTGTTTGTGCATCGCGTGTTTGTGCGTTGCGTGTGACACCCCTGTGGCTTGCAGACACAGCGGGCGACTGGGTAACACGTGGAGCGGTCCCCGGGATGGCGGGGGGCCGCAGGGGCCCAGCCCGGCAGCAGTACCCCCGCGTGCCCCTTCCTGCGCAGGGAGGAGTGGGGGGCTCCGGCAGGTACCGCCCCCCCCCACTCGACCGGCGCTCGCCCCCCTGCTTTCGTCGTCACGTGGCTAATTGTGCAACTGATTATCCAGTGGCGATGCCGCCGCTACCGCCGCGTTGGGCAGTGGTGCAAAATCGCAAGTAACAAACAAAAAACTCAACGCATTCGTCAATAACACTGCGACCTAAAAGACGGAAAACAAATCTATATTAGTGGACGTTTCGTGTCGTGGGCCTTCATCAAAACACATTGCCCGAAATGTCGCCCTTTATATGTTTTTCCATTTAAGGCCGCAGGGTTACTGGTGAACGTGTTGAGTTTTTTCGTTGATCGTACAACGGCACATTTCTCTCTTCACATCCGCCGTGAGTTGGGGGCTGTTTACCAGACGCACCGCACTCGGCCGCCGGTCACGGCTCCTTTGACGTCCCCGATGACAACTCGCCTCGCACGGCAATCCGCAGCTGCCGCGGCGCTCCGCGTGGACCCAGCGGTGCACACCGTTGGGTACATTTACGGGGAAAGCCCAACTCGCCAGAACTCGTAGGGGTTAGTCCTGATCCGGCAAGCTGCTGCACCCAATGATAACCTATGCAGCGTGCGTGTCAACCCCAAACAAATCGGTGAGACCCCCCCCCCTCCTTCTATCGAAACATCTTGGGTGGGAACCCAAAATTGAAGCAGAACGCCAAGAAACCGAGAGAAACCTCGGCACATAAACATTTACCTGTCACGCAGCGGGCAAGGGCAAGTCTGATATTTTTTTAAAGAGGGGGGCCGTTTGGGCTTTATTAAATGAGTTTGGATAGCAGCAATAGGAGACTAATGTTCACCACTGAGTGAACACCTCCTTCCCTCATGGTGAATTAAATAATAATAGTAACCTAGGCCAGTTATGACTAGTTTCCCCGCTTGAACGTTCCGAGATGTTGACTACCTCGCCTGGTCTACAGGAGGTCGGGGTTTTTTTTCCCAACCCTGACATCTTCTGTATATTTGGAGTTTGTTTGTCTCTCTCTCTCCCCTTGGTCACGTGGATTCTCCACATTTAGAATCAAAGTGCGCTTAGAGTAAATTGGCTGCTACTATGAATGTCCACGTGATGACAACAAGCCACTTGGTTGAGCTATCGTTTGTGATCGCCAGGTCGCTTCCGAAAAAGAGTTACATAGCAGCTCATTGGGCCTTACCTGGTAAAATAAAAAAATAGTTTCACGTCGTTTTTAGTTTCTCATAGAGGCTGCAGCTGCCAGTGAGACACTGCAGCAAACGGGGCTGAGCGTGCGATTTACAACAACAGTGAGATAATTCATCGCACGCCCGTGAGACACTCAACAATGATGAGAAATCCCGAGTCCCGCGGCAATGATCCATTAGACTCGAAATGTACGACGTAGCATATTGCCAACCACCCTATACGTGCCAACTAGTAATACAAACACGTCTGAACGTGAATGTAAATTGATTTCTATGCATTCATTCTTCGGTAAGTAAACCCACGGCACTGTGCACTGTACTGGTGGTGTACAGTACTCGCCGTGGAAGTGTTTTCCCGGCCACAGCAGCCACCAGGAAACCCAAGTTAACAAACGCAAGCCCCGCTCGCTGAAAGGGGATGCTAAAAGGGACGGTCACCAAAAAACCGTGAAGCTAAAAACAAGGTGCAATAAACACAGAACACGCGCAAATTGATTCGGAATCACATTGATCGCTAACGCCGAGTAAAACGCGGTGGCGGCGGAGGAGACGGAGTTGGAGAGAAACACGGACCGTGGAAGGCTAACGCCAGCACAGGGTTAGAAGGTAAAGACACCGTGCTAGTCTCACCATGCAACCCACGGTATAGACCAGGGGTCCTCAAACTTTTTAAACAGGGGGCCAGTTCACTGTCCCTCAGACCGTTGGAGGGGCGGACTATAGTTAAAAAAAACTATGAACAAATTCCTATGCACACTGCATGCATATATCTTATTTTGAAGTGAAGAAACAAAATGGGAACAAATACAATATTTAAAATGAAGAACAAGTAAAGTTAAATCAACAAACTTGCCAGTATTTCAATGGGAACTATGAGTCTGCTTTTGGCTAATGAGATGGTCAGTGTCCGGTTCCATATTTGTCACTGCTAGTCGTAACAAGTAATGCAAGTGTGCATCCGTTAGTCTAGATCTGGTTGGAGATTTCAAATGTTTCATTCTGGAAAAAGTTTGTTCACAGACATAAGCGCTGCCAAAGATGGTTGCCATTTTGAGTGCATGGTTCCTGAGATGAGGATATGTCTCAGAGGGGAGAAATGCATAGAAATTATGAAGGCTGCTTGACTTGAATGCGTCTTTCAGAGTCACAATTCTGCAGTTCAGCCAGTTCCATTTGGTAAATTGTATCCACATTTTCAATGTCAATAGAAAATGGGTTACGGAAAAGCTGTATGTCCTGTTCATGGAGATGAAGCTCTTGAAATCTAAATTGGAACTCCTTTTGCAATTTTTCCAGTGAATCCACACATGTTTTGTTTGGGAATGCAACCAATGGTTTTTCCGCTAACAGATTTTGAGTTGTGGGGAGATGGCAGAAGTTTTCCTCCTTCACTTGTTTGATGAGGAGGCCTAATTTTACTTCAAATGCTTTGACATGTGATTGCATATCACAGATGAGCTTCCCCTTTCCTTGAAGTTGCACAATGAAACTGTTGAGTAGCTCTGTTACATCTGTCAGAAAGGCAAGGTGCCATTTCCATTCTGCATCATTGAGCTCTGGTACTTCTTTGTTTTTTGAAAACAGAAAAGCTGTCATCTGTGGAAGTAAGTCATAGAAACGTTTCAAAACTCTCCCTCGACTCAGCCAACGGACTTCTGTGTGGTACATAACATCTTCATAGTCAACATTTAGCTCAGACAGAAATTCCTGAAATTGTCTGTGGTTTAGTGCATGAGCTCTAATGAAGTTAACAGAGTCCCACTTCAGTGATTTACTACACAGCGCTTGTTGGTGGATGAGGCAGTGTATGGCTATTGGATGAGAATGGTTATGTTTGTCCATCTCTTGGTTAATGCGAGCAATTACTCCTGTCTTAGACCCCACCATGCTAGGAGCACCATCAGTTGTCACACTGGCTAGTTTAGCCCAGTTCAGCTCCAAACCATTCACAGTTTGGCAAACCTTTTCATAGATATCCTCTCCTGTAGTTGTTCCTTTGATGCTTTGCAGTGCAGCAAGCTCTTCTGTGACTTTGAAATAGTCATTCGTCCCACGAATAAAAATTAGAAGTTGTGCAGAATCACGAACATCATTGCTTTCGTCGAGTGCTAAGGAAAAATAGAAATTTTTTTTTGTGGAGTTTTGCAAATGCTGATGGAAATTGTCTCCCATTTCTTCAATCCTCCGTGTAATTGTAGGTCCTGAAAGACTCACTGTACTAAATAAATCGGCCTTCTCTGGACACATCTCTTTGGCAACAGAAAGAAGGCATTCTTTAACAAATTCTCCCTCAACGAATGGTCTGCCAGTGCACATTATTAGCTTGGCAACTTGAAAACTTGCTCGCAGTGATGAAATATTTAGCTGCTTTTGCTTCACAAAAGTATTTTGCTGAGCTGTTAATGTATTTTTCAGTTTTAATATTTTATCTTTTCTCACTTCTCCGACCAAACAATCATATTTATCTTTATTTTGAGTTTCATAGTGTCGACGTAAATTGTATTCTTTGAATACAGACACTATATTCTGGCATATCAGACACACAGCTCTTTCCTTGTACTGCATGAAAAAGTAATCATAAGTCCACTGTTTTTTGAATATCCTACACTCCGAGTAAATTTTTCTCTTTCTTGACATCATTGTTTCCTAGGGAGTCAAAATTGCTATTAGTAAAATACCAATATATATACAGCGCTACAAAAACAATATACCAGCAATAACTTTGCCCACACAGAGACATACAGACTGCACTGCCCATCAATGCAGTCTGATTGGGGGGACTCGGCTTTTACCCCAGGCTCACACTAGTGCGGGTGCCATTAAAAAGTTAATTACACCTGCAGTTTTGTTCACAGATCGCAGCCCAATGAGTGCTCACCAGCGCAGCCCAATTAGTGCTCACCAGCGCAGCCCAATTAGTGCTCACAAGCGCAGCCCAATTAGTGACCATGGGCCGGAAAAATGCCCTCGGTGGGCCGCATGTGGCCCGCGGGCCGTAGTTTGAGGACCCCTGGTATAGACCATCTCGTGAACCACTCGAGTCCACGATCCTGCAACCAGCACTTGCTCCTACAGTCTGTTAAGGCTATACGGGTGATCTTTGTCTTTTTCTAGGTGTTGGTTGTGTGTATTTATGTATGCATACACGTGTGACCACGTTTTGTTTACGCTTATCAATCGACACACCCTGGACTTCCTTGCAAACTAAATTTCCCATCTCAAGTGATTTCCAAGGTGAAATATCAAAATATTCTACATATCACGAGTTTAATCATCGATACCCATCGATGAATCATCACATCCCCTGTTGACTAAAATGAATCTGCTTCTCCCCCCTCCCCTGTGGTAGGAATGGTACGGCCTCGGGGCTGAATAGCCCCCCACTGGCCGCGGCGAGCGGGCCGTACCAAATCAAGCACGCACGCGTGCCGGACGTGGCGCTGGACAGCGGGCTCGTCTTCGAGGCGCTGCTGCTGGCGTACCTGCTGCTGGCGCTGTGCATGCACTACGTGAACCTGTACAAGACGGTGTGGTGGTACCCGCCCGAGGGGCCGCCCTCGCACACCTCGCTGGTGAGCCGGGCAGCCCGGGGGGGGCGGCTGGGGACCGCGTGGCCTGGCTGGTAGCGCCGGTAGCGCTGGCTAGTGGTGATGTTTACACGCCACATCATGTACTCATTTGAGGGGAGGCCCAAGACCGGTTCAGATAATTGTCACTGATGTTGGCCGTGAGCGGGAATCGAACCTGGGTCGCCAGGTTTGTAGAGCAGCGTGCTAACCGCTACACTGCCGCTCCCTGCGCACGCACGCGCGCGTGCTCGCGTTCTTTGCCAGAGTCTTCTAATTCCAAACGATTATATTATTACTCCTGCACGAAGTGCACATTGGAAGCCTGCTGCTGTCACATCTGGGGCAGAGCACCCAGTTCCTACCTCACTGCACTGGATAGAATTGAGAGTGAAGCAGTCGGGGTGGTTGATGATTCCGGTCACCCCCCCTGCCCCCCCCTCCCGTCGGCAGCCGCCCACCTCCTTGTCGCTCCTCTGTCACTGCTACCACCACCACCACCGTGGTTGCTGTTCTCTCGTGAACTCCTTGACTCCTTCATTCATCTACCAGGGTTATCGACTTCGTCAACCAGACACTGATTGCTTCGTCTCATCCAGCCTGTGCTCAACCATCGGTCACAACAACTCACTCGCCCACTCACCCCCTCCTCCACTTTCTCACTCGCCCGCTCCCCCACTCGGCCTCTCGGCCACTCGCCCTCTCCCCCACTCGCCCTCTCGCCCACTCGCCCTCTCACCCGCTCCCCCAATCGCCCTCTCCCCAACTCGCCCACTCACCCCCTCCCCCACTCACCCTCTCCCCCACTCACCCCCTCCCCCACTCGCTCACTCGCCCGCTCGCCCTCTCCCCCGCTCACCCTCTCCCCCGCTCGCCCTCTCCCCCGCTCGCCCTCTCCCCCACTCGCCTTCTCGCCCACTCGCCCTCTCCCCCACTCACCCTCTCCCCCACTCACCCTCTCCCCCACTCGCGCACTCGCCCTCTCCCCCTCTCTCCCACTCGCCCTCTCCCCCACTCGCCCTCTCCCCCACTCGCCCTCTCCCCCACTCGCCCATTTGCCCACTCAGCCACTCACTACACTGCAGGTCACCGCATGTCTCTCTCTGCTTCTTCCCTCGCACTGCTCCACGTGAGAATTCCCTCCCATCATATGTTTTCCCAAGCTTTCGTAATAATGACCTTGCTCAATACAAGAAACGTGTAACACTCTTATCTGTTGCAACTTTGACAGTGCTGTTTGTTGCTGGTTGCTTAACGTTTTGGGCCTCTGGGCCTTTTGCTCAGCAGCTGTGTAAAACAACCCGGCCTCAGGGAGGGCCCTATGAAGTAGCTCTGTGACGTTCTCTGACACAAGGTGGTACACCGCTAGCTAACCGAACCCTAATCCAACCAGGTCGCATTTGGTACCCAACTCGCAGCGACGGCTACAAGTTCTTATCCAGGCCGGGAGTTGAGCTCACCCCACCCTTCCTTGGCGGTTGATAATATGAGCACCACTTTTGGGCTTTCCTACGGCTGTAACAGTTCCCTCCATACTAATGTGGAATTTCCAACTGCTGACATCAGGGCCACCGAGGGTGACGAGCGTTCGTCTCGCACTTGTCTGGGCGTGGCGAGCCGGGGTCGCTCGCGTTCCGTGGCCGCTGCCGCTGGTAACGAGTGCGTGCTCCGCTCCCCCCCCCTCCCCTGCAGAACTTCCACAAGATCGACTACCACCTGGTGGCGTTCATCGGGGTGCTGCTGTCCCGCCGCCTCGTGTGGACGCTCGTCACCGAGGCAAGGGCTGTCGCCGGTCACCCGCCATCGAATGGTTCTGCGCAACACTCGCCTTTTCGCTTGTCGGCGTGTGATTGCGGCCTTACGCAATCGGAGTCACTGGTTCCACGGGTCGCCAAGTCGGTGGCGTGATCAGGGTTCAGGTTTAGTAACGAGCGGTGACCCCCCCCCCCCACCGAACTGGCGCGTGAGAACGTTCGAACTGCGCCGTTACGAAACGACGTATCTATTACAGCTCGTTACGTAACGACGTATCTTTATGTAAATATTAAAACTTACGGGTCTTTGCCAATTTGCCCACGGTTGTGAGGAAATGTTATCTCCCTCGCCGGATATGCAGAAGTTCGTGAGTTCGGACCCAACCCTGACGATGCCTGTTGTATGTTTGGAGTCCGCGTGTTCTCTCCAAGTGGTCGCATGCATTTTTCTCAAGGTCCTCCAGTTTTTTACCCCCACATTTAGAAACGCTCGTTCGGACTATTTAGCCGCTGCTATAAATTCCCACATGCGACGATAAAGCCACTTCGACGAGCTATCGTGTGTGGCAAGGTCTCCTTTGAAAAAGTGGTAATAGCTTGGTGGGCTTTACCTGCTCAAATAAAATAGTAAATCCACTTCTGGATGGAAGGACTCACCGCGCCTTGTATGTGATGGGGTGTGCACAACTCCTTGACTGCGTTTGCGTTCAAATACCGATCACGCTCGCGCGAGGAAATAAGAACCCTATTCTAGATGCCCCCCACCACCACCACCCATGGGTCCAGCAGGGCGGCGGTGACGCTGGAAAGGTCAAAGTTTAACTCCTCCTCGTCCTCTGCTGTGTGCGTGGACCGGAGAGGGCGCTCCGATCCTCGGGTTTCAACGGAGAAAAAGCCAAGCGGTGTTCGTGGGAGGAGGGGGAAGGGTGACAGTGGAGGCGTTGCACCAGCGTTGTGTATCGCAGTGGTTCTGAAACGGGGGCACGCGGAACCCTGGGAGTATGGAGCAGTGTCTGAGGGGGTTCGTGAGGTGATTTATGAATGTGTGAAATGATATCATACGTGAGAGTCATCGGTGAATAATCACGTATGAAACTGCCAATATAAAATAACTACGATACAATTTAAATCCATATGGTAACCTAGAACGATATAGAAGACCTTTATACGCTCATTAATTGTAAACAATGTAGTTTCCAAGAGTAACCAGCAAGCGCAAAGCAAATGACGTCACGCATGCAGAGCGTTCGTTGATTTAGTTTTTATTCCCTTGCAGTTACCTCCCTCCCAACCTCCCTCCCTCCCATCCCCTCCTCCTCCCCTCCCCTCCCTCCCTCCCAGCATCCCTCCCAGTGGTGTGCGCACCCCCACCGTGGGTAGAACTCAAAACGGGCGTTCATTATTTTCGTCAACTAGAGGACGAGCGCCCCAGTGTTGAGGTCTCATTTTACTGGTAGGAACGAAGTGGACCAGACCACCAATAGATTAATGTGTCTGTCCGTCCGTCCGTGTATCAACATCGCCCCCTACTGCAAACACTTGGCATGACCCTGTCCGACAAGATGGCCGCCCGCTCCCCCTGCGATCTGTGAACTAAACAAGATGGACGTCGCTTCCGGCGCCTCACGGCGAAACTTTAAACTTCGCTTCAAATTTACTTTACTGAAACGCAGCACGTTTTTTTTTTTAATTACTTTACTGAAGCGCAACACGTTTTTTTAACACAGAGACAAGAAACATTTATTAACACAGAGACGAGATACATTTAATCGCCTTATTTGTGCACGAAAAGCACGTCGCGAGGCCTACTGCAGGGAAGGCTTCGCGAGGCCTACTGCAGAGAAGGCTTCGCGAGGCCTAGTGCAGAAGGCTTCGCTAGGTCTACTGCAGAGAAGGCTTCGCGAGGCCTAGTGCGGCAGGCTTCGCGAGGCCTACTGCAGAGAAGGCATCGCGAGGCCTACTGCAGAGAAGGCTTCGCGAGGCCTACTGCAGAGAAGGCTTCGCGAGGCCTACTGCAGGGAAGGTTCGCGAGGCCTACTGCAGAGAAGGCTTCGCGAGGCCTAGTGCAGAAGGCTTCGCTAGGTCTACTGCAGAGAAGGCTTCGCGAGGCCTAGTGCGGCAGGCTTCGCGAGGCCTACTGCAGAGAAGGCATCGCGAGGCCTACTGCAGAGAAGGCATCGCGAGGCCTACTGCAGAGGCTTCGCGAGGCCTAGTGCGGCAGGCTTCGCGAGGCCTAGTGCGGGAGGCTTCGCGAGGCCTAATGCAGAAGGTGGTGGTGGGGGGTGGTGGGGTGGTGGTGGTGGGGGGTGGTGGGGGGGTGGTGAGGGCTGGTGGGAGGGGTGGTGTTGAGGGTGGTGTTGGGGGGTGTTGGGGGGGGGGGGCTGTCAACTGCGCGTCACCAAGTCGTCGGCTCCCGCGAAAATCGCCGCGTTTTGTCGTCACGGCGTCGTCGATTTGATGGCGTCGCTGAGATAAAAGCGCCTCCTCGCTAAAGTCGCTCGCCGTGAAGTCTGCAAACGACCACTTCGCCCCCAAGTAGTTGAAGACGGGGGACAGTCGACACAGCGGCGTCCACACGATTCCTCGGCCACCCACGATCACCACGATCACCACACGCCGCCCTCACCACTTAAGCAGGGCGCGTTGCTAAGGGGCGGGGTAGAGGGCGGGGACTCGGAGCCTCTGGCGCGCATCGCTCCTCCCGATATCCCTGTACCGATACTAAGTATTATTCCTACCAGCCCACCCCGCAGGGTCCTGTTATCTTTAATTTATATAGCGTCTTGATTAAGGCGCTGAACCAATAATTAACTGTTTGTACAGCAGAATAGTGTGATGATGAGATGGCTTGATGAGAAGGATGGCAGTGCGTGAATACAGTGATGCGTGAAATAAGCGGATGAGAGTGACAATGAGCGGTTAGTGATGAGTGAGTGAACGGATAGAGAAGTCGGGAAGAGGGATGGTGTGTTAATGATGGGGAAGGGGAGTTGGGGATAGCAAGGGATACTCGGTGAGTGTTTTAAGGAAAGAACAACGCATCGATAGAGCGAGGCTGACTGCTGACCCGCTGTGCCACCTGCAGGTGAGTCAGTGGCAGGCACGGCCCTCGCCCGCCGCCTGGCGCTACGCCACGCTGGTGCTCGCTCGCCTCGTGCTGCTCACCGGCTCCGGGTGGACGTTGTGCTGGGCGCTCATCAACCTCTTCCGCAGCCACTCGTTCATCAACCTGCTCTTCCTCTGCTATCCGTGAGTGTGCCGGCGCCGCCGGCGCCGCCGCCGCCACCACTGCACGAACACGCGGAGTGTACGGAGCGGTGGTGCACTGCTTCGCAATTCTGCACTGTCGACTCGGCTACCCGACCAATAACAGTGGTGAATGTTTGTGACGATTATCTGGACCGGTCCTGGACCTCCCCTTGGTCGACTCGGCCTCAAATGATTACGTGATGCAGTGTGTAAACATCAGCACTGTGGAGACAAAAGTAGCGACGCAGGGCTTTGCGCTGGCCACCCACCCCCTCGTACGCCGTACTGGCCTTCATCGGTGCTCGCGAATGACGCTGTCCCCGTAACCTGCCAGCAGCAAGCACCTAGTCTGGCACGAGCACCGTGGTGACATCACTGCCACTGTGGCGACTTGCGGCTGTTGTGGGTAAACGTGTCTGGCCCCTTCGTCTGTTAAGCGTTTGCCTGCAGTGCCTTTTGTCAAAGTAGGTTTGAGGCTTAAGCAGAAGATTTCATCTTCATGCAGGTATCCCTTGATTTCTGAAAGGGATGCGGTTCTTAAAAAAATACGGGATAAGAATGAAAACGAAATTCCATAAATCAGAACGGATTTTCGAAACTTTGTCAGCGAACTCACCATAAAAGATCTGCTGCACGTTGGAATGACTGGCAGGGTGACGTGGAGGCGTCACTGCTGCCACTGCAGAGATACTGTGTGACGCTGTCGCCGATGGATGACGACACAGCCTCCCGGATGGCTCTTGTTCGATAATCTCATAGGGTGTGGCCGTAGTGAAATTTCACAAATTCTATTTCGTGAATCGAATTTGTCATTTACTTGAACGCAATTTTTCGCAAACCGAATGTTCATAAAGCGAGGGATACCCGCATGGGTTTATGTCATCATCGTCGGCCATGGTCGATCCACTGCTGAATGAAGGCCTCCCCAAGTCGCTGCCGCCGCCTCTCACATCCTCGCCCCGTGTGTAGAAGCATGGCGTTAGCCCGGCGGGCGCACAGCGTTGATCCGCAATGCTGTTTCTTGGGTTTCATCGTGAGCGCGTGTGTTTCTTAGGTTTCTTGTGTACATCCCCCTATATGGGCTGCACCACGAAGGGGTGCGGGGCTCCGACGGCGGGGGCTCGGAGCTCACCGCCAGCCCCCCTCCTTCACCACGGAAACCAGCGGAAGGCAGCGATGGGGAGGAATCCAAGCCGAGGCCGTACCGGGCCCTCATCTTGGAAACGCTGAGGTAAGGCGCGGCGGGGGCCACTCACATCCGCCACACCGGCAGTGTCGTCGCTACCGCAGAGTGGTGGTGCCGTGATTAGCACCCTGGATTATGAGCCCGGCAAACCGAGTTCCTTTCCCGGACACGGCTAACATCAGTAAGCCAGTGAAATCTAAAATGGGTCTGGTCCCCCCTCCCCCACCCATTCACCAACCCGCACTGCCCAGCACGGTGAAGGACTTCATCCAGCAGTGGATTGGCAAAGTCTGTAAATGATTGTAAATATTGACGACTGTGAAATGGGCATCAATGCATCTTGTGCAGTGTCACTGCACCACGACTGAAATAGGCCTTGAGGTTGGCGGGAAGTGTCAACATTTTTTAAAATGTTCTGCGTGGCTGGACAGGTCTGCGAAGGAGGCGTATTGTCCGCAGCTTAATTGTCCAGCACGAAGGATCGCGCTGCCTTGCGAGAGATCAGAATATTTATTTCTACTGCAGGAGGAATCCGATGAGCTATAAAGCTCTTTTTCACAGATTTCCAGTAGGGGCACGGGGTAAGATTGTTACAACAACAAACAACAACAAACAATACAACAAACACGATAGTAGTGCAGAGTACAAGCAAGGTAAACAAATAACCCAAACACATATAAAACTAAACCATCCCCATCCTTGCAGGCAAAGCCCACTGAGGTATTCAGAAGTGACCTGGCCACAAATGATAGCTCAACCAATGGCACACCCAGGGTAACGGAGAGGTTGGGGGGAGACAGAGGCCCGCGGTGCGGTGCGGTGCGTGCCGGGCGGCTCCGTGCCGATCGGTGTCCCTCCCGTCGGCAGGGAGCAGTTCCACAGCGGGGACAGCATCCCCACGCACGCGTGTGTGCTGTCGCCCGACCTGGTGCGTGCCGAGGTGCACATGCTCAAGACCGACTTCAACAAGCGCATCAAGGAGATCCTCTTTAATTCGCTGTTCAGCGCCTACTACGTCGCCTTCCTGCCACTGTGCTTCGTCAAGGTGAGCGTCGCTGCTCCACCGGGCGAACCCATCCCCTCCCTCCCTCCTTCGCTCCCTCGCTCCCTCACTCCCTCTCTCCCTCCCCCCTCCCTTCCTCCTTCGCTCCCTCGCTCCCTCACTCCCTCCCTCCCTCCTTCACTCCCTCGCTCCCTTTCTCCCCCCTCCCTTCCTCCCTCCTTCGCTCCCTCGCTCCCTCCCTCCATTCTTCGCTCCCTCGCTCCCTCACTCCCTCCATCCCTTCCTCCCTCCCTCCCTCCTTCGCTCCCTCCCTACTTCCTTCGCTCCCTCTCTCCCCCCTCCCTCCTTCGCTCCCTCCCTCTCTCCCCCCTCCCTCGTCGCTCCCGCCATCGTTGGCCGCGGTCTCCCCGCTGCGGCGGAGCGCTGTGCTCCTGGCGCCAGCGCCGCGAGCCGAATCCATCGCGCTTCGTCTCCTCGGGGCGCCTCCCTCGGCTGCCACGCTCAATATTCTCGATCACCAAATCGTCTTCGTCGTCACAGTCAATTAAATGAGTACTCTAAACACACCGGTTTACGTCGGGGAATGCGTTCCTGAAGATTGCGATGACAGATATCGAAACGACGTTTGCAGGGCAGTAGTGGGTGGTGGAAGCGAAGGCCGAGAGAGGGGACGGGTAACCAGAAAGGATGGACGACAATGCCGTCGGTGACGTAAGTGCTGGGTGGAGGCGACGCAAATCTGGTAGCGGTGTTAATAATAATAATAAAGTGACGACGCAAAAGGGGGAGACGTAAATCGGGCTGTGACTGTACTCTGTGTCCGAGCTCGCTATCTGATGAAACTCGAAACAGTTTGAGCGAAATGTTGATGCTAAGAGCGTTATTCCGTCAATGCATTGGCGCGTATAAATAATATCTTGGTAAACACGGATGGTAAAGGGTAAATGACAAGGTGTATAACCACCTTGTGGCGGAACCCAAAAAGACATCTGGGTCAGCGCAGTGGCTACAGGAACCCTCGTTTCAAGTTAAACGTGAGTGCAGCTTTTCATGAAGTCAGTTGTGGTCGCTTTTCTTCACTGTCTCACTCAATCTAAAGACCACGTGCATGCGTGTGTGCGCGTCGGCCAAAACCACTGACGATTATCTGATCTGATCTTGGACCTCCCCTAGGTCAACTCGGCCGCAAATGAGTACTCCTTCGAGTGCCGACCCAGCCTTCATATGTGCTCGCTAACAGCACCTACCCCCCAAAAGGCTACATGGGGGATGTTTGTCTTTGTCGTCCACAGAGCACGCAGTACTACGACATGCGCTGGTCGTGCGAGCACCTCATCCTGGTGTGGGTGAACACCTTCGTGATGCTCACCTCGCAGCTGCTGCCGCCGCGCTACTGCGACCTGCTTCACCGCGCCGCCACCCACCTGGGCCGCTGGCACCGCCTGGAGAGCGGCGCCTACAGCCACACGCCACAGCACGCGTACGCCAGCCGTGCGCATGGCGCCCACACGCCACAGCATGCATACGCCAGCCGTGCGCATGGCGCCCACACGCCACAGCACGCATACGCCAGCCGTGCGCATGGCGCCCACACGCCACAGCACGTGTACGACAGCCGTGCGCATGGCGCCCACGAGACAATCACGAGACACTCACAAGGCACCCACAAGGCACCCACAAGGCACCCATACGGCACCCACACACCCCTCACACATTACCCACGCGGCACCCACGAGACACTCGCAAGGCACCCACGAGACCCACGCGGCACTCACACATCACCCACACGGTACCCACGTTGTGCCCACGTGGCGCCCACACACAGCCACTCACACGCCACTCACACGCCACCCATGCGGCACCCATGCGGCACCCATGCGGCACCCACGCGGCACACACGCGTCGCCCACGTAGCACCCACGCGGCGACCTGCCGCCCTCCGTACATTATCACTGACGGCTCTCGCCCCACCAGGCTGTTGAGGCCCCGCGGGGATGTCTGTCTGTCTGTCGCCCCGTGCCACCGTGCGCAGTTGGTCGGAGACGACGATCTGGCCCCAGGGAGTGCTGGTGCGGCACAACAAGGGCCTGTACAAGGCCGTCGGCTCCTGCAACGTCGCCGTGCCCTCCGATGCGTCGCACTCGCGCTTCTACGTGAGTGCGCCGCCCGCGGGGGGGAGGGATCAGGTTGGGCGGGGGCGAGGGAGGGCGCCAGACGCCACGTGGGCCTCGGGGGGGGCAAACCGCGAGACTCGCCTGAGTAAAACGCTCTGCGGTCCGCTCGCCACTTGGGTCAACGCGTATTTTTTTACCGTACGCTGGTTTCGGTTCGTGTTTGGCAGACGCAGAGAAAGCATAGGGGTCGGTGCATTGGAGTACAGCGCAATAGTACAGGACATGTTCAACTCCGCTTGACGTTCCACGGTGTGACAGCACCGGTGTACGTTGGGGTGTTTTTGAGGGAGATCAAGGCGCTAGATTGTTTATAAATGTCAAACTGTGGAGTAAGTGGACGTCGGTATGACTCACAAAACCCGAACGCACCGTCGTGGGCGTTCGGTATATGAGCGTGCCTCCCTTATCAAGACGTGTGAACACATTACTGAGTGGATTACGCTCCTCAGCGGGTATACGTGCTATGCCGAAGGTAACAGAAACTGGTATCTGCCATAGGAATGTGGAATTTTCACCGCTGTGTTTCTCTCCGCCACTTGCTGATGAAAGGCATATCGATATTAGGAAGCCAATGGGGCTATGCATTTATAAATCATCTAGATGGAAAACATTTCTCTAGAAGTGCTTTTTTGTTTGGTTTGTTGTCCTTCCCCAGCAACTCCGATTTGTACAATAATGGAAACATTTTAAATCGATTCCATCGGCATGAGTGGCGCACTTTTCCCGTTTGACGCGCCCGTTCCGCCAGTTTCTCTTCCACAAGCCGCTGAGGGTGCTCAACTCACTGCTGGTGCTGGAGGGCGGCGTTGTGGTGTACCAGCTGTACTGGCTGGCGCGCTCGGACCGCTGGAACCACGCCCTGTCCGCCGCACTGCTCCTCTTCGCCAACTACTGCCTCGTGTTCCGTCTGCTGCGGGACCGCCTGCTGCTGGGGCGCGCCTACGGCCACGACTCGCCCCACGCCACCGCCCACGCCGCCGCCCACGCGGCCGGCTCGGCCATCGGCTGAGCGCCGGGCGGTCGCGACGCCGGCACCACCCCCCCACACCCCCCCCCCCCCAACAACGCGCGCACGAACGCATGGACCGCGTGAACCCGGCGAGCGGAGGCAACGCGTGCGACCGCATCGTCCCCGCTGCGACGAAGGTGCAACGCGAACGTCACTTGGCCTCGTCTTGTAAATAGGGAGCGGGGTTTCCCCGAGACTTTTGAAAGCAAGATGCAACCGAGCGGCTCTTGCGTCGTGGATGCGTGCCCCCCCCCCCCCCATGCCGTGTCCCATGCCCAGCGTTCTCTCGCGAAGTCGGGGGAGCGCTCCGTTTCCCCGGCTGCCAGTTTCGCGAGGAAGACTCGGAGGGCAGGAGGGGGTTGTGGGAAATGCGGCCGCAGTCGTCGCCCGGCTCGCCTGTCGGCGGCGAGGATCAACGCGGGCACCGTGCGGCGGTTCCCGGTACTCCTGCGGGCGCGCCCGGTAACTTTGTATGCGGGGACACGCCAGTATCCCCCCCCCCCCACGTTGATGAGCCCTCCGTCAGCGACACCTCACCTTGAAAGTCGGCACCTCTGCCAGTTTCCTGATTCCCACGTCGCCGCACTGCCGCGGCTGGCGCCGTGCACGCCATATGGTGTGTGTGTGTTGTGAGTGGTGTGTGTGTGTTGTGAGTGGTGTGTATGTTGTGAGTGGTGTGTGTGTTGTGAGTGGTGTGTGTGTGTTGTGAATGGTGTGCGTGTGTTGTGAGTGGTGTGCGTGTGTTGTGAGTGGTGTGTGTGGGTTGTGAGTGGTGTGTGTGTGTTGTGAATGGTGTGTGTGTGTTGTGAGTGGTGTGTGTGTGTTGTGAGTGGTGTGTGTGTGGGTTGTGAGTGGTGTGTGTGTTGTTGTGAGTGGTGTGTGTGTGTTGTGAGTGGTGTGTGTGTTGTTGTGAGTGGTGTGTGTGTGTTGTGAGTGGTGTGTGTGTTGTTGTGAGTGGTGTGTGTGTTGTTGTGAGTGGTGTGTGTGGGTTGTGAGTGGTGTGCGTGTGGGTTGTGAGTGGTGTGTGTGGGTTGTGAGTGGTGTGCGTGTGGGTTGTGAGTGGTGTGTGTGGGTTGTGAGTGGTGTGTGTGGGTTGTGAGTGGTGTGTGTGTGTTGTGAGTGGTGTGTGTGTTGTTGTGAGTGGTGTGTGTGTTGTTGTGAGTGGTGTGTGTGTTGTTGTGAGTGGTGTGTGTGTTGTTGTGAGTGGTGTGTGTGTGTGTGTTGTGAGTGGTGTGTGTGTGTTGTGAGTGGTGTGTGTGTGTGTTGTGAGTGGTGTGTGTGTGTGTTGTGAGTGGTGTGTGTGTGTGTTGTGAGTGGTGTGTGTGTTGTTGTGAGTGGTGTGTGTGTTGTTGTGAGTGGTGTGTGTGTGTGAGTGGTGTGTGTGTGTGTTGTGAGTGGTGTGTGTGTGTGTTGTGAGTGGTGTGTGTGTTGTTGTGAGTGGTGTGTGTGTGTGTTGTGAGTGGTGTGTGTGTTGTTGTGAGTGGTGTGTGTGTTGTTGTGAGTGGTGTGTGTGTTGTTGTGAGTGGTGTGTGTGTGTGTTGTGAGTGGTGTGTGTGTGTTGTGAGTGGTGTGTGTGTGTTGTGAGTGGTGTGTGTGTGTGTTGTGAGTGGTGTGTGTGTGTTGTGAGTGGTGTGTGTGTGTTGTGAGTGGTGTGTTGTGAGTGGTGTGTGTGTGTTGTGAGTGGTGTGTGTGTGTGTTGTGAGTGGGTGTGTGTGTGTTATGAGTGGGTGTGTGTGTGTTGTGAGTGGGTGTGTGTGTGTTGTGAGTGGGTGTGTGTGTGTTGTGAGTGGGTGTGTGTGTTGTGAGTGGGTGTGTGTGTTGTGAGTGGGTGTGTGTGTGTTGTGAGTGGTGTGTGTGGGTTGTGAGTGGTGTGTGTGGGTTGTGAGTGGTGTGTGTGTGTTGTGAGTGGTGTGTGTTGTAAGTGGTGTGTGTGTGTTGTAAGTGGTGTGTGTATATGTGTAAGTGGTGAGCGAGTCAATCCCCTCTCCCACAAAGGTGCGGGTCATGTGAACATACTTTACCGCGTTGGTCGGTTGGTGAAGGCGAATAGAAGTAGAGTACAACAATGGAGCTGGCTGCACCTTCCCCCTGCCGACAGCTTCGCCTTATCAGCGTGGGACAGTGCAGGTGCCTCGACCAGTATTCAGCGTCGTGGCCCGACACAGTCCTAGCCGGCAAGAAGCACCTGCATTACCCGCTGCACCCGCTGCACCCGCTGCACTCACTTCACATGCTGCACACGCTGCACATTCTTGATCCAATCCGCATGTTGATGGTTATGAGCACCAGCTGGAAGCTCCGCAGCCATCTTCCACCACCGGTTCGCATGTCACAGGCTGACCCCTCTGGGCATGACGCTAGTTGGCTTTCCACATTGCCCCCCCCCCTCTCTCTCATGAAAAACAACAGTTGCATCATCTTGGGAAAAGTGTTTCTTATTCAAGAGCGGCGTTGGAGCGGTCCCCACGAGGCCGGCGACCGAGGGGAAGACCTAGGGCCGGCTGGTCGGACACCGTCATGAGGGCTGATCTTTCTTGGAGGTCGCTGCGTGATCGGGCGGAGGGTGGAGGGCGTTGGCAGTGAGATTTATCTTGCGAATGTCGATACGAGGTGACCGCGCAGAGCAACATATACGGAGCATAAAAAAAACCTCTTGAGAGGATGTGCGCACGCAGCCACCACGCGGCAGCCGCCACCGCCGCTGGCACGCCACGTCCACGTGCCCCCACGGCCGCCTGAACGAACGGGTCACCGGCGAGGTCCTTGTGGCGCGCTCGGCGCCAGGACTTGACACACGGGGGCTGGGTGCCGGGACTTGACACACGGGGGCTGGGACTTGACACTCGATGGCTGGGACTTGACACACGGGGGCTGGGTGCCGGTACTTGACACACGGGGGCTGGGACTTGACACTCGAGGGTTTGCTGCTGGGACTTGACACACGGGGGCAGTGGGGTTTGTCCGCATTGCTGCCAAGGTGGCTCTCACGGTGACATTGCAGCCGGGTGTTCACCTGTTGTGTGTCAGCTGATCGAGTCCGGGCGCGTGCGACATTGTGATTCAAGACACGTTCTCTACAACTGCCTCATGTTGGTGTCCTATAAATGTGCTAATAATAATGCTAAGAATGGAAGATTTCACAGCTCTTTTGTCAAACCACTGCTGGGTGAAGGGCTGCACTCGCGTGTCAATCTGGGCTGCTGTTTGACCATACTTCACCACGCTGGTCAATGCGAGGGGGGGGGGTGCAGGACCGGTTGATATCACTGCCACTGGTGTCTGTGGTGGCCGCGAATCCACAGCGCGCTAACCACTGCACCGCCATTCCCTCCGCCTCGATCAACCTACTTGGAACGTGGCGTGTGAGCGAGGTGGGAGCGGCTGTGTCTTTTGAATGGTTGGAGGCAGTGGGCCTGCGCCCCTTTCCTCTGAGCGCACTTCTAAACTTAAACTTCACTGTTTTTCATTTCACCTGGTAAGAGCCACTGAGCTACGCAGCTCCCTTTTCAGAAGCGACCCGGCCCCCAAATGATAGCTCAACGAAGTTGCTTATCGTCACTTGGACATTTATAGCCGCCAAATACTCTTAAATGCACATTGATTCTAAATGTGGACGGGAAAACCGGAGAACCCCGGAGGGACAACGGCACTTGAAAAGAAACGCGAGCGGGTAACACGCCGCCTCCTCCCCACATCTGCCCCTTTTGCTTAAAAGAGTGCAAACCTTTACACATCCCATCAGCCACACGGCCTCCTTAGAGTGCATTACTTCAAACACGAGCAAAATTCTGGGCCAGTTTCGGTGTCTCATCCCAGGAGTCCAGAGCTCACTCGGTCCCTCGGCGGGCGCGTAACGGCCGTGGGCTCCGATCACCGCGGTGCGCCAACGCTGTGGTGGTGTTGACGACGGCAACGCTGACCCCATTCCAGTCCACGATTGTAAACCTCCGCCGCCACGGCCCCCTTCACTCGCTCTGCCATCGTAAACCTCCTCCGCCGCCGCGGCGCCCTTCGCTTTCGCGATCCCACGTTTGTCGCGCTGGAGGTTCGTGCGTTTTTTGATGGCGCCTCATCGTTAGTGCCCCCCCCCCCCCGAAAGAAGCACGCGCGTTCTATGGCCGAGTGCCGGCGTTTGCCGTTCGGGTGATTTGCGCGAGGCTTCTCGCTTTTATTTTTTTTAAATGTTATGTAAATATATTTTTGTATATATTTTAAAAATTAATTATTATTTTTGTTTATGGGCCACGGTTAGCGTTGGCAAGATATTTGTTTCCTCCCCAAGTTGCGATGTAACGTTACGATGCACCGCGGTCGACGATTGCTTTGCGTCGAGTGCTTTTCCAAGTGCAGTATTGGAGGAGGCCGTTGTGCGTCGCTGCGTTGGCAGCTGTGCGCAAGCAACAATGAATGCTGCTGCACTAAAAAGGAAAAACCGTAACAGGTGACGTTTTTGAGAAATGGGCCTTTTGATCATCTTACTTTGGATAGATGAAGCATTTTATATTTTTTAAAGATTTGTCTGACACGCTATATACCTGCTCGTGGGTCATGGCTCATAAGCAAGTCGAATACTTAATTTGGCAACATTCTTAAAACATTTTCCATCGGGGCCCCTTGGTATGTATGTAGAACTGCGTGTGGTGAGTCTCAAACTCTTCTTCACTCAATCTGTCTGGTCACTCGCTGTCTGATATGAGCAAGGGCAATTAACCGAAACGTTGCCTATTATGTATTTATATTTCCTGTTAAGGCCACGGTGCTATTGACGAACGCATTGAATCGAGAGTCATCGCTCGAGTGATGTCAGTATTGAGAAGGGGGCCGGTGTATGGGTAGAGCTTGTGATCTTCAGGTGACTGTTCAGGTGGCCTGTGGGTGCTGTTGGGTTCACGGCTCGGCACAGGCTTTCTGGCTCTGACTCAAGTGAGCCGACTCAACGGCACTCGCGTAGCTTGAGCCGGCTCCGAGCACGGCCCCAGCCAGGCTCGAGGTTTCCAGGGAGCCGAGCCGAGCCACGGCCGGGGCCGCTCTCGCTCATGCGTCTATTGGAAAGCAACCGGGCGGCTCAAATGCTGGAGACTGAGCCAGCGCCGTGACGCAGGATGCAGCCCTACATCCCTGCGATGTTTTCTCTCGGGGGGGGGTCCGACTCCGCTTCTTCGCTGCTGTTGCCGCTGGGTACGGCGACCGTCGTAAACGTTCTCGTCACGTTGGGCGGCGACGCTTCGCCCTCGCCACGAGCAGAGCGACTGCCGTGCGTCGGGGTCGCGACGGGGGGATCTCCGTCCCCGTGGGCGGCGCGTGCGCGGTGTCCCCGCGAGCATGCGGCGGGCTTGAACCACTGGTGGAAACGCCACATTCCTGTGGCAAGGGCCAGTCTCTCCATTGAAACCTGACAGGACAGGTGTTTTTGCAGCGATGTTGGCCACCCGGAGGGACGACCTTTGGCTGATTGGACGCCCGAACGGGATTTGAACTCGCCACCTTGTGGCCGCCCGCCCCGTCAGCGTCGCGTCTCCAGCGGAAACTCGGCAGTCTGGACCGCCAGGGGCTGCGGGTGACGCGCTGTCGCCACCGCTCCTGATCCTCGTATGCCCTCGCTCGCCGCTCTGTCCGTACGTTTGTGGAACACATTTCGCACCGTACGTAGCCAACTCTTCTGTTGGAGGCGCTTCCACGTGTGTCGCATCTCTAGCGTAATCCGAATTTTGTGCCGCTCTGCTCCGCTGCCTCGCTCTTGTGTACGCTGTGCCAAGGTGTTGTCAGTGTCACAGCGTCGATAGGCATCATCGCCGAGGCCCGGATGTCTGCGAGTATTTGGCTGCTCTAACTTTCCACGTTATGATAAGCCACTTTGTTTAGCTATCATCAGTGGCCAAGTCGCTTCTAAAAAAGAGCCACATAGCTCAGTGGGGCCTTACCTGGTAAAATAAAACAACACGTTTTAGTTTATAGTCTCTGCTGCTGCTGCTGCAAACCCATTGCATCGATATCACTTGAGGAAGCGTGATGCAAAAAATATCACGCGAGGACTGTGGCTGTCGGGACGAGCAGCGTCGTGAGGGTCGCACAGCCCTCGCGACGGACTCTCGGGGGTCGAGGCGTGGGACGCTGCTCAAGGGGCTCCGCTGAGGGCTCGTCGAAGCATTTGTCAGTGTTATGGCTGCACGGCTGGCTCTGGTTGTGCGGTCGTTATAACATTTACTCGGGTTTGTGGCGTTGCGATTAGGTTGACAGCAGTGCTGGAATTGGCGTCTCTGTGTCCGAGTAGCGGGGATTGATTTGTACCGAGAATTGCACCGTTGTTGTGTTGAACTTGATGACGGTGGACTGCACAGTTTTTTGATAGGCCTTGGCCGAGTGAGAATTCAGGTCTGGGATTGGTCCGCAGTGGGAAATGTTGCCAGCCCTAAGTTGCGATTAAGTTTGTCCGATTCAAAGTCACCCACGGGTCACCGCTCAAACGAGCGATGGAACCGCGCTCTTCTCCATTGGCTACCCTGATCCAGTGGTGGGAACTCCACATTCCCGCAGTGGAGGCTACTCCCTCTATAGGACAAACCCACCGCTGGCTTTGGTGGTACGAATTCTATCGACCTCCAATTTGTTAGTCGTGGCACTCTGACCACAGCAACTGTCGGAGAGATACAAGTGTTTTTGAACTGCATTGTTGAACTGCAAAATGTAGAGTGTAGATTTAGGCACGTGTGCAATGTTCCCTTGTTCCCCTAAGTGAGAGCGAGAGAGCGTGATTCAGAGGCGTGGGAATCCACAGACAGGTTGCAAGGCAGCCAGAAACGGCCACAGAAATGTGCCCAAGCGGTGTGGTCCTACATTGGGGACATCTGTCCAAAGCGTTCACATCTCCGGAGCGGTAAGAGCAGCCGAAGTGATGTGTTCGTTAAATCCTGCCTCGTGCAAAGTTCCTCCAAGTGGTGAGTCACCGTGCCCGGGATGCTGAGCGCGAGGGGGGGGTGGGTGGGAGCATTGGGGTTGACCGGGTTTGCGGGGGTCGTGACGCGCCGTGGCTCGGCTCGGCTCCAGGCACGCTTCTTCACCCACAGACGCCGGCTACCCGCGACATTGGCCGTGAAGCGTTGGCGCAGACGTGCCCGTCCGGGAGCCAGTGGCAGGTGAAGGTGAACGAATGACGGAGGAGCATCAGCGCCGCCTGTGGCAACCGCCCGTGGCTCGATAATCCGGGCAAGTAAATCGCATTATCTGAGAAACGACTTGATGAGGACTTGCCGATGCCCCTACGTTATCTTTGACATCGACGCGTCTCCCTTGGCTACAAATTGCACCCCCGTATCTCCAGGCCCATTGCCAGCCGCCAGAAGCAATGTACGTCGGCAAAGAGAGGTGGCGAGCGGTATTAGTGTGCGAGTGTGCCCGTGGCGAAACTCGTCGCACCGCCTCCCAAAGGTTGGCTTCGTGTTGACGGAGAGAGAGAAAAAAAACCCCGAAACTAGGCCATTTGTTACTTTGACTTTGCACCCTGATGGCTTTAGGGTCCCCGTGGGCTCGCTGCGGCACGGCTGCTGTCGCGATGCCGCACTGGGCGAGGTCCAAGCGGGCGGCAGGCCCAGGGGGACGCGCGGCCTCCAGGCCAATCCCCGTTTGTTTTTCTCCGCGTCGCATTGCATTGCCCCGGATTAAATGACAAAGTTTAATTAACAATAAATTCTCAATTTCCTCGGTCGTACGTCGCCACTCCGTGACAGTTTTCATTATTCTCCCGTGTTTTGGGCGCTTGAAGTTTGGCGACTAAGCCAGGTGCTGGTGGTGCTGGTGGGGAGCGGTAGTGTAGGTTCGATTCCCGCTCACGGCCAACACCAGTGACGATTATCGGAACTGGTCCTGGGCCTCCCCTAGGTCGATTCAGCCTCAAATGAGGACCTGGGGTGTTGTGTAAACATCGCCACTGGGGAGACAAAGGCGGTCTGGCGTGGTGCTGGCCACCCACCCCCTCGTGTGCCGTTCCGGCCATCATAGGTGCTCGCTAACAGCACTTGCCTCTACAGTCTGTTAAGGCTACACGGGGGATATTTGTCTTTGATGGTGGTGGTGAGGCTGTAAAAGCGATCCTTGAAGGGCAGCGGAACAAAGGGGAAGCACTGAATCGTGACGGCGGCAGACGCAGCTGCGAGGGCGGCGGAGACGGGGGGCGGTCTTGCGGGTGACGGCAAGGAGGAAGGAGGCGACGACGAGAGCCGTGCCGATGTCAAGGGCATCGGGACGCGACGCCGCTTTGACGACGCGTAGCTTGGTGCCGCTTTTCTCCGAGTTGATTGTTTCCAGTGGATGAAAGATGGTTTGGTTTCACACTCGCCAGGGCTCGTAGCGTCGACATGGGGGGCCAAGTCGTCTGTCCTTCCGCCCCCCCCCCCCGCACCTCCGATTAGCACGCTTGGCTACGTATGGTGCGAAAGAAGTTCAACGTGCGCACGACCCTACCGTGGCTCAAATGAGTACCGGGTGCGCGGCGTGTGTGAACATCGCCACTGGGGAGACAAAGGTGGTCGGGCGTGGCACTGGCCACCCACCCCCCCTCGTGTGCCGTGTGGGCCTTCGTAGGTGCTCGCTAACAGCACTTGCCCCAACAGTCTGTTAAGGCTATGGGGGGAGGTGGGGGGGTCTGTGCATGCGGAGTCGGCAGTGAATGGGCATGGGGTGGTTGTTGCACATTGAGGATCCGGCCTTCGCCTCAGGTGGGGGTCCCGTTGGGGGGACCCAGTGGGAGGGTCTCGGTGGGGCGTCCTGGTGGGAGGGGGGGTCCCAGTGGGGGGTCCCGGTGAGGGGTCCCGGTGAGGGGTCCCGGTGGGAGGCGGGAGGAGGGTCCCCGTGGGGGGGGCCGGGTGGGGGGGGGGTCCCGGTGGGGGTGCCTGGGTGGGGGGGTCTCGGTGTTGGGGGCTCAGTGGGGAGCGCCAGGATCCAAGCCCCCCACTTCTTCTTGGCGGTGCGCTCCGAGTTTTACTGCATTCATTACGAGCGTCTCGCGTGTGATTACTGCGGTTCTTATCTTTTTTTACTTTACACTGCGTTTTGTCCGTATTTAATGTGCATTAAATATATTTTTGTGCATCATAACGGCTGCATGTTTGGTTGATTCCAATCGCGTTATGCTGCTGCTGCTTTCAGACGAATTGTTGCAGACCGCGGTTACGGATTCGCCTTGGCGTTGGCGCCGTGCTGCACAGCGACGCTGCTGGACCGAGGGATGTTGTCTTTCGTCAACATCCCTCGCTCGGGTCGTTTGCCGCTCGCTGCAGGGGTCATCCGCACCATCGATTGGCGCAGTTGGCCACGCGCAGCGCGGAATAAGTTCGACGCATAGTAACGACGATGCTTTTCGCGCAGGCAAAGGCTCACTTGAATCTCGAGATTCGTTTTTCACGAGTGAGCGTTTGTGGCACGTGGGAGCAGAGTGGAGCACCCTGGAGGGGGATTGGGGTGGGGAGGTACCAGCGCCGCGTGGAGGCAGCTCTGGCTCTCGTGATGCACCCATCGCGGCTTTGCGAAGCGAGCCAGCGACGAGAGTGCCGTCAACGGCCGCCGTCGTGGGCTGTCGTGGACGCGATGCCGGGTCGGGGATGTTGTGCGGCAGCAGAAGCAGCAGCAGCAGTAGGAGGTGGTGGTGGTGCGGGCGCGTCTGCTGCCGAGCCGAGAGTGCGAAATGTTTCCCGTTGAGTGTTTAACGTGGCAAGGCTGTGTCTGATTGTTCATGAAGACAACTTCAGTTCTGCATCATCGTGTCGACTTTTTCTTTTTTAAATCTCCAGCACGGGAAGTTGAGTCGACGGTGATCGCGAACTGCAGAAGGAAACAATTCCAACAACGCCATCTGTGGGCAAACACAACCCCAATTGAGGACGGAGAGACGTCTTGGCCAGCGGCGGAAAGAGTTGGCCACTGCGAGAGAGCCTCCCACTGCAAAGCAGAAGACCCCGGGGAGAGAAACCCACGCCTGTGAGTGGGGCCGGGGTAACGCTGCCGTGTGGAGGCGGCTCGAAGTGCACCCATCGCGGTCACCGTCGTGGGCAATCGTGGACGCGATGCCGAATCCGGGAAATGTGCGCAGCAGGAAGCGGCTCGGGCCGCGTTCAAATTAGAAACGAGGGACGAAATGCCCCCCCCCCATCCACCCAGTGCCCGGACCAGTACGCCTGGAGATGCTGCTCGAAAGGGAGGCGTTTTGCAGGCAGTTGTGAAGTGGCCGGACCAGACCTCGTGGTCCCGCGTGCCCTTCGACAATGAAGCCGCGTGGGGGGGGGGGGCGCATCCGCCCTCGTTGGGTGGTGCATTTCCCTGTTGCCACGTGCTGCGCGAGGTGGAAGCTCGCTGCGTTCAAGTCGCGGTGTTCTACCCTGGAGGCGTCAGCAGGTGGCGGCACAGACACACAGACACACACAGACACACAGGCACACACAGACACACAGGCACACAGACACGCACACAGGCACACAGGCACACAGACACACATACAGACACAGACGCACAGGCGCACAGGCGCACAAGACACACAGGCACACAGGCACACAGATACACAGACACACAGACACAGGCAGACACACACACGTACACAGACACACAGGAACACAGACACACACGCAGACACACAGACACACAGGCACACAGGCACAGACACACACAGACACAACACACAGACACACAGGCACACAAACACACAGTCACACAGACACACAGGCACACAAACACAGATACACAGAGACACACAGACACACATGCACCCGGGCGCTTGTCCTCGCATCGATTCGCCAGCCCGGGTTGTTCGACCATACTTCACCAAGCTGGTCGACGCGTGTTGGGTGAAGCGGTGGGGGAGCTCCCCATGACCGCTTTAGATGCTAACCACTGCGCCACCGCTCTCTCATCTTGTAGAGATACTAAACGTTTCTTTTATCAGGTAAAGGTCGCTGAGCGAGTAGCTATTTTTCAGAAGCGACCTGGCAACATGATACCACAACGAAGTGACTGATCAGCACGTGGAAATTGATAGCAGCCAAATACTCCAAACTCGCGATGTTCATTCTAAATGTGGAGGGACAAACCGGAGGCCCCAGAGAAAAATCCACGGGCGAGGAGAGAGAGACGCGCAAACTCCAAATATACAGCAGCAGCAGGCGTCAGGGTCGGAATCAAAGCCACGACCTCCTGCACGCCAGGTGAGGTAGTTAACATCTAGCCACCGTGGTGCCAACAGATGCACTGTGGCCTGCGCTGGGATCGTTTGAAGCTGATTTGTTTTGTAGCCAGATGAGAACTCAAGAAAACCGGGAATGAGTCCATCGAGAGTGACCTGGGGTTACCCCTCCAGAGTGACCTGGGGTTACCCCTCCAGAGTGACCTGGGGTTACCCCTCTACAGTGACCCGAGGTTACCCCTCCAGAGTGACCTGGGGTTACCCCTCTAGAGTGACATGGGGTTACCCCTCTAGAGTGGCGTGGGGTTACCGCTCTAGAGTGGCCTGGGGTTACCCCTCTAGAGTGACCTGAGGTTACCCCTCTAGAGTGACCTGAGGTTACCCCTCTAGAGTGGCCTGGGGTTACCCCTCTAGAGTGGCCTGGGGTTACCCCTTTAGTGACCTGGGGTTACCCCTCCAGAGTGACCTGGGGTTACCCCTCGAGTGGCCTGAGGTTACCCATCCAGAGTGGCCTGGGGTTACCTCTCTAGAGTGACCTGGAGTTACCCCTCCAGAGTGACATGGGGTTACCCATCCAGAGTGACATGTGGTTACCCCTCTAGAGTGACCTGGGGTTACCCATCTAGAGTGACCTGGGGTTACCCATCTAGAGTGACCTGGGGTTGCCCCTCCAGAGTGACCTGGGGTTACCCCGCTAAAGTGGCCTGGGGTTACCCCTCTAGAGTGACCTGGGGTTACCCCTCTAGAGTGGCCTGGGGTTACCCCTCTTGAGTGACTGGGGTTACCCCTCTAGAGTGACCTGGGGTTACCCCTCCAGAGTGACCTGTGGTTACCCCTCTAGAGTGACCAGGGGTTACCCCTCTAGAGTGACCTGGGGTTACCCCTCCAGAGTGGCCTGGGATTACCCCTCTAGTGGGGTTACCCCTCTAGTGGGGTTACCCCTCTAGAGTTACCTGGGTGGGGGTTACCCCTCTAGAGTGTCCTGGGGTTACCCCTCTAGAGTGACCTGCGGTTGTCATCTGCTGCCAGTCGGGATGCGATGATTGCTGATTCTGCTGCGGCTGTGTGTGACTCCAATTGGGTCATTTGCGGTGTAAATCTTCGAATGTGGCCTAATCTGCACCCCCTGAGGCCGGCATGCGACGGCCAACTCTTGCGAATGACGCCACGAGGATCCTTAAATGTCTCCCCGCGAAGTAGACGACCTCAATTATAACGCCCATGATCGCACCCGCAGCAATAATAATCGGGGCGGCCCGCCCGAACCGAACCACCCCACCCCCTGCCTTGTGACCTCGCTGCTTCGCCTCGTGGGAGTATCGCGACCTCCGCCACGTGCCGGCCACGTGGTGCGACGCAGCCACGTGGTGCGTCCCGGGGCCGCTGGTGGCGCGAGCTGCTGGACGGCGTCACCCGTCGCGCCTCTCGCCGCCTCCTCCGTTGCCCAAGACTCCGAGGCGCCATGGGGGCAGTGCGCAATCATCCGCATGGTAACGAGGCCTCGTCCCCAGAGTGGGGGTAGGGGGTGGGGGTGGGGGGTAGGGGTGGAGGTAGGGGTGGGGGTATTAGTGGGGTTGGGGTGGGGGTAAGAGTGGGGTGGGGGTAGGGGTGGGGGGTAGGGGTGGGGATAAGAGTGGGGTGGGGGTAGGGGTAAGAGTGGGGCAGGGGTGGGGGTAAGAGTGGGGTAGGGGTGGGGGTAGGATTAAGAGTGGGATAGGGGTGGGGGTAGGGGTAAGAGTGGGGTAGGGGTGGGGATAAGAGTGGGGTGGGGGTAGGGGTAAGAGTGGGGTAGGGGTAAGAGTGGGGTAGGGGTGGGGGTAGGGGTAAGAGTGGGGTATAGGTAAGAGTGGTGTAGGGGTGGGTGTAGGGGTGGGGGCGCGTGTGGAGGTAGGAGTAAGAGTGGGGTAGGGGTGGGGGTAGGGGTAAGAGTGGGGTAGGGGTAAGAGTGGGGTAGGGGTAAGAGTGGGGTAGGGGTAAGAGTGGGGTAGGGGTAAGAGTGGGGTAGGGGTAAGAGTGGGGTAGGGGTAAGAGTGGGGTAGGGGTAAGAGTGGGGTAGGGGTGGGTGTAGGGGTGGGGGCGCGTGTGGAGGTAGGAGTAAGAGTGGGGTAGGGGTGGGGGTAGGGGTAAGAGTGGGGTAGGGGTAAGAGTGGGGTAGGGGTAAGAGTGGGGTAGGGGTAAGAGTGGGGTATGGGTAAGAGTGGTGTAGGGGTGGGTGTAGGGGTGGGGGCGCGTGTGAAGGTAGGAGTAAGAGTGGGGTAGGGGTGGGGGCGCGTGTGAGGGTGAGGGATCGTGTCGGGCTGTGTTGGGATGGGTGTGTGTACGATTATGTAAACCGGTCCTGGGCCTCCCCAAGGTCGACTCAGCCTTAAATGAGTACCTGGTGCGGTGTGTAAACATCGCCACGAGAGAAGCAAAGGCGGCCGGGCGGGGTGCTGACCACCACCATTCCGGTCTTCATGGGTGCATACTCACGAACAGCACTTGCCCCAATAGTATGCCAAGAGCTATACGGGGGCTCTTTACCTCTGTATTCGTGTGTGGGGGTGGTGCCAGCTGTCTCGTGTGCTCTGGCAGGGTCCACTGCAACCTTCGCCCTTGCGACTCGGCCCGCCAGGTGTGGCCGCCTGGGCGAGGGGCCGACTCAGTCATTCATCACAAATCCTAATGGGGCCATAATGTAGGTGACACATAATGGAACACAATGGCGAGTTAGACTCGCCCTTGGCATATCAATGTGCCATTTCCGCCACTTATCCAGTTTCTAAATATGAGATGAGTCCGGATGCTATTTGGTTCCAGGAGAGCACGCACGGCGTGGCCGGTGCACTGGAGCTGCCTTCAATGCACGATCATCGCAACACCAAGTGAGCACAGCGCTTTTGTTCACACCCCCCTCCCCCCCGTCCATCCACGTAGTGGAACATTCCTCTCCCATGAGCTTTCATAAGCAAGCGCGCTGGACCGCGCCTCATACTGGGTGGTTCGCCCTTCTCAGCGCGACCCAAGAAATGCCTCGGAGCTCGCTCCTCCGTGAGCGCGAGCGAGCGCTGCCGCCCGGCGCCTCCACCCTCGTGGCCGTCTGAAGAGTCCGCGCTGCTGCTGCCTCGTGGCTCGTGCCACGTGTCGGCTGCCTGCGGTGGAGGCGGTGATCGTGCCGAGAGGCGCTCAGCGCTCACCTCAGAGCCACGCAGAGCGGCCGCTTCAGCACCAAGGACAGCGGCCGCCAGCCTCTGCTCAGCATCATTTCGAGTGTCTCGGCATCTCTGAGTGCTGCTGGCGCTCGCCCCGGCCCCGTGCGTGCAGAGCACTCACAGAGCCGGCGCGCAGCGCGCTGTAAATACGCGCGTCCCGTGCCCGTATACACACACACAGCCCTCACCCACTCACCCACCACGCACACCGCACACGCGACACGCTACACTCGCACATAGATAGCCGCTCATTATTATGGACATTGAAATACGCCGCGGCAGGCGCTGCTTGAGCGGCCAAGTCAGGAGTGTAGAAGCAGCTGCTGCTGCTACTGCTGCTGCTGCTACTGCTGCTGCTGCTGTCTGCGTGCAACATCGGGTGGTGGTTACCCGCGGCGCCTGCCGCGTAACTCGTCGCGCGCCATGGCAACCGCGCCTGCCCTCTGCCCTCTCCTCCTGCGCGCCCTCTACCCCCTGCTGCTGCTGCTGCCGCCGCCGTCGGCCGCATCTCTGGGCTGCCCCAGGACCTGCGTGTGCGACTCCCCGGGCGGGCAGCTGCCCGTACGATGCGAGAAGCCGCCTCTCTCCCTGCCGCGCGACTTTGTCGGAAACGTGAGCGTCCTCGCCATCACGGGCGGCTCCGCGCGGACCCTCGACTGGAACGGCACCCGGCTGCCCAACCTGCGCGTCCTCAACCTCAGTCGCAGCGGCATCGACACTCTCGACCGCGCCTCCTTCCCGGCGCCGCCGCTATCGCTCGAATCCCTGGACCTGAGCGACAACGGCCTGCGGAACATCTCCCCGGAGGCCTTCGCGGACCTCCGCGAGCTCCGGACCCTGGAGCTGAGCCGCGCGCTCCACGGCGACTCCGCCTCGGCCGCCGCCGCGCTCCTCGCCGCCGTCTCCGAGGCGCGCCTCGGCAACCTCGCCGTGCTGCGACTGAGCGGCAACGGGATACGCGAGCTGGCGCCCGGGACTTTGTCCGCCCTGCGCGCCCTGGAGGTGCTGGACCTGCGCCGAAACGCTCTGCGGCGTCTCAGCAACGCCACGCTGGAGGAGATGAACTCCCTGCCGCGGCTCCGCGAGGTGTGGCTGGCGGGCAACGCGTTCGTGTGCGACTGCCACTTGGCGGAGACGGTGCTGTGGCTCACCGACAGGAACCGGGGCCGGAACAAGGCGAGGGACGCGAGCAGCCTCGTGTGCACCGTCACGCCGGGCTCGTCCTCAGCAGCAGCAGCAGGAGGAGGCGCATCCGCGGGTCCGACCGCGGTCTTCAACACCACGTCGCTGCTCTCCCTGCAGACGCTGCGGGGCTGCGCGGGGGAGCCCGTCGCCTCCTACGTGCTGCTCGGCATCGTGGTGGCGCTCATCGGAGTCATCTTCCTGTTCGTGCTCTACCTGAACCGCAGGGGCATCAAGAAGTGGCTGACCCACATCCGAGACGCGTGCCGCGACCAGATTGAGGAGTACAATTACAGATACGAGCTGGACGCGAACCCGCGCATCGCCAACGTGGTTCCGCCTCTAGAACTTTGACACCGACGCCTCTCGACTCGTTTTCGCTCGAGCGTAGAATCGCGCCGTCCGACACGTGGTGGTGTTTTTTTGTTGTAACGACCAAGTGGCAAGGTGAGGCCCCACCCCACTGAGACGGGCGTCTGGCAAAAGGCCCCGCGGTGCACGCGCGCTAAGTAACATGCACGGTACATCAAGTATGCGAGTGCAGGGAAGCGTCCACGCGGGTTTTATTTATTTATTCAAATGCTAAATAATAATAATAAGGACGTTTATTTTACAGAGCAGCGTTCGCGCAAATTTGCATCTCAAAGTAACCGAGCAAAGAGTAAAATGCAGCACAGCCGGGAGAGAAGCCGTCGTAGTCGCGCCTTGAAGAATTGACGACCGCCAAATGTCCTCACAAGCGAGTCGCGCGGCGTTGAGTGCAACGCGTGGTCGTGCATCCCAGCGTTGTCGCGGCAGAGTAACGGCTGCACTTTATCGACCGAGCCATTCGTCTGCGGCAACGTGCGCACGCGACGTTCAATTTCGGAGACGGTTACCGGGAAATGTAAAATTGTCACGACCGGTGAGAGCGATCGCCCCCCGTCCACCCCCCGCTAGTAGTTTTAGTTTGTCGAGCAAGGGTCTGGAGGAAGGGTCTGGAGTAAGGGTCTGGAGGAAGGGTCTGGAGTAAGTGTCTCCGTGTGTACGCGATCAGCTCTCTTGTGTCAGCAAGTTCGCGTCTGGTGGCTATCGTCATCATCGCCGTGATGCGGCCATCTGTTCGATCCACTAAAGGGGCCTATTTAGAGTGAATGCGCGCGCGTTGAGAGGAACACGTTGAGGAGGAACACGTTGAGGAACAGGTTGAGAGGAACACGTTGAGGAGGAACACGTTGAGGAGGAACACGTTGAGGAGGAACACGTTGAGGAGGAACACGTTGAGGAACACGTTGAGGAACACGTTGAGGAGGAACACGTTGAGGAGGAATACGTTGAGGAACACGTTGAGGAACACGTTGAGGAGGAACACGTTGAGGAACACGTTGAGGAACGCGTTGAGAGGAACACGTTGAGCCTGGCAGACGCACCAGAGGCTGGAGTCGACCGGGGCAGCCTCGCGGTGCGACGTCTGTCCCCTTCGACCTCGCGCTGCCCCAGTGAGGGCATAGCAGAGTCTCAAGCTACGCAGAGCGCTTCCATATCACGTCTCTCTCTCCTTCTTTGTTCCGTATGTTATAGGGCGAGCAGGCTGGCAGTGCAGTGGCAATGCTCGTGTCTCGCACAGTGAGAAGGGCCTGGGTTCGATTCCTGGCACGGGTGCCCTTTAAATGTGGAGTCTGTACGTTCTCTCTCTCTCTGTCCTTGCATGGGTTGTTTGTTTCCGGGTTCTTCGGTTTCCTCCCCGAGCAAAAATAAATGCAATGTAATTGGTATTGGCCCAACGTCCCAATGCTGAAATATTACCTGTAAATTACTCAGTCGGGACTGCGCACGCAGCAATATCGCCCCCCGCTACTGTGAGCGCTTGAAAGAGAGCTTCGAGACTCATTGAGGCGTTCTTGTGTAAACAAGCAGAATAATGATGGAAGTTATAACACAACCACGGGAATCGTGTGCAGGGTGCAGGAGGATAGGGTGGGCAACTTGGAGGTAGTGATGGATGGGGCTCGTGTGTAGGGTGGAGGAGGGATAGGGTAGGCAACTTGGAGGTAGTGATGGGTGGGCCTCGTGTGCAGGGAGGAGCAGGAAGGCAGGAGGCCGAGGCGGAGGTCGAGCGGCACCCAGAGGTATGCGACCAGGGGAAGACCCAAAGTCGGACGAGGGGAGTGGTGCATGGAGATTGGCTGCGCTGTGCCAAATCTGAGAGATGTGGCATAAGGAAAAGAGCGATGCGCGTTTGTGTTGGTTGTGTGAGACCAGGGTGTGTGTGTGTGTTGTGTTAGACCAGGGTGTGTGTGTTGGTTGTATGAGACCAGGGTGTGTGTGTGTGTGTGTTGTGTTAGACCACGGTGTGTGTGTGTTGTGTGAGACCAGGGTGTGTGTGTTGGTTGTGTGAGACCAGGGTGTGTGTGTTGGTTGTGTGAGACCAGGGTGTGTGTGTGTGTGTTGTGTTAGACCAGGGTGTGTGTGTGTGTTGTGTGAGACCAGGGTGTGTGTGTTGGTTGTGTGAGACCAGGGTGTGTGTGTTGGTTGCGTTAGACCAGGGTGTGTGTGTTGTGTGAGACCAGGGTGTGTGTGTGTGTTGTGTTGTGTTAGACCAGGGTGTGTGTGTGTGTGTGTTGTGTGATACCAGGGTGTGTGTGTGTGTGTTGTGTGAGACCAGGGTGTGTGTGTGTGTTGTGTGAGACCAGGATGTGTGTGTGTGTGTTGTGTGAGACCAGGGTGTGTGTGTGTTGGTTGTGTGAGACCAGGGTGTGTGTGTGTGTGTTGTGTGAGACCAGGGTGTGTGTGTGTTGGTTGTGTGAGACCAGGGTGTGTGTGTGTGTGTTGTGTGAGACCAGGGTGTGTGTGTGTGTGTTGGTTGTGTGAGACCAGGGTGTGTGTGTTGGTTTTGTGAGACCAGGGTGTGTGTGTGTGTGTTGGTTTTGTGAGACCAGGGTGTGTGTGTGTGTGTGTGTTGTGTTAGACCAGGGTGTGTGTGTGTGTGTTGTGTGAGACCAGGGTGTGTGTGTGTGTGTGTGTTGTGTGAGACCAGGGTGTGTGTGTGTGTGTGTGTTGTGTGAGACCAGGGTGTGTGTGTGTGTGTGTTGTGTGAGACCAGGGTGTGTGTGTGTGTGTGTGTTGTGTGAGACCAGGGTGTGTGTGTGTGTGTTGTGTGAGACCAGGGTGTGTGTGTGTGTTGTGTGAGAGCAGGGTGTGTGTGTTGGTTGTGTGAGACCAGGGTGTGTGTGTGTGTTGTGTGAGACCAGGGTGTGTGTGTGTGTTGTGTGAGACCAGGGTGTGTGTGTGTTGTGTGAGACCAGGGTGTGTGTGTTGGTTGTGTGAGACCAGGGTGTGTGTGTGTTGATTGTGTGAGACCAGGGTGTGTGTGTGTGTGTTGTGTGAGACCAGGGTGTGTGTGTGAGACCAGGGTGTGTGTGTGTGTGGTGTTAGACCAGGGTGTGTGTGTGTGTTGGTTGTGTGAGACCAGGGTGTGTGTGTGTTGGTTGTGTGAGACCAGGGTGTGTGTGTGAGACCAGGGTGTGTGTGTGTGGTGTTAGACCAGGGTGTGTGTGTGTGTTGGTTGTGTGAGACCAGGGTTGTGTGTGTGTTGGTTGTGTGAGACCAGGGTGTGTGTGTTGGTTGTGTGAGACCAGGGTGTGTGTGTGTTGGTTGTGTGAGACCAGGGTGTGTGTGTGAGACCAGGGTGTGTGTGTGTGGTGTTAGACCAGGGTGTGTGTGTGTGTTGGTTGTGTGAGACCAGGGGTGTGTGTGTGTTGGTTGTGTGAGACCAGGGTGTGCGTGTGTGTTGGTTGTGTGAGACCAGGGTGTGTGTGTGTTGGTTGTGTGAGACCAGGGGACAGCTTCTAAGTGGCTGTCACAACACGCGGGACGTCACGCTGGTGGCCCGGACGGCGCTGGGGACCGCGCGTGGGTTGCAGAAATAGTGCGGATAATTATGTTGCCACCCCCTCCCCCCCCGTTATCGCCGGCAGACCGGAGCCACGCGGTCACCGCGACGCGAATTGAGTTGCTCAGTCTAACGGGTGGCTGAGACGCAGGCGACGGGAGCGCGAGAGCTTTAAAACGCGCGTCTGGTGTCGGTACATGGGGACATCGGGCACAATGTCAAACGCACGCGACGCGTTGTGGCCCTGGGCAGTTTTAAATACCGCGATCGAAATTGTGCCGAACGCGTTCACCTCCGACGAGGAGTTGGTGGCTCACGCTGCGACCCGCACGAGGTGACCAGAAAGACAGCAGCAGCAGCAGCAGGAGGAGCAACAACAGCAGCAGCAGGAGCAGGAGCAGCAACAACAGCAGCAGCAGCAGGAGGAGCAGCAACAGCAGCAGCAGCAAGAACAGCAACAGCAGGAGGAGGAGCAACAACAGCAGCAGCAACAGCAGCAGCAGGAACACGAGTCGGCCAATCACCCATCTGTCTGTGTTCCCGAGCGCCGTCACATCGACACTCACCACTCACTCACCACTAACTCACTCACCACTCACTCACCACTCACTCACCACTCACTCACTCACTACTCACTCACCACTCACTCACTCACCACTCACTCACCACTCACTCACTCACTCATCACTTACTCAGCACTCACTCACCACTCACTCACTCACCACTCACTCACTCACCACTCACTCACCACTCACTCACCACTCACTCACTCACCACTCACTCACCACTCACTCACCACTCACTCACTCACCACTCACTCACCACTCACTCACTCACTCACCACTCACCACTCACTCACCACTCACTCACTCAGCTCTCACTCAGCACTCACTCAGCACTCACTCACCACTCACTCACTCACTCACCACTCACTCACTCACCACTCACTCACCACTCACTCACCACTCACTCACCACTCACTCACCACTCACCACTCACTCACCACTCACTCACCACTCACCACTCACTCACCACTCTCTCACTCACCACTCACCACTCACTCACCACTCTCTCACTCACCACTCACCACTCACTCACCACTCACCACTCACTCACCACTCACTCACTCACCACTCACTCACCACTCACTCACCACTCACCACTCACTCACCACTCACTCACCACTCACCACTCACTCACCACTCACTCACCACTCACCACTCACCACTCACTCACCACTCACTCACTCACCACTCACTCACCACTCACTCACTCACCACTCACTCACCACTCACTCACCACTCACTCACTCACTCACCACTCACTCACTCACCACTCACTCACCACTCACTCACCACTCACCACTCACTCACTCACTCACCACTCACTCACCACTCACTCACCACTCACCACTCACCACTCACTCACCACTCACTCACCACTCACTCACTCACCACTCACTCACCACTCACTCACTCACCACTCACTCACCACTCACCCACTCACCACTCACTCACCACTCACTCACCACTCACTCACCACTCACTCACCACTCACTCACCACCCACCACTCACTCACCACTCACTCACCACTCACTCACCACTCACTCACCACTCACTCACCACTCACTCACTCACTCACCACTCACTCACCACTCACTCACCACTCACTCACTCAGCACTCACTCAGCACTCACTCACCACTCACTCACCACTCACTCACCACTCACTCACCACTCACTCACCACTCACCACTCACTCACCACTCACTCACCACTCACCACTCACTCACCACTCTCTCACTCACCACTCACCACTCACTCACCACTCTCTCACTCACCACTCACCACTCACTCACCACTCACCACTCACTCACCACTCACTCACTCACCACTCACTCACCACTCACTCACCACTCACCACTCACTCACCACTCACTCACCACTCACCACTCACTCACCACTCACTCACCACTCACCACTCACCACTCACTCACCACTCACTCACTCACCACTCACTCACCACTCACTCACTCACCACTCACTCACCACTCACTCACCACTCACTCACTCACTCACCACTCACTCACTCACCACTCACTCACCACTCACTCACCACTCACTCACCACTCACTCACCACTCACCACTCACTCACTCACTCACCACTCACTCACCACTCACTCACCACTCACCACTCACCACTCACTCACCACTCACTCACCACTCACTCACTCACCACTCACTCACCACTCACTCACTCACCACTCACTCACCACTCACCCACTCACCACTCACTCACCACTCACTCACCACTCACTCACCACTCACTCACCACTCACTCACCACCCACCACTCACTCACCACTCACTCACCACTCACTCACCACTCACTCACCACTCACTCACTCACTCACCACTCACTCACCACTCACTCACCACTCACTCACTCAGCACTCACTCAGCACTCACTCACCACTCACTCACCACTCACTCACTCACCACTCACTCACTCACCACTCACTCACTCACCACTCACTCACCACTCACCACTCACTCACCACTCACTCACTCACCACTCACTCACTCACCACTCACTCACCACTCACTCACCACTCACCACTCACTCACCACTCTCTCACTCACCACTCACCACTCACTCACCACTCACCACTCACTCACCACTCACTCACTCACTCACCACTCACTCACCACTCACTCACCACTCACCACTCACTCACCACTCACTCACCACTCACTCACCACTCACCACTCACTCACCACTCACTCACCACTCACTCACTCACCACTCACTCACCACTCACTCACTCACCACTCACTCACTCACCACTCACTCACCACTCACCACTCACTCACCACTCACTCACTCACCACTCACTCACCACTCACTCACCACTCACCACTCACTCACCACTCACTCACCACTCACTCACTCACCACTCACTCACCACTCACTCACTCACCACTCACTCACCACTCACCCACTCACCACTCACTCACCACTCACTCACTCACCACTCACTCACCACTCACTCACCACTCACTCACTCACCACTCACTCACCACTCACTCACCACTCACTCACCCACCACTCACTCACCACTCACTCACCGGCGTGGGATGTCTCCGTGGTCGTAGCCACACGAAGTGAGACGAGCGCGCTTTCCAGGCAATGCCGACACGTGTCCTGAAAACAAAACACAAAGTAAGGAGTCTTAGAGAGAGAGAGAGACTCGAGCGAGGCGTGCTACGCGAAATGACATTTGTTGTTTTATCTACAAAAGGCACAAAACTCATTTGACCTCGAAGCACAACCACCGGCAGCCAAAGGCAGAAGCCGCGGGACGCAGAGTTAGAGAAGCACAAAGCCCGCGGCGCGGGCGGGCGGGGGCTGCGAGGCCTCCAGCACCACGCACGGCACCAGCAGCAGCAGCAGCAGCTCCTGCACCAGCAGCAGCATCAGCAGCTCCTGCAGCAGAAGCAGCAGCAGCTCCTGCAGCAGAAGCAGCAGCTGCGGTGCATGACGCGTGGCTCCGCGTGATGTCCCCCCCCCCTGCACACGGTGGCACCCAGAGACGCGAGGCGCGGGGCAGTGGCCGCCTTCTCCAGCGCGCTGACGGTGGGGCTGGGTTCATTTTGCTGGACCCGTGCGAATTCCACATTCATGTGCCGGAGACCGGCTGTCTCAGTAGGACAAGCGCGAGTTTTCAATTGGTACCTATTTGAACGACCCCGAATGAATGACGGGCTGAGTTCACCACCCGGGTATCTCTCACTTGCCACGTTCCGATGGCGAACCGAGTGGGTCTGCCCCCCCCCCCCCCCCCCCCATGTGTTGATCGGCGTGATGTCCGACGTTTCGCGCTCCACGTCACGTGGAGCGAAGCGGTGCAACCCGGCGGCTCGCAGAGACCTGTCCCTTTCATAACCGCCATGTGTCCACACACACTACACTATACACTACACTACACACACTACACACACTACACTACACACACTACAAACACTACACTACACACACTACACACACAATACACCAACTACACACCATATACCCACACTACACACACAATATACACACACTACACACACACTACACACACAATATACACACTACGCATCGTATACACACACCATACACACAATATATAAACACACGATATATACACACACACACTACACACAATATAGACCCACTACACACCCACTACACACACACACTACACACAATAAACACACATAATAAACACACACACTACACACAGCACACACAGACGCAACACCACACACAGACACACACTCACACAGACACACAACACACACAGACACACACCACACACAGACGCAACACACAACACACAGACACACACACAGACACACACACAGACACACACACACAGACACACACAGAGACACAAACACAGACACAACACACACAACACACAGACACAACACACAGACACAACACAGACACACACACACAGACAGACACAACACACACAAACACACAACACACAGACACAACACACACAACACAGACACACACAGAGACACACAGACACACACACACAGACACACACAGAGACACAAACACAGACACAACACACACAACACACAGACACAACACACAGACACAACACAGACACACACACACAGACAGACACAACACACACAAACACACAACACACAGACACAACACACACAACACAGACACAACACAGACACACACAGAGACACACAGCACACACACACCACACACGCGCGCGCGTTGTTCCCCTCCCCGCGAGCGAGCGAGCAGCGCGCTCTGCCCCCGCGCCCCGGGGTCGCCTCCCTCACGACCGCGACCCGTGCCTCGCTCCGCGCTCTCCCCGCTCCGCGATCTCCCCGCTCCGCGCTCTCCCCGCGTGTCGCTCTCCCCCCCACCACGTGTCGCTCTTCTCACGTGTCGCTCTCTACGAGACGTCGTAGCTCCATGGACAGTGCTGCTTCCAATCACTCGTCACACCCTCACCATTCTATGCCATGCCATCTTCCAATATATCACATTTTATATTCTTATTATCAGTAGATGGAATTTTCATATACGTGAGGTATACGTATGTACTCTCCTACCATATTCTCGATTGTTTACAATGCGTAGGCGATGCGTGTACCTGCATCGAATAAACAAGCCGCATAGCGAGTCGTGGACGTGGTGCCGCGTGCTTCGTCACGTGCTGGGCGACTGCCTGGAGCATGTACCCCTCTGCCTGGAGTATGTACCCCTCTGCCTGGAGTATGTACCCCTCTGCCTGGAGTATGTACCCCTCTGAGTGAGTATGAACCCCTCTGAGTGACTGCGTGTTTGGTTGAACTTCGTTCGCACCGTACGCGGACCGACCGCGCTCGTCGGAGGTGCGCGGGGAGGACGACGGACGAAGCCCGGCAAGCACGCGGTTCTAGGAACGACGAAACGAGTCGTCAACTTGGAGAATGGAGTTGTCTTGACCTAAAGCTTTCGTGAATGCAGGAATTCACATTCTTTGGGTCTTTCGGTAAAGTCACGTAGAAAGGTTCAAAGAAAATAACCAAAAAATAACAAACTACGACGTTTCGATCACAACAGAAGCGATCGTCATCAGGAGCCAAAAAGGAGGAAGAAAGCTGCTGAGGAAGACTGTTTTAAAGGTTCAAAATGGGTGTAGCCCAAGGCTCATCAACAAAATGGGCGGGACTAGTAATGTTAATGTGAGAGATTAGCATGTTAATGTGAGAGATTAGCATGTTAATGTGAGAGATGCGCGTGTTAATGTGAGAGATTAGCATGTTAATGTGAGAGATTAGCATGTTAATGTGAGAGATGCGCATGTTAATGTGAGATATGAGCATGTTAATGTGACAGATTAGCATGTTAATGTGAGAGATTAGCATGTTAATGTGGAGATGCGCATGTTACTGTGAGATATGAGCATGTTCATGTGAGAGATTAGCATGTTGATGTGAGAGATTAGCATGTTAATGTGAGAGATGCGCATGTTAATGTGAGATATGAGCATGTTAATGTGACAGATTAGCATGTTAATGTGAGAGATTAGCATGTTAATGTGAGAGATGCGCATGTTACTGTGAGATATGAGCATGTTAATGTGAGAGATTAGCATGTTAATGTGAGAGATTAGCATGTTAATGTGAGAGATTAGCATGTTAATGTGAGAGATGCGCATGTTAATGTGAGATATGAGCATGTTAATGTGACAGATTAGCATGTTAATGTGAGAGATTAGCATGTTAATGTGAGAGATGCGCATGTTACTGTGAGATATGAGCATGTTAATGTGAGAGATTAGCATGTTAATGTGAGAGATTAGCATGTTAATGTGAAAGATTAGCATGTTAATGTGAGAGATGCGCATGTTAATGTGAGATATGAGCATGTTAATGTGAGATATGAGCATGTTAATGTGACAGATTAGCATGTTAATGTGAGAGATTAGCATGTTAATGTGAGAGATGCGCATGTTACTGTGAGATATGAGCATGTTAATGTGAGAGATTAGCATGTTAATGTGAGAGATTAGCATGTTAATGTGAGAGATTAGCATGTTAATGTGAGAGATGCGCATGTTAATGTGAGATATGAGCATGTTAATGTGAGATATGAGCATGTTAATGTGACAGATTAGCATGTTAATGTGAGAGATTAGCATGTTAATGTGAGAGATGCGCATGTTACTGTGAGATATGAGCATGTTAATGTGAGAGATTAGCATGTTAATGTGAGAGATTAGCATGTTAATGTGAGAGATTAGCATGTTAATGTGAGAGATGCGCATGTTAATGTGAGATATGAGCATGTTAATGTGAGATATGAGCATGTTAATGTGACAGATTAGCATGTTAATGTGAGAGATTAGCATGTTAATGTGAGAGATGCGCATGTTACTGTGATATATGAGCATGTTAATGTGAGAGATTAGCATGTTAATGTGAGAGATTAGCATGTTAATGTGAGAGATTAGCATGTTAATGTGAGAGATGCGCATGTTAATGTGAGATATGAGCATGTTAATGTGAGAGATTAGCATGTTCATGTGAGAGATGCGCATGTTAATGTGAGATATGAGCATGTTAATGTGAGAGATTAGCATGTTCATGTGAGAGATTAGCATGTTCATGTGAGAGATTAGCATGTTAATGTGAGAGATTAGCATGTTAATGGCACATCGCAGAGCAGCAACGTCGAGCTCGGCGAGCGAGGTGGCTGTGTTCGTGGGATATTTAACCTGGTCATGTTAAACCAGAGAGCCGAAAATCACAACTAACATCGGAAGGTGGTAGGATGGGAATATCACAGCCAGTTATGACTTAAACTGGTTGATCACGTCCTTCCAATGATTGCTCAGTTTGTACCCATCTTCTCGATTCAAGTTGTGTCTGTATATGTATATATGGATGGCGTCATGAATCTTTGTTGGTAGCCAGTGGGTTTGCAAAGTACCTTCGTCTTGGAGAAATCGATTTCGTGTGAGCCCACCGCATTAAAACAATGATCAGCCACGGCCGAGGTATTGGTCCTGCCGTGTTTCAGATCTGCCTTATGTTCACGAACACGGTCCGAGACATGTCACTTAGTTTCCCCAATGTAACTACTGCTACAGACACAGATTAGTTTGTAGACGCCGGGGTATTGCATGTCAGGGATCACATCCTTCACAAATGGGATCAGATCACGAATTGTATGTACTGCGTTAAATCGAACCTGGATCTTGTGTTAAGCTATCACCCCAACCGTTGGGAAAGAACCATCTGAGGACCAATCAAAACCATCACCTTGCCATACATAGCAGAGGTCACCAAAAAGATCTCCAAAATAAGGAGCAAACTACCGCTGTCTACTGACACTGCTGCTGCTGTGGCCATTCTCTGTCGAATCGAGAGCAACAGCAGTCGCATTCCACCGAAGAGGAGTGGGCGAGCGCTTTTCGTGCAAACACAAAGCGCGGCCGTCGGTTCACGTCCCTGGGGCACGCGGTGCCAGCGTGGGGCCGCCGAAGCGAGGGCTGAAGAAACGCCCCCCCCCCCCCCCTTGAGCCAATCCCTCTCCGCCCTCCTCGTAGCCCCGGCGCCGGGCTCTTTCCCTCCGGGCCTGTCGGGACCGGCTGGCCGGCCGGCCGGGTGAGCGTGGCGCGTTGGGACGGCTGCCAACGTTTGAGCGCTCACCTCTTGGCACGAAGGGCGATGCGAGTCTCGTGATTAAAAGCAGGAAGCCTCCTTCCTGTCTTACCTCCTCCATTGTGAGCGGACATCCCCTGATACGAAGTCCCCCAGTCCGCGAGTTTCAGTTTCCTGTCCTTCCCCGCCCCCCGCACGTCCGATGAGTACGGATAGCTACGTACGGTGCGAAAGAAGTTCAACATAATACAGACGTAATTATTTAATGCCCGAATTGGGGTGCAGATTTCAGGAGGGGACTGAGTGTCCGCGCTTCTGCTGCCACGCGGCGGCTCAGCGTTCGGGCGAGCGGCTCGCGAGGGGAAAGGTCACCAGTTCAATCCCCGGGTCGGGGGTTGACACACGGCCCATTATCCCATCCCTCCTGGGCTCGACAAAGGGAACACCGCTTCATGGGCAAGTGGTTGGCCTGGATGTAAACTTCTGAGATCTCACTCCAGAACAATGTTGTTGTTGTTTTCTCTGTGAAGTTGTGGATTTTGACTCGGAGCTGATGAGTCCATGGTCAGAGCCCCGAGACGTCTCCACAACAGAATGTATCCACCCGTTCCAAACTAAACTAAAACTATTTTCTATTTCACCAGCTAAGGCCCAATAAGCTATGTAGCTCTGTTTTCAGAAGCGACCTGGCCACAGATGATCGCTGGACGAAGTGGCTTATCATCACGTGGACATTTATAGGAGCCAAATACTCTAAGCGCATGATGTTGATTCTAAATGTGGAGGGACAAACTGGAGGACCCGGAGAAAAATCCACTCGACCATGGGGAGAGAGACACGCAAACTCCAAATATACAGCAGCAGGCGTCAGGGTCGGGATGGAACCCACCTCCTGTATACCAGGCGAGGTTGTTAACATTGCCACCGTAGTACAGGGCTCGAACGCATCCTCTACCTTGGCTGCACACACAATGTGCCATCACAGCGCTACTCAGCCCATCACTCCTGCAGGGCAGATAAAACATTTGCACCACTTTGTGGTGGCTGTCTCATGGAGAGACTCGCTCCCGCCATAGGAATATGGAATGAATACCAACCGACTCAGGGCTCCACACAAGGGATGCGCACCGATGTTGTAGGGGTTGCTTGAGCAAGACATCACTTTATTGTTTGACATTGTACAAAGTACAGCCACATATTCACACACTGTATACGCCCGATGTTCTCCACTAATTTTCAGCAGGGGACCATTTTCGCCGCTAAGACATCATCAGTGTGAGGGCCGCCACACATTTAAAACCATTGGGGGTTTGACAGCAGCACGATGATGACGATGATGATGGGGGGGGGGGATGTGTTCACTCGTCGTGTCTTGTCCGGGGCCGCACTGAAGGCTACCGGGGGCCGCACTGAAGGCCACCGGGGGCCGCACTGAAGGCCACCGGGGGCCGCACTGAAGGCCACCGGGGGCCGCACTGAAGGCCACCGGGGGCCGCACTGAAGGCCACCGGGGGCCGCACTGAAGGCCACCGGGGGCCGCACTGAAGGCCACCGGGGGCCGCACTGAAGGCCACCGGGGGCCGCACTGAAGGCCACCGGGGGCCGCACTGAAGGCCACCGGGGGCCGCACTGAAGGCCACCGGGGGCCGCACTGAAGGCCACCGGGGGCCGCACTGAAGGCCACCGGGGGCCGCACTGAAGGCCACCGGGGGCCGCACTGAAGGCCACCGGGGGCCGCACTGAAGGCCACCGGGGGCCGCACTGAAGGCCACCGGGGGCCGCACTGAAGGCCACCGGGGGCCGCACTGAAGGCCACCGGGGGCCGCACTGAAGGCCACCGGGGGCCGCACTGAAGGCCACCGGGGGCCGCACTGAAGGCCACCGGGGGCCGCACTGAAGGCCACCGGGGGCCGCACTGAAGGCCACCGGGGGCCGCACTGAAGGCCACCGGGGGCCGCACTGAAGGCCACCGGGGGCCGCACTGAAGGCCACCGGGGGCCGCACTGAAGGCCACCGGGGGCCGCACTGAAGGCCACCGGGGGCCGCACTGAAGGCCACCGGGGGCCGGCAGTGGTCCGAGGGCCTTGCGACGAAGAACGCCGCTCCGAGCCCCTGCACGTCCACAGAATCTTCCGCAGGCGAATGAGAACGCTGCCCACAGCTCGACACCGAACGAGGCAGTTCGTGACCACCGCAGCAGCACCACAGAGTGGAGGTGGCGACAAGGGGGGGGTGGGGTGAGGGGCCTTGGCCGCGTCTCCCAGGGGCGAGGGGGCGCGTGGCGAGTCCGCGGGGGGGGGAGTGGAGACGCGGCGGCAGCCAGCCAATCGCGACGCATCAGCGCGGATTCCCATCGCGATGTTGATTTCAGCGCCGCGATGTTGATTTCAGCGCCGCGATGTTGATTTCAGCGCCGCCGCCGCTCCGGGCAAAACCCACGAGTCCCATTGCCCGGCCACGGCGAAATCACCAGCGGCAGGCGAACCGGTTTTGGCCTCCTGCGCGGACGCGCACTGACCACAGCGGTGAAGTATGGTCAAACCGCCGCTCCCCCATGACCGACATTGAGTGGAGAGAACCTCATCCATTGGTGAATTGAGAGCGGCAGTATTTTACGTGTTTTATTGTGTTGGTCTAAGTGAGAGGTCACCGGTGTGACCTCTATGCTTGAAGCAACGGACCTGTGTCTGAATGACGTCATAGTGCATGTGGTGTGAATGACTGCAACATCTTCCATTGAGCCGCATTGAAACCCAGTAACCTCGAGGGTGATCCTTTTAAATATACTTCAGTGGGCACTCACTCATCCATTCACTCACCCACGCACTCACTAACTAACTCACCCACTCGCTCACACACACACTCACCCACCCACGTACTAAGATGCGCACGCACATACCCACCCACTCACCCACACACCCACACACCCACCCACACACCCACCCACTCACCCACACACCCACCCACTCACCCACACACCTTCGCTCAGCAACTATCTTAAAAAAAAGAAAAAATCTTGGGCTTTGAGGTCAACTGTGCCCATCATCAACTCAGGGCCGATAAAAAAACGAGTACCAATTGGCGAGCACTCAACCGTAGTTGTCCTGTTCGTGAGACTGGGCCCCGGTCTTGGGAATGTGGAATTTCCATCGCACCTCAATGGAGACTGGCACCGCGCCATCGACGCGGATCGCATTCCCCGCCTTCCGCAAGCTGCCAGAGCTTGCCGACAACAGATCATGTCCATTGTCTCCCATTAACAGCGCCCTGACATGGTAATGTAGAATTTCCACCACATCCACAGCTTCCTCCTCCACCTCCTCTACGTGGGGGCTGAGTGGGGGGGGGATTCCAGGAACACGCGCGGCTGGGGGTCTTCTTACTCGCGAACCGCGTGGTGCCGCCTGTTGCCATGGGCCCTGTTGAAAACACGAGGACCGCGGGTTTAAATTGGGGGGGGGGTCACTGGGGGGGGGGGGGCACTGGGGGGGCTGAGAGCTCCCTCACCCCCCTCCCCACATCCATCCAAGGCAACACGCAAACACACAGCGACACGCCGCACACACAGACAAAGACAACCCGTATAGCCCTCACAGACTGTTGGCACAAGTACCATTAGCTGCTATGAAGGCCGATTGCGGTACACACGAGGGGGTGGGTGGCCTGCGCCACGCCCGGCCGCCTTTGTCTCCATAGTGGCGATGTTTGCACACCGCGCCAGGCACTGTACTTATTTCGGGCTGAGTTTACCTACGGGAGGCCCAGGACTACAATATTCAGATAATCATCGCTCGCTCGGTTCGTAGCGAGGTGCGCTAACGGCTACACTACGGTTCCCCATCGCGCCGTGTAAATCGCCACTAGAGAGACAAAGGCGGCCGGGCGTGGTGTTGGCCACCCACCCCCTCGTGTACCGTGCTGCTCGCTAACAGCACTTGCCCCGACAGTCTGTTACAGGCTACACGGGAGATCTTTGTTCACCGCGACAGCGTCACCGCTCTGCAACCACACACACACCCCACACACACACAACACACACACTCCACACACACAACAAACACACTCCACACACACCCAAACACACACTCCACACACACACACCCAACCACACACCCCACACACACAACAAACACACTCCACACACACACACCCCACACACACACAACAAACACACTCCACACACACACACCCCACACACACAACAAACACACTCCACTCACACACACCCCACACACACACACCCCACACACACAACAAACACACACCCCACACACACACACCCAAACACACACTCCACACACACACACACCCCACACACCCAAACATACACACCCCACACACACAACAAACACACCCCACACACACACACCACACACCCCACACACACACTCCACACACACAACAAACACACCCCACACACACACCCCACACACACCCAAACACACACTTCACACAAACACACTCCACACACAACCACACACACACACACACATCCCACACACACAACAAACACACTTCACACACACACACCCAAACACACACACACACCCAACGATATACGCACAGACCCCACAAAGACGCACACCCCACCATAGACACCATCTACACACCCCAAATACACACACCACACAAAGACACACAAACCCAACATACCCCCACAAATACAAAGATCCCCCGTATAGCTTTAACAGATTGTTGGGGCAAGTGCTATGTGCGAGCACCTATGAAGGCCGGCACAGCACACGAGGGGGTGGGTGGCCAGCACCACGCCCGAACCGCCTTTGTCTCCCTAGTGGCGATGTTTTTAAGCACCGTACCAAGTACTAATTTGAGGCTGAATCGACCTAGGGTAGGCCCAGGGCCGGTTCAGATAATCGTCACCGGTGTTGGCCGTGAGCGTAAATGGAACTCGACACACACACCCCCCACCATGCACACCCCCGACACACCCCATCCACAAACACCCCAAAGACACAAACCCCACATGCACCCCGATCAAGCGGGTATTAACGCGTACATTCACAAACATTTACAACGTCAAACTTACGCAGTGCACGCTTGTTAAGTGAACATCAGAGCCAGTGACACCCCAAGCGTGTGACGATGACGGTGCTAGTGGTGAGTGCACTGGAGCTGTCGCAGCTGCAACAGTTTGTGATGAGGGCGATGAACGCATGGAGACGAGCGGCGTGTGTGTGTGTTGTGTGTTGTATGTGTGGTGTGTGTTGTGTGTGTTGTGTGTGTTGTGTGTGTTGTGTGTGTTGTGTTGTATGTGTGTGTCTGTTGTATTTGTGTGTGTGTGTTGTATGTGTGGTGTGTTGTATGTGTGTATGTGTGTGTGTGTTGTGTGTGTTGTGTGTGTTGTGTGTTGTATGTGTGTGTCTGTTGTATTTGTGTGTGTGTGTGTTGTATGTGTGGTGTGTGTTGTGTGTGTGTTGTGTGTGTGTTGTATGTGTGTGTGTTGTGTGTAATTAATAAGATTGCGCCGGAGGCCCCGGGGGGACAGGCGTCTATGACGTCTCCTGGCCAAACACCATTTGGCGGAGCCAGGAGACTGAATCTTCACCCTCGGGGCTCCTCCAAAAACAACAAAAAAACACTACGTGTGGCTACGTGGAATGTTCGAACGCTCACTGCGGAGGAGAGGCTGCCACTCCTCTGTCGGGAGCTGGACCGGTACCACTTGGATCGCTGTGGTATTCAGGAGGTCCGGTGGACCGGCTCTGGCTTCTGCTACCATGAGGGGTGGACAGTCCTCTACTCGGGGCAGGAGACTGCCAAACAACAGGGAGTAGCTCTTCTTCTGAACAAAATAATGAAGGGGGCGTGAGAGCGTGGTGGTGAGGTGTGGGAAGCTGTAAGCCCCAGGCTACTTTGGGCTCGCCTTCCCATCAACCAGAGGCGAGGAGTGATGGTCGTGGTTACGTATGCCCCCACCGAAGACGAATATCCGTGGAGGGATGCAGGCAAGGCCGATGAGTCAGATGCCTTCTATGACCTCCTGTTACAGGTGCTCGCTAAAATGGCCCCTTGGGATAGAGTCATCTTGTTGGGTGACTTCAATGCCCGAGTTGGTCATGATGCTGGCACCTGGTCTGGAGTAATTGGAAGGCATGGGCCAGATCAGCTCAATAACAACGGCAGGAGGCTGCTCGATTTTTGTGCAGCCCATGGGCTTGTAACTACCAACACGCTGTTCCGGCATCAGCGCATCCACACAAAATCATGGATGCATGCCGGGTCCAAGCAAGAACATCTGCTGGACTACATCGTGACGAAACAGCGATGCGGGCCCATATCCTTGACACCAGGACCTAGCGTGGGGCTGATCTGCCCACTGACCATCGACTAGTCATCTGTAAGATGCGCTTGCCATTCTTCCACTCCGGTGGTGGGTGAACACCCAGGACCCCATTCAAACCCTTAGTGGCATGGTCTCAGCTAGCTGATGAAAGTTGTAAGCGATAATTTAATCATCGCTTGCAGCTGGGGTTGGCATCGTCCCCCACTCATCTTGATGTCGAGGGTAATGGGCAAGGTTTAGGACTGTTGCTCATGCAGCTGCTATGGCTGCTTTGGGTACATGGTCCAGACCTCCCCAGAGACCCTGGCTGACAGAGGAGGTGTTCAAGCTGGTTGAAAAAAAGCGACAGGCCCACTCTTATCGGTTACAGCATCCCACGTCGGAGAATGAGGAGGCTTACCGCAGCCTTCGCTCGGAGGTTCGGAGAGCCGTGAGGCGCTGCAAGGATGGGTGGTGGTCGCGAGTTGCTGAGGAGATGGAGTCTGCCTCAATGGCCCGCGATCACAAATCGCTCTTTAATTCCATAAAAAAGTAACCTGCAGTGCCACACCTTATACCATCATTAGGGGAAAGAACGGTGATCCAATCTCCGACCCCCATGAACAGGATTGCAGATTTGCTGAGCATTTCTGTGAGGTCCTGGGGGAGGGGAAATCCCTCAGCCTGGAAAACAACGTGGGACAAAGTGGAGATGACCCTGCCGAGTCTGCGGTGCCTCAAATATTGGAAGAAGAAGTCACCCCCTGTGAGTGGCTGGCTGAGGTGCCATCTGAAGTACTGAAGGCGATCCAGAGTCTGAAACCAGGAAAGGCACCGGGCAGAGATGATCTTCCAAGCGAAATGCTGAGGGAGGGTGGCGTTTGTGCACAGACTGCCCTATATGACATCATAACAACAGTCTGGACCACTGGACGGGTTCCGCAGGATTGGAAGGATGCCCTGGTGGTCCCCCTCTTTAAGAAGGGGGACCGCACAGACTGTAACAACTACAGGGGCATCTCACTCCTCAGTGTGCCAGGAAAGGTCCTGGCAAGGATTATTCAACATCGCCTTGCTAGGCACGCTGAGGAGAGGCTTGCGGAGCCCCAATGCGGTTTCAGGAAAGGGCGGTCCTGCACAGATGCCATATTTTCTGTCCGTCTGCTACAGCAGAGATGTAGGGAATTCCAACAAGACCTACATCTCTGCTTTATTGACCTGGTCAAGGCCTATGATATCATCAATAGGCCTGGGCTCTGGGTTATTCTTCGTGCTTTCGGAGTCCCGGACCCTCTGCTCACGATCATTAAGGACCTTCATGATGGTGAGCGGGCCCGGGTAAAACTACATGGCCGGGAGTCAGAGCCTTTCCCTGTACACCTTGGGGTGCGACAGGGATGTCCTCTGGCTCCCATATTATTTAACATCTATTTTGACCACGTAGTTCGTGAAGCCTTCAATAGCTGTACCGGGGGAATTTCCATTTAGTACAGATATAATGAGAGGCTGATCGATGCCCGGGTGCGATCAAGGGATGGCTCCCTATTGGTCAACCACGTTATGTATGCCGATGATTTGGTAATAGCTGCTCAATCAGAGGAGGAGTTGGAGACACTGCTGCTGAGACTGGAGCGTGCCACTAAGAGGTGGCTTTTCCATCAGCCCCACCAAAATTAAGCACCTGCCTGGGTATTTTGTACCATCGGACACTCCGCCCCCACAACTCCCAATCGGTGATGGGGCAGTAGTGGAGAGAGTAGAGAGTTTCCCATACCTGGGCAGTGTGCTTATGACCGGCTCCAGTTTAACAGCAGAGGTCTCACTCCGAATCAGTCGAGCGGCAATATCTTTTCATCGGTTGCGTAACGCTGTGTGGAAGCTACCTGGTCTGTCGCTCCGCACGAAGCTTCAGGTCTTCTCGGCCACAGTAATTCCCTCCATTCTCTACGCTTGCGAAACGCGGACCCCCCCCCCCCCCCTAATGGAGCATCTTCGCCGGTTGGAAACATCTAGGCTGGCCTGCCTACGATCCATCCTGGGTTTAACCAGGCTGGATTGTGTGAGGAGCTCACAAATCCTTGAAAGATCTGGGCAAAGTCCCATCGGTGAGCTCCTCCGGCAGGCAAGGCTGCGTTGGCTGGGTCATGTAGCCCGCATGCCCAGCCACCGCATGCCTAAACAGCTTTTGTTCGGCCGGATCGAGGGGGCTAAACGGGCGCGGCACGGGCTAGAGCAGAGATAGAGTGATGTGGTACAGGAGGACGTGGAGCTGAGTGGACTTGCCGATGACTGGTACCAGCGGTGTCAAGATCGGCCTCTGTGGAGGAGGCTCGTGAAGGACGCTACTGGGCAGTTGGAGGCAGTCGCCCTCCAGCAACAACGGAGGGTGGGGGAGCGACGCTCACAACAACGAGCGGAGGGCCGGGTGGCTAAAGCACAACAAGTTGGCACAGTAGGGGGCTCTGGTGGTGCATCAGCCAGTCATCTCAGTCATCTCAGTCAGTCGACCCGTGGCACCTGGGTCTGCCCCGTGACCTCCTGCCAGCGGGCGTTCGACACTTCACGTGGCCTCAAGGTGCACATGGCCTGGCACACGCGTCGTGGTGACGTCACCGCAACTTAGTGGCGAATGGCGTTTGTTGTGTATGTGTGTGTGTTGTGTGTGTTGTTTGTGTGTTGTGCATATGCGTGTGTGTTGTGTGTGTTGTGTGTGTGTTGTGTGTGCTGTGTATATGTATGTGTGTATTGTGTAGATGTATGTGTTGTGTGTATGTGTGTGTATGTATGTTGTGTGTATGTGTGTTATGTGTATGTGTGTGTATGTTGTGTGTATGTGTGTGTGTGTATGCATGCTGTGTGTGTTGTGTGTGTATGTGTGTGTATGTATGTGTGTGTGTTGTGTGTGTGTTGTGTGTGTGTTGTGTGTGTATATATGTGTGTGTTGTGTGTGTATATATGTGTGTGTTGTGTGTGTGTTGTGTGTGTTGTGTGTGTTGTGTGTGTATATATGTGTGTGTTGTGTGTGTGTTGTGTGTGTTGTGTGTGTGTTGTGTGTGTGTTGTGTGTGGCTGGAGCGACTCTACTCCAGAGTTCGCTTTCGTGACGCGAGCTTTGGAACTGGATCGCCGAGTTTGTAAATATCAGCCTGGGGGGATGCAAAGGCGGCCGGGCGTAGTACTCGCATCACAGACGCGCGCAGTCGGGAAATTTCACTCCGTATAAGCTGGCCCCCGGGGTTCTGCGACTCAGCAAAGCCCCCGGGGCCCGCGACTGGTCAACGCCCCCAGAGAAGCCGTCAGCACTCACGGCGACGCAGCGCTTCACTCTGCGACGCGCCGCCAGAACGGATTGCCGTCACCCCCCCCCCCACCCCCCGCATAAAAAATATAAACACATCTTCATCAACACACTCACAACGCGAGTGCATCGCTTCGGAAGCGTTTGTTCAACACAAACCGTCGCCGGACTGGGCTTCCACATCCAGCGTCTCATCGGCAGCAGGGTCAGGCTTTGCTCGAACCAATGTTGGCGAACTGGCAGATATTTATGTCATGGACTGGTTTCGCCCGTTCCACATCTCATCCGCAGGAGTTCGGCTCGCGCTTGAACCGATTCTGGTGAACCGGCAGATTTGTGCAGAGCCGGGGTTACAGCGTCACGAATCGGCATGTTCCCGGTGGCTGACGGCTCAAGGCACTCATGATGAGGTCCCGGGTTCAAATCCGCCGCTCGCCATTGAGTTGTTCGAGTGGAGCGATATCTGGGACTGTCTGAGTTGGGTCGCCGATGGCCGCACGGGTCAGTGTCACACGAAATCAATTTTTGTTTCACTTAATGCCTCAACATTCCTTCTCCTGACAAGACCGAGATAATATCAGGTCTGACTGCCGTCATGAGCATATATCTGGGCAGCGCGCGTGTGTTTGTGTGCAGAGAGAGGGAGTTTAATCAAAAAATGCCACTTATTAAAATGCTCTCGGATTTCGTTCTGCCATATCACCACCTTCCACACGTGATATATTTAATTACGATATTGCTCCTGGAAAAGTCCCTGGAGAAGTAGCACGTGAGTGTTTTATATCACCAGCTCCGAGTTCCAATCGGACACGCGCATTCATATCACGAGACAATGCCGACAGCACCGCTGCGATCAAACAAAATACACAAACGTCAAACGTGATTTGTATTTTATTTAGTTACGTATTTCAATGAGTAGACGAATCCGCACCAGATGTGGGATGAAATTGACGCCGTATAGCGTCGACTAAAGGCGGCCCGCTGATAATCCCGGCAAACCCCCCTCGCCCAAAATCCGTGTTTAGCGCTGCGGCTTACACCCTCTGAAGACGACGAGACGCCAACCCCGACCACGTGGGGCCACGCCGGGGATGGGCTGTGAGCCCACTCGTCCGACAGACACCACCACCACCAACCTACTCGTCGTCTTCTTCTTCTGTCGCATGTGGCTGCTGATGTAGACGCCAGGGAGCAGGAACCACAACTTCACATTGGCCGATCGCTTCCCGCCTTGTCGGTTCGCTTGCCCGGTTTGGGTATTGCAGTGGTGGTTGGTGATGGCGGTGATGGTGGCAGTGGTGGTGGCGCTGGTGATGGTGGTGATGATGGGTTTTCATTCTAATCACGAGATACTCGCATTTCGCCTGGGAGAGTCCCTCAATGTTCAGATCAGCCGACTCCACGCCTCATGCACGTATTTGTATTTCCAAATTAAAAACAACAGCATAAACAACACGCAATTTTGAGTGCACATTCCATCCGCCAAACGGTATTCTAGGAGCGCATTTTCAAAAACATTGCTGCTACGCGAGCAGACGCCGCACTGGTTTCGACATTTCGTATCTCGTGAAGCGTCGCTGGTGACCTGCCAGACGTTCAGAGGCAAGGACTATCTCTCTGCCAGTTATGGGGTCAAACGTTCCACACAACAACAAAAAAACTCCGCCAACACACAACGCAAAGAATAACCAATGGCGGCGTTTGTTGAAATGATAACGGAAGAAAAAACACGCAGACAATTCGCCCCGTGTTTAATTATGTATCGCGTGACCTTTTTATCGTCCACGACACTGCCCAAGCAGGATTATCGTGCCGTGCGGAGAGGGGGGGCTCTCCTCGTGCTCGCGTGAATCGCGCGCGCGTGACCCCCCCCCCCCACGACCTGCAACGTCCTCGCGTGAACCGCGCAGGGCAGGTGGCAAACGGCCCGGGGCTCAAACGGCCCGGGGCTCAAGGTGAAAGAGACGTGGACACAGCTCAAGGTGACGGCGACTGTGAGAGAGCATTCGAAGCACGCCCCCCCCCACTCGCACGCACGGATCTCTATTTGATTTTAAACGTATGATTAAAAAAGAACCCCACCGAATTACTGTACGGTACTTTGACACCCCACGAGCTAAATCCGTCTCATTTTCAGCAACATCCTCGAGGGGATCGACAAATGAAAGCAGCAGCTACGACGACTCGTGCCACCAGCCAACCAGGCACCACGTGTCCACTCTGCCCTGACCCCACCAGGCACCACGTGGCCACTGTTGCATACATGCCTTTTCCAAAAATATATATTCAGAATGATTCTGCTTATTTTTTTTTTATAAGTTTGATCTGGACGTAGCGCTGGGGCACGGAAAGGGTGAGTCATGCCCCCCCCCTCGCTGCCTCCTGCCTCGCCACACGGGCCTGCTTGGAAGGTTATAAAATGTATTTTAAAAACCCGGTGCAAGGGGTGGCTAATGAGATTCTGCGGGAAATCCCATCCGGACTTCAAGAAGAGGCCGCCATAAAAACAACAACACGTACACCGGACAAAGAGCAGGGGTCACGGATCTCCCCGTACGGCGAGAGCTAGCCAGGGGCGGTTGGGCATTGTGGACTGTCTGGGGTTTTAAAATACAACAGTAAAGTCCGAAGCTTAGCTATATCTCAACCTCAAGATATCAAAATATAACTTGAGAATAAGAAGCACGGATCTCTGGCGATACAGACGGGGAACAAAGGTTAATAAAACCCTCGGAATACCCTTGGTAACAACTGTGGTATACCACAAATCTTGGTGAAGCATAAACCAAATAATAATTATGAAAGTATTAGAGATGTGGTCATTCAAAAGAGATACAATGCGAAATAGGTCAATCACACACGACCAAGAAAATGTATTCCATCGGATCAGAGCCTCACCAGCCGCCTTTGTCTTCCAGCGGCTGACAGCACATGGCAGCAGTGAATCAGTATGCAGGGGGGCGCCTCCCCTTCATATATCAAATACCACGCCAGGATTCCAAACCAAGACGCGAGTGCTGTAAAAGACTGCTCAAAACGTACTTTGAGTCACTTGCAGAGTCAAAACTGCGGAAAGTGGCACAGTACCAAGCTGTAAGAGGTGTAAAGTCATTTCTTTAACTTCCAACCAGTGCGCAAGAGGTCACGACTTTAAAAGCCACAGCGCCCCTCTTTGAGAGACAGCAAGTCTGAGGCTAAAATAAATGTAACACCTCCAAGCGTGAGGGAAGAGGGGGGGGGGACGCAGCCCAGAGCATGAATTTAGACATGGCGATAATAAAGACAGCCGGACAAAAATGTATAAGGACCCCCCACCCCCGCTTCCAGATTAATGATTGCGGAAAGTTGTAAAATCAGTCAAACACTCTGAGGGGCAACTATGCAGCTGTTCCCACAGGCTGAGAGCGGAAACAAAACGTGGGCAAGAGTGCTGGAGGATTACTGTCCCCGGCGGCAAGGTCGCGGTGTACGGCCAACACTTACAATCATAGAGTGATCATCGTTCCGATTGTGCTCCGATCAAAGTCAAGCCTTCGAGGGAAAACTGGTACAGCCACTCTTTCGTGAGAGTGCTCCGTTAAATCGCCACCCACAGGCGAAGGATAGTTGAGGGGCGGATCAAGAGACACGGAACGATACATCTTGATCTGTAGCGTGACCTCTCAGCAGCACGAGTCGTACACACTCGTCCATCCCTCTCTGCGATGACATTTACTTGCAAAGTCCATCCCTAGTCCCGCCCACTTACCCTTGGGTTGTCCCCACCACAAACGTCGATATCACCTTTGTCTGCAGTAGCTCTCTCGCTACATTGCCTCCTCAGCAGTCCGCCTGCTGTATTGTTTCACCTGAAGACGATGGCTTGTGTTGCTATCGAAACGTCGTGATTTATTAGTGATGTTTTCTATCTACGTGACTTTACCGAAAGAACCAAAGAGGGTGAATCCCTGCAGTCACGAAAGCTTCAAATCAAGATTAGGAGAGGACTCTCTTAGTAAAGGGGGGGGGGGGCGACTGGCGCCGTCTCTCGAAGCCGTCTCACAGTCTACAAGGGTCAACCGTGCCGGGGGTCAAGGGGGTGACGAGCGGCATCAGCGCACGAGCTGCGAGTGGTGTCTGACGATGGGATCATCGCGCACAACGACGCAGACGGAGCCGGACCCATCATCATCATCAGCACGAGCGCCGCCCGCGGCGTCAGCATCGTGCCGACTCAACAACCAAGCCCAGCAGTGGACAGAACCTGCCGGCGCAGCCACGAGAGGGGGCGCCGTGTGTATGACAAGCCCACACGCCTCGCCCCCCCCTTCAGCTGGGAACCGAGGAATTTTCGGTGCAAGGAACGCCTCACCTCGGAGCCCGCGAACTCATAATTCGGTAAGAAGACAACACACCCACACACACGTAACGCGCATATTGGGACTACTAATATTGCTCCAAGGTGGTGCGTTAACTATTAGCTGATCGTGAAAAGCATTGAGTTGCATAAATACAGTCGTTTAGAAGTATTTTAGTCGTTCGTTTTTGTTAATTGCATCACTTTACCAATGAATCCATTGATGACATACTCGACATATAGAAGCATCCTATCGGCGTGTATGGTCACCCTGCTCAGTTTAGACAAACCTAACCACTGAGGGTTAATCGTACGGATCAATGAGTAGGACATCTCCAGGAGTACTGTGTTGACAATTCCGAGCATAAGTGTTCGCATATTAGAGTGTTTTTAGATATAAAAATTGCATAACACAGAAGAGTCTGAGTGGTTCCTTCCTAAGTTCATGCTTAATAATCTTAATCATAAGAACTGTATCCTGCGGTGAGATCTGAATTTAATTTTGAGACCTGACATAAACACGTAAAAACATAATCAGTAAAAGTTAAAGCGAGAATAATCGTATTATCACAATTGTTAATACACCCAAGAAAATGAAGCCGAGCCCAATTATCATAATTTTATACATTAGCATAATTTCATAAATTACATGTTAGTCATTGTATTATCACGATTGTTAATACAACCTTAGACAACAAAGCTGAGCCTAATTAGCATGATCATATACATTGCATAACTTCACAAAATTAACCATTTTTCCTTGTGTAATCACGATGGGTAATACACCCCTAGACAACGAAGCCGAAGCTAATGAGCATAATTACATAAATTTGCATAATTACACATAATTTTGTATTTAATTTGTATTATTTTTATTATTTTTCAAGACAATATATACAACACCACTCTGCCCTGAGCCTTCAAATATCTGCCTCTCCGGATCAAAATACAATAATATATTTGTATCTTCCCGTTACCCACTCTGCTGGTATTGAATCAATGCTGCTGAATGCACGACCTCTCAGAAGGACGTGTGGCTGATGGAGTGTGTTTTAAACATATCTATTTATTATTTTTTACGTGAAAGAACAGATGTGGGAATGAGGCTTGTTGTGTGCTGATACTGTCCTCGAAGGCAGGAAACCCCAAACACAGGCCGGAGAGTTTGAAGATTTGTCCCAGTGAAGTGGTGAATCCAAGGATGGACCGAAAGGTCACTCCTGAGGGCCCTTCGTGAACTTTACGAGATTAAAGACATCTCTAAGCGCCAATCACTTATCTCTATGAGATACGCTTCGGGCAGTAACGCATCCCCTCAATTTCCAAGGAAAACTGATTTTTTTTTCCAGTCCCTACCAAAACTCCGAATGTATTTGCAAGTCGCCCACTGCATCTGATTTAAGCTGTTTACATCGGGCTGCTGGGAGGCGTAGCGGTAACACTTGTACCTCGTAGCTAAGACATCTGGAGTTGTATTCCTAGCTCCGATAGAATCCGTGAATGATGGGAGGCCTATTCTCAGGTTTTTTCGGTAAAGTCACGTAGGTAAAACATTAAAAGTAATGAAAGTAAAATAAAACAAAACAAAAATAAAAATAAAATTCACGACGTTTCGGAGGCAACACAAGTCTCCGTCATCAGGTGGGACCGTCACAGCCAGATTAGCTGCATCAAGTGAAGCAATGATTCAAAATGTAATCCCTTATAAGCAAGTTGAAGGGGGGGAGGAGAGGGGGGGGGAGTTCATCAGAATGTGGTAGCCAATGAATGGAACGTATCGGGAGGGAGGGGGGTGGGAGGGGGAGGGAGCCAACAAAACATTTGGCGACGGCTTGGACGCGGCTGCTGCGCACGCCAACACAATGGGCAGAAAGGGGGGAGGGGAGGTCTGATACACATGATAGAACAAAGGAACGAAAATGCCCATGTTTATACCGATGGGAGGCCTAATGTATGATGACGTGAAGTGGGTGTGTCATGCACAAATACGGTGACCCTGGACGCGTGCTTACCCATATGAGGAGTTAAGTAACAGCAAAAGAAATAAATAATAGCGGCCTCGATTCCAAGCTGGACACCATTCTCGATCCTATGCTCCAACCCACGCTCAAACACACAACGCAGCCAATGCATGCTCGACTCCATACTCGATCCCACGATCAAACACACAACGCCTCCAGTTTATGTTCCACCCCATGCTCGATCCAACGCTCAAACACACAACGCCTCCAGCCCATGCTCGACCCCATGCTCAAACCCGTTACAACCCCATCCCTTGTATTCTATCGTGCCACCGCGCCTTTCTCTGTGTGGGATTCTCAACCCCATTCTGCACGGGGGTTCGTCTGGGTGCTCTGAATTGCTCCTATAGCTTAAAACAAGTAGCTGGTATTGGTCAAACTGCAAGTGACCTAATTGGGATTACAAAGCAGCAGCAAAGTCAGCACCTGCTGCGAAGCTCCCACAAGCGGTGACTGTGGAACAGTGGCACCCTCCTTCGTGGCAGCCTTTTACAATGGGGCACATCCCACGTGCATTCAATTATTATTATTCTTAAAGTGCTGACAACCCTTTAATCATTTTCCTTCTCAAGGCCTCTACATCCATTGCTTAGAAACATTCGATTCCCCCGTGCCTCCTGAGCACGATGTTTCATGTCTGATGTCTTGTTCCCATGCCTGTATAATGAGCTCCCTCCCCTCTGTCTCTGGTTCTGTTGATTTGCAACTTGCATAACACCTGCCTGTCATCACCATCGCCGTTTCCAGTTGTGTTGAATGTGTCCAAGATTAGAGTCTTCTCCGCCATTCATTTTAATTTCTGAATTATTTTTCCCATTTGGGCTCTCGATTAAAAGTTGGAATATCACGCAATTTGATCGAAATAAGAGTAATAATGGGAAATGGTTTCAAGGCAATTTGTATTGTTACACCGAGGACATTTATTTAAGGGCCCTTGTAAATATTTCACAATGTTTACGAGCGCACCCGGAGGGCAATTTACAATTGTTATCGCAGCTGTCGTTCGTGTTCGCTGGGGTCATTCCGCTCATCATCACCAGGACAGCAGAATTAACGGGCACGCACGAATTAACATTTAACCGCAGAGTGCCGCATCCCGCCTGATCGGTGGGGCTGCCTTATCAGCGCTTGCCACTCTGCTGTGTGCTGGCATTGTCAAGTGTAAACGCCATTGCTATTTGTGTGTGTTTATCGTGATACTTCGGACAATGTCGACACTCTCTGACGTTCACGATCCGCGTGTGCTCTATGAATGTCACCATCTCGGCGTGAAAATGCCCCCCCCCCGCCTCCTCACTCCCCCTGCTAAAATTAAATGAACGGGGGGGGGGGGGGGTTCGGGTTAGAGCATAGGCGGAGTTTGACTTCTATATTTGAGCGGTGGCAGGGGTTCGCTTTGTCCGTCGGATTAGGAATCGCGGGCGCATATAGTTGATTACAGGTTTTTTTTTTTTATCAGTAATTGAAACTACTGAAAATACATTAATAAAGGTGCCCAGTTTTAGGGGGCCTTGCCCACCTACCCCGTGCCCCCCCTCCCCCCCCCCAAAACTCCGTCCATGGTGGCGGCTCTCCCGTCGTTTTGGAAATTACACATTCCCATGACGAGGTCCTGATGGGTCTATGATATGACCGCTGTTGGCTTCCCACAAAACGGTACTTGACTTTTATCGACTCGGGAGAGACGATGACGAGCTAAGTCACCCCCCCCCCTCCCCAAGCCTGAGCGGGATTCGAACTCGCCACGGGTGCGGGATGACGCCACGTGGCGCCCGGCGGCCCCAGCCAATGAGCGCGTGCGTGTAGTGGGCCTCTGCGCAACACGAGAAGAACATTCCCACGGGAGCTTTCCCACGGGAACAACATCACCGTGGCAATGTTCCGCCGCCGCCTTCTCCGATTGGCTGTGACCGCGACACGCCCCGCCGTGAAATCGCTGCGACGATGCGGCGCTGTTGTCGAGCAGCGATCCAATCGGACAGGCGACCAAAATTATCGATCACAGATTTGCTCCCCCCCCCCCATATATGGGAGTAGGTAGGCGTGGCGTTAGCCGAAGGGGCGTGTTTGTGCCTATATATGGTAATTGTGTATCGCTAATCGAGGCAAATTTATCGATCCAAATTACTCGATCCGGCAGGCAGCTAAAAGTCGATCTGATCGTCAAATGTCGAACCATTGCGATTCGATGGCAGGAAATAATTGCATCGAGTAGTCGTGTGACGCAACACCCTTGATTTGATTGGCTAATATCAGCAAGATCGGTGATTCCGTCGCAGGGCGGGGCGTGTCACAGCATTACTCGATCCATGGATCTATTGGCCAGGAATCGACACAGCGATTACCCCGCAAATTACGATGAATCAATCTCGATTAACGATCCCCGTCACCCGCATGTGGGTGGGAGGTGGGGGGGAAATCCGTGATCGGTGATTTAGTCACGTGTCCGATTCGTATCGCTGCTCTCAGCGCTCTGAAAATTGAACGCCCCCCCCTCCCCCCGGGGTGGCTGGGGCTGGTGGGCCCACGTAAATATATCCTTGAACAAAAAAAAGAATGTCCTTGATATCTTTTTGCTCGTGATAGAAAAACGAAAGTGACTAAACTCTTCAAATCCATAATAGAGGATTTTTGGCTTTACGCGATCTCACCCAAAGACCTATATCATGGATATTGGTCGAGAAAGCCTAAACAAACTATTCTAATAACAAAAATATGTATCACACCTTTACACTTTACAATTATTCTGATGGGTTATGTTGAAGTGTAATCGATTCTAATCGATTCACCCCTACCCCCTGCAGATAGACACAGGGGAGGGCGGGGTCTAGGGGGTTTCACAAACGCCCCCAGCTAATCACAAGCCGCCATTCCCAAATATTTGCATATGCCCCGCTCTATGCAAATGTACCCCTGCTCCTCCCCCTCATTATGAGGACAATAAATCATTCAAAGGACGTTTCGGGCAATGGCCCTTTTTTCACAGCACATAGAGAGGCCAGAGTGATAGTATGGACTTCATGATAATTTCATTTTTTCCCTTCTGATTAGAATTTTTTTTTATCTGCATGTGGATGACCTTCAAACCAGCAGCCACTCTGTGGAACAGCCCAGCACACACACAGGGCTGGGATATTTCATTTGTTGGACATTTTGACAATCAGCCACGGTGAGTCTACTGCTGGACCAAGACGTCGCCACGTCTCACGTTTCTGCAATGGTGACGATCCTCCCAGCACGTGCACCGCGAGCCAATTCCATCGCTGCATCTCCACGCTGCAGTCCTCGCAATACTATAGCAATATTTACACATTTATTTTACCGGGTAAGACCCGCTGAGCTGATATTTATCTCTTTTTCAGAAGCGACCTGTCGATCACAAATGAGAGCTCAACGAAGTGGATTGTCATTACGTGGACATTTATAGCAGCAGCGAAATCCTCTAAACGCGTGATGTTGATTCTCAATGTGGAGACAGAAAACCGGACGGCCCAGGGAAAAATCCACGCGACCACGGGGAGAGAGACACTCAAACTCCAAATATACAGCAGCAGCAGGCGTCAGGATCAGTATCGAACCCACGACCTCCTGCATACCACGCGAGGTAGTGAACATCTCCTCGCCACCGCGGCGCCCCTACACTCTGACACTGACATGGACGTGTGCGCCAATGTGGGCACGCAACAGCGGGTTTTTCCATCATTGTACCTGTCCCCACCCTGGCAATGTGGAATTTCCACCACCATCTCAGAGCCACAGAGGTGATCAGCTGGTGAGCTCGTAACGAATGCCACCGCTGGTGAGGTCAAGATTGAGGTGCAGACTCTGCAATTGCTTGTCCACGCCACTGCTTCTAAGAGGACACTTGGCCTACTCTTCCACGCTGTCCAGACGCCTTGGATGAGGTGCGAGTACCCACACTTTACCCCACCGCACGCGGCCTGCTGATCGATTAAGGATGGTTGAATCCATTCTAGTATCAATCAGAATCTTAATGTACATGAGGAATCCGATGAGCTATGAAGCTCTTTTTTACCGATATTCCAGCGGGACATTTATGCTGCTGCTGGGTGAACAGAGGCAGAGGAAGTGGGGAGGAATGAGGGAGCTTTAACTGTATATAGGGTGCTTCAATTAAATGTTAACACTTACATGGGACTATCGTTTTTAATGGAAAAAGAACGGGTAATACACTGTAACATGATAACAAATGTATGAGAATAGGTGTTTCCCCTTTTATCACACCAAACTGGTCTAATACCGTGTGAGACGAGGCTCAAAAGAAAGCTGTCTCTGGTGTGGACCAATCAGTTTGAAAGACAATGCATATATTATCAGTGTGTTTTTGTTTGCATTTTGACAACAAGTATCGTGGTTAGGGGCCGTCCATAAATAAAGTCACGCACCTAGGGGGGGGGGGGGGTCAGACCTTTGTGGCGATGTGTGACGAGGGGGGGTGGGGGTTTGAGAAATGTGACGTCACATCAAAATGCGCAACTTTCAATAAATATAGACAACACGTTCTACTTAATTAAATATACTTTTTAATAAATGTTTTCCCCTACATCATCAGAGTGCAGTGCCACATTAAATACGCGCTACAATGACAATAGTTTAAAGCGATTTGAAGCATGTTTTATTTTTTGGGAGGGGGCAGAGCTTTGTGACGTCCTATTTGAGGGGGTGTCTGACTTTTTGTGACGCCGTGTGATGGGGGGGGCGGTCAAAAATCGTCCAAAATCGCGTGACGTCATTTATGGACAGTCCCTTAATGCAGACATGATTCCTTGTAAAAGGTTTCAGTTTGGTGTTTTAACAACCTAACACATCTGTTTTGTTTCCAGATAAAAGGGGAAAAACCTATCCTCATATTTTGGTACTGGCAACAAAAGTATCTTAATAGCTTTTAAAAGTCAGAGTCGCCACTTGTTCGCCATCATTGTCAGCACGTTGCCTAGAATCTCCTCCAGGTGGTCTCCAGTGCCCGGAGGCGGCACATTTCTCGTGGCATTGTTACAAATTCTCACAAGTGTTAAAACATCTTTTTGAAAACCCCTGTAACGGTGGCCATTGTTTCAACTTGCGGCGCCGTGAGATGGCATCGAACCGCTGTCCTCTGTCGTACGAGTCCAAGTGCGCGGACGACTTCTAACGCCGCTGTGGCAAAAGGAGCGAGCACCCTGTGGGGGTGATGTAGCCCAATGTCACTCGCGCAGCTCCGCCCTCCTCACTCACGACTGGCGGCCGACTGCGTGCAGAGGGGGCTGGTTTCATCATCGTCATCATCATAATTGACACTTGCACAGCGCGTTTCACCACCCAGAGGTCGCAAGGCACTGCACAGAGCTAAGAGCAAGTCAGTAAATAACTCACGCAATTCTAAAGCGTAATATAAGCACGCAGGCTCATGATTTAACCACACATACAAACACCACCACCTCCCACACACACCCAAAGCACAGAACCAAATTAATCAGGAGGAAAGGCCTTTAAGGGGAAAAAAACGTTTTAAGGCGGAATTTTAATAAACGGAGGGACTCAGCGGATTGAATATTCGATGAAAGTGAATTCCGCAAATTTGGGTGGGGGGGGGGGGCAGCACGGCAAAAGCCCCCCCCCCCCGGGTCATCCATTGAGTGGAGGTGCCACTTGGGCAGGTGCGAGAGAAGCCCACAACTCAGACGACACAAGAAGGCAGGCCCCGAGTGTCACAATCAGTGAAGAAGGCAGGCCCCGAGTGTCACAATCAGTGAAGAAGGCAGGCCCCGAGTGTCACAATCAGTGAAGAAGGAAGGCCCCGATTGTCACAATCAGTGAAGAAGACAGGCCCCGAGTGTCACAATCAGTGAAGAAGGCAGGTCCCGAGTGTCACAATCAGTGAAGAAGGCAGGCCCCGAGTGTCACAATCAATGAAAAAGGCAGGCCCCGAGTGTCACAATCAGTGAAGAAGGCAGGCCCCGAGTGTCACAATCAGTGAAGAAGGCAGGCCCCGAGTGTCACAATCAGTGAAGAAGGCAGGCCCCGAGTGTCATAATCAGTGAAAAAGGCAGGCCCCGAGTGTCACAATCAGTGAAGAAGGCAGGCCCCGAGTGTCACAATCAGTGAAGAAGGCAGGTCCCGGGTGTCACAATCAATGAAGAAGGCTGGCCCCGAGTGTCACAATCAATGAAGAAGGCAGGCCCCGAGTGTCACAATCAGTGAAGAAGGCAGGCCCCGAGTGCCACAATCAGTGAAGAAGGCAGGCCCCGAGTGTCACAATCAGTGTAGAAGGCAGGCCCCGAGTGTTACAATCAGTGAAGAAGGCAGGCCCCGAGTGTCACAATCAGTGAAGAAGGCAGGCCCCGAGAGTCACAATCAGTGAAGAAGGCAGGCCCCGAGTGTCACAATCAGTGAAGAAGGCAGGCCCCGAGCGTCACAATCAGTGAAGAAGGCAGGCCCCGAGTGTCACAATCAGTGAAGAAGGCAAGTCCCGAGTGTCACAATCAATGAAGAAGGCAGGCGCCGAGTGTCACAATCAGTGAAGAAGGCAGGCCCCGAGTGTCACAATCAGTGAAGAAGGCAGGTCCCGAGTGTCACAATCAGTGAAGAAGGCAGGCCCCGAGCGTCACAATCAGTGAAGAAGGCAGCCGCCGCGTGGCGTCACAATCAGTGAAGAAGGCAGGCCCCGAGTGTCACAATCAGTGAAGAAGGCAGGCCCCGAGTGTCACAATCAGTGAAGAAGGCAGGCGCCGAGTGTCACAATCAGTGAAGAAGGCAGGCCCCAAGTGTCACAATCAGTGAAGAAGGCAGGCCCCGAGTGTTATAATCAGTGAAGAAGGCAGGCCCCGAGTGTCACAATCAATGAAGAAGGCAGGTCCCGAGTGTCACAATCAGTGAAGAAGGCAGGCCCCGAGTGTCACAATCAGTGAAGAAGGCAGGTCCCGAGTGTCACAATCAATGAAGAAGGCAGGCCCCGAGTGTCACAATCAGTGAAGAAGGCAGGCCCCGAGTGTCACAATCAGTGAAGAAGGCAGGCCCCGAGTGTTATAATCAGTGAAGAAGGCAGGCCCCGAGTGTCACAATCAGTGAAGAAGGCAGGCCCCAAGTGTCACAATCAGTGAAGAAGGCAGGCCCCGAGTGTTATAATCAGTGAAGAAGGCAGGCCCCGAGTGTCACAATCAGTGAAGAAGGCAGGCCCCGAGTGTCACAATCAGTGAAGAAGGCAGGCCCCGAGTGTCACAATCAGTGAAGAAGGCAGGCCCCGAGTGTCACAATCAGTGAAGAAGGCAGGCCCCGAGTGTCACAATCAGTGAAGAAGGCAGGCCCCAAGTGTCACAATCAGTGAAGAAGGCAGGCCCCGAGTGTCACAATCAGTGAAGAAGGCAGGCCCCGAGTGTCACAATCAGTGAAGAAGGCAGGCCCCGAGTGTCACAATCAGTGAAGAATGCAGGCCCCGAGTGTCACAATCAGTGAAGAAGGCAGGCCCCGAGTGTCACAATCATTGAAGAAGGCAGGCCCCGAGTGTCACAATCAGTGAAGAAGGCAGGCCCCGAGTGTCACAATCAGTGAAGAAGGCAGGCCCCGAGTGTCACAATCAGTGAAGAAGGCAGGCCCCGAGTGTCACAATCAGTGAAGAAGGCAGGTCCCGAGTGTCACAATCAATGAAGAAGGCAGGCCCCGAGTGTCACAATCAGTGAAGAAGGCAGGCCCCGAGTGTTATAATCAGTAAAGAAGGTAGGCCCCGAGTGTCACAATCAGTGAAGAAGACAGGCCCCGAGTGTCACAATCAGTGAAGAAGGCAGGCCCCGAGTGTTATAATCAGTGAAGAAGGCAGGCCCCGAGTGTCACAATCAGTGAAGAAGGCAGGCCCCGAGTGTCACAATCAGTGAAGAATGCAGGCCCCGAGTGTCACAATCAGTGAAGAAGGCAGGCCCCGAGTGTCACAATCAGTGAAGGCAGGCCCCGAGTGTCACAATCAGTGAAGAAGGCAGGCCCCGAGTGTCACAATCAGTGAAGAAGGCAGGCCCCGAGTGTCACAATCAGTGAAGAAGGCAGGCCCCGAGTGTCACAATCAGTGAAGAAGGCAGGCCCCGAGTGTCACAATCAGTGAAGAATGCAGGCCCCGAGTGTCACAATCAGTGAAGAAGGCAGGCCCCGAGTGTCACAATCAGTGAAGAAGGCAGGCCCCGAGTGTCACAATCAGTGAAGAAGGCAGGCCCCGAGTGTCACAATCAGTGAAGAAGGCAGGCCCCGAGTGTCACAATCAGTGAAGAAGGCAGGCCCCGAGTGTCACAATCAGTGAAGAAGGCAGGCCCCGAGTGTCACAATCAGTGAAGAAGGCAGGCCCCGAGTGTCACAATCAGTGAAGAAGGCAGGCCCCGAGTGTCACAATCAGTGAAGAAGGCAGGCCCCGAGTGTCACAATCAGTGAAGAAGGCAGGCCCCGAGTGTCACAATCAGTGAAGAAGGCAGGCCCCGAGTGTCACAATCAGTGAAGAAGGCAGGCCCCGAGTGTCACAATCAGTGAAGAAGGCAGGCCCCGAGTGTCACAATCAGTGAAGAATGCAGGCCCCGAGTGTCACAATCAGTGAAGAAGGCAGGCCCCGAGTGTCACAATCAGTGAAGAAGGCAGGCCCCGAGTGTCACAATCAGTGAAGAAGGCAGGCCCCGAGTGTCACAATCAGTGAAGAAGGCAGGCCCCGAGTGTCACAATCAGTGAAGAAGGCAGGCCCCGAGTGTCACAATCAGTGAAGAAGGCAGGCCCCGAGTGTCACAATCAGTGAAGAAGGCAGGCCCCGAGTGTCACAATCAATGAGAGCGTTTCACAACTCCCCCCTCCGCCCCGGGGAGAGTGACGCGAGGACTTCATAGGGGGGTGGGGGGGGCAGCCTCGTGCGGGTAACTGCACACGTGGACGGTTGCCATGGAGACGCTGGTGTTGGTTGCCGGGCAACCAGCAACTCCATCACGTACGGATTAGGGTGAAATGAAGTTGTAAAGAGGGTGAGGTCATGCTCTTGAATTTGTTTACGAAAGATATAAGTATATATACACACACACATGAACTGTGTGTGCTTTTCAAATTGCATCGGTCACGCAGCCACGGTGCACACAATCAGCGACATCGGTTCGATACAAGAACAATTGTGGCAACAGTTTTGCCATGCTGTGTTCGCACCAGCAGAGTCGGGCTGCTTGCCTGAACCGATGCTGTCTGTCTGTTAGAAACACGCGTTCAGAGGTTTTGGTCCCCGTGATGATGATGATGATCAGCCACTCCGGTGAGCTGTCGTCTGTGATTGCCAGGTCGCTTCTGCATACAGAGCGATTGAGCTCTGGGCCTTACCTGGGTAAATAAAGACAACGTTTATATGGGTCCCAGTTTATTGCAAATTTATATAAAAATATATCAAATCATAATTATCCACAACGACGCTGATGATGATCGTGGTTTCGCCTCGATCAGTGGTTCTTAACCTGTGCTGCAGCCTTGTACCCCTCTGAATCGTTAAACAAAGTACAATATTAATACAGTACACACACAAGGGGCTTTCTGAAACAAAGTAGTTGTACTTGCGTGCCCGTGCTTAATTTGTGTTTCGATTATTATTTACCTTCTAAGACAATCTGGCCGTGTCTCGCATCCCCAGAGAGGGCATCTGGCACCCCCGGGGCGTGCGTGATGCACCCCAGGTTAAGAAGAACCTCTGGCCGAGAGAACGGCATTCTTTGTGTGTAGGACCACACGAAAACACGTCATAGGTAGCCCTATGAACCACAGAGTCAGCCCATTGGAGTCTGCGCTCTCCTTCAACGGAGGAACGGCAAAACGACAGGAACTCTGTCTCTGTCTGTCTCTCTGTCTCTCTCTCTCTGGCTGTCTCTGTCTGTCTCTCTCTCTGTCTCTCTCTCGGTGCATGCTGGGAAGAGGGTGTGTCTACCTGTGCTCCTGGAAAAACATTACCTACCAATGAGGGCCTAGTTTCATGTACGCATCCTAGCCTCACCTAACTTCGTTTTTTGCATTTTCCTGCGACCTCTCTAAATCTCCGAGCACCATCGAGTGCTCATCTTCTCTCCTCCACCTCTGTGAGTGCCTCCAACAACACAGGGTCGTGCTGTCTCACTCTTCTTTATCTCTTCCTCCTCTCATCACACTCATTTACTCGCCAGGCCTGCGGCCTACTCACAGCTCTGCATCCAATTACCTTTTCCTTCCCCCTCTCTTACATCCTTCCTATTCTTCTGCTTTACTGCAAACATAAAAATCGCTCTTTTTTTCTCACTCCTCTCCTCTCTGCTCTGTTCTGAACCTCTCTCTGCACACTGCTGTTCCCTGCCCCCACAGCAACCGTCACGCCACGGGACGCTAGTGACAACACCTGTTTCACTGCCCCCCCTCTCTCCTGTCTCCTCCCTGCGCCCCCCCCCCCCACTCTTATTTTCCAACCATCTTCTTCTTGTCTTGTTCTCTCCTTTCATCCCTGCAACTAACGAAGGTTATTTATTTGTTTATTTGCTTATTAAACTGTTTATTTATTTATTTCGACAATGGCAAGCCATGCTGATCCGGAGGTTCCTGGAACCCAACACGGACTGTTCTGCTTCCCGCCTCCTGAGATCAAGGTGGACGACGTGATAGAAGCCGCAGGACAGTGTGTGGGGAAGCGGAACATCATCGCCGTGGCCCCCATGAACCGTGGCTACGTGGTCCTCTTCACCAACGCGGAGATGGTGGCACATGTCATCGCCACGGGGCTCACCTTCAGGGGGGATATATTTGTGCAATGCACACCTCTCTCCTCCCCCGCGCGAAAAGTGCTCATCTCCAACGCACCAACTTTCCTAAAAAATGCCGACCTACGACGAGATCTTGAGCGGTTCGGCAAAGTTGTGTCCTGAATAATTATGCTGCCCTTGCGCACGGGACCCAGAAATAGCGCACGTCTTGTCATTTAAGAGACAAACATTCATGATTTTAAACGGCAACAATACGGAACTCAACGTGAACTTTAAGTACACTGTGGAAGAATACACCTACACCGTGTACGTGTCCACCGCGTTGCCACGCTGCAATGTGTGCGGTGGCTTCGGCCATGCCCGTGCAAACTGCACGGGGAAACCAAAAGGGAAAAACATGCAGCCTGCAGTAAACGCCACGCAACAACAGCAACAGCAGCGCCAGCAGCAACAGCAGCCACAACAGCCTCAGCAGCGCCGGCAAAAGCAGCTGCAGCAGCAGTCGCCGCAGCCCGCGCAGCAGCAGCAGCACCAGCAACTGCAACAGCAGGAGCAGCAGCAGCCGCATCAGCAACCGCAGAAGGAGCAGCCGCAGCAGGCGCAGCTGCCGCAGCAGGCGCAGCTGCCGCAGCCACAGCAGCAGCAGCCACCACTGCACGAGTGCCAGCTGTCGCAACAGCAGGACGCTGAAGCGGCGGCCGGTTGCACAAAGCCGCCCACCAACGACGAGGATGCCGAGGGCTTCACCCTTGTCACCTCCCGCAAGCGCAGGGTAAAACCCGCCCTCGGCGGAGGAGGCCACGCGGCCCCTAACCCTAAGCGCGTGGCCACCGCCGATCACGAGCCCTACCCAAAACTCGCAGAGCAGGACGACCAACCGCCCCCCTCGAGCGTCATCCCAGACGCCGTTGCAGGTGGTCAATATGAAGACATGCTGGACGACGACCCGCCTGAGGACAGCACGGTGGGACAAGAGCCGCCAACACCCCCGCCTAACGCCGCCACAGCATCCTCAGAGCAAGAGGAACCACCAGACGGTGCGGCGCCTGAAGGCGCCACACTGCGGAAAGGCGAGGAAGGCCGGCTCACCTCACCCGAAGGAAGAGCAAAGGACCCTCCACTACCAGAGGACAGCCACCCTCTTCCTAACGAGGCCCTGCCATCGCCAACGGCAAACGAGGCCTCTGCCGAGTCACATTATGACGAGCTGGAGAACTCGGACGGCGAGGTGTCAGCTGCTCACAAGTCGACAGCAAGTTTGATTGCACACCTCAGGGCATCCAAAAATTCCTCGAGAAAACTTTCAGGAAACGTAAAATTAAGGTCGGGACCTATTTCACTGACCCCGCCGCTTTCCTCACACAGTCCCAACAAATTTGCCGTAACAGCGACAGGTTGGGTTTCTCAGCTCAGGAATGCTACCGGCTAAAATCCCTCAATCGCAAGGCGAAAAAGGAGATTATGCTTTCTGCCCAGAAGTAACCCAACCCCCCGCAAATACTGTTAACACTACCACCATCATCCACCACAAAACTACATGATGGCTTCAGCTATTAAGGTTGCTAGTCTGAACTGTAACAGCGCTCGCAGTGACAAGAGGTGGGACCAGATCTGCCGCTTGGTCAGGGAACACAAAGCAGATGTGACTCTCCTTCAGGAAACCCACCTCGACGCCACTCTGGAGGCCCAACGCCAGCCTTTCCTAGGGGGCCGGGCTTTCTTCAGCCATGCCGAGGACAACCTCGCCGGCGTGGCAATTGTGCTCAGTTCGCGGTTTGCACCAGAAAATGTCTCCTTTAAAGAAATCGTCAAAGGTCACTTGATTTCTGTGGAATTCGTCCTGAATAAATCCAGCCTCAGGTGCTTTAACGTGTACGCGCCGAGCAAGGCCCCCGAGAGGAAGCTCTTCTTCGGCGCTCTGCGGGACGCACTCGCGACAGACGACGTGGACGACGTGCTCACCGTCGTGGGAGGAGACTTTAACTGCACCCTCGACCCGGCTCTCGACCGCAACACTGCCGAACCTCACCCTGAATCCCCACGGCCGCTAGCCGACCTCGTGCGGAGACTGGATCTGCGTGACGTGTGGCGACTACAGCATCCAGCCCAGCGGCAGTACTCCTGGTGCCGCTGCGGCTCGCAAGGCAGGATAAGCCTTGCCAGGCTCGACCGACTGTACGTCAACACCAGCAGCGTTAACCTGCTCGGGGACAGCAAAATCGTACCCTCCGGTTTTTCAGATCACCACCTGGTCTCTGTGCTGCTGCGAATTCCCAGAGCGGAGCAGCACAGCGCCTACTGGAGACTCAACATACAGCTGCTTGATGACACCGACTTCAGAGAAACCTTCAAAGCCTTTTGGGCTCAGTGGCTGCCTGCCAAAGGAAGTTTCAGCTCCCACCAGCTATGGTGGGACAACACAAAAGCACAGGTCAGGGTTCTCTGTCAGCAGTTCATGAGCCAGCATGCCGCCGCCAAGAATGAGGTGGCGCACCAACTGCAAAACGAGCTGCTGGCACTCGAGGCAGAGCTGAGCTCATCCCACGACACGCAGCTGGGTGAGACGCTACTGGAGAAGCAGCGGCTTTTCAGGTCCATCACAGACGAGCAGGCACATCGTGCTTTTGTGCACAAAAAGATGCAGCACCTGTCGCAGATGGACTCTCCCTCTAAATTTTTCTTCCGCTTAAACAAAACACCGGCCAACACCACAAAAATTTCCAGTTTGCGAACCCCAGATGGACAAACAGCAACATCTGAGAGCGAGATCGCCAAGACCGCCAGGGATTTCTACTCACAACTTTTTGCCGCCGAAACCATACACGACGAGGCTATCCGGGAGTTACTGGACGGGAGCCCTACTTTAGGAGTCCCCGAGCGGGATCGTCTGGACAGCCCCATCACCCTGCAGGAGCTCCACACCGCTGTGAAAGGGCTCACAGCTGGTAAAGCTCCGGGGATTGACGGCCTGCCGGTTTAATTTTATGCGGCCTTCTGGGATGAGCTTGGCCCTCAACTACTACAACTATTGATTGAGAGCCTGCAGAAGGGTGAACTCCCACAGAGCTGCAGGAGGGCGGTGGTCTCCCTGCTACCTAAGAAGGGGGACCTGCGGCTCGTTGAGAATTGGCGACCCATCTCCCTCTTTTGCGCCGAGTACAAAATCTTCTCCAAGGTGCTGGCAAACCGTATCAAGACAGTGCTAGGTCAGCTGATCCTGCCGGAACAGTCGTATTGCATCCCCGGCCGGTGCATATACGACAACATCGGTACGGTCAGAGACATAATCTCCCTTGCAGAAGCACACAACATGGACTTAGGCCTCCTCTTCTTGGATCAAGATAAGGCCTTTGATAGGGTGAGCCACGAGTACTTGGACAAACTCCTAACGTCGCTCGGTTTCGGCCAGGCCTTCATCTCGCATGTCAGGCTCCTGTACACGGGCACATCCAGCCTGTTGAAGATAAACCAGCGGCCCGGCGCCCCGTTCCCTGTGATGAGGGGGGTCAGACAGGGATGCCCTCTCCCGGGGCTGCTGTACACCCTGTCCATTGAGCCACTGCTACGCCACCTGAGACGAAATCTGTCTGGCTTCAAAGTCCCGGGACCTGAGAACACAGTCGTCAAACTCTCGGCTTACGCAGACGACATATGCGTCATCCTCAACGGCGCACGTGACGTATCCACGCTCTGCCAGGCGGTTGCAGTGTACGAGAGGGCCTCCTCCGCCAAGGTCAACTGGCCAAAGTGCGAGGCCCTGTGTTTAGGGCTGCAAGGCGGCATTCGCTCTGTGCTCCTCCCAGGAGGAGTCATGTGGCGGGACGATGGAGTCAAGTACCTGGGGGTTTACCTGGGGAAACCACATGTCGCTCTGAACAACTGGACCGAGCTAGCCGACACAATCGAAGCTAAATTACTGACATGGGCACGCCTCGCACCACAGATGTCATTCAGGGGCGAGTGCTTGTCGCTAACACCCTGGCTGCATCCGTGCTGTGGCACAATGCCAAGGCCCTCCAGCCTCCTGCTTGGCTACTCGCCAGAGTCAACCGCTCACTCGCTCACTTCGTCTGGCACGGGAAGCACTGGCTCAGGCCGGGCGTTCTCTGCCTGCCGGTGAGCGAGGGCGGCCAGGGTCTGGTAGACGTCACCGCCAGGATCATGAGTTTCAGGCTCATGGCTGTCAGACGGCTGCTGTACGACCGGGAGGAGCTACCCTGGAAGTCGCCGGCCCTCGCCCTGCTGAGAAATGCAGGGGGGTGCCTGGGGTACGGAAAGGAGCTTTTCCTGATGGACCTGAGCCTGGTCGACTACACAAGGCTGCCAAGTTATCACCAGAGCCTCTTGGACGCGTGGCGGAGCCTCGAGTGGAGCAGAACACGCGCGCCCTACGACCTCGCGCAGTTCCTGAACGAGCCCTTGTTCTGCAACAACCTTTTCAAGGGAATCAGAGGAGAGAGGACCCTGGCTCTACGCCTCACATCAGCAGGGCTGCGAAAAGTCTTCCACCTCGTGCAGACCCACCAGCCCAAGTGGAAGACCGCAGCTGAAATCGCCAACACCGCAGGGCTCCGCTCCATGCTCGCTGGGGAGAAGCTGCTGCGCAACGTACTCCACGCCATGAAGGAGCTACGCCTTTAACTAGAAGCACCGGAGGATGGTGGCGGCCCCCCCACCCTCCTCTTTCCCAGAGTTGTGTTTCTCCTGCGCCAACCCCCCTGGCCACAGCGACTCCGGCAAGCTCCTGAAGCTCCGAAGCTGCAGCAACGTGCCCCTCAAGAGTGCCCCAAACACAGCGCTCTACACGTGCTGTGTCAAGGCGCTCTACACGTGCTGTGTCAAGGCGCTCTACACGTGCTGCATAAAGGCGATACATTCCCGGGACCTAGCCGACCTACCGGACACAAAATGGAGAGACCATTTCTCTCCCCTCATTGCAGCCGCCCCTCAGTGGAAACTAATGTACAAGTCTCCCGTAGCCAAACGCTGCGGTGACCTCCAGTGGAGGTTGGCACACTGCACGTTGCCATCGGCCGTGTGGCTCTGCCGAATCTCGCCAGGGGTAACAGACTTGTGCATTTCCTGCGGTGCCAGGGAGGATCTGCCCCACCAATACTTACACTGCCAGTGGCTCAAGCCAATGTTCCGCCTTTTGGGGGACATCTTCAGGAAACTGAGGGTGCCTTTCTACAACAGCAGCTTCGTATACGGAGTGCCTTACCTGGCAAACAAGCGCCATGACCTCGCCAACTTCGCCTGCGCGCAAGCGAAGATGGCAGTGTACAGAACGAGGAAAAAGATGCTGGAGGGTGATACTGACGGCTGCTCTGTGCTTCCGGTGTTCAGAAGCCTGCTTAAGGCGCGGCTCCGGCTGGAGCACGCGTACCACACACACGTCGATGATGTGCACGTATTCTTCGAACGCTGGGGAGCCGGAAAGGCCCTTTGCACCAGCGTGGACGGCACCCTCATGTTCACTTTCTGAAATGCTCGCTCGTCACCGTGACGTGCGGGATGACACCACAACCACGTGACTTTTTCTTTTGTGTTGTGTGCGGTGCTTTCAGCACCACAGCACGTAGATTTGTAACGATTATGTAACGTTTGTTTTCTTTTCGGTTGCTGCTGACTGGGTTTCGTATTGGAGTCGCCTCCGGTGCTTTTGCTGCTGGTCGCAATAAAAGTTGTTTAAAAGTCTGTCTCTCTCTGTCTCTCTCTGTCTGTCTCTCTGTCTCTCTCTGTCTCTCTGTCTCTCTCTCTGTCTCTCTCTGTATCTCTCTCTCTGCTGAAGCCATCTCGTCGTGACCAGCAGCAGCAGACTTCGACATCGGCATCGAGCTCTTGAACCACAGCGCTCCTGCAGCTGCTGCTGCAGCTCCTGCAGCTGCTGCTGGCAGCTTGCACGAGGAGAGAAAATAAATGATTCCGTGTCAGACAAGAACAAGAACAGGAGTCTCACCGCGCAGAGAGCTGCGCTCATAACCACGCGCTCGAGGGTTCAAATTCGTGGCGGGTCAACTGAAACCCACGACCGTCAAACCCATTCCAGCCGGACAATCCCACGGGAATGATCCATTCTCTCGTTCGCAAGGGTGCAAGGAGGGCGCGGCAGACGAAGCGCAGTCACGATTACACACACACGCGAGTTTGTTTTTGTTGCTGTAATTTATACATGAAATACGGTGCTTATTTATTACGGTGAATGACACACCTAGTTAAAAAAAATAACGCCTCGTGCATTAATGCATGCAAATGAAGCCGGCTGGGCGGCAGGAATGTTTGGAGTGTGTGAGGAAAGCCAGCACTGTACCAACTGAGTGTATTCTGTGTACAGTGTCGTGTCTGGGGGTCTGCGTGTGGGGGAGCAGACATCGCCACGCGGCGTGGGTGGGGAGGAATCCCCGCAGCCGGCGGCAGCTCGGGCAGCCGCGATCACACGCGGGAGGCCCGCTGGGAGATGTTGACTACCTCGCCTGGGATACAGGGGGTCGTGGATTCAATCCCGACCCTGACGACGCCTGCTGTATATTTGGAGTTCGCGATGTCTCTCTCTATCATCATCATCATCACGGTGGCTAGGAGATGTTAACTACCTCGCCTGGGCTACAGGGGGTCGTGGATTCGATCCCGACCCTGACGACGCCTGCTTTATATTTGGAGTTTGCGATGTCTCTCTCTATCATCATCACGGTGGCTAAGAGATGTTAACTACCTCGCCTGGGCTACAGAGGGTCGTGGATTCGATCCCGACCCTGACGACGCCTGCTTTATATTTGGAGTTTGCGTGTCTCTCTATCATCATCATCACGGTGGCTAGGAGATGTTAACTACCGCGCCTGGGCTACAGGGGGTCGTGTATTCGATCCCGACCCTGACGACGCCTGCTGTAAGTTTGGAGTTTGCGTCTCTCTCTCTCCCCGTGGTTGCGTGGATTTTTTTCCGGGTCCTCCGGTTATTCTCTCCACATTTAGATGCGCGCGTTTAGAGTATTTGGATTTTATAAATGTCCAGCTGATAAGCCACTTCGTTGAGCTATCGTTTATGGGCAGGTTGCTTCTGAAAAGAGCTGTATAGCTCAATGGGCCTTACCTGGTAAAATAACAAATAATAGTTTAGTTTAAATAGTTTAATAGTTTTCTTGCGAATGGCAAATAACGTTCCCCGTTTACCGCCGGGGTTTTCCATGAAGAAGTAGCGGAGATCACTCGGGACGATTAAAACAATCGAGGACATAGAACGGAGCAATATTCTGAATTGTGTGCACTGTTAGGGAAGGCTGATGAATCTGGCTCGGGATAAATACGATCACGAACAACACGTTCACGAACAGTGCCAGAGGGAGACGATCGGATGACAGCAGAGTGTGGGGATTGTAGCTGGAACGGATGTTCAAGAGGCACCGAGACGAGAACGGTGAAAGAGGCGGGCAAGAGGAGGTGGAAGTTCTATTGGAAAGCGAAAGTTGATTTTGGCTTAGGAGCGTGCACGAAGACAACGGAATACGACCTGCAGAGCGAGCTGCAGAAGAAGCATGGGCAGGTGCGTGCTTGGAATCGCACTGAGACACGCAACGAGGAACACGCGGGACCCATGTGGACCAGAGACCATCGGTTAGGGACTGTTCAGGATGAGTGGGCCTCGGCAGGACACGGCGCTCAGAGGGGATGCTGCTGTCTGCTGCTGCTGTCTGCTGCTGTAGTCTGCTGCTGCTGTCTACTGCTGCTTCTGATGTTTGCTGCTGCTGCCTGCTGGACCCCAGTGACGATGGAGCGGCAGCCGCAGGGGGTGGGGGGGGGGGGCTGAGAAGACGATCAGTGTAGAGATGGCACCTTGACGGGATTAGCTCGTGCGTCGGGAGGAGCCAGGTGGACCGTTGCATTGCCAGAGCGCGACAGATAGCTCAGCTTGGGGAGGCCTTCATCGAGCAGCAGATAGAGCATAGTTCACGGCTGCGGCTGCTGCTGATGATGATGAAGACTTAAGACTGTCCTTTTTAAATTAAAAGAAGTTCATAAATTCAGCGTTCTTCCAAAACGGTACTGCGTCGCATCACCGCCGTGCCGTGATTGTCGCGTGACCTCTACAGTGACACCCTGATGATTATCATTGCCCCTGATCGGGATGCAATCCGTCCCGTGTAGTTTATCGTACGTACGGTAGTCCTAAGTGCACGGTATTCAACAAAGTAAAAAACAAATGTTATACTCTAATACATGACACTTATTGCACTGAGGGTGAATCGGGAGCCCAGTGAGTGCGTGTGAAGGTTGTTTTTTTTAAACACAGCTGATGAGCAGAGGCCCAAAGGTGAAGGTTGTTTTTGGGGGATTTTTATTATTTTAGATTTTGGATTTTTGGGGTTTTGGGTTTTGTCGGGCGTTTTTTTTGTTTTTTGGAGGGTTTTTTTTTGTTTTTTTTAGTTTTTGGGGGTGGGGGGGGGGTTTGGAGGTTTTTTGAGGTGGATGAGACGACGCGGCGTGGACGAGGCGACGCGGCCGCTGACTGCGTGCGCACGACGACAATGGGGGCCCAAGGCGCCTCTTCGTCATCACTCTATGAAGTCGCCGGAGCATCCCGACATTAACGGGGATTAGCGCTGTGGTTCGACGGTTCAACGCGCCGAGAGAATTAACTCTGACACCGCGCGTCGCAGTCCATCCGCTTACTCCACGAGAGTTTTTGTTCCCGCCCCCGTCACAAATTAAGCTCTGGTGAATACAAACAAAAAACAAATCATCGTCCCCTTCATTTAAATTCGTTGAAATGTCACCGCCTATAATTCACTGCGAGCTGCTGCTGCTTGTGTTATGGAGGCAATCACTGAGGTTCAATATCGGTTCGGCCACCCAACTCCGTGCCGTAAATTTCACGCAAATAAAAACCTTCCCTACGTTGCTCGAGCGCTGCGATGCGCTGCGGGGTGGCACAGCGGTAAGGCTCACACCTCGCAGCAACGAGGGCATGGGTTCGATTCCCGACTGTTGCCTTTTTCCGTGTTGGGTTGGTACGTTCTCCCCCTGCTCTGCACGATATTCCTTCTGGTTCTCCGGTTCCTCCCATAGCTAAGCTAAAACTAATACTGAACCACACAAGGTAACCGGTATTGGCCAAACATCCCAATGCTAAAATATTACCTGCAAATTCCACATTTTGGATTACACGTCGCAGCAACACCCACCTCCCTCCCTTACTGTAATAGAACACTTGGCAGGAACCTCCTGAAATCGATGCTTCGAGACTCAGCGTGAGGCTTCTCCTGGCCTGAACAAGCGGCAAATGAAAAACAATAGTGAGGGTAAAGCATCACATTTAGTGGGTGATCTGTCGCGCGGCCATAAACACGTAACACCTGCCCCATTGTCAGCGGCAAGCGCTCCGGAGCTTGGGAGCAAAGCGGGAAAGGTCACAGCCGGCGCGAGAGCGACCCAACATTTAAAGCGCGTGATCACCGCTGGCGTGACCACCGCTCACGTGACCACCACTCACGTGACCATCGCTTGCGTGACCACCACTCGCGTGACCACCACTCACGTGACCACCACTGGCGTGACCACCGCTCACGTGACCACCACTCACTTGACCACCGCTGGCGTGATGCCGTTGCCTTCCTGCCGCTGCCGTTGCTGAGCAATCTTTTAAAGTCAAAATTGGCAGAACGAGCGGCGCGCGGGGCTATTGGGAGGGCACTCACCGCGGTCGACGCCACTGCGCGCTCTTCTCTTTCTCTCTCCCCGTCTCTTCCACGAGCCTTAAAACGTCGTCGAGCAACTCGCGTTCGGTGCTCACACTTCCCGTGTGTTCATCGTCCAGGGTTTGCGTCGTAGGGCGCCAAACGTAAAGCGGTGTCCGTTTGATGGCAAAGCGTTCCTCTCTGAAGACATCTTTTTGTAAAAAAAAATTAGGCCATGTCTCCATTACCATCAGCGGGGCAAATCGCCAGGAGGCGGGCGATAGTTTATGCAGTGCGTTAATTGCCGTGTGAGCCGCGTTAATTTGCCTCCAGGGGTGGCCGGGTGCCTCGGAGGTCAGAGCGCTGAGCTGGCACTGGTGGGGGAGGGCCTGGATTCGACTCCAGGTTTCAGCCACCGCCGGTCATTCATTCAGGCTTCCCTAGGGTGTAGCGAGCCGATGGACTCTCATTTTTATTTTATTTTACCAGGTAAGGCCCATAGCTCTTTTTTCAGAAGCGACCTGGCCACAAACGATAGGTCAACGAAGTGGATTATGACGTGGATATTTATAGCAGCCAAATAGTTTAAACGCGTGATGTTGATTCTAAATGTGAAGGGGAAACCAGGATGAGCTGGATAAAAATCTACGCGACCACAGGAAGAGAGACAAGCAAACTCCAAATATACAGCAGGGTTGGGATCAAACACACGACCTTCTGTATACTCGGCGAGGGAGTTAACATGTCCTGACCACCGTGGCGCCCGGACTCAGTCCAGTCACCAACAGCTGGACACACAAAAATCCACATTCAATTGAGCATGGTACTTGATTTTCCTAAATTCTAATTCTGAGAATAAAAATACCAGTTTCACTGCGACACAACAAACATTGCTCGCATTCTGATAGGGCGCCGACTGTGTGGTCCACGTCTCTTGAGTAGATCTCAGAGGTAGCTCTTTGGTATTCGCTTCTGCGGGCTGTTCACCAACACGACGAGTCGGAGTGCTCTGCGAGATATCCGAATGGATTATTTGTCTTGTGATGTGACCGAAGGCTCAATTGGAATAATATTGGCGAGAAAATATTATCAAAAAACAACGTAAAAATCAAATCCTGAATGTGAATAAAAAGCCTTCACTGATATACCGGGATTCTTGGGTAAGTGGTGCCGTGGTTAGGTTGCTCTCAAACAGAACGACACGATATGGGACCTTTCTTTCCAGTATTAAAATATAACAGTCGGTGTTACCCTTTCTGGCAAAAAACAGGTGTCAAGATGTTAAAACACCAAACAGAATGAATCCCTGCAGTCACGAAAGCTTTAAATCGAAATCAGAATGGTTATTCAAGGAATCCTGTCTACATTGACCACGCGTACTTGTGGTGAGACTAGGCTCAAAAGAAAGCCGTCTCTGGTGTGGACCAATCAGTTTCAAAGACAATGCATCACATACTACCAGAGCGTGGCTTTTGTTTGCATGTTCACCACAAAAAAAGAGTAAAACATATTGTGATAGAACGACACGAGTTCGAATCTCGACCAAGGGTCAAATGTTGACTCAGCTCTTCGTTCTAGGTTTGATTAAATGAGTACCACTGTGTGAAACGCCATCGCCATGGGAATGTGGAATTTCCACCACTGCCTAAACAAGACAAAAATACTTTAATCGAGCCACGAGCCCAAACCGCAGGGTGGAGATTGATCTGAGTGTGAATTGTCACATGGGCAGCTTGGGCGGCAGGGGTGTTGACAAAGTGGTGAGACCCGTGCCTCGCAGCAAGCGGGACAAGAGATCGACTCCCGACTCACACTCTACGTAGCGAACCGCGCTCATCGGATGTGCGTGGAAAAGGACAACAAAGAAAACACAAAAATCAGTTCTAAATACATTCATTTTCAACCTCCCCAATATCGGAAGGGAGATCGTTTTAGGGCAGCCGCAGAAGCGCTTCTGAAAGCGCCACGCGATGCGGTGACCACCGTCGTTGTTGGATGGTTGGCAGCCATAATCCGCTGCCGCTGCTGCTGCTCTGTGCATCTGCAGCACTGGGCGACGAACCCAACAGGCCGGTTTGATTCCCGCTCAGGGCCGACATCGGTAACCAATAACTGAACCGGCCATGGGCCTCGCCCGAGGTCGACTCAGCCTTGCGTACATCACCGCTGGGCCGCTAGGAAAGACAAAGGTGGCCGCGCGTGGTGCTGGTGATGCTGGCGCACGGCACTTGCCCTGACAAGCTCGTGTGGCCTACACGGGGGTGGGGGGGTGTTTTAGCAATCTGTAGCTAAAGAGCCATCGTGTGTCCTGGTAGAAAATAAATAAATATAATTAATAAGTAAATCTTGACACGCTACGAGGAGACTGTCCAGAAGGCGAGGTTATTGTTCGAGGAGGCAGCTGTGGCGTGGACGCTTTGAGTGAATTATTGAGATCATCGTCGAGGGGGGGTACGGGGGGTGCACATGGGGGCGGGGGCGGGGTCCTCTGTGGGTCAGGTGATGCAACAGACACGAATAGGGGTTGTGTTGTGAAAACTGCGCCACAGGTGAATCGTCGAGCGTCGTCGTGGAGAACAGAGCCCCGTGGGGGGGGGGGGGGGGGGGTGGCAAGCGCAGTGGGGGGGGGGGGGGGGGGGCGAGCGCAGTGGGGGGGGGGGGCGAGCGCAGTGGGGGGGGGGGGGGGGGGGCGAGCGCCGTGGCGACCCCTGGGCTCGCTGCTGACTCGGGCGCCTCGCGCTGTCGGAGTCTAGATGTTCCTCCCGCCTCTTCTGCAATGGGTTGCATCTGGATTCTGCGGTTTCCTGCCATAGCCAACAAGAACAAGAAGTATAACAACAACATCATCAACAACAACAAAAACCCCGTACACTGTCAATCAAGCAATTTGGTATTGGGCAAAATTCCCAATGAAGCAATATTAGGAACCGTCCATAAGTGACGTCACGCGATTTTTGACCCCCCCCCCCCATCGTCACACGGCGTCACAAAAAGTCAGACCCCCCCTCAAATATGACGTCACAAAGCCCTGCCCCCCCCCCTTAAAAAAATATAAAACATGCTTCAAATCGCTTTAAACTATTGTCATTGTAGTGCGTATTTAATGTGCCGCTGCACTCTGATGTTGTAGGAGAAACGTTTATTAAAAAGTATATTTAATTAAGTAGAACATGTTGTCTACATTTTAAAGTTGCGCATTTTGATGTGACGTCACATTTCTCACCCCCCCCCCCCCCTCGTCACATATCGTCACAAATGTCTGCCCCTCCCCCCTTAGGTGCGTGACGTCATTTATGGACGGCCCCTTACAGCAAACAACTTAATGGTGATTACACAGCAGCAGCAACATCGCGCTCGGCTGCGAAACCTCGGCAGGACCCTCCTGAAGAAGAGCCTTGAGACTCGGTGAGGCTTTCCTGGGTAAACAATAATTATAGTAAATAATACATTCAAATGTACGAAGCAGACACCATGCATCTGTGCCTCCACATGTGGAATCATTACACGGCCTTCCGGGAGTTATTTGTCTCTTCCCAGCAGCATTGGCTCAACGCAAGCAAACTCCCGACCCGCTTTGACAATGAGTGTCTCATCAGCACAGTCGGGCGGCTTGAACCATCGATCAGCAGGTCGCGTGCGGTGGGGTGAAGTGTGGGTATTCGCACCTCACCCAAGGCGTCTGGCCAGCGTGGAAGAGTAGGCCAAGTGCCCTCTTAGAAGCAGTGGCGTGGACAAGCAATTGCAGAGTCTGCACATCAATATTGACCTCACCAGCGTTGGCATTCGTTGCGAGCTCACCAGCTCATCGTCTCTGTGGCTCTGAGATGGTGGTGGAAATGCCACATTGCCAGGGTGGGGACAGGTACAATGATGGGAAAACCCGCTGTTGCGTGCCCACATTGGCGCACACGTCCATGTCAGTGTCGAAGTGTGGGGGCGCCGCGGTGGCGAGATGTTCACTACCTCGTCTGGTGTGCAGGAGGTCGTGGGTTCGATACCGACCCTGACATCTGCTGCTGTATATTTGTAGTTTGCGGTGTCTCTCTCCCCGTGATCACGTGGATTTTTCTCCGGATCCTCCGGTTTGTCCCTCCACATTTATAATGAACATCACGCGTTTAGAGTATTTGGCTGCTATAAATGTCCACGTGATGATAATCCATCTTCGTTAAGCTATCATTTGTGGCCAGGTCGCTTCTGAAGCAGGGCTACGTAGCTCAGTGGGCCTTACCTTTTAAAATAAAAATAGTGTAATTTACATGCTGGCGAATAGGCAAGGAGCTTCTCTCTATTAGGCATGGGTCCTAGGTCGACGCAATCTCCATCGGACGGCTAACGCAGCGCGACCGTGAAGCGGCCCGATGTTTAACGAGTGACCGCTCAGTGCAGCGAGTCAGCTGTGGGCAGAGGAGAGATTCTCGTTACCTTAGACCTGCTTCTTGTTGTTGTTGTGGTGTTTATTCTGTTGCCCCCCCCCCCCGCACCTCCGATTAGCACGGTTAGCTACGTACGGTGCGAAAGAATTTCAACGTACATACAATTATTTATTGAGTGGCTTGTAGAGCCTCCTAGTGACGCGGGAAAGGGTGAATAATAGATAAATAGGTGCATGATTAACGTCTAGCGCTTTGTCAATATCCACCACAACTGGATGACATTCCCCCCACCCCCTCCCCCCACGCCGCCCATGATATGTCAGACGTGTGAGTTTTTTTTTTATCATACTTCACCATGCTGGGCAATGGTAAACAACAACAAACTCAACCACGTTCGTCAATAACACTGCGCTTGGCCTGAGAAGGAAAAAAGAAATATAATAGGCGACGTTTCGGACAATGGCCCTTCTTCCTAGCCACATGGTTGCTGCTTCTGGTCAGTGCCAGTTGGTGAAGCGGGTTCTCAGGTTCCGCTCAGATGTCGCCACTGATGTCAGCCGAGGCCAGGAATCGAACCCAGGTCGCCGGGTTCAGTGCGCAGTGCAGCGCGAGAACACCGGGCGACTCGCCCTGGGAAGTGAAGCACCGCGCCCACATCCCTCTCTCTCACACAGAGGTAGCGGACAGCGGTGATCATTACACTGCACGGGGCATTGTAGCTCAACGCTGTGGAGGCAGCGAGGGTTGGTGGATCACGCACACACTTGAGGAATCCTCGACGCTCGGGCCTTCAGGTCTCCATCTCCCGGATGGCCCTGGGTATGATGCCAGTACGGCAAGTGGGTTCATTTCCCTCTGTGCGTCCATTGAGTGTCTCTCACGCTCACTCACACGCGTGCGGTTTTTTCTCCGTGCGCTCCGGGTTCTTCCCGGATGTATAAACCCCCATTAATGGGATTAGCCAAACACCCCGCTGTAGGACCGCAGAGCCTCGCCATATATGGGCAACCGCTTCTGGCCGTCTTCCGGCGCGTGTCCGTGCGAATACCGCGTGCGCTACAACATTCTCCAGCGCGAGATGGAATCTGCGTGATCGACGCTGTATTTAAATCCACCCATTATAATAATTATTACCACTACTACTACTGCTACGACTGCTAGTACAGGATGCAGCCCCATCGGGTCCGTCCTGTGACATTTGCGAGCAGGGGACACACGTGGACCGTCAACTTTTTATGTGATGAGTGCACTGTCTGTGTACTGTTCGCATTCTAGCGTTCTCTGGATGCTGTCTCTGGTGTAGGCCAATCAGTTTCAAACACAACGCGTATATTAAATTATCAGAGCCATGTTTGTTTGGATTTTCACTGTGCGTGGTTAATACAGCCCCTGATTCCTTGCAAAAGGTTTCTATTCGGTGTTTGAACATCCCACCACAACTGTTTTATTTCCAGAAAGGGTAAAATCTCGTCTTGTTTTTTCATACTTTTTTTTGTTTTCAGGACACCCCTCGATGAACGCCTTTGCCCCCACCCCCCACCCCCGATGAGGGATCGCGAGATTTCTGCCGCCCGTGGGCGAGCGGCAGTGGCCGCGAAGAGCCGAGCCGCAGCTCGCAGGCCAAGCGGTGCCTGGCGAGGCATCGATCTTGCCCGCAAGGAGGCCGGCGGAGCGATCGCTCCTGACACATCCATCGCTCCTCATTAAGTGGCCTCCCCCGCTCTCCCCCGTGCCCATAATCCATCACAGCAGCCTGCGCCGCCGCCTCTTCTTCTTCTAATCCACGTTAGAGATTGTGTGCGGCTTGTTTTGTGCCCTTGTTCGAATCGGTGCTCCGATTAGCCCCACGTTTTGTTCGTACAAATGCGGTTATCTTGTCTCTCTCTCCCCCATCCCACGTCATACAACTAATGAGCTCTGGGCCGCTGCGCGATCGATGTGGTTATTAGCGGGCACTGCTTTCGCGTCGGCGGAGTCATTAAACGCGGCACAAAAGGCGCGGCACATTTGCTCTCAAAACGGAAATATTCGTGCTCGCGGCCAAACGGCCCTCCGAGTCTGATGTTGTCCACTGGCCACTGGGCAGTGTCTCGCTGTTGCATTGCGTGTGCAGGACATCAGCAGCATCAGCAGCAGCAGCATACACAACGTGCAGGCTGAAACGTGGAAACTATTCATTGCAGATGCAATCCGAAGGAGGGCGATCCGGAGGTCAGTGACCAGTGAGGGGGCAGAGCCTCACAGCCGCGCAGCTGGTGCCAGTGATCAGACTCGAGTGATCGATCTCGGAGTACGCATTGATCGCGTGACAAGAGGAAGGAAGACCAGTGCCGGAACAGGCGAGTGCGGGGCCTGTAGCATGATGTTATAAAGGGGCCCTAAATAAATAAAAACACGTAATATTAAAACACAAATGTTTTACTTGCATAGTAAAGTAATTGTATTTTTTTATTTGCTATATAGCCAGATAATAATACAAATCGCTGACCTTAAACACCAAGTCGTTCATAAAAGTTGAAGGCAATATAGTATTATAGTAATAGAGCAGGTGCAGAAACACTGAAACAAAATTGATAGCTTGGAAGCATTTAGCGCGGGGCCCTTAAAAGTGCGGGCCTGTAGCACCTACATATGTAGCTACTACATATGTAGCTACTGTTGCTACTAGGAGAATCCGGCACGGAGGAAGACCCAAAGAGCTCCAAGACATCACGCCAGACGGTCGTGGTGGCGGCGAGACGGTAAGAGTACTCCTCGGAGGTCACGCGGCAAGTTGGAAGTCGTCGCCGCATCTGGCAGAAGGAAGGAAGCGACAGCAAGGTGTGGTGGCATCAATAACATCGTCTGTGTTGACCTCATGAGCAGAGCAATGAAGCGGTCTGGACAGATTTACTGCGATATAATTTATTGGCAAGGCGGTTGATTAGTGACGAACAAAGTGTTTGTTGATCCACTGCTGGACGAGGCTCTCCACACTCAATATGGGTCATGGGTTGTTGTTGTTTTAATATACTTAACCACGCTGCTCAGTGCGGGTTGCTGAAGCCAGGGACTATAAACGAAAAACATTGTAATATTATTTTACCATGTAAGGCCCCACTAAGCTATACAGCTCTTTTTTTTCAGAAGCGACCGGGGTACAAATGATAGCTCATAGAAGTGTCTTGTCATCATGTGGAAATTCATAGCAGCCAAATACTTTAAAGGCGTGACGTTGATTCTTAATCTGGAGGGAAAAACCCGGAGAAAAATCCACGGGACCACGGGCAGAGAGAGATGGTAAACTCCAAATATTTATCAGGCGTGAGGGTCGGGATCGAACCCATAAACTTCTGTATACCAAGCAAGGAAGTTAACATCTCCTAGCCACCGTGATGATGATAGATAGAGAGACACACAAACTCCAAATATACAGCAGGCATCGTCAGGGTCGAATCGATCCCACGACTTCCTGTATACCAAGCGAGGTAGTTAACATCTCCTAGCCACCGTGATGATGGTGAGAGAGAGAGGGAGACGCAAACTCCGAATATACAGCAGCAGGCGTCAGGATCAGCATCGAACCCACGACCTCCTGAATACCAGGTGAAGAGGATAACATCTCGCCACTGTTTCTCAATTTAGTAAATAGAATTAGTGACAGAGTGATTGTGTGGCTTTGAGTTGCGGCCAATGGTAGCGTTGGAGCACTGAGCCGACATGATTAAGGTCCTGGGTTTGAATCACTGAGATTAAACCGCGATCTCGGGTGTGGTGGGTTGATGGTCTAGAATTAACGCGCCAAAAATACATCACTGTAACATTTCATTCGACCCTTAATCCAGCTCCGATTAGCACGGTTGGCTTTCGTATGGTGCGAAATAAGTTCAACATACGTACAGCTGAACTTCGGCTCTGAGGACTCAAATATCGCTTTGAGCGCGGCGCAAATGAACGTTACCTCCACGTGCAGAGCGCGTGGGGGAGCGATGCCATCCCCCCGCTGCGTGGAATGGCGGGTTGCTCGAAGAAGGAAGTTGGCGGTAGTTCTGCGGTGTCCACTTCCGCGCCACTCCCGCTAGAGCTCCCCCTGGTCGACTCTTCTCACGACGCCGGGAGCACACTCGCCGTTCGTTTCGTGGTGGGGGGGGGGAGCCACAGAAGGAGTGGCAGTCAGTTGTGCACTCAAATCCTAAGCGTGGCGGGTTTACACTCCAATACACAACCGGTGTGCTGTGCTAGTAACGTGGCGGGTTTACTCTCCAACACAACCGGTGTGCTGTGCTAGTGTAGTGAGTTAAGCTGAGTCGCAGACGTACTGTTTGGAGGCAACACATTTATTTAACACCAACACATGGGGTAACTGCCCCTTAACATAATAACAACCTACGGTTGTGATCACCAGGCTAACGACACCAATTACAATGTAACTAGCTACAACGGACCGGGACCACAGCTTGGGTCCCGGTCACCGTGTTGGAGACTCTGTAGTACGCAGAACGTAAACGAAGGTTTTCTTCAGGATGAACAACAGTGCCAGTCCCTCTGGGGACCCAGCTTATATCCTCTGTGGCGCGGCTGGCTCCGTCCTTGGCCACGACCACCTTCCAGGATCCTTTCCCGAATCCAGTGGAGACGGCGCTGGTGGCGGCTTGGGGGGCGTTAGATGCGCGGCACCTGAGGACGGGATTACGTGACTCCGCAGAGGTTGGTCCTCAGCGGTTACACACCTCAGCTCGCCGGGCACATCTGACACTCGGCCCCTGCCTAGTGGAGATGGAATTAATTCACGTGGTGCAATGAAAGGCTTGAGGCACGATGGATGTACAAACCAACTCCGCCGACCCAAACAAATCTGAACACACTGGGGCTGAAGGACCCGAATCACATCAACCGGCCCCCTCCAGGGTTAAACAATTTGGGCGACGTACCCACTTGCACCTGTGGACAGTGCAGCCAGGCTTTGTCACCTGGACCCACTCATGTGCGGAAGGACGGGAACCCCTCAGCCGCTCATATGCCAATTGGCGCGAATTTTAATTTTCTTTAGACGTTTCCGTGCTTCTGAAAGCTTTTGAAGGGTAAAGCGCATAGAGTCAGATTTTTTTAAATTTAGCCTTGTTTGGCGCGGCTCGTAATGGGACATCAATCGGGCGGTCGTGTTCTCTTCTGTACATTCAAAAAACATGGTGTGGGGCCATTCTATAGGCAGCCAGGACTCCGGGAACATGCAAGTCCCAGTCAAGTTGGGACTCGCTGACCTGATGGCTCAACATGGAGGTGAGAGTCCTGTGCAGCCGCTCTACCATTCCATCTGTCTGTGGGTGGTATGGTGACATGCGTACTTTCTTTGTTCCCAACAAATCGCACAACTCACGCAGTAATTTTGAATAAAATATTTTGCCCTGATCAGTCAGAAGATGCTAGGGGGCACCCTTATCCATCACATAGCCATTGAGGAATGCTTCCGTGATCGTCACCGCCGATTGGTTAGGGAGCGGCCAGGCCATCAGCCATCATGAAAAATGCTCGACTCCCACTAGCAAACACTTGCTCCCACGAGGGGTAGTGGGAAATGGACCAAGGATATCCAGAGCAACCAGCTCATTTATGCGGGATACCTGAATGGATTGCAATGGTGGGCAACATGGTTTAGATGGTGGTTTCCGCCGCGCGCACTGCACACACCCTTTCAACAAATTTGCAACATCGTTTGCCATGCCAGGCTTAAGCGTGGCCAACGTCTTATGCACACCCAGGTGCAACAGTCACTCGTGCACCGCTCAAATTACTTTACCCCACAGAGCAGTGGGCACAACAATGTTGTAACGGTGCAAACCTTCGTCCCAATGCATAAGCAATCCGTCTATCTCCACCCCCATCAGCCTCTTTGACATGGCATCGTTTTTTAAGCAAGGAAGCGTCCTCAACCTGGAGGCACCCCCATTCTGCATGGTCCAACTCAATGACGGCGTCACGCGCCACAGGATCCTCGGCTACCTCAGATGTTCCAACCTCGGCTGACGCTGCAAGTGGAGGGGGCGAGTCCTCAGTGAGCTTCTTACAGCGCCCGAGCCCAAAAAACACGCGCACCCATCGCTCGTTGGTAATCACGACAACTCAGACAATTCCACATTTTCTGAACAAAGCGTATCCATCGACCTCTCATCAGAATCCTTTTACGGCCGCGTATTTGACGCGGCCCCCACACTGGAGTGGAGGATGGTGGGCCGGTGGATGGCGGTGGTCTGGGGAGGCATCGTCGCGGTATGCGGCAGCCCGATGAGACGTGTCCCGTTAGGCCGCAGTTGTAGCACACAACGAGCCCACTCCCAGGACGAGGAGATGTCTTCCACCATCGTTGTTCATCCCGTCGCACCATGCCATCCCCTTGCCAGCCTCCGCCTTGGGTCGATGCGCAGGCTTGGACCGGCTCCACGTCTTCGGTTGTATCACGCGCCTCACGAGGTGCGGTATATGCTGCCAACTCCTTATGCCGTTGCAAGAGCTGTTGCGCCTGGATGCATCTTGTAACCCTGATCGAAGATAAATCGTCGTCGTCGACAGCTGGCAGGACGACATTGAGGTCTTTAGCCAGAGCCAGCAATCTCTAGAGGACCAGCGAGTCGACTCCATTGTGGTCCATCTTCGGGAAGGCAGCCTTTGCTAGTGCCAAAAGTGCACTACAGAAGGCGAGGGGCATCTCGGCTTCCCCCCTTCTCCGCGCGGCGAACTTGTGGCGCACATTTGACGGCGGATCGTAGATTGCCGGCAATTGGTCAAAGGCTTGATGTAGTGTGGCCCTCTCCGACGGCGGGATGGTGAGAAACGCCACCAAGGCGTCGTCATCAAGTGCGGCGGGCAGCGCTCTCAGCGCCTCCGTTCACTCCGCCAAGCCGCTGTTCGTCCGGAATCGCCACGTGAAGGCCACCCAGTTGCCTCCAGCAGCTGTGAATTCTTTAACAAAGGGCAGTCGTCGTCGAAGAGATGGAACGTCCACAGGCGAACTTGACGCACCCTCACATTTGGTGGGCTCCTTGTTCTGTTCCACCATCAAAATGGTGGCCGCATGCGTGGGTTGCGCCACGGATGTTCCCTGTTGGCAAGAAATGGCGGCGGAATGTTCTGTCCTGCGTGGCTCCCACCGCTGACTCCTCGCGGTGGAGCTCCGTGACAATGGCCGCCGCGATGTCAATACATCGCACGCCGTGCCTCTCTAGGGCCGGCACCACAAAGTGACATCCCGCGATGTCACTACACTAGTAACGTGGCGGGTTTGCTCTCCAACACACAACCGGTGTGCTGTGCTAGTATCGAATTAGACACGTTTTGTTTACGCGCTTAAACCTTACTAATTGGCTGTATCGCGTGTTGGCGGGTTTAATGGCACATTTATATTTATGCAATCTAACAAAAAAAAACACTATTATGGAGTGGCAGTCGGGTTCACGTTTGCACTCCCAGCAGACAAGGGAAGGAGGAGGCGGCGATCTGGTCTGCTTCGTTATTTTGTTGCTTGAAAGACCGTCTAGGACTCTAGGAGGTCTGTCCTGAGTTGTCACGCGTGGTTTGTTGAAGCAACTGCTGTTGAAGCGACTCTTTGGTGTCACCTTCCAGCGCCATTCCCTGACTGTGCGAGTTCTGGAGAAACTCTGTAAGCAACCCTCACACTGCATGTCAGACATATGAACCTTATGGCGGTACCCCGGGGTACCATAGTAACCCGGCTCTCGCATAATGTCCGTGATGTGGTCATTTTTAATCTGTTGATGGTCGGCGATGCGGCAATCGACTCGTCTCGATAACGGAATTTTTTATGCTAATGTTTGGCATTCGACATCGTGGAGTAGCACTGATTTCGGATTGATTGGTACCCCAGTCGCGGAGTTAAGTCCACCCCTGGAAAAAATAGTGTCCCAGAAATAAAATATTTTATTGCCTCGGCCATTTTGTATTATTTGCTACCCCGGGACACCGCCATAAAGATCAACTGTCCCCCGTATAGCCATGAAATACGTTTCGTAGAAAAGCTGTTATCGAGTACATTTGAAGGCCAGCACACGAGAGGGTGCTGTGGCTAGCACCATGCCTGGCCGCCTTCGTTTCCCAAGTGATGGTGTTTACACACTGCGCCAGGTACTCATTTAAGACTGAGTCAACATAGGGGAGGCCTAGGACCAGTTCAGATATTTATCTTTGATGTTGGCCATGGGCAGGAATCGAACTCGGTTCACCGGGTTCATAGTGCAGTGCACTAAGCATACTCGTCCACTCACTATCCCACTCATTTACTCACTCATTCAACCTCTCAACGACTCAATCGCTCAGCAACTCACCCACCCACCTACTAACGCAGGTCACAACAACTCACCCATCCACTCACCTGCTTACGCATTCCTTCACTCACTAAACCATGCATTCATTCACTCACCCACCCACTCATCCACTCATTCATTCCTCGCCCTGCTCCATTGTAGAATTCTATTTTTTTTTTATCCCAAGTAAGGCCCTATGCGGCTCTTTTTCAGAAGCCACCTGGCTGTCAGAAATCATAGCTGAACAAAGTGGCTCATCACGTGGAAATATATAGCAGCCAAATACTCTAAACGCGTGATCTGATTCTAAATGTGGAGGGGAAAACCCGGAGGACCCAAAGAAAAATCCACGCGAACACGGGGAGAGAGAAAGAGAGATACACGCAAACTCCAAATGTTCAGCAGGCGTCAGAGTCGAGATTAAAACCCACGACATCATGTATACCAGGCTAGCTAGTTAACATCTGCTAGCCACCGTGGCGCCCACTGTGGCTAGGAGATGTCTATTTCCCCACAAGCTCCCGCAACTAATAACGAAGCTCGCTCAATTCAGGAAATGCTTTCGCTCTCTATTCAATAAGAGCACTCATTGTGCTCCGCGCCGTGGGCCGCTTAACGTGATGGGGCCCTGTAGACCGGCGCTCAGCCAGCAGCTGTGTTTGGGACGCGCACACACAAATAATCCCAGTGGCACGATTGGAACATAACCGGCGGTAAAAAACAATGTTTAGGTGGATTTTAACGAACACAATACCATTAATTGTATCTCTCGATGCATATCCTTGTTTTCTCGAGGCAATAAACGCGTTAACCTCATCGGGGGCGGGAGGGGGAGCAGAGGTAATTGTAATCACGTTGTGAGCTGCAATCACAATATTATTTTGAATTCGTCTTTTGCAATCGCTCTCCCGTGTTTTTTTTTCGGGTTGTACCGCGCGATGTCCGATATTTCGCTGCACGTGCTGGGGTCTTCTGCCGGAGCTGGATGTGATGCTGATCTCGTGGGGCATGAATCCATCGATCTTCCTCCTTTAAGTGCGTTGACATCACTGGACACGGAGCGCAACGGATGCCGAGAGAATTGTCAGCCGTTATTTTCCTCTCTCTTAGGCACGGAACGTCGGGCATCGCGCCGAACATAGACGCGGCACAATCCCGAAAGCGCATCGCAAGAGCCGTGGAGCAGCAGCAGCAGTAGCAGTGCAACTGGCGAAGGCATACGTGGCAGTGCTGGGCCATCTTCCGCGACAATTTAAGCTCATGCGGAGAGCACACACGCATTGGAATAAACGGGAGCGCTCGGTATCGAATTGCTGCCTTCCGCTGTGCAGGGAGAAATGAGGCGACGCAGTCGACCTCGAGCGGGCGCGGCTTGCCCTTGAGACATTGAGCTCCGTGGAACACTCATATCCAGTTTCAGTAGAGGTGACGTAGCGGCATCCTCCTCGCGGCAACTTCTGCGTTACGCGCCACTGTCTTATTCTTCTTCTCCCCCACGTACAAGATCGGGTGATGGATGTGTAAAGATGAGGCTGTAGTTTATTATTTAGGTGGACTTATCGGTCCGTTTTGCCCGTCTCTCGTCTGCGCTGCCACGTTGAGACGGGAGGGAGTTTCACTTGGCACGTTCATGGAGGGCAGTGCACCCACCACCTTGTGTGGGAGAACGGTTTTGACCCTCCGTGCCTCATCAGCAGAGTCAGAGTGCGCCCCCCTTCAGTCGCCACGCCACGCACGCAGTTTCCGCGCTCACGTTCGCGTGATTCATTGCGCGCACGAAATTCATTCCGCAGAGATCGCTGCTGGGTGCCGCTCATCCCTCCGGGCCGCCGCCAATTGCTCGGCCTTGGGGAGGCGTGGAGCCGTAGAAGGCAGAGCGCGATCTGTCACGGATTCTCCCGCAACCTTGATGCCACCCCACGTGCGTTTAACCATCCCCCACACCCCTCCCCCGTGCGCTGCCAGGGTGTGACTCACTACAAGGGGGGGGGGGGGGTGTAGGTGGCAGGGTGGTGGCAGCGACGCCGGTGCCTCTACACAGTGGCAAGTGCCTGGGTTCGAGTCCCACACGTCGCCTATTACAGCAATACCCCGCTTTACGTCGTGGGATGCGTTCCTGAAATGTGCGACGACGAATATCGAAACGATGTCAATGAAAGCGATTCACGGGGTAGTAGTAGGTAGTGGTGGTGGTGAAGGGTGAGAGGTGACAGATAACGATATGGGGGGGGGGGGGTGGCGGTGATGCTGTCAGCGACGTAAGTGTGGGGTTGAGGCGACGCAAATCCGGAAGCGGTGTCAATACAACGAGGGCGTTTTGGCGAAGCCACGAAAAAAGGGTCACAGACGAAAATTGGGGGATGACTGCCACAGTATTATTGGGGAATGTATTGAGTTTTTTGTTGTTGATGTTTGTGCTTGCGCACCACTGCCAACGCAGTATCACCAAATGTGCATGCACAAGTTGTTGTTGATTGCCCTGTGAATAACCCAACCATTAATATGTTCAGGAAGGCGGGTGGGGCGGCCCGGACCGTAAGGGGATATAAGGCGGGTCCCTGAGTGGGACCGGGGTCGTTGCATTCTACAAGCGGGAAGCTCAACATCGACAAGCGGGAAGCTCTACGTCTCGAGCTGAAGCACAACACCTACAAGCTGGAAGCTCAACATCTACAAGCTGGAAGCTCAACACCTACAAGCTGGAAGCTCAACATCTACAAGCGGGAAGCTCAACACCTACAAGCTGGAAGCTCAACATCTATAAGCTGGAAGCTCAACATCTACAAGCGGGAAGCTCAACACCTACAAGCTGGAAGCTCAACACCTACAAGCTGGAAGCTCAACACCTACAAGCTGGAAGCTCAACACCTACAAGCTGGAAGCTCAACATCTACAAGCTGGAAGCTCAACACCTACAAGCTGGAAGCTCAACACCTACAAGCGGGAAGCTCAACACCTACAAGCTGGAAGCTCAACATCTACAAGCTGGAAGCTCCACATCTACAAGCTGGAAGCTCAACGTCTACAAGCTGGAAGCTCAACATCTACAAGCTGGAAGCTCAACGTCTACAAGCTGGAAGCTCAACATCTACAAGCGGGAAGCTCAACACCTACAAGCTGGAAGCTCCACGTCTACAAGCTGGAAGCTCAACATCTACAAGCTGGAAGCTCCACATCTACAAGCTGGAAGCTCAACATCTACAAGCGGGAAGCTCATCATCTACAAGCGGGAAGCTCAACACCTACAAGCTGGAAGCTCCACATCTACAAGCTTGAAGCTCAACATCTACAAGCTGGAAGCTCAACACCTACAAGCTGGAAGCTCAACACCTACAAGCTGGAAGCTCAACATCTACAAGCTGGAAGCTCAACATCTACAAGCTGGAGCTGAACACTCAATTTCCCTGCACAAGAATGCGGGCAATCGTATGGGTTGACAGCTGTGGATGATGCTGGTTGTAATTACTTTTCGAAACGTCGTACTGGAATTGTAAATGTTGTGGGCTTACTCTCCAACACACCGATGTGTGCTGTACGAGTAACGAATTGGCACGCTTTGTTTACGTGGCAACCCTTACGAATTGGCTGTGTCTGGTGGTGGTGTGTTTAGCGACACATTTATATTTACGCAATATAACGCAAAAACACCTCTATTATGGATCATCAAACACCATTTGGAGTTTATGTTTTCTTCCCCTATTCCGAATGGGTTTGCTCCTTGTTCTTGGGGTTTCACTTGGAGCTAAAAAAAACAAATCTGACCGGTGTTGGCCGAACGTCCCAATTCTGAAAAACCACCTCCACATTTCTCAATTGGGATTCCACACAGCAGAAGCAGCATCGACCCCAACTATGAAAACGTGGCAGCGAGCCTTCCCTAGGTAATCAAGTTTAATAATGCCGTATTAATTAGTTGTGCGTCGAAATAGGATCCATATCTGACAGAGAGAGAGGGTCCCCATGTCCATAACTCGTGGCAGTTCACCAGCATTTGTTTTGCAAGCGTGACTGCTGGTGGACACTGAATGTCGAAATGGTCGAGCGTTTGCTTGCGTTGAACAAATGCTGCCGAGATCATGCACTCACAGACGGCCGTGCAAAGACGTTGAGATGCCTGCAAAACGCATGTGGGTGGAGGCACAGATACGGAATGGAGGCGTATTTCATGCTCATTTATTCTGTGACAGTCATTGGCTTTTGACCATTGCTCGGCTCAACTTGCAGAGTGGACTGAGCAGCGCTCGAATTGCCACCGCTCTCACGATGCGCGCGCTCGAGCCCAAGTGGCAGTTAGCGCACGCGCGTCTCTGTGCCTGCGTGGTCTTGGCCACCCACCCCCTCGTGTGCCGTGCCGGCATTCATAGGTGCTGCTCGCTAACAGCACTTGCCCCATGTTCTCTGGTTTTATGAAAGTCGGAATTCATTCCCCCGGCTCAACATAGGTGACACCAACATCTGGAACGAGTTTTTTAACGGCCAACGCCGAGTGTGACAGCGAGGTCCGGTCTCGTCGCGGTCGAGATGTTAACTCCCTCTCCTAGTCTACAGGAGGTCGTGGCTTCGATCCACACCCTGACCCCTGCTGCTCTGTATTTGGAGGTTACGTTGTCGTTGTCCCCGTGGTGGCGTGGATTTTTCTCCGGGTCCTCCGGTTGTTTCCCTCCACGTGTTCAGAGTATGTGGCTCCTATAAATGTCCACGTGATGAGAAGCCACTTCGTTTGTGCGATCATTTGTGATCGCCAGGTCGCTTTTGAAAATTAACTTTATTGCAGCTCAGTGGGCCTTACCTGGTAAAACAAATCTAATGTCGTTGTTAAGTCCTATCGGCAAGCGTTGGGCTTGCTGGGATCGACGCTGGTGAACTACCAGCTGTTCATAGGCAGCTTCTAACGTGTCAGCCTTTGTTTGTGGTTTCAGTTGAGGTCATTTCCCTGTGTGACGCGCTAGGGAGGTGGGGGGAGGCGGTCTGCGCCTCTCTTGGGCAGCGCACTGCCCGTGCCTCCCCCCGTCATCACGGGGGGGGGGGCGGCACAATTCGTCATCTGTGAGCGGTCACGCAGAGCCAACGGAAACGCTTTCGAGAACGCGCCACGCCCGATCACGCTTCGTCACCCATACGTGTGATGCAGTGTGATGTGTTGAACTTCTCTCGCACCGTACGTCGCCAACCGTGCTAATCGGAGGTGCGGGACTGGCTCTCCGCGGCCGCGGTGGTTTGTTTGCACGCTGCCCTATAAACCCGGCGACGTGAGTTCATATCCTGGCCTCGGCTAATATCAGCGGCGATAGGCACGAGAGCTGGTCCTGGATCACCTCCCCCAGCCCCTTTACCTTTGGCAGTCGGCGCCGACCAGAGTGGGGAAGTATGGTCAAACTACCACCACGAGTGACACGGCGTAAGGAGGCCTTCATCCAGCAGTGGATTGGCAAAGGGCTGTAGATGTCCAAGTCGGATATACTGATCATCAGTTTCCTTGCCCGGCGAACTCGTTCATCATCCAACAGGATGCGTGTTTGTGTTGCGTAATTACCCACAATGCTCTCGTTCCAGAGCTCCACTCACGATCAGCCGGGGTGTTCATTTCTAATCGCGGCTCAACTTGGTTCATCACACACCCCGGGGCCGATAAAACAGGTACCACTTCACGGGAAGTCAGCCGGCGATACTGTGGAACGCTGCCTCGCTGCCACAGTGATGCCCTGCCACGTGGCTCCTCCGGGCCAGCAACGGAGGCGAGCGATGCGCCCTCACGAGGGGGTTGCCGGGACGCGGGAGGTCGCTGCGTCGAGCGGCTCCCTCGGAGAGGTCCTTCATTCATTCATCCCCCAACTAAAGAGGGCATCGTAATGCTTTACCGTACAAATTAAACTAAGTCAGTCCCACCTGTAAAATCAAGACACATAGAACAGAATATCAAACTGAGAGGACATACTCGAGGGACATGCAAAAGGGGGGTTAAAGAGTTCCCTCAACTGTTCGGTGCTCCTTGCGTTCGGTTCTCAACTCAACGCTCGGCGGTCACGTGACAGACATCGTCACAGTCGGTGTCAGAGTGGATGTGGCACTTCGTCTAGAGCCTCAACAAGACTGTAGGGGCAAGTGCTGTTAGCGAGTCGCACCTATGAAGGACGGCACGGCATACTAGGGGGTGGGTGGCCAGCACCACACTCGGCTGCCTTTGTCTCCCCAGTGGCGATGTTTAAGCACCGCACGGGGTACTCATTTCATGCTGAGTCGACCTAGGGGAGGCCCAAAACCGGTTCAGATATTCGTCACCGATGTTGGCCGTGAGCGGGAATCGAACTCGGGTGGCCAGGGTTCGTAGTGCTCACCGCTGCACTACCGATTCCCATACCTATCAACAAACTGAACACATTCATCGACAGCACTTTGGCCTTGAAAATAACAATTGACAACGGTAGGTGACGATTTGAGCAATGTCCCTTCTTCACAGCGACTTGGTTGAGTGAGTTGATTTCGTGTAACCGGGTGTAGGGCTCAGGAGACCAAGATGGTCACACTTGCAGACCTGTGCCACTCGAGACGACCTCAGAGGCAGCTCTGTGAGATCCGCTTCCGTGGCGTGTTCACTCACGCGAAGTGTATCGCATCTCAGCGAGAGACGCCGATGGGGGTCTCGTCACCTCTGCGATGTCACGACAATTGTCGAGGAGGAGAGAGAGCAAGCACATGTGTTGGAGCAGGCCGATGTGGCGGTGACGCTGAGAGTCGCACGTGGCCGTGACGGCGGCGCGTGGAGAAAGATCGGGGGGGTGGGTGGGATGGGGGCCCGGTGAAGAAGGGGGGGGTGGGGGGGGGCGTTGGTGGGGGGGGGGGGCAGTGGGGGCAGGGGATGGGGGCTCGGTGGGGGGAGGGGGTGGGGGGTGGTGGGGGCCCGTTGGGGGGAAGGGTACCCTGGGAGGGAGGGGGCCGGTGGTGGGAGCTGATGGGGGGAGAGAGTGGGGGACCAGCGGGGGGGGGGGGGGGTCCAGTGGGGGGAGGGGGCCCGCTAGGGGGGGGGGGTCGTCTGCTGGACGCGCTCGCATGGTAACGGTGGCCGTGACATTGCCTGTGCGGTAAGGCGACACCGCAGCAGCAGCAGCGCGACTCAAGCGAGGATCCCCCCCCCATCACCCCCCTCACCCCGCGATCACCCCCGCCCCTCCCCCTTCATTGGCGGACCTGAGCCGACGGTGGAAATTCCACGTTCCCATGCCTGGTGGTGACGGAGTCCGTGATCAAAACGGGCCGCTGCGAGACTTTGGCGATGTCGCAGATTCGAGTCGCGGAAAATCTCGTATGACGTTGCGGTGAAAGTTTCTCTCGCGGCTGGATGAGTCGTGGTGCTCAGGCCTTAGTACATACATGTTGTACACCATGTACAACATGTTGTACACCATCTACAACATGTATGTGATGGGAAATGGCCGACTGCTACTCACGCATTGCTGTCGTTTGCTCCGGGTGCATTCTGCACGACCCGGCCATGAGCGATACATTATTTACGTGGTAATGTGTTTGACTGGGTGTGATATTCGTTGTATAATTGCACGCTGCCTAAGCTGTAAATTTAAAGTGTGTATATAGGTGTCACTTACGTGTTTGATATTCGTGTGTTTGTGTGAGTGTGTGGGTATGTGTGTACGTGGGGAGTGGGTAGGCTGCACTACAAACCCGGCGACCCGAGTTCGATTCCCACTCACGGATACCAACAACAGGGACGATATTATCTGAATCGGTCCTCCCCTATATCCACTCAGCCTCATATGAGAAACCCAGTGCTATGCGCAAACATGGTCACTGGGGAGACAAAGGCGACCGGGCGTAGTGCTGGTCACCGACTCCCACGTGTGCCGTGCCGGCCTTCATAGGTGCTCGCTAACAGCACTTGCCCCAGCAGTCTGTTCAGGCTATACGGGGGATATTTGTCTTTTTTACAAACTCCAAATATACAGCAGCAGGCGTCAGGGTCGGGATCAATACCCCCAACTCCTGTAGACCAGGCGAGGTAGTAAACATCTCCCAGCCATCGTGAATGAGACGTCGGCATGCGGGGCGGAATTCAGTAAATACACCGCGACCTGCACCTCGGTTAGCTGCGGCTGTCCGGAGCCTCTGCGTTGGGATACAACACGGGGCCATTGAAGTCGACACACCCGATACATAACACAGAGACACACAACACAGAGACACACAACACAGAGATACATAACACAGAGACACACAACACAGAGGCATCGCGTGAAGTGAAGTCACCGCAGTTAACATCTCGCTACCGATAGTGGCGAATGGTGGCTGTTGCTGCTGTTGTTGTTTGTTGTGCACGCGTCATCACGTGCCCGTTGTGGCGCCAGTCGATCGATACCCTTCGACACCTCTTGTAAACGAGATGTCCCATCTGCAGCGGTTTTCAACGTGAACATTTTTTATCAATAAAATAACAAAATAACTCATCGACGGAAACTCGTTCACACGTCTCGGTTTGTTTGGGCCGTGTCGGGTGGTGGAGGGTCTCGACCACACAGATTTGGTGCGATCGTTACGTGGCCTCAACCTCCCTCCCCTAAACAAAAATCGATTGCGAATCGACAAACCTTACCTCCTTCACAGTGAGTCAGCAGAAGTCCCTTCCACGTATCTTGCGGAGCGGAGAGCAAAACGTACATTACAACACATATATTAACATACATATCTATCTACGAGCCTTTTGCCCGTCCGAGGGCGGGTGTATTGCAGTAAATCTGAAACTTGCAAGCGAAAAGCAGACCACAACGTGATATATTCATTGCATCAATTCGTGTGCAGTTTGTAAGGGCGCGGTGACACAGACCTGTTTCATTTTAAGGTTATAATCCCTTGTTCATCACGACGTCCTTTTTACTTTGATGTCTCAACAGCGTTACAGAGATCGCGTGACGTGAGGGTTCTGCCTTTGTAGTGAGGGTTGTCAGTTGACGCTGAGGAGGGGGGAGGAGGCACCTCGCCCCCCCCCCATGTGGAGTGACGTCAGCCGCTAATTAATATGAATGGGGGGGGGGGGAGTCCATTTGGAGGACTCACCTGTTCATGATTAATAGTGAGGGGGGCTGTTCGATGTGGAGTGACGTCACCTGTTTATGATTATTAAAGAGGGGGGCTGGTCAATGTGGAGTGACGTCACGAGCGTTGCACACAGACATTCCTGGGTGATTATAGTAGGTAATAATAATGGGGGGGTGTCCATTTGGAGGACGTCACCTGCTCATGAATATTAATGAAGGGGGCTGGTCGATGTGGAGTGACGTCACGAGCGTTAAGGAAAGACATTCCTGGGTGATAATAGTAGATATAATAAATATACGCTTTAAATAATGAACAATATAAACGGTCCCCATGACCTTCAGTTGGGAGTGGGGGGGGGGTGACTGCGACCTTGGCGCTCCGAACGCGAGCGGGGCGTGTCCAGCTGAGGCTCTTCCCCCATCTGTTCCACTTTCTTCTCGCGCCTGTCGCGCTCAAACCAACCCCCCCCCCGGAAAACGTCGCGCAAGCGAAGTGGTAAAACGCGGAAATTAAATCGCGTTGGGTGGACCGCGCCAGTTTCCTCCCTTCACTTTGAGAATCAACGTCGTGCGCTTTGAGCGTCTGGCTGCTGTGCATGTCCACGCGAGAATTCCACTTCGCTGAGCGATCATTTGTGGGCCACGACGCTTCTGAGAAAGAGCTTTCATTACCTGGTAAAATAACGTAAAATAGTGTGGAAAGTAGTTTGTTTGATTTATTCACTTCTTGAAATATTTCAGCAGGAAGATTCCTTGTTATGGAACGTCTCGTTGAGCAAGGCGTGTCCACGCTATGAATTGGCGCTCGCATAGCAAACACGTGGTGAGACCCGCACCGATAACTACACACGAAGATTAGGATCCCCCCCCCGCAAAGCCTCGTCAGACTTTTTGGAGGAAGTGCCGTGAGCAAGCACCGTGAACTGATTTAAGGCTGAGCGGGAATTGAACCCAAATCGCTGGGTTTGTAGCACTGCGTTGTAGCCAACCGTGCTACTGGAGTGCGTTAACCTTCACACGATCGCTCCGCACTACACAACAACAGCAGCAGCAGCCGCCATTCGTCACTTTTCTATTCTTGTGCATGGCGTGATGTTGAGGTCTGCTAACAACGACGAGAGGGCTTCATGAGATAATTCGTGTGGCTTTGCCGTTCCTGCGCTGAAGGAGCGCAGACTGTAGCGGCCATTTTGTGGTCCGTAGTTTGGGCTGCGTGGCCACAGCCGCACGACTGCGGCTCGTGTCTTTACTTGTGTAGGGGTGTCAGGGGAAGGATTCCCACCATCTGCGGATGAAGGAGATGTGTGCAGCGGCCTGTTGATGGTCGCATGCTGTTGATGGTGGCACCATTGTCTTCGAGGAACGTGAAAGGCAGACAGGAGGTGGGATTCTAGGATGGAGACAGCAGCAGTGCGATCCCAGAATGGAGATCGGGACTTGAGTCGTTGGTGAGGTTCATTGTTGATGGTGGGTAGGCGGATGATTGTCGTCGCTAAGAACACGTGTCGACCCCCGTGCAGTGTTCACGTCTCTGTGAATATTTATTCGCCAGTGGATCGGTGTCGGTCTCAGTGTTGCGGTGCGCATAGCGCTATTTGGCTGTGCGAGCTCCCGGAGCAGGCTGGAGCGCGCTCACTCTGCCACTGAGTGGATCGGTGAGAGGGCGGCAGCAGCTGAGGCGCCCCAGCTCGTTGCTGCGGGTTTCTGTAGCAAGGCGACTCTTGATTTGGTCTCTTCACAGATCTACTTGATGTGAGGCTTTAAGGTCAGGATGCTGTCCATGATAACCCCTCGATATCTTAAGTGGGGTCATAGCGTACTGGGCTACCACAGAAGTTTACATCATAATTGTTCAGGTGAAGAGTGATTGTGGTGGTGGTGTTGGAAGGATTTGATCGGAGTCTACAACGACAGAAACATGCCTCCAAGAACGTTAGGTTGGCTGTAGGGTATTGGCAATGCGCTCGAGGTTTGTGCCCTGTGCAGCAAACGCGATGTCATCTGCATACAGCAAGTTAGCAGATGATGTACATTCGCCGCTGTGTGGGAGTGACATCACCACGGAGCGTGTGCCAGGCTAGGTGCACCTGAAGGCCACGTGAAGTGGCGAAGGCTCGCTGGCAGGAGGTCACGGGACAGACTCAGGTGCCATTGGTTGACTGACTCAGATAACTGGCAGATGTACCACCTAAGCTCCCCACTGTGCCAACTTTCATAATTTTAGCCGCACGGCGTTCCACTCATGAGCGCTGTTGTCTTCAACTTCCAAATGGCATCCCTTACGAACTTCCTCCACAGAGGCCGGGACGATCTTGACACAGCTGGTACTAGTCCACTCACATCCATCTCCTCCAATACCGCCCTCCGTTGTTGCTGGAGGGCGACTGCCTCCAACTGCTCAGTCGCGACCTTCACGCGAGCCTCCTCCATAGAGGCCGATCTTGACACCGCTGGTATCAGTTGGCGACAAGTCTATTCAGCTCCACATCCTCCCATACCGCATCAGTCCATCGTCGTGCCCAGCTTGTTAACCCCAGAATGCATTGTAGGCAGGCTAGCCTGAATGTTTCAAGCAAGAATAGGTGTTTATCCATGTTTCTCAATGCTGAAGAAGGGAGGGCATAAATTGTGGCTGAGAAGACCCGGAGTTTTGTGTGGAGTGACAGGCCAGGTATTTTCCACACAGCGTTATGCAGCTGATAAAAATATAATGTTGCTCGAAGTGAAACCTCAGCTGCCAAACCCGAGCTGGTCATAAGCACACTGCCCAGGCACGGAAACATTTCCACTCCCTTCACAACTGCCCCATCACTCATGGGGAGTTGAGGGCGTGGAGCGTTTGATGCCATAAAATACCCAGACAGATCCTTTGTTCTGTTTGGGCCGATGGTAAGGACCCACCTCTTAGTGGCACACTGCACGTTCAGCAGTCGAGTCTCCAACTCATTATCAGAGAAAGAGCCGTAATTACCAGATCATCACGCATACACAACATGGTTGATCAAGAGGGAGCCATCCCTTGACCACGCCCGGGCACCGACGAGACTCCCATTGTATCTCTCCGAAATAGAAATTCCACTGGTACAGCTCCTGCAAGTTTCTCGAACTACGTGGTCAAAGAAGATGTTACAATATGTAGGGGCCAGCGGACATCCGTGTTGCAGCTCAATGTGAACAGGAAATAGCTCTGACTCCTGGCTACCCAGCTTTACGGCCTGCCCACCATCGTGAAGGTACTTGATTATTGTAAGCAGAGGGTCAGGGCCTTCAAGGGCACGAAGAACAACCCAGAGCCCCGGCGTATGAGATGACATCGTAGGCCTTGACCAGGTCACACACATGCACACACACACACATGACAATACCAACACCGTCAATCTGTAACCTATACAGTGTGCATTTATACAGTCAATATCACACGCAGCCAAATGCATTCAAAAATAAATAAATAACCCATTAAATGCTGCACGCCGGCAGCTTACACCGAATGCCCTCACGGAGATGCCGTGCTGGAGATGCCGTGCTGGAGATGCCGTGCTGGAGATGCTGCGTGCGAGCGAGTTGAACATTCGCGGTGTAAAGTGGCCTGAGGCTGGCGGTCGACTGCGGCGAGTGCGGGAGGTCGCTCGCTCCGCGTTGCCGCGCGCGGTGGTGACGGCGAGGCTGGGAACGTAGAGGCGCCGCTCCACCGATCAATTCGAGCGGCAGAGGAATTATGTGACTTCTCGGCTTTCGAGGTGGGGATTTGGCCACGAGCGCTGGCATTTGGTGACCTGCTTTGGCAGAGTGGCTTCACGCGAGAGCCGTCGTGCCATCGTGCGGGACCGGTGGCGCAGCCTTCGATTCCTGACTCGCGGGGCACCGGAGTGTGAATTTGGGTGAGTGTGTGTATGTGTGTGTGTATGTGGGTGTGTGTGAGTGTGTGTGTATGAGCTCCTCCGGCAGGCAAGGCTGCGTTGGCTGGGACATGTAGCCCGCATGCCCAGCCACCGCATGCCTAAACAGCTTTTGTTCGGCCGGATCGAGGGGGCTAAACGGGCGCGGCACGGGCTAGAGAAGAGATGGAGTGATGTGGTACAGGAGGACGTGGAGCTGAGTGGACTTGCCGATGACTGGTACCAGCGGTGTCAAGATCGGCCTCTGTGGAGGAGGCTCGTGAAGGACGCTACTGGGCAGTTGGAGGCAGTCGCCCTCCAACAACAACGGAGGGCGGAGGAGCGACGCTCACAACAACGAGCGGAGCGCCGGGTGGCTAAAGCACAGCAAGTTGGTACAGTAGGGGGCACAGGTGGTGCATCAGCCAGTCATCTCGGTCATCTCGGTCAGTCGACCCGTGGCACCTGGGTCTGCCCCGTGACCTCCTGCCAGCGGGCGTTCGACACTTCACGTGGCCTCAAGGTGCACATGGCCTGGCACAAGCGTCGTGGTGACGTCACCGCCACTTAGTGGCGAATGGCGGTTGTTGTTGTTGTTGTTATGTGTGTATGTATGTGCGAGTGTTCGTGAGTGTGTGTATGTGAGTGTGTATGTGAGTGTGAGTGTGTATGTATGTGTGTGTGTATGTGTGAGTGTGTGTATGTGAGTGTGTGTATGTGTGTGTATGTGAGTGTGTGTATGTGTGTGTATGTGTATGTGAGTGTGTGTATGTGAGTGTGTGTATGTGTGTATGTATGTGTGAGTGTTCGTGAGTGTGTGTGTGTATGTGAGTGTGTGTATGTGTGTGTGAGTGAGTGTGTGTATGTGAGTGTGTGTATGTGTGTGTGATGGGGAGCGGTAGTGTAGCGGTTAGCGCACTGCGCTATGAACCTGGCGACCCGGGTTCGATTCCCGCTCACGGCTAACACCAGTGACGATTATCTAAACCGGTCCTGGGCCTCCCCTAGGTCGACTCAGCCTTAAATGAGTACCTGGTGCGGTGTGTAAACATCGCCACTGGGGAGACAAAGGCGGTCGGGCGTGGTGCTGGCCACCCACCCCCTCGTGTACCGTTCTGGCCTTCATAGGTGCTCGCTAACAGCACTTGCCCCTACAGTCTGTTAAGGCTATACGGGGGATCTTTATCTTTGTATGTATGTATGTGTGTGTGTATGTGAGTGTGTGTATGTGTGGTCAGCGCTACGCTGCACTACGAACCCGGCGTCCCGAGTTCGGTTCTCGCTCACGGCCAACACCGGTGACGATTATCTGAACCGGTCCTGGGCCTCCCCTAGGTCGCCTCAGCCTCAAATGAGTACCTGGTGCGGTGTGTAAACATCGCCACTAGGGAAACAAAGGCGGCCGGGCGTGGTGCTGGCCACCCACCACATCGTGTGCCTTCCCGCCCTTAATAGGTGCTACTCGCTAACAGCACTTACCCCGACAGTCTGTTATAGGAGTACAGTTTGTATGTTCTCTCCCTGTTCTGCATGGGGGTTTTCTTCGGGCTCTACGCTTTCCTCCAATAGCTAATACAAACAAACACACACGCACGAATGTAACTTTGTATTGGACAAACATCCCAATTGTGGCAAACACCACCCGCAAATCATTTAATTGGGATTCCACACAACAGCAAGAAGCAGCAGCGGCGGCAACATCGCCCCCTGCTTACAACGAGTCCTGAGACCCAAGCGAGAGGCTCTGCTGGGTTAACAAGCGGAATAACTATAAATAAATGAAGGGGAAATTGAGTAATTTACAAGCTGCAGGAATTAAACTGTCGACCTTTTGTGGAACTGCCAGTAAATGCCACGGGCTGCCCATCCCGCGGATCCTTCAGCTGCACGCACGCCGCGGTAGATGTACACCACGTGACACGCAGTAATTATTGACGACGATGATGAAAAGCAACGTCAAAATGGAACCTGTAACCCGTGAAATACGTTTTATGTTCTTGTTGACTTTCAATCCACAGAATGCACAACACAAACTGCCGTTTTCATTCGCATCATCGGGGAGAATTTCCACAAGAATAAACAGTCTGTTCTCCTATAGCGTGGTATAGCTGTTGCGTTCCTGGAGAACACCGCGTTATGGAAAACCGCGTTATATAAAAACAAAAAAAGGACAAAGAACGGTCCGCGATACTGCGTGAGATGCGTGCGCAGGCCGAACAAAGTCAGAGGCGCGTGGGTAGCATCTAGAAGCATCCAGCAGCATCCCGCTGCCTTGCGTGATGATGCTACACCGAAGCATCTGTACGATCGCTCATTCCTACTCGCGAGACGTAGTCCCGTTCACTCAATCGCGTTATATCCAATTCGCATTGGCGTTATAAAAAAGTGTGGTCCCTAAAACATTAATCTTCGCGTTATATCCGATTTCGCGTTATGAAAACAACTCGCGGCGTTGTAGAAGAACAGACTCTACCGCAGAGACACAACAGACGTCACACGACTCCTCCCCACGCCTGCCCCCTCCGCAGGGCACACACAGGGAATGTTATCACGGGAATGTTTTACCCATCCCGTCAGCCACTCTGGCCCTTCTGGGATCGCATCATTTAAAGCAGCATTGCTTCAAAACGCAAGCAAACTCTGGACCGGTTTCGACGTTCAGTGTCTCCTCAGCAGTGTCGGGATGCTTGCTTGAACCAATGCTGCTAACTGCCAGATGTTTGTCGGCAAGGATCCTCCCACTCTTGTGTAAGAAGTCTGACCTCAGTCGAGTTCATGAACTAAACTATTTATAAAACTATTTTTTATTTTACCAGGTAAGGCCCACTGAGGGATATAGCAGCTCTTTTTCAGAAGCGACCTGGCGATCACAAATGACAGCTCAACCAAGTAGCTTATCGTCATCACGTGGAGATGTACAGCAGCCAAATATACTGAACGCGTGTTTCTAAATGTAGAGGGAAAATCCGGAGGACGCGGAGAAAAATCCATGCGACCACGAGGAGATAGACACGCAAAGTCCAAACATGCAGCAGGCATCGTCAGGGTCGGGCTCGAATCCACGACCTCCTGTAGACCCTAGGCGAGGTAGTTGACGTCTTGTCGCGGCGGCGCTCATCGTGGGCACGAGGCAGCATTTAAATTCGTTTCTAGACATCTTCAGGTAACGTAAGATGTGGCCTTGATGGCGGCTACAAATAGCTCCGTTTACCCCTCGGTGTGGGCTTAAACTCATCACCGCCGTGAATGCGCTGCAGCGGTCATGAATCGTCGTGAATTGCTCATCGCCCTGCGTCGTCGTCGTCGTCGGGATCACCACGGCTCGAGTCCACCGCAGGCGCTTGAAGCGCGGCGTGGCCCACCGCCCCCTCGACGGCGCCGTCCACATTCTCACGCGCAAAACGTCCAAATCACATTCGGGGATTCAAATTGCGTTAAGCATTTATAGCGAGTCTAAATGCAACCACTCCCGTCTCCAGATGCTGTCTCGGGCGCGGGCAAAATAACCGGCGCGATAAAGGGAGGTTAAACTACGTGCAGAATATCGCTTTGAGAGTAGGCGGTGATTTGATTAGAGGCAACGTGATATATAACATACATTAATCATCGCCGTGGTGGGGAAATAACGTAAACAAATAATAAGCAAGACGCCTTTTTCTCGTATCTGTCCCTCCACGTCAACAAATACAAGCATATTTACACATCCTGTGAGCCGTACAGCCTCCTGGGAATGAATGCATATTTTCAGCAAGCCCGGCTCTGCTGATGACAAACTGAAATTGCGAAAATCGGTCCAGAGTTTGTGTCGAACCAACGCTGCTGAATGTTTGCACTCCCAGAAGGCAGTGTGGCTGATGGGATATGAGTCGTAAAAAAAAAACTACTGCTATTTATGCGGCGCGATAGATATGGCAAGGAGGCGTCTTTTCTGCTCATTTTGTGTTGCTGTTGTGTAACGAATTAAGATCACGCTGGCTTTGAAATATCCAGCGTGACTGCAGGCAGGCGGCCAATACAGAGACAACGGAAGGAGCGCTCCTGTCCACCCCCGCCCCCGCCCATGGCAGAGTGGATGGCGATGAACAGAGACAAGAGGTGCCCCGTGGTGGGAGACCAGGACATCCGGGACGATTGACTCATCTATCCACGCCGAGTCACAGGACTCTTGTTGACGAGGGTACTGCTGCTGCATTGTTTTATTTTTGCCTTTAAATATGTTTTAACGATGAGCTGTGTTTATCGTACACGCGGAAGGAAGCCGGAGCAACCGGAGAAAATATCCACGCACGGGAGCAACACTCCATCTCCCGTACAGATGGAAACAGATGGTGATTAGTCCAATCCCTGGTGCGCCGTCTCTGGCGAGCCGGGGTATAGCACCTCGACGCACACGGGAAGGGAGTCTCACAACATCCGTCTGTGAGCCACCAACCCTCGCTGCGGCCTCCACACACAGCGTTGGATCTCAGGCAGCCACATGCAGCAGCGTAGCCACCACCGCCCGGCTAACATATGAGATATCTTATTCCTGCGAGTTCCTTTAGAGCTGACGAAGGCATCCCTTGTTGAACTTCCCACGAGATACCAGCAGAGACTAGGACGGTAGGTATGGGGCAGCGTCGCAACATCCGATCGTCGCATATCTGCCCTGACCAGTTAACCGCCCAGACCCAGTGCAGTATTTATGCACTTTTCACCTGCAGTCTGTTCTATCACACAGCGTGTTGTTTTCATAACGCGAATTGGATAGAACGCGATCGAGCGAACAGAACGACGTCGTGCGAGTAGGAATGAGCGGTCCTACGGCTGCCTCGGCGTAGCATCATCACACAAGGTACTGGGATGCTGCTGGATGCTTCTACATGTTACCCACGCGCCTCATCTCGCGTGCTATCGCCCACTATGCTTTATCAAATAGTATTTGTCTCGCTTTGCATACCGCGTTGGTAAATTTAATTACATTGAGTGGTTTTATTTGGATTTAAATCTTTCGTGACTGCAGGGATTGTGGCTTTGTGACTAATACTGTAACATGCATGTTTTTGTCATTTTCACGTTTTGTTATTTCATTAACGAGTAATATTATCAAACTAAAAAGCAGTAATTATAAAAGAACACGTAAAAATCAACAATAAAATAACACAATATCATGAAACATGTCAGTCATGTTGATGTTTTCGAAACTTACTTATAATAACCCCTTAATTCTCATTGAATCAATGGTTATTATAACGCGATTTGTCCACAAAGCGGTGTTCTGCAGGAACGCAACGACCGCGTTATATTCGTGCGGTGCGGGCGGTGGCGTTGGTTGGAGGCCGCCTGCTCTGCGTCACCGTTCGTCGCGTTTGAGCTTCACGCGCTCCCCTCGGGACACTCAGACAGGCGAGATGCAAACCCCTGAATGAGGCATTCACAGAAAGGAGTAACTAGACCCTCGCGACGCCGCAAGGGAGTTGTTGGAAGGAGAAACGAATGAGGGGGTGGAGGTGGACATGAGGCAGAAGGGCAGACGAGGCTGAGCGCTATCATCTTTCACATCCCTCCAGATACAATCACACACATACAGCCAGACCTTGCCTATGAACATCTTGCAGTTCACCGGCATGGGTTCAAAAGCGACCTGGCTATCACAAATGACAGCTCAACGAAGTGGCTTATCATCACGTGGACATTTATAGCAGCCAAATACTCTGAACGCGTGATGTTGAAGACGAAATGTGGAGGGAAACCCCATAGGACTCGGAGAAGAGTCCACGCGACCACGGGGAGAGAGACACCGCAAACTCTAAATGTAGAGCAGGCATCAGGGTCGGGATCGGACCCACGACCTCCTGTAAACCAGGCGAGGTAGTTAACATTTCCTAGCCACCGATCTAGTGCTTGTGTTGCACCATTGAAGGTAGCGCGGCTGATGGGATGTGTAAAAAATATATATACATTACATTTTTTATGCGGCGAGACAGCTGTGTGTGTGGAGGTATAATTATGATAATGATGCTCACTTGTTTTTGAAAGAGCGCCCTTTAAACGCCGCAGCATCTCAGAGCGCCGTATCATCTGCTTATTTATTGAGTACTGCGCGTGTACTCTTTAATCTGTTGAGTACTGCACGTGTACTCTTGTTTGTGTTGAGTACTGCACGTGTACTCTTGTATGTGTAGTGACTGACTCAGAGACACTAAGAGTAGGAGGCACTCTGTTTATGAACACGGCCTGACAGTAACACTCAGTAACTACGGTTCCCAGTCAGGACAGCTGGTAGACTGCCTGACTGGCGACGTCAAGATGGTGAAGATGGGGACGGCGGTGAAAACTCCAGCAGCGCGACGGGGATCCCACTCCACACGACAGCCCCGAGGTCCCCTCCCCTCTTATACTGCCAGCTTGGCCTGGCTCCGCCCCGGCCACGCCCCCCTTCTGGAACCTTCTAGCGGGTTCTCGATGTGCCTCTTCCGTGACCTTTCCCCTACATCCCTCTCTGGTTTATCACGTGACCTGCTGTCAGTCAGGGCTGCTGTAGCTGCAGATCCCCTTCCTTGCCAGCTGCCAGCGCTATGCTGCTACGTGACCGATTCTATGTCACTACACATGTATTGATTACTGGACGTGTACTCTTATATGTGTAATGGGTTCAATTGAGTCGCAGACGTAGACTTTGGAGGCAACACATCTATTCAGTTCCAACACACGGGGTAACTTTCCCTTAACATAATAACAACCTAAGGTTCCGCTCTTGGCCACGCCCACCTTCCAGAATCCTCAGGAAGGATCTGGGTCCCAATCACGTATCACGTGACCCCCCTAGCCCCCTCTTGGGGCCCCTCTGTTAACTTAACCGGTCACGTGTCCTCCTGGGTCAACCAGAGTGCCATGGCCTCACACAACCTCATCCTTCTTTCGGCACCCACACACCTTGTTCTGTAGGTTGGCACTGCATTTAAAGTATTGTGCCATCTAGCGCTATTATTCAGCGCACACCGTGCCCCTCTAGGGCCGGTACTGCACCCACAGCATGGTGACATCCAGCGCTGTCACTACACATGTCGTGACATTGCGGATGTCACTGTATGGTGCCGGTCCTAGAGGGGCAGGGCATGCGATGTACTCACATGGCGGACATCACGTACATAGCAGCATCGTGCATGTCACCCAGCAATGCCGGCTCTGGCGAGGCACGGCGTGCGATGCACCGTCATCGCGGCCACCCCGTAGGTGGGTGTAGTACCAGCCCTAGTGAGGGCTTGGTGAGCGCTGGGTTAACGCAGTGGCACCACGTGTGGCGTGCAGTGCTGCCTCCCACCGGAGGGAGTGGGATAGTGTCAGCCCAGGAACAGGGTTACCCTGGGCCATGGCACTCTGGTTGACCCCGACGGCACGTGACCGGTAATGTCTACAGGGGACCCCCAGATGGGGGCTAAGGGGTGGTCACGTGTCCGGGGGAAAGTTGTCTCGAGAAGAGTCGAGAGAGAGCCAGAGCTCTCTCGAAGGTGGGCGGGGCCAAGGGCGGAGCCGGCCCCGACCCGGGAACATATAAGCCGGGTCTCCGCAGGGACCGCGGTCGTCGTTGCTTCCGTCATCTGAAGATCTACGTTCTACGTCAAGAAAAGTCTCCAACACGTGGTCCGGGACCCGAGCCGGGGTCCGGTCCGTTGTCACTAACTTCCAGTGTGTTAGTGCGGTTAGCCGGGTGGTCCACCACCCTAGGCTGTTAGCTGGTAAAGGGGCAGCTACTCCTTTGTTGTATTCGTGTTGGTGTAATAAATGTGTTGCCTCTAAGAAGCACGTCTGCGACTTAGTTGGGCCCACTACACAGATGTATTTACTAATGCACGTGTATTGCTGTATTCCTGCTAATGGTCGCGTTGTGCCGGAAGAGGACTGAGAGGCTGACAGCATTTATAAGTTGTGATTGAACAATTGCCCCGTGCCTTTCAGATATAACTCATGTTGGGTAAGTAAATACGTTTCCTCGCGTTGTGTAGTAAGGGTTCCATTATTATTTATTGAATACACACGCTTCCAACGTTTGTTACAAAACGTGTTGTTGACTCTGGTACTGATTTGTGTTCGGGCACTATTTTTGGGTGGCTTCTGTACCGCGGTTGTTTTTACGCTGATGTTTATTTGCATCATTGCCATACAGTATTTTTTTTTACGGTTTAAGCTTTTGGATACATCTCAATTCATGATCAGTCTCATTTTATGTTTTTTTGTGCCTTTGTAATGTTTTTGGTGACCCAAGTCAGTTTTGCAAATGAGACTCGTCCTGGTGGTCGCTGGAGTTCTCCCCTCGCTTACACAACTCTTAAAGTCTCTCCCTGCTCAGATTCATCTCGCCTTTTGTTTCCCTCCCATCGCGAAGTTGGGGGTTTGCTTTTTGGTTTGCTTGTTTCCAAACACGGCCAACAGCGTCAGATGAACCATCGCCAGTGACGGCGCGCCAGTGAGACGGGACTCTCCGTCTCACCTGCGCTACTTCCTCGAATCACCGAGCCCCTCTCGCCGTCTCCCTCCTGGACGTCGGTGATCAAGAGCTTCGTAGCCCTTCTGAGTTGTGAAGCTTGTGTTACACGACTCTGTGTTACACGACTCTGTGTTACACGACTCTGTGTTACACGACTTTGTGTTACGCGACTTTGTGTTACGCGTCTCTGTGTTATGTATCTCTCTGTTATGTGTCTCTGTGTTGTGTGTCTCCGTGTTATGTATCCGTGTTGTGTCTCTGTGTTATGTATATCTGTGTTATGTATCCGTGTTGTGTGTCTCTGTGTTATGTGTCTCTGTGTTATGTATCTGTGTTATGTGTCTCTCTGTTATGTGTTTCTGTGTTGTGTGTCTCTGTGTTATGTATCCGTGTTGTGTGTCTCTGTGTTATGTATCCGTGTTGTGTGTCTCTGTGTTATGTATATCTGTGTTATGTATCCGTGTTGTGTGTCTCTGTGTTATGTGTCTCTGTGTTATGTATCTGTGTTATGTGTCTCTCTGTTATGTGTCTCTGTGTTGTGTGTCTCTGTGTTATGTATCCGTGTTGTGTGTCTCTATGTTATGTATCTGTGTTATGTGTCTCTGTGTTGTGTATCTCTGTGTTATGTGTCTGTGTTATGTATCTGTGTTATGTGTCTCTCTGTTATGTGTCTCTGTGTTATGTGTCTCTGTGTTATGTGTCTCTCTGTTATGTGTCTCTGTGTTATGTGTCTCTGTGTTATGTGTCTCTGTGTTGTGTGTCTCTGTGTTATGTGTCTCTGTGTTATGTGTCTCTGTGTTTCGCGACTTTGTGTTACACGTCTCTCTGTTATGTATCTCTATGTTATGTATCTGTGTTATGTGTCTCTGTGTTATGTGTCTCTGTGTTATGTGTCTCTCTGGTATGTGTCTCTGTGTTATGTGTCTCTGTGTTATGTGTCTCTCTGGTATGTGTCTCTGTGTTATGTGTCTCTGTGTTATGTGTCTCTCTGTTATGTGTCTCTGTGTTATGTGTCTCTGTGTTGTGTGTCTGTGTTGTGTGTCTCTGTGTTATGTGTCTCTGTGTTATGTGTCTCTGTATTTCGCGACTTTGTGTTACACGTCTCTCTGTTATGTATCTCTATGTTATGTATCTCTGTGTTATGTGTCTCTGTGTTGTGTATCGGGTGTGTTGTGTGTCTCTGTGTTATGTATCTCTGTGTTGTGTGTCTCTCTGTTATGTATCTCTATGTTATGTATCTCTATGTTATGTATCTCTGTGTTATGTGTCTCTGTGTTATGTATCTCTGTGTTATGTGTCTCTGTGTTGTATGTCTCTGTGTTGTGTATCGGGTGTGTCGACTTCAATGGCTCCGTGTTGTATCCCAACGCAGAGGCTCCAGACAGCCGCAGCGCAGCTAACCGAGGTGCAGGTCGCAGAGTATTTACTGAATTCCACCCGCATGCCGACGTCTCATTCACTCGGACTTGCATTGCTCAGCTGGGCGTACGACGCCACGGTGGCTGGGAGATGATTACTACCTCGCCTGGTATACAGCAGGTCGGGGGTTCAACCCCGACCTTGACGCCTGCTGTATATTTGGAGTTTGCGTGTCTCTCCCCCGTAGTCGCGTGGACATTTCTCCGGGTCTTCCGGTTTTCCCATCACATTTAGAATCAACAACACGCGTTTAGAGTATTTGGCTGCTATACATTTCCACGTGTCAAGCCACTTCGTTGAGCTGTAATTTGTGGGCAGATCGCTTATGAAAGAGAACATACATATATGTATAGCTCAGTGGTGCCTTACCTGGTAAAATAAAAATATATTTATATAGTTTACACATGCGGATTCTGATACTGCCACTGTAATGCCACTAAAGGCCCCTGACGTGTCGGTGTGTGAACGGGAGCAGACGAAGGCAAACGCGCGCACACGGCGAAGGGAAATGCGAGAGGGCACTTCGGCCAGAGCAGCCGCGGCGTGACGCTGATTAACATTGCGCAAAAACCCCCCATCTCCAGTGGCCATTCATACAGCAGGGAGGGACGCGCCTCGCGCGGTGGCGAGGTGGCGAGGTCTATGGAGTGTGTGTATGTTGAACTTCTTTCGCACCATACATAGCCAACCGTGCTCATCGGAGGTGCGGGGAAAGGACAACAACAACACTAAGCACACGAAGCAGCGTTCTCCGGGGAGAAGAGTTGCGGGTTAGTGGGTGGCAGTACAGCATCGTCATCATCAACCATGATCTATCCACTGCTGGGTGAAGGCCTTCCCAGGCCATCGCCGTCTCTCGGGGTCGTGTGATACAACGACCCATCGAGCTCCCGCACAGCGACCCATCGAGCTTGGCTCACCGCTGTGGACGTTCTCTCGGGCCCATTCTATTCTTTGGCTGCCACTCCGTCGTTGGTGGTGACCACCCGGCCATCATCATGAAAAAAATCTCGATTTAAAACTAATTTCTTGAGAGCAGTTGGCTACGTACGGTGTGATAAAGTTCAACATTCATACAGAGCGACGTGCCTTGCCTAAGCCTACGTACTATTTGTTAACAGCCAATATGATGTCTGGCTTACGCATTTACTTTAATTCACGTGCTCCTCTTTCTGTCTCTCAGTGTAATAGAAAACATGCATCCCTACCTATGTAAGATTCGCCCCCGCCATGAGAATGTGGAATTTACACCCTGGCTCGGCTCAGCAGTCATGAGATGAGCACCGATGTTAAAGGCCATCTGAGCGGTACGTCGCTTCGCCTTTCCGTATCCATGAATTTGATCGAATAGCTTCTCCTTGGCCATTCTCCAGCTCCTGGTATTGCAAACAAAACGCAGCGGTCAATTGGCAGAGCAACCAAATCAATGGCTCTACGAGGAAACTCTGTTGTCCGAATGTTATGTACTGTATGTATGTTTGACTTCTTTCGCACCCTACGTAGCCAAGCGTGCTAATCGGAGTGTGCGGGGGAAGGGTGATTGCATTCGCATCGTGAACGTCAACGACGTGCGTGGCAAATACAAAGGGCGCGAAAGAATAAGCGCTGCGCCTACCCAGCACGAATCATTTAAACTCACACCAACACGAGCACGACGGGGGTCTCTCTCGGCGCTGTGCGTGTGAAGTTAACCACAGACACACGAATCAGGCGGTATCGCACTCCACCACATGGCAAATTACATAGAGTAGACTCGATTATCCGCGTGCGGTTTATCCGATTTGCGGATTAACTGCGGTACCTGAGATTTTGACATGAATTAATAACTCATGGATTTTCCCATCAGCCCAAATGAATAGTCTAAAAACAGTTACACATTGTGTTATTATTGGAAATGTCTATTACAAGTCACGTGCTTAAACCGACCAAATATGTGCTCTGGTTAATCCGAAATCCACGTGATCGCCTCTACAGTACAGTTGTTGCAATATCTTTACAACAGTGGGCGGAGTTTGATTTTGGTTGACGTGGCTCTGCCGCTATCCACTTAGAGAGCCGTGTCTTCTGCACGGGAGCAGGAAACCGTTATCACTGAGCACACGCATCGATCGGTAATTTACACCAAGAGCATTGATTTTTGGCATAGAGATGCACGAAAATTGTATATTTTTGGATAATCAGCGATTTTGAATTATCTCCGGCTGTCCTTGTCATTAGTACGGATAATCCAGAGTCTACTTTACTTTATTTTTTATTTAGTGACGTGCTTAGCTTTCCTATACTCTGCCGCTTCTATCGTGTTTTTTGTATTGTTGTAACTTTCTGACCCGCTCCTACTTGGATATCTGTGAGAGAGAGAGAAAAAGAGCTTCATCGTTCATAGGATTCTTCCGGTCGAAATAAATATTCTGATTCTGACATTTGCAGTGCAAAGGGGCGATCCGCGTATGGATTGGGTCGCGGGCCCGCGGGGCCGAGTGAGCGAGCGAGTGGAGGGACGTGAGTTGTGGTGTCGGGGAGACGAGCAGAGAACACGCGGCGCCACGGTGGTTGTCTGCCCATTGGGGGGAATATTTTGCGAGAAGAGCTTAGCCTGACTCTGCCTACGAACCCAGCCACTCAAACGTCCTACCACACACCTTGTCGCTGTACTCACGGCGTTGCACAGACGCTGTGAGAGTCGGAGGGAGAAGGACGAGCGAAAGCCTCACCCATCACTGCCTCGTAGCAGCACTCGCTGGCATCACACGGATGCTGCGAGCGGCACGAGGAGGCAGGACGGCAGGGAGTGGGTCTTGACGGCCTGGAGGTTGAAGATAACTCAACTAATCGTCCCGGGGCTCCTATCTTTATTCTCTAAACTTTAAAGGCCCAGGGGGACGTCGCGCTGCACAGCCAATCACGCGCCTACCTTTCGATTTTAAACCGATGCCCCGCCCTTACCTGGAGCATATTCTTAGGTTTTTTCGGTAAAGTCACGTAGGTAAAAACATTAAAAAAGTAAAATAAAATAAAAATCACGACGTTTCAGAGGCAACACAAGCTTCCGTCTTCAGGTGGTACCGTCACAGCCACGACAGCTGTATCAAGTAAATGAGAGATTGCAGGGGCTACCACTCCGTTTATATAATGGTTGGAGAAGGTGGTTAATATGGTAAGGTGAGGCTTGAGACTAAGAATAGACTGCCTAACAAAGGTTGAGCCTTTGTTATGGAGAGGTGCGGTTTGTGACGCGACCTGGGACAAGGAGACCACCACTAAACACAAACCGCACCTCTCCATAACAAAGGCTCAACCTTTGTTATGCAGTCTATTCTTAGTCTTAAGCCTCACCTTACCATATTAATAAAAAGTATGCGGCCCTTGCCCCACCACCTTCTCCAACCATTATATAAACGGAGTGGTAGCCCCTGCAATCTCTCATTTACTTGATACAGCTGTCGTGGCTGTGACGGTACCACCTGAAGACGGAAGCTTGTGTTGCCTCCGAAACGTCGTGATTTTTATTTTATTTTACTTTTTTAATGTTTTTACCTACGTGACTTTACCGAAAAAACCTAAGAATATGAATCATTGCAGTCACGAAAGCTTCAAATCTAGACTTACCTGGAGCGTTATTTTCCGTTACGCCTCGACCCATTGCCTACACGCCCGCTCTCCCCCTTCCGGACTCGGCCGGTTTGGTCGGTGTTGCCGTCCCGCGGAATACACCTCCGTGGGGGGTCCAGTGCATTCCGTCCCCCCTCCCCGTCTTAGCCGTCCGCATGATATTTTCCCCCTGGCCCCTCCCCCCGTGCTGTGAGCGTTCTCATTGCGGTTAGCCCGGTGAGTTTCTGTGTGCCCATACAATTGTAAGCCGATTTAAGGGGGGCCGCAATATATTTTCGCCTGGGGGGGTCGGCCAATCTCCTGGCTCTGGAAAACAGTGGGACATCCCCGCTAGGGGCCCTTTGGATGAAAGCCCATGGTGCCAGGCGATCCCCCACCGGGACCCTACGTGTGTGTGCGTGTGTGTTCAGGGCGGGGTGTAGTGGACCATCGCGGCGTTTGCGGAGTTGCTCCGCGGTCGTGGCACCACAATACCAAACGTGCAAAATTATAACCGTTATGTAAATATCTGATGATCATTTGCTTTCGTTATACAATTTCTATGAACCAAAATTGTAATTGTGGAGCGTGGTGCGGTGCTTCACGGTTTCAATGATAATTTCACGGGTGGGGGGTGGGGGAGCATTCTGGACCCATGTGAGAGGAGCTCTGCCTCCCCGGTAGCTGCTCTCCCAGAGCCCACGGCCTCCCTCGGGACCTCGCTTGCCAATTACACCAAGAGCTGCGGCTAAATTGGCTTCGTTCGAGGCCCACGCAGATGGAGCCGCCGCTGCTTCTCATTAAGGGACGAACACGGAGCTCGACTGCGCGGAGCCCTCGAGGCAAGGATCTATAATCCCCGCGCGAGTGATCGCGGGCACCCACGGAGCGCCGCGCTCGGCCACACTCGGGGAGCACTGCTGTCGGGGGGTCGGGCGATACTGCAGCAGCGGCTCCTTGATAAACATTAGATAAACATTACCACTTGCTCATAAAATACGAGGGCGGTTACAGTTTCCCCATTATCCTAGGGAAGAGATTTAGGAGGGAGAGAGAGAAAAAAAAAACTTCTCGCACGAAGCGCATGGAGATAGCGGATCGTTTTACCCCGGACTTGTCTCTCCCCGGACGCTGCATTAGCCACGCCGATTACAGAGAGAGAGGGGGGGGGGAGAGGATGCGTGGTGAGTGCTGCACTCGGCATCTGCCCGTTGCTATCTGCCGCCAGCTAAGCAACATTACGCCTACAAAATTACTTCTCTCGCTTTCTCTCTCTCTCTCTGGGGATGGGAATTCAACTGCGGTGAACAAACAATGCGGTGTTTCCACGGGAGATGTTTACTACCTCGCCTGGTATACAGGAGGTGGTGGATTCGATCCCGACCCTGAGGCCTGCTGCTGTATATTTGGAGCATGCGTGTCGCTCTCGCCGTGGTCGCGAGGATTTATCTCCGGGTCCTCCGGTATTCCCCTCCATATTTAGAAATGTGAATTTAGAGTATTTGGCTGCTATAAATTTCCATGCGATAAGCCACTTCGTTGCGCTCTCATTTGTGGCAGCCAGGTCGCTTCTGAAAAGGAGCTACATAGCTCAGTGGGCCTTACCTGGTAAAATAATAAGTTTAGTTGAGAATTCAGGTTCATACAAATCTGCCGGGAATTTGGCCCGTGGCAACCGCTATGAATGCGAACGTTCATATGAGCATATAAAGTTTACGTTCATTAAGAGCAGCAGCAGCGTGTCCACTCAAAAAGTTTGGCCTCACTAACCATCGTGATGTTGTTATGTTTGCCTAATCAACATTGGGATCTAAAAGTGCTTGCAGGCTGGAGACAAACGAGAAAGAAGAATAATGATAATGACTCTCTGTAACAAAGACAAAAATCCCCCGTGTATCCTTTACATGCTGTTGGGGCAAGTGTTGTTAGCGAGTAGCACCTATAAAGGCCGGCATGGCACACGAGCGGGTGGGTGGCCAGCACCACGCCCGACCGCCTTTGTCTCCCCAGTGATGTTGCTTAACACACCGCACCAGGTACTCATTTGAGGCCGAGTCGACCTAGTGGAGGCCCAGCACCGGTCCAGATAATCGTCAACGGCGTTGGCCGCGAGCGAGAATCGAACTCGGGTCGCCGGGTTCGTAGCGCAGCGCGCGAACCGCTGTGATGCGCAGACGCGTGCGATGATTTGTCGACGACAACCAAGGCGTCATTGTGACCTCCTTCTCGTCACACGGGACTCATTGCAGAGGTTCTCAACCCGTGGGGGAGGCGCGGAAGCTTTTCAGGGGGAAGAGGCAGCCGGGGGGGGGGGGGTGCGGCATGGATACCGTGCAGGAGGATCGTTGAATGCGACCAGGGATCGTCAGCGCCACGTTGCAGCGACAACACTCACCGATACACAACAATAACAACAACAACAGCAACACGCATGTTCCCTGCCAACTTCCCGTTTCTACGGGTGGTGGCGGGGGGTCTATGCAAGATGCGACTGTGGCCCCCCTCCATTTCTCCCGACTCACTTTGACTGAAATCGCGACTACAGATGTTTTTAACCCCGTATACAACACAGGGCGCTTCAACCAAAAATATTAACACCTCGGAGAATTTGCAACATAACCTACAATGAATGTGCCTCCGGGCTATGCAGACCAACTTGAGAAGATTCCAGACACGTGTTGACAATGATGGCGAACAAGTTGAGACTCTGACATTTCTCAGCTGTTATCATGTTACAGTGTACTATTTTTGGGGTCGCTGGTCTCCGAGGTCCCTCCCTGCTTCGTGCCGATGGCTGTGGCTCCGCCGTTTGCCGACCCCTCACTACTCTGCGACCAGCTGCTGCCGTCGCTGGGCTCATCGCCCGACGGCTCCCCTCCTTGGTCCGCCCCTCTGCGAGCTCGTGTGAGAGGCATAGCTCGCCGCCCGCTCTCGATCACCTGTAAACGCTGCGTTGTCTCTCCACCAATCACGCGCTCTAAACGGGGGTCAGGGGTCGGAGGGCGAATGACGCTGCCCTCACACCGCGCGAGTCCCTGCGGCGATAGACGGAGCGGGTACCTGTGGACGCACCGACCCCCCCCCCCCCCACGCTACGAGCGCACACACCTGCACACACGCGACACCCACTCTTGCGCCGCTCTACGCAGCGCTCCCACGTGGCGAGTCGCTGTATACACAGCACCACACGCGTTCACACTTCTCAGCGATATCACACGAGGCCACGATCAGCTATTAATGATTTATTGTCTGCTACCTGGGACTTATTGTTGAGTCAGTATGAATCGACGAGGCTGGCCTACGCTGATACTTTTATGCCTATTCCCGATTTATCTGCTTATGATCCTAATTCACCTTCTTACTCACGGTTAGGTGCCCACGGCGGTCCGTTGATCCCGTGCTCGCAGCGTACCTCGATGCGTCGCACGGACGTCCGGGTCGCTGGGCTGGAGAGCGTCTCGTGGCCTGATGCTGGAGCAAGAGAGGGATCTCCCGTTTTCGCCCCCTTTTTATCGTCCCTACATCAAAGGGATGCTGCTCCGCCTGTGGTGGTCCCCTCCCAGTTTTTCTTTAACAATGGGCGCGCGCCCGTTAGGGCGCGTGCGGCGGTTCCGGGCGCCTTTGCTATGCTAATCAGATGCGCTGTGTGTTGCGGCGTTTATTCTAATTATGCTCCTCCATAACAATGCTTATGCCCCTCTGCCTGCCCCGTCGATACGTGCGTGTGTGGGGTGCGTTTCACCCGCGGTGGCCGAGTGGCCCCTCGCCGCGACCTTGCAATCTTAATGCCGGTCGCAGCGCCGCGAAGTAGCATCGGGGGAGGTCGTCCAATTCCCTGGTCACCGGAAACCGTGAAAGTTATCCCGATAAGGGCTTCTCGGATTAAAACCGGTCGGCCAGGTGACTTCCCCTTGGAGCTCTATGGGGGGGGGGGGGAAATGCGTGCGGGTGTGGTCATGTGAGGTGAGGTGGGGGGACGCGGGGGTCGGCTCCGTCACTTGGTGGTGGCGAGGTCGGGGATGGGGCGCCCGTCGAGCGGCTTCGTGGCGGCGGCATCACACTATCCGTTATTTTTCCATTAAAAACGATAGTCCCATATGAGTGTTACCATGTTTTTGAAGCACACTGTAATACGCAGGCTATGGCTACATACCAATTATTATTTTAGCTGCTCCGTGTATTGCGTTAAGAGGAATGCAGTCTCACCGTGACAGGATTAATAAAACGATGTAAAGTGACAATGCTCACAACTCAGTTATCCTGCGTCTTACTTTCATCTCGGCCCATCGGTCTAGGATTCCCTCGCGCAACTTGATGCTGCTCTGCTGATGCGACGATAGCCGGACACGTCAATCATCGGGCTTGCTCCACGGTAGTAGACCGCAGGTCATTTTCGATTTTTTGTTTTAATGATTTTTCTTCATACTTTTTCTAACTTGTTTATCTGTTGATCCTGGGACCCCCTTGTGGCCGATTGGGCCCCTATGCGTCGCTTAACCCCAATGGCGGAGCCAGGATTTTCAGGTAGGGGGCAACCCCTCCAGCAATAAAAAATGATAGAGGAGTTGTTAGTAAGTAAGGACTTGTCCCTTGCTTTTTATTCGACGCGTGTGCGGCGATAGCGAAGCCATCGATCGAGGGTCGAATTCGAACCACGTTGTGTGATCGGCATCGTGCTCGCTGAAGGTGAATGCCTTCAGGGAAGTCATGCAACTGCGCACAATTCTGTGAGTAACTTATAACTGCTTTGCCATTACTTATTGCCAAGTATGGGCTCAGACTATTGTCCTATCATCTCATAGAGTCCCTGGCACATAATAATATGCTACAAAGTGGCAGTATGGGGTCGCAAAATGCCGTTTGATTGCTAATAAACCCCAATGATTCGATCGAAATTAAGGATTTCGATCGGATCATTGGGGGGCACGTGCCACCCCCCCCCACTGGCTCCGCTAGTGCTTAAGCCTGCCGCATACCCCCCCCCCACACACTGCGACGGAATCACCGATATTGCTGATATTAGCCAAGCAAATCAAGGGGGGGGGGCATATCATTACTCGATCCGTGGATCGATTTGAAATGAATCGACACAGCGATTAACTCGCAAATTATTATGAGCCCGATATTTTGCCCTCTCGACTTTGAGCTGGGTGCTGGATCGACACAATTAGTCTCGATTCACGATCCACAATGACCATATATGGGCAAAGACACGCCCCTTCGCTCAAAGCCACGGCTACTTTCTTCCAGATATGGGGAGACAAATCTCTGATCGGTGATTTCGTCAGGTGTACGATTGTATCGCATTAGGGCGCCCCTGCTCCTCACTAACACGACATTGCGACTCGAGACGTGGGCGTTCTCTCCATTGTGACCTCACTCGCATGGTAGGGCGGGGGGAGGTCGCCACCATACCAAACGTGTGGGAACCGGAATCAGATCAGAATCAGAATAGAATTTATATCGGAGAAATCCGATGAGCTCTCGAGCTCTTTTTCACAGATGTCCAGTAGGGGCACGGTGTAAGAACGTCACAACAACAAATATTACAAACACATAATAGTGGTGTAAAATACAAGAAAGGTAAAAAAAATCACCCAAAGTATGAAAAATAAGAATAAAACAGGTGTTAAGATGTTTAAACACCAAATACTGTAGATTCCTTTTGCAAGAAATCAGGTCTGCATTAACCACATGTACTTGTGGTGAACATACAAAAAAAAACATGCTCTGATAATATAATATATGCATTGTCTTTGGAACTGTTTTATTGGCAGACAGGGTAAACCCCATTCTTATTTTTCATACTTTGATAGTGGATTAAAGGTCCCATGATAAATCACCGAGAGACATACAAATAATACTAAACCATTCCTAATCCTACCAGGCAAAGCCCACTGAAGTGTTAACTTATTTTTCAGAAGCGACCTGGCCACAAATGATAGCTCAACAAAGTGGCCCATCATTTGGACATTTATATCAGCAAAAAAATCGAATCAATCTCAATGCACGTTTCTAAATATGGAGGGAAAAACCGGAGGACCCGGAGAAAAAAATCCACGCGACCACGGAGGGAAGGAGAGAGAGAGAGACACGCAGACTCCAAAAATACAACAGACATCAGGATCAGGATCGAACCCCTGACCTCCTGTATACCAGGCGCAGAAGATAACATCTCACCACCGTGACGTCCCTTAAATAAGTGACGCATTTAAGTTCAAATTGCATCATCAATTCTCACGCTTTGGAAAGGCAGTAAAACAGCAGCAAAAACAGTCCCAGACCATACCAAGACAATACAATTGCACACTAAAATTGAACTCTCGATACATTGTTCAGGGCCACATTTACAAATCACCTTTGCAAGTGTGGCTGTATCCAGCACTAATCTTCTGCTGCAGAATTTGTTTGTAATGAAAATGTGCGTGACATTAAGTGATGAAAGCAAAGTTGTTCCAAAACCGCTGCGGTATCGTTCTCACAATAGACAGCCTTCGTCGACATCGCCACCAGTGCCGGATTAAGCGAGTGCGGGGCCTGTAACATATGTTAAAATGGGGCCCTAAATATAAAAAAACACACGTAAATATTAAAACACACATTTTTTACTTTCATAGTAAAGTAATTGTAGTTTTTTTCACCTGCTATACAGGCAGATAATACGACAAATCGCTAACCTTAAACACCCAGTCGTTCATACAAGTTGAAGGCAGTATAGTACTATAGCAATAGAGCAAGTGCAGAATCACGGAACTGGAATTCATAGCTTGAAAGCATTTAGCGCGGGGCCCTTGAAAGTGCGGGGCCCGTTGCTACATATGTAGAGGTGTAATTGTGTATGGGAGCGGATGGCAAACAAACACAAGGGGCGTGGTTAGGGCCGTACACATAGGAGGTGGCCACACCGACGTCCGCACCTGCATCCCCCACGGGCCCCTCCCGGGGGGGCCGCGGACTATAAGAGGGGGTGAGCCGGAGGTCTCGAGGTCGAGGTATCAGCTTTAACCAGCGAAGACGGAAGACCAGCTAGAATAGGCCCCGGAGCTCCCCTGGCTCGCTGTCCTTATCAGGGCCGACCAGGGCAAGCCGGTGGCGTGGCCCCGAGAGCCCAGACTGACGAGCAGGTCTGGGAACTCAGGGGGTCGGATCCCAGCTTGATCAGGGCTGGGACAGGTAGCCTCCCCTAGCTCCCTAGTGGAGGACTTGGGCTTAGGTTAGCGGGGCTTAGATGTTGTGTCTCCCTGTTAGCCGAGTAAGGGGACGTTACCCCTTAGGTCCTGTGTATACTCGCTAACTGTATACAAGTTGTGTTAATAAATAAGTGTGCCTCCGATCCCGTCGTCAAGCCTCCTGAGTAATTACTACATCTGGTGTCAGAAGTAAAACGTCCAAAGATGGACACACGAGGGACGACACGTACCAGGGAGTCGGAGAGGGAGGACACCGCGGCCGAATCACCACCAGAGATGGCCGAGGTCGGATCGGAGCAGCCGGGGCCGAGTACACCCGCGCCGCTACGACAGGAGGGGGGGGATGCGTCGGCCGAGGGACTTCGGCTGGCTCACTCCCGCCTGGCGGAGCTGCTCTACGCCGCGGCCGCCGTGTTGGAGGAGATCACGCGGCTGGGAGCTGGAGGGGCTGCGCGGGAAGACGGCAGCAGCCGACGCACGCCGGCATTTCCCGCCACCCCGACGCGGCTCGCGGTTAAATTTCCCGCCATCACTACAGTGCGAGCAGAGGGCGGGGCCGGCCTGCGTCAGGTGACTGCTGAGGGCCAAGCACGAGCCGTGACATCATCAACGCAAGGCCAGCGCGTCAACAACGGAGCGACCGGCGATGCCATGCTCACAGCCCGCCCACACTGTAACGTCGGCTGGGAACGAGGGAGCGAGATCCGCAGCCACGGACGTCGCCTTACAACAGCGACTGCCGCCTCTCAAGGAGTTCGTGGGAGCGGCTGGAGATTGGGGCGGCTTCAAAAGGCGGTTCATCGCTCATCAAGAGATGGCGAACTGGACGGACGCCGAGGCACTATGCGCGCTGCCAGCGATGCTGGACGACGACGCCCTGGCTACCCTCACCTCGGCGCCTAAGGAAAAGCGCGCCACGCTGCACCTGGCGCTGCAGCTGCTGTCAGCCGTCTATGGGCCGCCTTCGGACTGCAGGCAGCTGTTCCACGATCGGCATCGGGGCGCCAACGAATCGCCCCTGGCCTTCCGAACGGCTCTCCTGGCCCTGGCAAAGGCAGCTTTCCCGCGGATGGACGAGGAGGGAGTGGACGCCATGGTGGCTGAAAAGCTGCTGCTACTCGCCGATGAGCTGGACATCGCCGTCTTGGCTCAAGACGACGGAGAGATGTCGTCCCTGCTGGTCGCGCGCCACATCCACGGGGGCTTGCGGTCCCTGCGTCGCAAGGCTGCCAAGGGGGTGGCCGGCCATGCCATGGCGGCCACTGCCCTCCCATCAGAGGAGGTCTGCGGGGTGGAGCGGCGGGGGGAATGGAGATCGGCGGCACCGCAGGCTCGGAATGGACCGAGCCGCCAGGAGCAGCCCAGGCCATCTGGGGCGCTCACACGCTGCTACAACTGTGGCCTGCAAGGCCACGTTGCGTCAGGATGCCGGGCTCCCCGTCAGCGCGGAGCGACACCTCGTCAGGACGCCACGCTGTCTCCACCCAAGCTCCAGCAGAGAAATACGGCGAGTCGTGGCACCTCACACGTTTGGCCCATGCACACATCCGACACACACTCACGCGCTCAACTGAACAGGGTTCGAAAATCGCCGCCCATCGCGCGCGATTGTTCTGAAATGCGGCGAGCGCTCCAACCGGGTCAGTGGTCGGAGCTCGCCCATCGTGTCGTTGCTGCGTCGGCGGGATCATCGGTTGTGGTCGGTCATATTGATGGGGTAGAGGTGCGGATTTTAATTGACACAGGGGCATCGGCGACCATTATATCTGATTTGATTTATAACATCCTTCCCGTTCAAAGTCGTCCCTTGCTCCCTGTTGACGTGCCATGCTATGCTGCTAACGGGGGCTCGCTGGGCATTATTGGGCAAATCCGCGCCAAAATTTGCATTGGAGACATTAAATTATCCGGGCCTGTTTTGGTTTCCTCCTCACTCGCGGTTCCGTGCCTGTTGGGGACGGATTTCTTGGCCAAAATGCCCATCCGTATCTTGATTGACCAGGGGTGCATCGAGCTCCCATCGGGCCGACGTGTTACATTTTTGTCTTCCCCCACCACGGAGCGTCGGGCGTTTGCCACCGTGCAGGCGCTCGTGACAAAAACTGTGCGCGTACCCCCGGGGGCTCAGATGCTCGTCCCTCTTAGGTTGCGTCGGCCGTTTGCTAAAGGGGTTGCGGATCGGGGGGTCTTGTTGGGACCATCTCGGGCCGGGGTCAATGGACCCGATTTGCTAGCGGCTCAGACCATGGTGAAAGGGGATGGGGACCCCTTCATTGCAGTCCTTAATGTAGGATCGCGAACGGCCGTGGTTCCTCAAGGGACCGTGCTTGCACACGCAACGCCGGCGCCCTATGAGGAACCACTCGTGGGTCAGGTAACCACCGATCCTCCGTCGCGACCGCATTCGGACTGTGATGACGGATGGCTGGATGCACTTTGCGCGGGATCTGTGGATCTGTCCGACACGCAGCGTGCGCAGCTGCGAGTTCTCCTGAAAGAATTTGCCGACGTTTTTAGTAAACACAAATTTGATATTGGTTGTACTAAATTGCTGCGACACCATATTGACACGGGTGACAGCGCGCCAATCCGCCAAAATCCCTTTCGGCTCAGTCCCGCCGAAAAGGATCATGTCAAATCGGCTGTTGATGACATGCTAGCCGCCGATATCATTTCCCCTTCCAACAGCCCGTGGGGCGCACCGATCGTTTTGGTGAAAAAACACGACGGCTCACTGTGGTTTTGTGTCGACTTTCGGCGATTGAACAAAATTTCTGTGGCAGATGCGTACCCGCTTCCTCGAATGGATGAGTCGCTCGATGCCTTGGCGGGGGCGCGATTCTTTTCCACCCTCGATTTACTATCTGGATTCTGGCAGCTTCCTCTGGATGACGAATCAAAACCTAAAACTGCTTTTCGGACACCGCAAGGTCTCTTCCAATTTAACCGCTTGCCGATGGGCTTACATTCTGCGCCGGCAACTTTTCAGCGGTTAATGGAACTGGTCTTGGCAGGCTTACAATGGGATTCGTGTTTAATTTACTTGGACGATGTCATCGTCTTTAGCAAATCCTTCGAGGAACACCTCCAGAGGCTGCGTGCTGTTTTTCTCAAAATGCGGGCTGCCAATTTAAAATTTAAACCGCAGAAGTGCCATTTGCTCCGCGAATCGGTGCGGTATTTGGGTCACATTGTTGGGCGCTCGGGGATATCCACTGATCCCGCCAAAACGGAATGCGTCAGCTCCTGGCCGACTCCCACCTCGGTGGGAGAGGTCAGGAGTTTCATTGGGTTCGCGTCGTACTATCGACGGTTTGTGGCTGACTTCGCTACGATCGCGAAACCATTGCATGCCTTGACGTCCAAGGGAGTCAGGTTTCATTGGGGGCTGGAGGAGGAGGCTGCTTTTCACGCCCTCCGGAATGCCCTGGTGGGGGCTCCGCCGTTGAATTACCCCGACTTCTCACAACCCTTCTTGCTCGATACAGATGCAAGTAACACGGGCATCGGGGGCGTGCTGTCCCAACTCATTGGGGGCGTAGAGCATGTGGTGGCTTACGGTAGTCGGGTACTGTCTCCAGCGGAACAACGGTACTGCGTTACCCGTCGGGAATGATTGGCAATTGTTTATTTCATTCAGCAGTACCGCCCATATCTGTACGGTCGGCGTTTCACCGTCCGTACAGATCATGCGGCCCTACAGTACGCTCTGCGGGTTCAACAACCATCGGGCCAGTTGTCTCGATGGTTGGAGATTCTCCAGGACTACGACTTTGTCACCACATATCGTAAGGGCGTCCGCCACACGAACGCTGACGCCCTGTCACGGTTGCCACCCACTTCGGAGTGCGCTTGCCTCCTGGGTTCGGGGCGTTGTAGGCCCCCGAACGTCACCACCGATTCGGTCCTCGTGGCCGCCGCCGATGCGCCTTTGGCTTCGGGTCCTATCGAGCAAGAAGGGAGGGATTCGTTGCTGGGGTTGTCGGTCGCGGAATGGGGACGCCTCCAAATGGAGGACACCTCCCTCCTCGCTCTGCGCCGTCGCGTAGGGGGGGTTGGGCAGGGGGTGGCGAACATTGACTCGTGGGGGTTGTTCCAGGGTCTTTTAATGCACTGGGACGGAAAAACCCGCCGCCAGCAGCTCGTGGTGCCTGCAGCATTGAGGGGTAAGGTGGTATGGGCTGTTCATGAGCGGCTTCTGCACTTGGGGGTTCACAAGACCTTTGCCACGCTCCAGCTCGATTTCTTCTGGCCGGGCATGGCAAAGGACGTGGGGGATCTCCTGGGGTCGTGCACGCAATGCGCGCAGCGAAAGCCACCAGCTAGGGGGTCCAACCCTCCGCTGCAGTCCATAAAGGTTTCCCGGGTTAACGAGCTCGTTGCGCTAGACATACTCGGGCCATTTCCCGCTACACCCAGGGGGAATAGGTATTTATTGACAGGGGTCGAATACTTCACGAGATGGCCTATGGCCTGGCCCCTGGCCAACCAGTCGGCAGCAGCCATCGCGGAGGCCTTTGTCCAGGGCTATGTCCTCGACAAAGGTGCTCCGGAACGGCTGCTTACTGACCAGGGTAAGAATTTTTCGGGAAAACTCCTCCGCGAGGTGTGCGACCTCTTGGGTACGGAGAAAATTCGGACCTCCCCGTATCACCCTCAAACTGACGGGATGGTGGAACGGCTACATCGGACCATCACGTCTATGCTGTCCCAACAGGTGTCCGAATCCCAGACAGATTGGGACCTTCGCATAGCCGGTGTGTTGCAGGCCTACAGGATGGCTCCCCATGCGGCCACCGGATTTTCCCCTTTCTTTTTAATGTATGGCCGCGAGGCTAACCCCCCTGTGACGACCCAGCTGAAGCTCTCGGCGCCTCAGGCGAAGTCTACCTTGTCCGAACACGTTAAATTTAACATCAGCAAATTGTCTGAGGCGCGGGAAGCGGCCGTGCAAAATTCTGAACTCCGCCAGAAGGCGAACGAGAGGCTTCGGCTGGGGCGGGTACATGTGTTCAAATGGAAACCAGGGGACAGGGCATGGTTGCACTGTCCCCAGGTGCCACTGGCAACCTCGTCAAAGTTGGTACGGCCGTGGCGGGGGCCAGTGGAGGTCGTACAGGTCTTACGGCCGCAATGTGTTCGCGTCAAATGGGGGAGGCGTCGGTGGTACGTGCACCCCTCAAGGTTGAAACCGTTCATTGCGCCGGCCCGTGGTTCACACACACACACGCATGGCCAAACGTGTGAGGGGTCCGCCGACTCCCCGACGTCGCTGCTCTCGCCTAACATGACATCAACTGTTCCATCTCCAGGTGCAACAGGAGTGACGGGTCCACGCCCGCCAACCCCTCCCGGAGGGGTCGGGGGTCACTCGGCAGCGACGCCAGACTCTCTTGCACCCGGACCGTCACCAACCACCACTGAGCGTGCCGGGTCGAGCCCTTGTGACGGGCCCGCCGCGAGAACGCGCGCCAAAACGCGCAGACTATTGTGAGGTCGGCCGTTGGGGGGCCCTTGCGGACAGTGGGGGAGGGGCATCCGGAGCGCGTGTATATATGTTGGGTTTGCGGAATGGGGTATTTATTTGGGAGGGTGCGCCGGGTTATTTTTTTTCTCTTTCTTCTTCTACCTGTTCCTGTTGTTGTTGTTGTTGTTATGACTGTTATCGTTCTTGTTAAATTTACGCGAGGCACACACGGTTTTGGGGAGGCATGCACCTTTATTCTGGTTTTGTTGCAGCCGGGGACGGCTGCGAGCTGTACAGGGGGGGGGTGATGTAGAGGTGTAATTGTGTATGGGAGCGGATGGCAAACAAACACAAGGGGCGTGGTTAGGGCCGTACACATAGGAGGTGGCCACACCGACGTCCGCACCTGCATCCCCCACGGGCCCCTCCCGGGGGGGCCGCGGACTATAAGAGGGGGTGAGCCGGAGGGCTCGAGGTCGAGGTATCAGCTTTAACCAGCGAAGACGGAAGACCAGCTAGAATAGGCCCCGGAGCTCCCCTGGCTCGCTGTCCTTATCAGGGCCGACCAGGGCAAGCCGGTGGCGTGGCCCCGAGAGCCCAGACTGACGAGCAGGTCTGGGAACTCAGGGGGTCGGATCCCAGCTTGACCAGGGCTGGGACAGGTAGCCTCCCCTAGCTCCCTAGTGGAGGACTTGGGCTTAGGTTAGCGGGGCTTAGATGTTGTGCCTCCCTGTTAGCCGAGTAAGGGGACGTTACCCCTTAGGTCCTGTGTATACTCGCTAACTGTATACAAGTTGTGTTAATAAATAAGTGTGCCTCCGATCCCGTCGTCAAGCCTCCTGAGTAATTACTACACATATGTAGCTACTTTAGCTACTAGAATAATCCGGCACTGATCGAGATACCAACACTTGTACCGCAAACACAATGCAACTGAAAACTGGAAGCGTTAAATTGGTGACGATTTTGTTTGCCTGTGATGTGACGGAGATTGTATCGAGCGAGGTTGGCGTTAATCTGCACCGCTGAAATCGAATAGAGCAGCGATCAATCCGTCCAGATCCGAGCGCAGTACAAAAATGAATGATGCACACACGTGTTCGTTGTTTTCACGTGCACATTGGCATTTAGCTCTCTGCTTGTTCTCAGATTGCGTGTCTGCAAAACGAGGATCAATTATGTTTGTGCAGTTTTAATAGTCGGTTCTAACCACATTGGAACTTTTTGTTTAAACCGTAGTGATTTTTTTTGGAGAGAGAACATATTTTTAGTAACCCTTCTCCGTCCATCATCCTTGGCTTGATTTATGAGTGAATATTTTGTAGCGGAAGCCGAAATTATAGCGAGAGTGGAGAGATGAGAGAGAGGGAGGGGGAAGAAGAGGCATGGCAAGCGCAGGGCTTGTTCCATAATAGCGTTCTAATCTGTGCAGTGCAAGGCGAAAGCTTGTGATGCAGCAGCCATCGCCGAAGTCGGCTGGACGTAGACTGGACGTGCGGAAAAGGAGATAAACAAGAGACACGGACCATTTATCAGACTCTGACCTCTTTGCCAAACAACTTGCAGAAAACCAAACTTTTAATGAGGGAAAATTTTTACTTTACGCTTTTTTTCTACAAGGTGAACAGTCGCAGAAAAATGACAATGGAAATGACGGCAAAACAAGTAGAACAATAAATCAAACAGCAATCAGAGCGAAAAGACATTCAATCACTGACCCACTCACACACTGACCCACTCACTCACTGATCCACTCACTCACTGATCCACTCACACACTGATCCACTCACTCACTGATCCACTCACTCACTGATCCACTCACTCACTGACCCACTCACTCACTGATCCACTCACTCACTGATCCACTCACACACTGATCCACTCACTGATCCACTCACACACTGATCCACTCACTCACTGATCCACTCACACACTGATCCACTCACACACTGATCCACTCACTGATCCACTCACACACTGATCCACTCACACACTGATCCACTCACTGACCCACTCACACACTGATCCACTCACACACTGATCCACTCACTCACTGATCCACTCACTGACCCACTCACGACACTGAACCACTAACGGATCTACTCAATCTTGATTTGAAGCTTTCGTGACTGCAGGAATCCATACTCTTTGGTTCTTTCGGCAAAGTCACGAAGGTAGAAAATAAAACATCACGACGTTTTGGGCGCAACACAAGCGTCCGTCATCAGGTGGGAAAGCATGGTCAGCTGCTGAGACAGACTGTTTAAAAAGGTTTGAAATGGGTGTACCCCAAGGGTCATAAAGAAGTGGTCGGGGCTAGTGATGTTAATGTGAGAAATTAGCATGTAACTGTAAGATAGGAGAGCGGCCTCCTCGACGAGGGCACAAAAGTGGCTATGTTAATGTGAGAGATTAGCATGTTAATGTAAAATCGAAGAATGGTGCAATCCAAAGGCATGAGTGCAACCCAACGGGTGCAATACAAAGGGCATGTGAGTATGGGAGTGCAATCCAAAGGACGTGTGAGCATGAGAGATCTAAGAGAGAGGCATAGAGAGAGAGACACAAAGAGTCGGAAATAACAGCTGACATAGGCAGGTAGGATGGAAACATCACAGTCAGTTCAGATTTTACCTGGTTAATAACGTCCTTCCAATGATTGCTCAGTTTGTACCCATCCTCTCGGTTGAAGTTGTGTCTGTGTTTATATATCTGGATGGCTTCATTAACAAATCTCTGAAGGTAGCCGGTAGGTTTGCAGAGTACCTCCGTCTTGGAAAAATCTATTTCGTATGAGCCCACAGCGTTAAAACAATGATCGGCAACGGCAAAGGTATTGGTCCTGCCGTCTTTCAGATCTGCCTTGTGTTCACGAACACGGTCCAAGACACGTCGTTTCGTTTCCCCCAATGTAACTACTGCCGCAACCACTACTCAGTTTGTAGATGTAATGTAGTAACTCGGCGGGAGACGACTTCACGGGTAGCACACTCTTTTATTTCACCAACTATAGTTACACGGGTGACTAACACCAGCTATAGTTACTCGGGTGACCAACACCCACTTAGTTACACGGGTGGCTAACACCAGCCTAACCCACACGGTTCTCCTGGCTACACCAACACAGGCTCTTACGCCCCGTAGCCTCTCGGGACACACCCAGCCGGGGTGTCCGTTTCGACTCTGGGTCCCACAGTCCCGACCCACATGGGCGTCGGACCACGGGTCCCACAGTCTCGCCTCCGAGCCACACAGGGCCCCGGTCCTGACAAGGACAGCGGGACTAGGGGTCTCAGGGCACTACTTCTTCAACTCCGTCTTCAATCTTCAACTGGTTAACAACAACCCCGAGTGCTCCCGCGCGTCCTCCTTTATGTCCATCCTGCGGACGTCGCTGAGAGCACCCATCCCATTTGACCAATCACTGCGCGCTGCCCACGATCCCCTTTTCTCACCTCGTGTCAGCGCGCACAATCCCCTACGCCGCGCCGCCCCGTACTCACTCACTCCCGGCGCGCGCGTCCACACCACGCCCACATGCGTTCCCAACCCCGCACCCCGCGCCGCCCCGTAATCCATCACTGTCGGCGCACGTCAACACCACCACTACATCACCCCCTACCACATAGCTCGCAGCCGACCCGGCTGCTATAAAAATGTATTACTCCCCCCCCCCCCCCATGTGTGCCCTGTAACACAACAACAATCACAACAACACAACAAGAACAATATGTACAATCCGGCGAGTGACAACAATAAATGTGTATGCAAGAAAAAAAAAATTTCCGACTCGTGCAGCGTCCCATTCTTTCCGAGCGCCCCTTGAACGGGACATTACCCCGGCAGAGGGGGAACGCGGCGGCGAGCTCGGGTTTGAATTTTTTTTTTTTTTTTCATGAAAAGTGTTGTGTCCTAGCACGAGTCCGCCTTGCCGGTCCGTCGTACGGCACCCGACGCGGTTGACCGTCCGGTGGTGCCGGCAGTCCAGGAAGGCACGGGCCAGGCATCGGAGATCCGCGCGTGCCGCGGGGTTCCGGTTCCCGACGGTCAACAGCCGTCAGGTCCGAGACACCTGGGGGTGGGTCAGGCGGAGACACGTGAGGATCAGCCTGCGACACATCCCTCCCCGAGTCGACGGCCACATCACACGCTCGGTCGCAACGGCACAAAGTGGGGTCACGCGGTGCCGCGAAGGGTTTCAGTCGGGAGGGGTGCACGTACCAACGGCGTTTTTCCCATTTAATCTGTATACTCTGGGGTCGTGCAACACGCACAATTTCCACCGGTCCCCTCCATGGTCTCAACAATTTAGGGGACGTAGCCAACGGTGTATGTGGACAATGCAGCCAGGCCTTATCGCCTGGTTTCCAATCGTGCATATGCACCCTTCGTCCATGCAACCTTTCGTTCGCGATCTGCCGAGACCGCGAATTCAATCTTGCAGCCTCTCGCGCTTCAGCCAGTTTGGCGATATTAAATTTTATGTGGTCTGCCAATTTAGATTTTTCGCGTGGCTGGGAAATCCCCAGTTGGACGTCCATGGCCGGATCGGCCTCCCGCCCATACATGAGAAAAAATGGGGAAAACCCCGTCGCCGCATGAGGGGCCATTCGATAGGCCGCGAGTACCCCAGGTACCTGTAAGTCCCAATCAACCTGATCGTTGCAGACCTGTTGGCACAGCATAGAAGTAATGGTCCTGTTCAGACGTTCAACCATTCCGTCAGTCTGCGGGTGGTACGGGGAGGTACGCACTTTCTTTGTACCCAACAGGTCGCACACCTCGCGCAACAAAACACTCGAAAAATGTTTCCCTTGGTCCGTCAGCAAGCGTTCGGGGGCGCCCTTGTCCAAAACATAGCCCTGGACAAAGGCGTCCGCCACTGCCGCAGCCGACTGGTTGGCGAGTGGCCATGCCATGGGCCAACGGGTGAAGTACTCTACGCCAACCAGCAGGTACTTATTACCCCTAGGTGTAGTGGGAAAAGGCCCCAAGATGTCGAGCGCAACCAGTTCGGTTGTGCGTGAAACCTGAATGGATTGCAGCGGTGGATTAGCCGCTATCGGTGGCGGTTTTCTTTGGGCGCACCCCACACATTTCTTAAGGATGTTCGCCACGTCGTTGCCCATCCCCGGCCAATAATAGTCTCGCTGGATTAGGGCAAGCGTTTTGTGAAAACCGAGATGCATGAGTCGTTCATGAGCAGCATAGCAAATGGCACAACGAGCGCGTGACGCCGAGACATGTTGTCCCACTTCATCAAGAGGCCCTGTCTGCACACCCAGGAACCGACCCGCGTTTCCCCCCCTCCGGGAGCGTCAACCTTCCGACGTAGCGTGAGTAGGGAGCTGTCGGCCATTTGAAGACGGCCCCACTCGATGAGAGGCAACGCTAGTAACGAGTCCGTCCCCGTGGGAGCGTCGACCCCCGTAGTGTCAGTGGCGGCGAGCAAAACTTCCACGGGGGCGGCGACAGGGGGTTTACACCGCGCCGATTCCAGCAGACATGCGCATTCCGTGCGCGGCGGCAATCGCGACAAGGCATCCGCATTCGAGTGGCGCAATCCCTTACGGTAAATCGTCGTGAATTGGTAGTCCTGAAGGACCTCCAACCATCGGGACAATTGGCCGGAGGGTTGCGCCACCCACATAGCGTATTGGAGAGCCGCATGGTCCGTACGAACCACAAAAGGACGGCCGTAAAGATACGGCCTGAACTGCTGTATAAAAAAAACAATCGCCAGCAATTCACGACGTGTTACGCAGTAGCGTTGTTTCGCAGGTGACAGAACTCTGCTACCGTAGGCGACCACCCGTTCGACCCCCCCGACCACCTGTGAGAGCACTCCCCCGATACCCGTGTTACTGGCATCCGTGTCGAGCAGAAACGGTTGCGTGAAATCGGGGTAACACAAGGGGGGAGCCCGCGCAAGGCGTCACGAAGGGAGCAGAACGCAGCCTCCTCTTCCGGCCCCCAGTGAAACCTCACACCCTTAGCCGTCAGAGCGTGCAGGGGCCTGGCTATGGTGGCAAATTGTTTAACAAAACGACGGTAGTAGGAGGCGAATCCTATGAAGCTGCGGACTTCAGTGACCGAGGTTGGCGTTGGCCATGAGCTGACGCAGTGCATCTTAGCAGGGTCTGTCGAGATCCCTGAACGGCTAACGATACGGCCCAAGTACCTGACCGATTCCCGAAGCAGGTAACATTTTGCCGGTTTAAATTTAAGTTTAGCGGAACGCATCCTGAGGAACACCGCTCTCAGTCGCTGGAGGTGCTCCTCAAAAGTCCGGCTGAAAACGATGATATCATCGAGGTAAATCAAACAGGTGTCCCATTGGAGTCCTGACAAAACCAATTCCATGAGCCTCTGGAACGTGGCGGGATCGGAATGTAAGCCCATGGGCAATCGGTTGAATTCAAATAGGCCTCCCGGTGTCCGGAAAGCGGTTTTTGGTTTCGATTCGTCATCGAGGGGCAATTGCCAAAATCCCGAAAGCAGATCAAGCGTCGAAAAAAACTGTGCTCCCGCCAAGGCATCCAGCGACTCATCCATCCTGGGGAGCGGATACGCGTCGGCCATTGAGATTTTGTTTAGGCGGCGGAAATCGACACAGAACCGCAAGGACCCGTCCTGTTTTTTAACAAGGACGATGGGAGCACCCCACGGACTGGAAGAGGGCGAAATGATGTCGGCCGCCAACATGTCATTAACCGCCGACTGCACATGCTCCTTCTCGGCTGGGCTGAGCCGGAAGGGATTCTGTCGAATAGGGGCCGCGTCCCCCGTCGCTATGTGGTGGCGCAACAGGTCTGTGCAGCCAATATCATACTTGTGTCTGCTAAACACGTCAGCGAATTCGAGTAGCAAGCCCCTCAACGCACCCAACTGCACACTAGACAAGTTACTAGACCCAGCACACAACGAGTCCAACCACTCTGTCCCCTCCTCAATTTGAGGATGCGTATCGACCCTCGAATCCGCGTGAGCAACGAGCTGTTCCTCGACGGGTAGCGGCGCCGCGTGAGCCAGCACTGTTCCCTGTGTAATTACGGCTGGCCGCGACCCCGTATTCAGGACCATAACGAACGGCTCACTGTCCGCCCGCACCATGGTCTGAGCCACCGCTAAGCCGAGGCCCCCAACAGCTCTGTTTGACGGCCCCAACAGAACTCCCTGTCCCCCCGCATCCACCCCGAGGGGTTTCCTCAATCGAAGGGGTACCAACATTTGCGATCCCGGGGGTACCCGTACAGTCTGAGTTGCCAGCGCCTGCACCGTCGCACAAACCGTGCGTATTTTAGTAGGACTCGTCAAAAATGCAACCCGCCGTCCCGATGGAAGCTCAATGCAGGCCTGATCTATGAGAATTTTGATGGGCATTTTAGCCAGAAAGTCCGTACCTAGTAAACAAGGAACTGCCAGCGATGATGATACAAAAATAGGACCCGCCAATTTGATATCGCCAATACAAATAGTCGCCCGAATCTGGCCGATGATCCCCAAGGATCCCCCGTTCGCCGCGTAAAATGGTACGTCCACCGGCAAATGGGGTCGACATTGGACGGGAAGGATGTTATAAATAAGGTCCGAAATGATAGTGGCTGACGCACCCGTGTCCACAAGCACCCGGACCTCAACCCCGTCAATAAACCCCGTTACCACGGACGACCCGGCCGACGCAGCCACCATCCTGTGGGCCAATTCGGACCATTCGACTGCTTTCGGGCCGTGTACGAACCCCCCTCGCCGAACCGAATCCCCGGTACCCATACGCGGTCCCCCCACCGCGAAGCGGCGACCCGAGTGTGCCGTGTATGTGGACCGAGCGTGTGAGGTGCCGCGACTTGCCGGGTTTAGCTGGGACGACTTGTGGCCCTGGTCGTCGTCCGGACGTGGTCCCGTGGCGCGCTGACGCGGAGCCCGGCACCCGGACGCGACGTGACCCCGAAGGCCGCAGTTGTAGCAGATGACGAGGGACGTCGTAGGTTTCGGTTGCTCCAGCTTGCGGGATGAACGTGTGGGCGAACGTCCTCCCGTTCTCCACTCCCCCGTCTTGATACGGTGAAGGCCTCCTCCCGAGCCGCAGCAGGCTGAGGCTCGGCGACCGTGGCGGCAGGTGCCGCTATCCCCGCCGATGCGCAGATGACCGTCCGCTTGCGCTTGAGGACTTCGTATGCGTGAATACTCGTGGCAATCCCCAGGGAGCAGATGTCCATTTCGTCCGCCGTATTGATGGGGACTCCCAGGTCGTGAGCCAACTCCAGCAGCTGCTCCGTCACCATGGCGTCCTTCCCCTCCTTGTCCATGCGGGGAAAAGCTGCGTCCGCCAGGGCGAGCAGCGCCGTGCGATAGGCGAGCGTTGTTTCTCCAACCACCTTGCGCCGTTCGTAGAAATGGTGGCGACAGGTCGAGGGCGGGCCGAACACCTTAGCCATTAGATGTAGCGCGGCCTGGAGCGTTGAGCGAGACGACCTTGGGGCAGATGTGAAGGCTGCAAGCGCGTCGTCGTCGAGCGTCGCTGGCAGCGCGCGTAGGGCACTGGTGTCGGACCACCCCGACATTTCTTGATGTGCGAGGAACCTTCGTTGGAAGGCTCCCCAGTCGCCGCCGTCTGCCTTGAACGCCGTCAGCGCGGGCAATCGTTGCTGGAAGACCCGGTCGTCGTCCTCCGAGGAATGATTTTCCCGCGCGCCGCTGTGGTTATAGAAAATGTCGGCTCCGTCTGCAGGCGCATGATGGAGAGCTCTGGCGCGCGCCGATGACGCGGGCTGCGCTGAGTGGAGGTCTCCGCCCACGTGGTGTCCGCGCTTCCCGCCAACCGATGGCGGACCCTCAAAAACGGCGCCAACTTCAAAAGTTTTGGCGTGAAGCGCCTTCTGGCGGGATCCCTCCAGCCGCGCTCCCTCCTCCAACCCCACAGCCGTCCCTCCGCCCGCTGAAACGGTGATGTCCGCCAAAATTGCAGCGGCGGCGAGCAGCAACTCCGCCAGGTGGGAGTGTGCGTCCTGTAGGCTGGTGTCGGAGGCGAGCGGAGCGTCGGCCATCGCCGCGAAGTGCTGCATCGGCGGCAACTCCTCGTCCTCTCCTTCCGAGGTTTGTGTCTCCGGTACGCTGTCGTCTTCCCGATCTCGCTCGTGGGTACGGGTAGTCTTCCTAGTATCCATTCTTCTTTGAAGACAGGTTTACTTCTGACGCCAGTTGTAATGTAGTAACTCGGCGGGAGACGACTTCACGGGTAGCACACTCTTTTATTTCACCAACTATAGTTACACGGGTGACTAACACCAGCTATAGTTACTCGGGTGACCAACACCCACTTAGTTACACGGGTGGCTAACACCAGCCTAACCCACACGTTCTCCTGGCTACACCAACACGGGCTCTTACGCCCCGTAGCCTCTCGGGACACACCCAGCCGGGGTGTCCGTCTCGACTCTGGGTCCCACAGTCCCGACCCACATGGGCGTCGGACCACGGGTCCCACAGTCTCGCCTCCGAGCCACACAGGGCCCCGGTCCTGACAGGGCACTACTTCTTCAACTCCGTCTTCAATCTTCAACTGGTTAACAACAACCCCCGAGTGCTCCCGCGCGTCCTCTTTTATGTCCATCCTGCGGACGTCGCTGAGAGCACCCATCCCATTTGACCAATCACTGCGCGCTGCCCACGATCCCCTTTTCTCACCTCGTGTCAGCGCGCACAATCCCCTACGCCGCGCCGCCCCGTACTCACTCCCGGCGCGCGCGTCCACACCACGCCCACATGCGTGCCCAACCCCGCACCCCGCGCTGCCCCGTAATCCATCACTGTCGGCGCACGTCAACACCACCACTACATAGACACCAGTGTATTGCATGTCAGGAATCACATCTCTTACAGATGGGATTAAATCACGGATTTTGTGTACTGTGTTGAAACGAACCTGGATCTTGTGTATGTTTAAGATTTTGGAAATATTTTTGGTAACCCCTGCTATGTATCGTAAAGTGATGGTTTTGGTTGGATCCTCAGAAGGTTGTCTCCGCGTGGCTGGGGAGAGAGCTTTGCGGATTGTACGGTCCGAGTATCCGTTTATCCTGAGGGCTTGGTGTACGTGCTCCAACTCACTGGATAGGTGGTGCTGGTCAGAGATGCAATGGGCCCTATGGTGTAGTGTTTTGATGAGGAAATTATTCCGGGCTGGATGGTGGTGGGAGTCAGGCTTAAGATTGGCATCCGTGTGGGTGGCTTTCCTGTAGACCGAATGTCCTAACGAGCCATCAGGTCTCTTCTCGGTAAAAACATCCAGGAATGGTAGCTTGCCATCATTTTCTACTTCCATGGTGAATTTGATAGACGGGTAGATGGAATTGATCTACTCACTTACTGACCCACTCACTCACTGATCCACTCTCTCACTGACCCACTAACTCACTGATTCACTCTCTCATTGACCCACTCATACATTGATCCACTCACTCACTGACCCACTCACTCACTGATCTACTCACTCACTGACCCACTCACTGATGCATTTCCTCTTTGACCCACTCACTCACTAATCCACTCACACACTGATCCACTTCCACACTGATCCACTCCCTCACTGACCCACTCAATCACTGATCCACCAACAACAATGATCCACTCAACCCTGGTCCACTCACATATTCACCCACCACACTGATCCACGTACTCACTGACCCACTCACTGATTCACTCACTACACTGATCCACTCACACACTGATCCACTCACTCACTGACCCACTCACTCACCGATACACTCACTATCTGACCACTCACTCACTGACCCACTCACTCACCGATACACTCACTAACTGACCACTCACTTACTGACCCACTAACTCACTAACCAACTCACTCACTGAACCACTCGCTAACTGACCCACTCACTTACTGACCCACTCACTCAATAATCCACTCACCCACTAATCCACTCACCCATTGATCCACTCACTCACTGACCCACTCACTGATCCACTCACTCACTGATTCACTCACTCACTTATTCACTCACCCACTGATCCACTCACACATTGATTCACTCACTTATTCACTCACCACACTGATCCACTCACTCACTGATCTACTCACACACTGAGACACTCACGCAATTATCTACTCACTGATCAACTCACTCATTGACCCACTCACTCAATGACCTACTCACTCACTGATTCACTGCCTCACTGATCCATTCACTAACTGATTCACTCTTTCGCTGATCCACTCACTCACTGATTCACTCACTCACTGATCTACTCACACACTGATCCACTCACTGACCCACTCACTCACTGACCCACTCACTGACCCACTCACTCACTGACCCACTCACTCACTGATCCACTCACTGACCCACTCACTCACTGACCCACTCTCTCACTGACCCACTCACTCACTGACCTTACACCCTGATTCACTCACTCACTGATCCACTCACTGACCCACTCACTCACTGACCTTACACCCTGATTCACTCACTCGCTGACCCACTCACTGACCCACTCACTCACTGATCCACTCACTGACCCACTCACTCACTGACCCACTCTCTCACTGGCCCACTCATTCACTGACCTTACACCCTGATTCACTCAATCACTGATCCACTCACTGACCCACTCACTCACTGACCCACTCACTCACCGACCCACTCACCACACTGCAGGTGACAACACTTCTCTCTCTGCTAATTCCCTGGCACTTCTCCACCTCATAATAATGACGTGGTCATGACTTGGAATTCCACCTCAACGTCTCTTTTCCAAAGCTCTTAAAATCACCTTCAATTCAAGGTACTTGTTCCAACTTGCAGAGTGCTGTTTGTTGTTGGCCGCTTGGAGTTTTTGCCCAGTACGTTGTAAGCAGTGCGGCAACGCATCGTGCTCCCATGCTTCCCCGACTTCACCGACACGCAATGACCGGCGTGGTGAAGTATGGTCAAAAAAGATGACGCTTTAACGATTCGCGATGGACAGTCGTCGGCGTTTGTGACGTTACATACACACCGTTTACAGCGAAGTATGACGTCATTGTCCAGGTGAGCTCACACCCGCGCCCCCCCCCTGTGCAGGTGAGCTCGCCCCCCACTCCCCCCCACCCACGGCCTCACCCCGCCCCGCCCACCCCTCCCCCTCCGGGCGAGCTGCCCAAGACCTTCACCTTAGCCCCCTCCCCCACCCCGCCCCGCCCCGCCCCGCCCACCCCCCACCCCTCCCCCTCCGGGTGAGCTGCCCAAGACCTTCACCTTAGCCCCGCCTACCCCACCCCGCCCCTCGCCCACTCCTTCTCCCGCCCCGCTCCTCCCGCGCGCCTCCTCGCCCCGCAATCACCGCCGGCCGTGGCCATGGACGGGTGAGTTGGGGGGTCGCTGAGCCGGAGCTCGAGTTGTAGCAAGCTGCTTTATCGACCACGGCAGCTGATGAGGATGATTGACCTGAGGCGATGTGTGTACATCAAGTTAGAGTTAGGGGGTGGAGTTGGCGCTGCGGTATATATCGGTGGAAATTCCACGTTTCTATGGCGGGGGCCCGGTCTCCCTAAGACAAACCACAGTTGACTTCCCTCAAAGTGGTGCCAGTTTTATCGACCCCGAGATGGTATGGATCGGCCGAGACGAACCCCAGCAGGAGATGTGAACTTGTGAGCGCGGCGCTCGGGGACTTGATGCACGTCCACTTTACATTAGCTATATGTACTGTACCTTTATAAGCACTGTATTCGTTTTTCAATTGATGTATAGTATATATTAAACTAATGTCGCCAGTTAATTCGTTATTTTACACCCCGACTGATCAAGCAGCGTGCTGACGTGTGGTCAACCACCATGTCCGACGCAGCGTGAGGAGGCCTCAGCCAGCAATTGATTGACGGGGGCTACACTGTCCATAGAGTGTGTGTATAGTGCATAGTCCATAATAACTGTAAATGTGTCGTTAAACCCGCCACCACCCGAAACAGCCAATCAGTAGAGCCACGGAGCGGCTGTGTGCCCACGACGTTTACAATTCGTCGCTGTGCTGAGCGAGTAACGAATTGGCGTGTGTCGGGTGGTGGCAGGTTTAACGACACATTTACGCGATCTAACCTCCAAAAAAACCCTTAAATTCTGGATGATATTGGTCGCGAACGCCTACTATGGGTTAAACTCGTGCATAGTTCGGAAGTAAATTAATTAACTGGGAATTGCAATGCATTCTCATGGCTGAGTTATTACGTTACTGAGGAATTAGTTTGAGTCATCTTTTAAGGAAAACCAAACAGCCTCATCAGGAATATTTTCCAGGAGAGGCCGATACCCTGGGATGTTAAACTACGCACATGTAATGTATAGAGGGGGTCCTAGCTTACAAACAGGCGGTAGTTCACACGCGTTGTTTCAAGCGAAACAGCCGTGACTGCTGGCGAGACACTGAATGTCAAAACCGGGCCAAAAGTTGATTCTGTTAAAGCGATGCTGCTGATCCAATTCACTCCCGAGAAGTCCGTTTCGCTCGCTGATGGGATGTGTAAATAAATACCCTAATGTGTGTGTGTGTGTAGAGGGACATTTATGATGAGGCGTATTGTTTGATTGTTTACTTTAATTTGTCTGTGGCAGCAAACTGGAGTATACTCACCCCTAAATGTCCGCACAGATGGGTTCACCAACCCAGAATCGGAATCTTTTCAGATTTGCTGTGCTGCCAAGTGATGATCCTGGCGACCTCGCAGCAACACGGCGTGCTCTATGAGTGTCACCGATGTGCGCGATGCAGCAAATATCACAACCCGGACAAACATAAATATATGGATAATGAAATGGTACACATGAATAATTATATAATTTAGTCAAATGGTTCATGTAGAAAGTGCTCTTGCTATGATATTTGCAGATATGCGAGTGCGTTTTAAGTCATAGTTTTAAATGTGCCGAGTCCGTATTGTATTCCTACCTAGTTAAGATAAGTTTGAATTTAATATTTGAATAAGTTGAGACGACTCGAGGCATTCCAGTGTGCCTGAGGGAACTGAACCCGCATGCCCAGCCACTGAATGCCCAAATAGATTTTGTTCCGCCGGATAGAGGGGGTCAAATGGGCGTACACTGGCTAGAGAAGAGATGGAGTGATGTGGTACAGGAGGATATGGAGTCTGAGTCGACTTGCAGAAGACTGGTACCAGCGGTGTCAAGATCGGCTTTTGTGGAGGAGGCTCGTGAAGGACGCTGCTACTGGGCAGTTGGAGGCAGTCGCCCTCACAACAATGAGCTGAGCACCGGGCGGCTAAAACGCAGCAAGTTGCCACTGTAGGGGGCAGAGCTGGTGCATCTGCCAGTCATCTCGGTCAACCCATGGGACCTGGGTACGTCCCGTGACCACCTGCCAGCAAGCCTTGGGCACTTCACAAGGCTTCAAGGTGCACATAGCCTGGTACAAGCGCCGTGGTGACATCACTGCCACTTAGTCCCCGCGACTCCTCGGTCATCGCAACTCCTCGGCCCCTGTGACCCCTCGGCCCCCGTGACCCCTCGGCCCCCGTGACCCCTCGGTCCCCGTGACCCCTTGATCCCCGTGACTCACCGGCCCCTGTGACCCCTCGGGCCCCGTGACCCCTCGGTCCCCGTGATCCCTCGGCCCCCGTGACCCCTCGGTCCCCGTGACCCCTCGGTCCCCGTGACTCACCGGCCCCCATGACCCCTCCGTCCCCGTGACTCACCGGCCCCCGTGACGCCGATATCTCCCACAGCCTGGGCTCATGGCAGGCCCTGCGGCTCTTCACGCTCACCAAGCGGCAGTTCACCCTCGTGTTCGTCACCTTCTTCACAGCGCTCGCGCTCATCCTGCTCATCGGAATCAGCGGTGAGGCCCGCGCACAACAACAATAATACCGTCCTTGGGCGCGTTTGCTATTCGTGCCATTCCTATGGCGCAAGGCTACAACGACGAACATGCTGCCGTCTTTCACAGATGTTGTCCGCAGTAGTTTCACCGCGAGATGCGATGTCGACGTGTGTGTGGTCCCAATTGGGTCATTTTCAGAGAGGTTTTTTTCGAAATTGGACCATGACGCCGGCACACGTTTGGTCTGCTCATTTAGAATGACGTCACGAATATTTGACATCCGCTGTAAAGCAGCTGATGCGTAGTATTATATAGTTAAAACACCTGCAGTATTAACCAGTAGTATTGTATACTTAAAACACCCGCAGTATTAACCAGTAGTATTTTATAGTTAAAACACCCGCAGTATTAACCGGGGCGGCCTACCAGATTCGGATCGTGAGTCTCCGCAGTAAGCAGCGAACACACGCGACCGCCGGCCCGTAGTGTCACTGCCCCCAATATGCCCACGACGTGTGGCCGTTATGGCAAGGAGATTAACACATCAACATAGCAGTACAGCAACTGGGTTGCTCACCGCTCTGTAGAAATTTGTGAATTTTTGGTTTCTTGCACGTTCAAATGCTAAGAAGTGGATTAAGTGGCTCACGGTTTTTTAGGCTTGTTGAGATGGTGACTTGCTGACCCACCCCCTACTGGACATCTGTGAAAAAGAGCTTCATAGCTCATCGGATTCCTCCGGTATAAATAAGAGATTCTAACTTTGTAAAGAATTTGGAGTGGTACTCATCTATTGGAGGCCCTGACATTTCCACATTCCCATGACGTCTGGGAAAGCCAGCGGTGGTCATCTCATTTTATTGACCTTCAAAGAGAAGATGATGTGCTGAGCCTTCTTGATTATGAAGCTGACCTCTATAACCGACGTGTCGCTCCATCGGAGCTTAATGTAATATAGAGAAGGAAAATAAGGTTCTGTTTTCTGTGGCACACTTAATTATTTAAGCGCTACACTCTTTTGAAGGTGAATTTGGAACAGAGAATATATATTTCTCTTGTAAACCCATGCCAATTTTCTGCATTGGCGTTGGAAGCTTTGGTTAGTAATACGTCTCCCAGTTGGGTTTCTAAAGCATGTTCATTTTGCTAATGCTCTTGCTACGAATCTCGAGAGGCTGTTTTAGTTACAAAAATATTTTTTTGCCCTGGGGATCAGGTTATTTTATTGTTTATTTTTATATAAATTGTTGCTCTTTAAGAGGATAAAGGTTACCGAGGGCCATTTGCACTCATCCAATGGAAAGGTCGTCTATTGACCATGTGAAAAAGAACTGTAGCCTCTGAATGATGAAGTGTCTTTGTGCTTCACGTTACAGACTGATGCACACACGTGTGTGTGTGTTGCACGCACAGCCCCTTTTTGTCAATCCACTGCTATATGAGGGCTCTTCCCCCCCTCCCATACCGTGTGGCTTGTGAGGGTTATTTGACCATACTTCCCCACTATTGTCAGTGTGGGTTGGTGAAGGCTTGCAAACGTAGACGCGGGAGTGTATAAGTACGGTAATGAATTTTGCTGCACTGCCTGCTGCTGCTCACAACAACAACAATGCACCACAGCAGCAGCAGCCGGCTTCGGATGGTGGTCAAACATCCGGGCTCAATCCAGGCTCAACCCCTGCTTATATTCTGAGATCTCATGACATCGGGTGCGTTCCCGGTGATTTAGTCATACTTGTATTCACACAGTCTAAGGCTGAGTGGCGTTAACTGTGACTTTTATGATGATCCTGGCAAATCGGGTTCATTTTGTAGCTCAGATATTTTATCAGAGTGGCAATGAAAGTGCCAGCAAATAAAGGACACAAACCTGCCGTGCTTAATGACGTCAAGATCTGCACAGGCCAGACGATGCTGTGCAAGTGCCTTTGTTGAAAAGTCTAACGCTGTATACGAATCCGCGAGCCACGTTTGGCTGAAAGTTGATAACCTGTTTGCACACTGTGTTCGGGTGCCACGGGCGCGAGATGTTAACTACCTCGCCTGGTATACAGGAGGTCATGGGTTCGATCCTGACCCTGATGCCTGCTGTATATTTGGAGTTTAGATGTTCTCCCCAGTTTAACACATAGGCTTTCACGACTATGGATGTTTTTCTCTGGGTCCTCCAGTTTTTCCCTCCACATCACATTTAGAAGCATGCATTTAGAAGCTCCGACCCTGACTCCTGTATATCTGTAGTTTGCGTGTTTTCCCCGTGGTCGCGTGGATTTTTCTCCGGGTCCTCCGGTTTGTCCCTCCACATTTAGAATCAACATGCGTTCAGAGAATTTTGCTGCTATATTTTTCCACGTGAAAAGCCACTTCGTTAAGCTATCATTTGTGATAGCCAGGTCGCTTCTGCAAAAGAGCTACATAGCTCAGTGGGCCTTTTTTGGTAAAATAAAAATAGTTTTTAGTTTATTTATAAGATACATTCTGAATAAGGTTTCATACACATGCACACACACTCTAAATATAATATCTACAGCTGAATCTCGCTTCTTGTTTTATTTGAAACTTACAGCGCTCTGATGGCATGTTTCAGGGTGTGTTATTCTATTCTTATATTTGGGTTACCTGGGTGTGCCCCTTGGCCCTCTGAATGTGGTTCAACAAGTTTAAATGCACTCAGAAACAACGGTGTTGCGTAAGCGTGGACACTGAACGCGTCTTTTCACAGAGGTGGGCGTGCAGTGGCCTCTTTCTGTGTTCAAGAGTGCCACTTCAAATGGAAAATAAACTAAATAGACACACAATGCGCCGACTTCCCAGATCCATCTCTTCACACACACAACAAAACTACATTATTTTTAAATCCTTTATATTAAGTTCGCTTGCTTGCTTGCGTGCTTGCTTGCTTGCGTGCTTGCTTGCTTGCTTACGACCGTGCAAATCTTTCGGTTGTTGTTTTTTAACCCACTTCCCGTGATCCAATCGAGCTGACATTTTTCACACAGCCTCGTTGTGCGAGACAATTAATGTTCGTGAAAAAAAATTCCCAAAATGTTACACTTTTTAGGCAAAATTTTTTTATTTTACATATATTCAAATATAACTCATTCATGGCTTTGGCTGAACGTCACAGTGTAAGAGCCCAGAGCGTAACCCCTCCACAGGCCGTGGCGGAGTAGCGCAGTTGGTAGCGCCCTCGCTTCCCATGCCAAAGGTCGCGGGATCGATCCCCGCGTCCTCCACAGGCGAATATATTTTTTAAATCCTTTATATTAAGTTCGATGCCACGCATATAAAGGATTTATAGTGAAAAACTTTGTTTTTACGGGTTATACTTATTTTTACTCATCCTATCAGCCACACAACCTCTCTGGGAGTGCATCGTTCTTGCAGCAAAAACACTGAACCGGTTTGGACATTGATTGTCTCATCAGCAGTCGGTCTTGCTTGAACCAATGCTGGTGAACTGCGAGATGTTCATAGGCAAGGACCCTCCCTCTGTGTAAAACATGGATACTTTTTCGACACAAATCTATATAATACATAACACAAAATAATAATTTCAGATGGGACGGCTCAATTAAGAGACTTGCATTAAATATGCCATGAGAGTGAACCGAGTCGGTGTGTTCGTCCAGATGGGAGAATGTGAAGGCGCGGCGTGGACGATTTTTCATAATAGAGATTTTTTTGGGTTCGATCGCGTAAACATAAATGTGTTGTTAAACCTGCCACTAACCGACACAGCCAATTAGTAATGTTTGTCACGAAAACAAAACAAGCCAGTAAGTTACTAGTTCAGCACCCCAGTGTGTTGAAGAGTAAACCCACAACATTTACAATTCGAGTATGATGTTTCGCCGGTAATTACAACGAACCTCATCAGGCGACAGCCAGAATTGATTTTCCCTCTGTAAACCATGAACAGTGCCAGAAACACCGTGGCGGGGATGATAGCGTAGACATCAATGCGTAACAACGTCAATGCGTGCTATGACACACGTCTAATTGGCGGTTGTACCAGACCGGGTGGTGGCAATCAATCAGTTGCGAATCCCTAATCTGGATGCCCCAGCCCAGACAGCTCACTCAACGAAGGCCTCTTCTAGCTGTGAAAACTAAACAAAGTCGAGCCACTGCAATTACACCCTTGCTCTGTATGCCCAAAGGTGTATTTCTTCGTGAACGTTTGTATGAAGCACAGCCCCCATCCTCTCGCATAATGTGCAGACGAGGGCAGCCCAGCAGGTCTCCCCCGGCTTCAACACGGCATGGGCACGGCAAGGCTCCTTTGGTGGCCCTGAGCCAGGGTGGCAATGCCACTTTCCCACGGCGAGACCAGTCACTCTGTTGGGTGGCCGCCGCTGCTGACTTCGCACACAGAGCGGTACTTATTTTAACCCCTCTGGAGTGATGATTTACTGAGCTGATCCCCAGCTGGGATTTAACTTTCAATTTTAGACGAGCGCTTGAAGCACGTAGCCACCCGGCTCGACAATGCGAGTGCAGTAGGATGTGAGGTCCTCCATGCTTTTTTATTATCAGAAATAGCCCCAGTGCACTGTGGGTAAATTCATGTTGGCTTCGTACATGGCGCATTCCATTCCTTGGCTGCCATTCTGTAATTATTCTTGACCACTGACCATTATTCCGTATAGTGTCTTGCCCAAGCCTACGTACCTATTTAACAGTTAATTTGTCTGCGTGATTTCTTCCCTCGTGAAGGCAATAGACAAACCTGTTGGCATTCTGTAGCTTGGTAATGTTTCCGACTCAAGTTGAAAGCTATAATAATGCATTGTCTCTCTCTGTCTATCTAAGTCTATTTTTGCTACCTGAAATGTGGAGGCACGGTAACGCTCAAAAAGATTTATCAACGTGAATTAAACTTTAGCATTATGCCATGTTGCTATTAGGGACTTACCTCAAGGTCTATCGGCCACATTGGTCAAAGCGTCACCCGCCGCACTCCCCAGCAGGACCGCTATATGTGCCCTGTGGTCTCATTGTGGCTATGCACTGCTTCTTGTGCACCTGGTGCAAGAAACAAATTTTATTATCACCAAATCAACACTGCTGAGGATGAGTGCTAATTGGAGGGCATTGTACAATCAAAGCATGGGCACGATTTTTGTTCCTGGTTTTCTCCCTGAAGTCTTTTCTCTTGCTGTGCTTTCAGGCCCTGAAATCACCGAGTCCCACATCCTCAAGGCCACGGATATAGAAGAGCATCCGGATGACCTCAGGGTAAACACATGCACATTTCATGTAACACTGCAGTGTTAAATCTTGACTTAAAGCTTTCGTGACTGTTCATGAAGCCATCCAGATATACAAACACGGACACAACTTCAACCGAGAAAATGGGTACAAACTGAGCAATCATTGGACGTTATTAACCAGGTTAAGTCATATCTGGCTGTGATGCTTCCAACCTACCTGCCTATGTTAGCAGTTATGAATTACATTACCTTGTTAAATGTCTTTACATTAACAGGCTAAATGTCTCACTAACATAGCTGCTGCTCTCTTCTCCTCAATGTGGCGGTGGCACTCGTTGTTTATTAGGCTGAATGTCTCTCATTAACACAGCCGCTGCTGCGGGAGCCGTCTCACATTGACATGCTAATCTCTAATCTCGACCAATGCAATGGCTTCTTCAGCACCATAGTCATGGGGTTACATTAACAGATTGACTTGCTAATCTCTAGTAACACAATGGCCGAGGTATAGCTAGCTCTGCGATCTTACACTTACTTGCAAATTCCATCTCTAGCCCCGCTACCTTTCCCTTGGGTTGTACCCATCTCAAACCTTTATAACCGATGGCTGCAGTAGCTCTCTCGCTATATTTCTTCCTGCCTCAGCAGTCCGCCTGGTTGTGCTTTTAGATGAACTTGTATCTGCCACAGTAATGTATAATTTTCACGACTCACTGTAGCCTGCTATTTGACAAGCCCTATCTAATGCTGTCTTGAGCATTGTGTGCTGCACTATAAAGCGGCTACCTGATTTGCAGCTAATTTCAGTGACACGCGATATCTGAACTAGTCCTAGGCGCACCCCCTTTGCCAGCCTGCACTGACCAGAATGGTGAGGTATGGTTAAACAATATCCACAATTGACACGATGTGGGGAGGCCCTGATCCAGAAGTGGACGGTTCACTCATTGTTAAAGATCGCGGTTTTCCTAGGCCAGGAATCCGCAACCAAAATGACAAGAATTTTTTATTTCGAATTCGGTAAATAACCATATATTTCAAGAGCGACAATGCACTGTGAATACGAGATGGTCGGTCCTAAATAAATAACATCACGAAGCAGACCTTAAAGAGCCAAATGTGGCTCCAGAGCCACAGGTTGGGTGAGAGGTCGGGTGAGAGGTTGGGTGAGAGGTTGATGAGAGGTTGGGTGAGAAGTTGATGAGAGGTTGGGTGAGAGGTTGATGAGAGGTTGGGTGAGAGGATGGTTGAGAGGTCGGGTGAGAGGATGGGTGAGAGGATGGGTGAGAGGTTGGGTGAGAGGTTGGGTGAGAGGTCGGGTGAGAGGTCGGGTGAGAGGTCGGGTGAGAGGTCGGGTGAGAGGTCGGGTGAGAGGATGGGTGAGAGGATGGGTGAGAGGTTCGGTGAGAGGTTGGGTGAGAGGTTGGGTGAGAGTTTGGGTGAGAAGTTGGGTGAGAGGTTGGGTGAGAGGTCGGGTGAGAGGTCGGGTGAGAGGATGGGTGAGAGGTTGGGTGAGAGGTTGGGTGAGAGGTTGGGTGAGAGGTTGGATGAGAGGTTGTGAACACTGCACGCAGGGGCCGTCTCGTTAATGAGACGATCTTCCCATGTAAGCTTTCGCCACGCACTGTTGTGGGCATCTTCACGAGGTCCATTTTAAATATGAAACATCCATCATCATCATCAGCTGTGCATTAGCCACTGCTGCCTGAATGCCATAGCAAGTCATCGTTGCCTCGCGATGCAAAAACCCATCTGTTTCTGGCTTCAGTTTAATTCCTAAAGCTTCCCGCAGTAAGGAGTGCATTGCAAAAGCTCATTAGGAGATATTCTCAACACGCAGCCTGATCTGAAAAACTGCGACTACGAAAACGCATGTGCGAAGCGTAATAACGCGTTTCTAACATCTTCCCTCGTCGCGAAGCCATTGAGCACACACACTTGTCACTTCCTGCAAAGTGGTACTGTATTATTTTTGTATCGACCCTAGAGGGATGATATGCCGAGCGGACTCCTCGCCGCGATTATACCTTCCTTCCTGCCCAATTTTGCGTTAGATGTCTTGTCGTAAAGCTGCCCAGCCAATGACATCTCTTTGACAAAGCGCCAGTGGTGCAGTATATTCCCTGGAGAAAAACTGACATCACAAATGTGAAGGCAAGAACCTCGGGGGGTTGAGCCCGCTGCAGCAGTGGGACGTGATGACCAAGGTGGTATTGCCACGTCTGTTTCCAGAAAATCTGCGTTTTGACAAAAACTCAATACGTTCGTCAATAACGGCGCCATTAAAAGGAACAACATGTTTTTGTACGTACTGTAATAGGCGACGTTTCAAGCAATGGCACATGACCCATGTTATCGCTTAATTCATATCAAAGCCTCTGCACGTCTCTCACCAATCTCAATGCAAGAAGTCAATATGTTTAACGCTCTCCTCTGTAACACATGGGGGGCCATCGCTTTCACAGAATTCAGTCGGCTACATCTTCGCAGCACACGTGCCACGTGTGCTATGAGCAGGGCCTTTTCCAAAAGTGTCACCTGGTCCATATGTATGCCTTTTTAGGCCACGGTGTTCCTTCCAAGCGTGTTGAGTTTGTGATGTGTGTGCTTGTTCACCGCAGCCTATGTGGCAGTATCGCCAAATAATGTTTGTGTTGACAGACCACTGCAATATCAATCTTTCCGTCCTTTCCTGTGCAATGAGAGCACCCGTGTCATTGAGACCCTGAGTGGGAGGGGCACATTAATAAAAGTGTTTACTGCAGAGCAACACAGAGGCTTACACAAGCGTGCAAATCCAATGCTGAAAAATCACAGTCATCCAATGACAGTGTAATATTAACATGTTTTAACCATTTAAGTGTAGTACATTTCAGCTGAACAAATGTACTTATTCACCCACGAAGACACACCGAGTCCGAAAACTGTTTTTCGGAGGGTCTTGCTACATTGGGATGTTTTGGCAATTAATTACACCGTATTTCTTTTAGCTATCGAAGAAAACGGGAAAACCATTAGGAAACCCATGCAGAACAGAGGGAGAACACCGATAGACTCCACACAGAAATGCACCTGAGTCGAGAATCGAACCCAGGTTCTTGCTGTACGACTACATGCAATGGTTTATGATGTCAAGTCGATGCCGCATTTGATGCAATTTTTATTCCAACACATTTTATTGTCCCGCATGTGACCTTGCCATCATGCCTCGGGGAAATGGGTATTTGCAACAAAACCATTTACCCTTTCGTCACGCGCCGCATCGTGTGCAACATGCGTGCACGAGTCATCGGTATTGGCCATACATCGCGGTGCAGGACCCTCCTGACAAAGAGTCTCAGGAGTCGCCGTGGCTTTCCTATTATTATCGTGTGAACTATGTATTACTACTATTATTATCGTGTGAACTATGTATTACTACTATTATTATCGTGTGAACTATGTATTACTACTAATATTATCGTGTGAACTATGTATTACTACTATTATTATCGTGTGAACTATGTATTGCTACTATTATTATCATGATTCAACCAGGAGAGGAACGCTCGGCATATGTAAAGCGCGTGCTGTGGAGGGCGCGATTCTAAATCTTGTGTTAACATCAGAGGGACGTTGTTATCTGGGAGAGATGACCCGGTGGGCATGGTATGGGTTTGATTAATATTGACAGTCATTGGATTTCTACTTTTTTTTCCTCTCTCTCAAGTGATTGCCATGTTTAAAGAAAAAGGAGTTTGGAAGATGGATCAGATAAAAAATATATACAGTGATCCCTCGTTTATCGCGGTTAATGGGGACCAGAACCCCTCGCGATAGGTGAAAATCCGCGAAGTAGGATTGGCCCCCTAGGAATTTCCGTATATGTGTGTGTGGGTACCAGAATGTTTAAAATATGTATATTTATACTTTATATATATATATATTTTACTTAAATCTATTTAATTATAAAACCTTAATATTATACATTCACTCTCTCTCTCATACGATACATATTATGGTGTTCTACACTCACCAATGACAGTAGTATCTTGAGACTTGACTCCAGTAATGACGACGACGACGATGACAATGACGATGACAATGACGACGATGACAGACCTGTGCAGTTCGATGAATGTGATGATGAATGATGATGATGGTGTTACTGCACAGGTATAATGAGGCCTTTAAATCAGTTCGAAAAATCCGCGATGCACTGAGGCCGCGAAACTTGAACCGCGAAGTGGCGAAGGATTACTGTACCGCCAAGATTTGCAACCTTTTGTGTCAATCCACTGCTGGATGAAGGCCTCCCTATGCCATGATATTTCAGGAAGTTGTTTAACTTTACTGCACCGCACTGCCCAGTGGGGGTGGGTAAAGGGAGATCCCAACACCGATTCAGATATCAATCGTCGCCGATGTTTTCCATGGCGGAAATTGAACTTGGGTTGCTTAGTTCATGGCACGGTGTGGTAATTACTGTGCCACCACTCCCCATAATAATGTACATTGTACTGTATTTGCCCTTCATGTTAACATGCAGAGAAACACAAAAAGGTGTGTTTGTGTTGCTCATATAATGTGTGGATCGTGCCCTCTTAATCAAAAGTCATGAATTGTGGGGGGAGTCAATAGTGGTTGCCCTATGGAAAGACTCGTCCCTGCCATACGAATATGGAATTTCCACAACTGGCTGAGGGCTGTACACTGGAGATGAGTTGCGGCGCTTAATCGAGTAGGAAATCACTTGGCTTTTTATCTTTCAACAAACGTCTTCTTTGAATGGGCGATGACGAGCAGCGGTGGGTGGCTTTTGCATGGTGTGTCTTTGCAGACAGCAGTGGAGTACCCCTTGGAGACTCCGGAACTCAATCCGTTCAACCAGCAGCTCTGGCTGACCTTGCGCCTGGAGCTGGAGACACCGCCAGGTGACTTGCACCCATCTCTGGTCCCGAGTGAGCACATGGCTCAGCTCAGGTCGAGGGTCGGGCACCTCTCCTACGCTCCACGGGTTAGATAATGACCCTTGACGTCATTTTACGTCAGAAATATCCGCTCTGAAACGGCCTCGCGAATGATATTTATCTGTCACGGGAAAAGTCTGATCGGCTACTAGAGGGGAAAACCTGACGACAAAATGTTTCTTAATATAGCACAGATCCAGTCACTTCTGTCACTACAAGTTCCCCCTTGCAGTGACAGCAGTGGCTGAGCTCTCTGTGTGTGCGTGTGCATGTGGCTGCCCGCCAAAGGCATTTGAAAGTCCTGTTCGGCCTCAGATCATTGAAAAAGGTTCCCGACCCCTGAGTGAGAGGGGTGACAGGCAGTGACAGAGCAATGCCGTGTCACTGTGACGCCACTGCCTGTTGGGATGCACTCAGCTGGAGGGGAAGGTCATTGAGTGTGATCAGGTCACAGGGTCACCCACCATTGTCGGTCCTTGATGAGACCAACTCCTTTAATCTATTATTGGCGATCAAACTGGCATCGCGCAACACGATGCCACACGGAGTGATGGCGCGATGGTGATAATTGCCAACAATTTAGTCCATTTGGTAATTCGGGCCGTTCTCATGGCGCACGGCAGCTATCTGACTGTCGCCTGATGAGGCTGGTTGTAATTACTGGCGAAACGTCACAGTACTCGAAATGTAAAATTCTTGAGGGTTTACTCTCCAACACACCGGTGTGCTGAACTTGCAAATAACTCGTTTTTGCAGATAGCTAATGAGCCCGTGTGTGTTTGTGTAAGATTGACACGTAGGTTTTCATGACAAATATTATTCATAATAAAGGTTTTTTTGGGTTAGATCACGTTAGTATAAATGTGTCGTTAGCCCGCCTCCATTCAACACAGCCAATAAGTGAGGTTTGGCAAAATCGCCCGACGATGCTGGATGTAATTACCAGCGAAACGTCACGGTACTCAAATTGTAAGTTTTGTGGGTTTACTCTCCAACACATCGGTGGTGCTGAAGTAGTCACTAATTGGCACGTTTTTGTGTCGGGTGGTGGCGGGTTAACAATACATTTATGCTAATGCGATTTAACCCTAAACAAAAAAACCTCTCATGGATTTGAAATTAATTGTTAAAATTTTGACTGGCGCCAGCAGACAATGGCCTGCTCGTTTCTAATGACCTCTGCAGCGGGTGGGAAATCTACGACACCCACCGTGAAGCAGACTGGGCACATATTTGCGTTATTTTAGTATGCCGCTGTATAACAATCATGATAATAATAACCAGGCCCGCCTGCCGAATTCAAAATCGCGAACCTCTGCATCAAGCGGCGGACGCGGCTACCGCCGTGCAAATCTCCTCCCTCTCCCCTCAGTGATCCATGGAGCATGGTGGCTGCGCAGAGGCCATGGTGCATGTGTGACGCCAGACCTGCACGTCCCCGAGATGCCCTAGGATACGGAGAGCAGCCTTCCTGTTAATCCGTAATAGTGATCTAGTCTGCAACGGGCAAAAAAACATTGATATAGTTTGCCAACATTCTACGGCATGCATTAATCTTGGAGACACATTTTATTTTGATTTTCGGAACTGTAATAACGTTGACACATTTTTCTGAGAAATTTAAACAACCTCCTTGTGATGGGCAGGCTGTTACCTAATTCATTTATATCTCTCTGCTGTTTTTTGGCACCGTGACTGTAATATATTGTGTCATTGAATTTCTCATTAAGTTTCAGTTATAGGTGTCATTATGGTATGTTTAAAATCCCATCACTCTTGCCAAAGAGACAAATGTAAGGTTTTACAGGGCACATTTAGCATTCATTTGCTATCTTATGACTATTCCTTAGTGAATATTTTTGTTTATATGTCAAGCTCATGATTTTACTGGATTCAGGGGAATTTTACTTGACTAAGAAGATAAAACGAAGTAATGTTGTTTGTTGTGAATGTTACGTTATCACGGTAATTTATGGAGCCAGCACGGTGAAGTATGGTCAAACAACCTGATTACTGACATGGCACAGGGAGATCTACATTTAGCAGTCGATTGATAAAACGCCTTATGATGAACATTGTAATCACATTTCGTGGCAACATCAACACTGATCGAAGCAATGTAGCTCTTACTAATGAAGCTAGCATCCATCCATCCACGCGGTCAGTAACATGAGTACCACTTTGTATATAAATCAAGGGACATGATGAGCACTGCCTCATCATCACGCATTTTAGCAGAGAGACTTTGGTCCTCAGTAGTATTTTAATCTGAACACCGTTGTTGAGCAGAGGTCTACAGGCCCGATGGCCCCGAAATGCCAAGTGGCCAGCAATAAACGGCACATTTAAAGTTGTAAGAGGCAAGAGTGGAAACGAATTTCTCGAATTGTCCAAGGTTAGTTTGAGAGGTTAGCAGAAAGAGAAATGTTGTGACCTGCAACGTGGTGAGCGGGTGGTGAGCGGGTGGTGAGGAGCGGTGGCTCAACGGCAAGCGTTCTGCGCTGCCAACTCGGCCACCTGAGTTCGATTCCCGCTCGCGACCAATAATGGTGACAGTGAATATGTGAACCGGTCCCGGTCCTCTCCTAGGTCGACTCGGCCTTAAAATGAGTATCTGGTGGGGTGTGTAGGCATCGCCACTGGGGAGACAAAGGTGGCTGGGCGTGGTGTTGGCCACCCCACCCCCTGATGTGCCGTGCCGACCCTAATAGCTTCTCGCTAACAACACTTGCCCCAACAGTCTGTTAGAGGCTATTTGGGGGATCTTTGAGTGAGGGAGTGTGTAAATGGGTGAGCGAGCAGGTGAGCAAGTTGTTTTGACCTGTGGGGTGCTGGATGAGATGAAACAGTCCGTGTCTGGTAGACAGAGTCCTCAACACGGGTGGAGGAATCGGTGAGTGAAGTTCAAGCGAAACAGTAACCATGGAAATACAGTAGTAGTAGCAGCTGCAGCTATAGAAGAGTGAAAAGGAGGCCAATGACCGCCGGCAAGCGAGCGAGCGAGTGACTGGAGTGCATTGGTAAGGGCTGGGGATCATCAATCATCACGTTTCATTTATGCAGCGAGGGAGCAACTGGGTGCTCCGGCCCAGATATGACAAGCGCACTAATGTAACGACGCTCCTGCTAGCTAGGGCGCCACTGTGTAAACCACAGGGATCATTGTAGCTGTGTTTTTATGACCAATCTTGACCCCAATGTTGACCCCTGGCCTTAGGCTGATTAAATAATTCTCAGGGCGGCTGCATTTTCATCTTGAGCTCTTCTAGTTTTTTAAATGTAATCAATGCACGTTGATTAAGATTTATTGCACTTTAACTTGGCATGTGCCTACGCAATTAAAAATACAATTAGTGGTGAAATCGACCATATTTGCTTGGCATTGATTATAATTGCTCGATGTTGGTTGAGTTATATTTCATTGTACTTCCATGATTATGCGTTTTGCATCAAACACATTTTTATTGTGATTTCACAATCAATCTGGACGGGTGTAGACAATTGTAAAGTGTCGCCCCCACTCAAGCAAGCGTTGGGACTCCGCTCGTCTGCATTGGCGACGCTGAGCCGGCGAGTGTAAATTGTACATTCTTATGTTGAGTGTTCAGTCTGTGAAGCGTAGCACCAATTTTAATGTGATTGAGTATTTTTGTACGGTCATCAGTGACCGGGGTGAGACCATCAACTCGCTGCACTTGAGAACCCGGTATACTGACAGGCGAGCCAGAAGATCTACGCAGTGGGAGCTCTCAAGCGATCTTAGCGGTCAGTGCTCTAAGTCTGTAAAGGACAGCCGCTCTCGGCTGGCCACGTACTGGTGCTTGTTTTATTGACCGCGTGATAAATTAAGACGTACGACTGCAGGTGAGCGCTTTGGAGGCAAGGGGTCATGAAGCTGGATTGAAAACTTACTTCTATAGAACTGCTTTTTGCGTTTTGTTTGTTGTCCTTCCCCCGCACCTCCGATTAACACGGTTGGCTACGTGCAGTGCGAAAGAAGTTCAACGTACATACATACAAGCCCACAAATTTGTGAAAGTCCCAAAGAAGCTGTGGCCTGCGAGGTGACTAGGATATTAAAGTATAGAAAGTAGGTTCATGAACCCATATGTGCAGACCTTTGAGTGCGTAACCTCTCACTTGTGCGTTCTCTCTGAGTTCCGCACGAATGTAAACACTCGTAAAAATAGAGTTGGCCAAACCTCCGAGGCAATGTTGGTTTGTCAGTCAATGCGGCCACTCGCGTCGCGGAGTCCACACGTGAAAACTTTATGTTCTGAGAACTTCGATTAATTATTTAGGCTTAGAAGCGCAGATCGAAAGTGCCGCTTGCGTTTTTATTCTCCGCTTGGTACATCGTGCGCTTCAACACGGGGCGCCTGGAGGAGAGCCGCCGCCGTGAGCCCGGGTTGAGATGCGTTCACTCGCGGAATCCTCCCTCCCTCTCTCTCCACAAGCCTTTGTTCCGCCATGCGGGCTCCAGCACAGGGGGGGGGGGGGGGCTCGCATTGAAGGTTCCAGAATGTAAAGGAAAGTGGAACCCCCCTCCCCCCAAAAATACCACAAAAACCAAACAAAACAGCCGTTATCAAGCTATCAGAAACAGTTTTATTTTTGTGAGCATTTTTTTATTGTCATTAAAGAACCCAGAAATACAGTGGGGATTTCAAAAGGAGCGGTAGGAACAAGGTGTATTTAATGTATAACAGGCTAGGCCGCAATGCACCCTTTCGTGGTAGGGGGTAACGATCGGGAGCAGGGTACATAAGGGGGGGGGGGGAGAAGACCCATGGGATAACGGGGAGGGGTGGGGCAGCAGTTGTTTTAACCGACTACATTCTGCTGATGATGGGTAGAAAGTGCAGACCCGTCCAGCGCCTGCCTGTATAAACTAACCTAGGTTATTTTTTTATTGTTGCTGTTGGCATTTCGACTGAATGTATGAACGGCTATAGTTGATGAAGGATCTCCAAACCAACTTAGAAAGACCCACAGCCTGATTGGCTAAAACAGCTCTATCACGGTATAGTTTTTTTACTTCGTAGATACGTGCCTGAGCGGCATGTCCCAAACTCTCAAACGTGATATGAGAGAAACAAATATCATAGGCAGCAGTCTGGTGCACTCCAGTCAGTGTAAGAAGCAATAAAAACAGGCGAGGCATTCTATGCCTTCACCCCCATTGTGATGTAGCTAAACAATCGGGATGCTTACAGCTGAATTTCCACGTATTTTGCATTATCTGTGTTTTTGTTTTATCCGAGCAATGCCTCCTGGGCATTACCCTGGATAATCGAGAGTGGACTGTGCCATCGTACTTGTGTACGCAAACGTTTGCGTGCGCCGGTGCTTTGTGTGGGTGTCCGCGTGCTGTTAGCGTGCGTGTGTGAGTTGACTTCAATAGCGGTGGTGTAGCATGCTTCGCTACGAACCTGGCGATTTCAGCTCACATACAACACCAGGAACGATTATTTGAACTGTTCCTGGGCCTCCCCTAGGTCGACTCAGCCTCAAATGAGTACCTAGTGCGGTGCGTAAACATCGCCATGAGGGAGACAAAGGCGGTCGGGCGTAGTGTTGGCCACCCACCCCCTCGTGTGCTGTGCCGGCCTTCATAGGTGCTCGCTAACAGCACTTGCCCCTACAGTCTGTTACAGGCTACATGGGGGATTAATTCTAGATTTGAAGCTTTCGTGACTGCAAGGATTCATATTCTTAGGTTTCGGTAAAGTCACGTAGGTAAAACATCAAAATTAATAAAAATAAAATAGAAATCACGACGTTTCGGAGGCAACACAAGTCTCCGTCATCAGGTGGGACCGGTAAAGTAAAGTAAAATAGTGCCATCTTATCTGACAGGCACTATTTTACTTTACTTTACCGAGTGTTAACATCCCCAGTGTTTAACAGTACTCTCTTCATTGTTCAGCCAGCATTGGTATAAACATGGGAATTTTCGTTCTTTTCTATCATGTGTATCAGGCCTCCCCTCCCCCCCTCTCTGTCCAATGCGTTGTCGTGTGCAGCAGTAGTTGCTTGCGCACAACCGCGTCCAAGCCGTCGTCCATCCTTTTGGCCCCGCCCCCCTCCCCCTCCCGATGCGTTGTACGTGGCACTCCGTGCCGTCTTTGAGCCCCGCCCCCCTCCCTCCCGATACGTTCCATTCATTGGCTACCACATTCTGATGAGCTCCCCCCCCCTCTCCTCCCCCTCAACTTGCTTTTAAGGGATTACATCTTGAATCATTGCCGCACTTGATGCAGCTAATCTGGCTGTGACGGTCCCACCTGATGACGGAGACTTGTGTTGCCTCCGAAACGTCGTGATTTTTATTTTATTTTTATTAATTTTGATGTTTTACCTATGTGACTTTACCGAAAAAACCTAAGAATACATGGGGGATTTTTGTCTTTATTGACTTTAGCGAGCACATGTGCATGTGTGTGTAGATGCGTGTGTGTGGCTAACGTGGAGAGCGGTGGCACAGTGGTTAGCACGCTGTGCTACGAACTCGGCGAGCCAAGTTCAATCCCCGCTCGTGGCCAACACCAGTGACGATTGTCTGAACCTTCTAGGATGACTCAAGCCTCAAATGAGTAACTGGTGCGATGTGTAAACATCACCACTGGGGAGACAAAGGCGGCCAGCCGTGGTTCTGGCCACCCACATCCTCGTCTGCCGTGTCAGCCTTCATCGGTGCTCACTCACAGCACTTACCCCAACATCCCGTTAAAGCTATATGGGGGAATCTTTGTCTTTGTGGCTAACGTGAGCGAGTGTGTGTGTGTGAGCCAGCCGAAGTGGTGAGGACGGAGCTCACTCTCACGGTAGTGCTGCTGGGCATCACGGGGGAGAAGCAGGATGAGCTGATCAGCTACAGCAACGCGAGGAGCCACAACTACACGGTGATCTGCAATAAGGTGCGGCGTCTGGAGGAGCGCTCGCATCCCAGCGCTGCATCTTGGCAGGGGCGCTCGGGGGGTTAGCGCAGCGGTGGCGCTCGTGCCTCACAGCCACAAGGACCTGGGTTCAATTCCCGACTCGGGTGCATTTCTGCATGGAGTTTGTAGGTTTTCCCCGTGTTCTGCATAGGTTTCATCCAGATTCCCTATAAACTAAAAAAAACATACAATCTAACTAGTATTGGCCAAAACATCCCAGTGCAAAAAAAAAAGTCTTGCAAATTACAGGCAATTGGGATTGTACAGAGCAACATGGCTCCCTGCTGCAAAAACTTGCTAGGTCCATGCTGAAAAAGTGCATTGAGACTCAAACACTTTCCTGGGTAAACAAGTGCAAAGTAGTCGTAATAATTATGATTATTATTCCTTACGGTTTCCCTCTTTACATTCAGATGCCGACGTGCAACGAGCTGGTGGTGCTCCACCTGGGGTCGATGGCCTACGGCCACTACTCCGCGCGTCTCCGCCTCCACGGGCTGGGTGACCTCGCCATCCCCGTGCGCCAGATCTACTTCACTGTGAGCGCACCGCCCGCCCCGCATGCACGCATGCTACTTCACCGCACACATGCGTTTGGTGTTCTGATGTGGTGGGGGGGGGGGGCAGTAGGGTATCGGTGGTAAGCGACGCGCTGCGCTACGAACTCGGCGATTTTGTGCTTCACGGCCAACACAAGTAACGATTATCTGAATCGGTCCTAGGCCTCTCCTATGTCGACTCAGTCTGAAATGAGTACCTGGTGCAGCGCTGTGTTAACATTGCCACTGGGGAGACAAAGGTGGCCGGGCGTAGTGTTGGCCACCCACCCCGTCGTGTGCCGTGCCGGTATTCATAGGTGTTACTCGCTAACAGGACTTGCCTCAGCAGTCTGTCAAGGCTATACGGGGGATCTTGGTGTTCTGAGAAGTGCTGTTGCGGCGTGCCGACCGCCTTGTGCCGGCACTTGTCCACCACCAGTTGTATGCCTCCATCAGAGCAGCACAGAGAGACGGAGAGAGATATTTACCAAAATTGTCACCGATTCAAACTGGATATCACCGTAATTGTTGCAAAAAATACCTAGGAGTTAATTAAAAATAAATAAATAACTTGCTGTGTTTGCCGGGTAAGGCTCACTGAGCTATGTAGCTCTTTTTCAGAAGCGACCTGGCCACAAATGATAGCTCAACGAAGTGGCTTATCCCGTGTAAATATACAGCAGTCAAATACTCTGAACGCATGTTGATTCTAAATCTGGAGGGAAAAACCGGAGGACCCGGAAAAAAATCCACGCAACCACGGGTAGAACACGCAAACTCCAGATATACAAGAGTTAGGGTTGGAGCTACTCCCCGTATCCCTGATACAGCCCATGACTTAATTTCATACGGGTTGCGGTCACATTAAGCCTATCATTCTGAAACGATCCGCATACGATATCTACTCGTCACTGCAATCATCTTAGCCGCACTAATCGGGAATTCGAAGGGATCACTTTTCGACCTGGCAAAAACGCCGTGTTTATAATTTTCATGGCGGATCAATCACTTCTGCGCCTGCAAGGACACCTTGTATTGACAGAAGTCACCGTTGAGTTTTTTTTAAATATGGCTGCCTGCCAAAGGTGTTTCCAAGTCCCCATTTGGCCTCGGTAAGGAAGAGGTTCCCAGCCCTTCACTTCGAGGAGCGATAAGGCAATGACCCAGCAATGCGATATTACTTTCACCCACTTGTTGTACTGCCATGCCCTGGCTACTCTATCACTGAGTGAGTTGGAAATCTCATAGCTCATGATGGAAACTGCGGCCCCCTCCAATACCCTCTAACCAACCAGATTACAGGCGCATGCCACTTGCCTAGCTAATAAATATATCGAGTCTTTGGGATTTATGATATCCTTCATCGAAAAAGGTTTGATTATATTGGTTATTTGTACACTATACCTTTGTTCACTTTGGTCAATCAAAGGACTGCACTGCTGCACCGCAAAAAGGACGGTGATTGCCATGTGCTCATTACTGTATGGACTGTGAGTACAGTTGCCTCCGATGTATTGGCTTGTAAATAATTTAAAATGCCCCGGAGCCAGCTGTAATTTACAGGGAGCCAGGCGGCGGCGCTTTGCTGCAGCAGATTGAGCGAGGCTCACGACACCTCAGAGGCAGCAGCGCTGACAGCGAGTGGGCTGGCTGACATCACCCCCGACGCGCTGACGAGCGAGACACTCGTGTGCGCTTGCGCTTAGCCCTGGAATGGCGCCTTCTGCCAGCAAGAGTCTCCCCGTGACATTGTACAGCTCACGAAAAATATTTAAAACAGTTGTCAAAAAAAACCATCGTGGGCCTCATCCCTACAGAGTTGGGCTCTGCTCATTTGCAGAATTCCCAAGTTACGCGGACCGCCCTGATGTGCATGCTGGCTTTTAGCACTGTTCACTGTGCAGAAAGGTTGGGGCCCTATTTAGCAAACAATCCCACGGGGAGAATCTGAGAATGTATGTATGTGTGTTGAACTTCTTTCGCACCGTACCTAGCCAACCATGCTAATCGGAGGTGCTGTACTAGTGATGAATTGGCATGTTCTGTTTACGTGACAACCCTTACTAGTTGGCTGTGTTGGGTGGTGGCGGGTTTTAACGACACATTTATATATTTACAAGATCTAACCCAAAAAACCTCTATTAAGGACGACAAACTAAACAAAAACCAGTTCTAAAGAAATGAAGGAATCTCGGAGTAGGAGAGTGGTGACGTCATCACGCTCGTTCTGCGGACACACTGAGCCGACCAATCGGGCTCGCTCTGCCTCGTGCACACAAACGCACGCACATGTTGGTGCGCAAGCGAATCGCTGCCGCCCACACCGTGGTGCACCTTTTTTGTGCCGAGCCATCTTTGACTACAAGGATGGTTCGATTCCGACCCTGATGCCTGTATATTTCGCGTTTGCACGTTCTCCCCATGGTCGCATTGATTTTTCTCCGGGTCCTCCGGTTTTTCTCTCCACATTTAGAAATGTGCGATTCGAGTATTTGGCTGCTATAAATTTCCAAATGACTAGCCACTTTGTTGAGCTATCATTTGTGGCCAGGTCGCTTCTTCAAGAGCTACATAGCTCAGGGAGCCTTACCTGGTAAAATAAAAACAATTTAGTTTTCGATGATGAACATGATGATGAATAAGATAACGATAGCAATAGTGATAAATAAAGATGATGATGCAGATGTTGATGATGAGTGGTGTTAGGGATGATGGTGAATGAAGGTGATGGTGGTGGTGGTGATGAATCGATCGTGCGTTGTGCTCAAATTTCCCGTTGTGCGTTGCGCTGTGCTCTAGTTCATGACATACAACAAGACGTTCACGCTCATCGAGGTGTGGTTCCGCTTCTTCTTCGTGCTGCTGAGCTTCATCATCATGGTACGCCCGGCGCTCGTTCGGGGGTGGCGCACGTTCGCGGCCTCCCCGTCTACGCGGCGGACACTTTGAACTCTCGACATGTGTTTTGCGGACCGCCGGGCCGTGCCGGGCATTGCCAGGTCTGCTGTTTTGGGAGCAGAATTCGTTCCTGCGACAGCTCCGCCAACCTCACGTTCGCAGTGTTCTTCACTAATTTTTAGAGGGGGCCACTTTCGCCGATAAGACATCATCAGTGTGAGTGCCGCCACACATTTGAAACCATTGGGGGTTTGAAAGCACAATGATGCTGGGGGTGTTTTCAAATTTGTGTATTGTCGAAGGGCTGCACATCGAGGTCGCTAGTGGCCCACGGGCCTTGGAATAAAGAACACTGGAGTATAGCGTACAATAATATAGGGTTGTTATGGATAGGCGTACCTTGTTCCCAAGTGGTAGTGCCTTATGCCAATAATCCCTACTCCAAGCCAGCCTTAGCAGTGTTCCACCAAATACGTCTGATTAGTTCATTGTCCTTCCACCCCCATCTCTGATTCGCACGGTTGGCTACGTACGGCGTGAAAGAAGTTCAACATACAAACAAACGTAGAATATTTAGTAAAAAATTTGACCCCGGTCGTTTTGTTAAGGGACCGGATTGACCGGCACACGGAAAACTCGCTGACTTACCATCAACTTTCGGGTTACTCAGGGTAATTGTGGAGGGGTAACCCAGATAAAAACAAAACCACACAAAAAAATCCAGAGCATATGTAAATGTGTGTATGTATATTGAACTTCTTTCGCACATTACGTAGCCAACCTTGCTAATCGAAGGCTTTGAAACAGAATCGTTCATTACAGGTGTGGAATGGGAGTGATGATGTAGGGCGCATTGTCCTTTGTTATTGCTTTGTTTCAAAGAATTGGTGTTTACTTGGGTCACTTGGACACCTCTTCACTGACTGTCAATGAGTACAGAGCAGCTTATAAAGTTACTTATTAATTTTATTCGCAAACACAGTTAAATCCACAACCCCAACAATGAATCCACGGGTAAATCAAAAATGTATTGTTATCCCACTTTGTGTATGGCTCACACAGGTAGAGTTCCAGCTTGATTCGGTATAATCTTCCTGCGCCCCACTTCCCACTATCGTTGCACAAGTTGGAACCTCTGTTGTAATGGAAACAATTTCCGTAATTTATTTAGCAATGAAAACACGAGCGTTAGGACTCTTTGTACCTTAGTTTTGCAATGTAGTGTTCATTCTTGTGCAGCCCATTTGTTTGTAATGAGTATTTTGTGTGCGAGAGGAAACCAGAGTACTGCTGCAAGGCTTACGAGACAATACCACTTAGCAGTCCACGCAAACGAGAGAGACGCATGCTTGTTTTATGACCATCTCCCAACCCCGTACATCTCTGCCAGTTGGAAGTCACCTATTGAGCCCCTTAATCCTACGTATGAAGCGATGGTTTATGTGGGCGTGCGACGCCACTCCCCCCACGTTACGGCACTGTGCCTCGGTGTGCGCGTCTCGCCGGGTAATAGGGCGATGTGTCTTCCGCTTCCTCTACTCCCAATTGGCCGTTGCTTAATGAGAGGTCGCTTCTGCTTTTGCTGCCTTCATTGCAATTCTCTCCCTTCTGGTTGACTGTGCTTGCAACAACTCAACATACCTGGACTGCTCTCAGTTTAACACGTGGGCTTGAAGACCCAAACAGGAGGATTTCTACACAACTCTGGCTGTCGCCTGATGATGCTCGTTATAATTCCGGGCGAAACGTCGTACTCGAATTGTAAATGTTGTGCGTTTAATCTCCAACACATCGGTGTGCTGTACGAATAACGAATTGGCACGCTTTGTTCACGTGACAAACCTTACTCATTGGCTGTGTCGGATGGTAGCAGGTTTAAAGACACATTTATATTTACGCGATCTAACCCAAAAAAACTCATATGTCTACTGCTCTCGTTGACTCTCTCAATGAGACGTGTTCATTTCACTTATACTGTGGTTGCCACGTAAGATTTTGCAGCCAATATCATGATTCATTGTTGAATATTATTAGTCTAAATCCATGTTGTTAAGGCCCTCCAACCGCCCGAGACAGCCAAATAAATGTATTTGTCATGTGTATGAGCGTTTAGCGCACCAAGTTATTGTTTCAGCTCACTCACCAGTGAGTAAAAAAGATAAAACGTTCCACTTCAAACAACGTCAAATGGCATCAGTGTATGTATGTATGTTGAACTTGAACTTCTTTCGCACTGTACGTAGCCAACCGTGCTTAAAGGAGGTGCGGGTGGAAGGACAACAAACTAAACACAAAAAGCAGTTCTAAATAAATGTGTTTTCAATCTAGATTTAATTTAAGGGCATAGCTCCAGTGGCTTCCTAATCTCGGAAGGAAGAGCGTTTCAGACTGCTGCAGCTGCGCATAATGTTAAGAATAAAATAACGTGCAGTAATACACCGGTTTACGTCGGGGATGTGTTCCCAAAAGGTGCGGATGTGTTCCCAAAAGGTGAAACTACGTCAATCAAAGCGATCCACAGGGTAGTAGTTGGTGGAGGCAAAGGACGTACGACGATGCTGTCAGTGACGTAAGCGTGTGGGGCTCAGGCGACGCAAATCCAGGTAGCGGCGTTAATAATCAAATTACGACGTATTTGCCAAAACGACGTAAAAAGGGGTAGACATAAATTTGGGTATTACTATGTAATAATAATACTGTACTGAGGTCACCGATTGTGTAACAGGGTGTTGTGCCCTTGGTGGGACGCTGCGTCTGCTGCGATGTGCCTTGCAGTGCGTGTACGGCTGGCTCATGCTGAAGGTGCCGCTGCTGGAGTGGACCATGGAACAGAAGTGGACGACCGCCCTGCTGCCCATGCTCGTCCTCTACAACGGTGAGGCTGGGCCTGGGCTGCCACCTCCTGGCCCACGGTAGCATTGGAGACAAATTGCTTCAGTTGGGATCGCACGGCAGTCATCGGCTCCCCTCCTGGCAACACCGGTGCCCGATTTAAAGCCAAGTGCCGAGTCACGTGATTGAGCCACGAGAGACTAGCTGCCGCTGGGGGTGCCTTTTCAAATATTTGAGGTGAGATGCGTGTACTGTATTTTGGGGGAGCGGTGGTGTAGCGGTTAGCACGCTGCGCTACGAACCCGGCGAGCCGAGTTCGCTCACGGCCAACACCAGTGACAATTATCTGAACTGGTCCTGGGCCTCCCCTAGGTCGACTCAGCCTCAAATGAGTACCTGGTCCAGTGTGTAAGCATGTCCTCTGGGGAGATAAAGGTGGTCAGGCGTGGTGCTGGCGACCCACCCCCTCATATCCCGTGCCGGCCTTCATAGGTGCTCACTAACAGCACTTGCCCCAACAGTCTGTTAAGGCTTTACGGGGGATCTTTGTTCTTTATTTTACTGTATGTTTAACTTCTTTCGCACCGTACGTAGCTAACCACGCTAATCGTAGGTGCAGGGCAATGGCAACAAACTGAAACACAAAAAGAAGTTTTAATGAAATTAGTTTTCAATCTAGATGATTTAAAAGTGTCATAGCCACCAGAGGCTTTCTAATCACGGAAAGAAAACTGTTACAGACGGCCACAGAAGCGCGAGCGAGATGTGGAGCGCTGTGAGCCGCTATGGCGTACGAGGCGCTGTGTCAAACACAATTCCGCGTCGTTATTGTCAATGCACGCACGGTCTGCGCAGCCGTCTATGGTGGATCAGCGGTAGAGCGAGCAACTTGCAGTCAACACAAGTTGGGACGGCCACATTTTCTCATCTCTTGAGCTGGCGGATCTTGCCGACAAAATGTCCACACCCTTCCTGGCAAAAACACAGGAGGTGTTAAGATGTAAAAGCACCAGATAGACACACCTCTTGCAAGGCATCAAGTGTGCATTAACCACACATGCTTGTGATAAAACAGTGCGACAAGGCCACAAAGAAGGCTGTCTCTGTGTAGGCCAATCAGTTTCAGAGATAATACAGTGAGGGAAAAAAGTATTTTATCCCCTGCTGATTTAGTACGTTTGCCCACTGACAAAGAAATGATCAGTCTATAATTTTAATGGTATGTTTATTTAAACAGTGAGAGACAGAATAACAACAACAAAATCCAGAAAAACGCATGTCAAAAATGTTATAAATTGATTTGCATTTTAATGAGGGAAATAAGTATTTGACCCCTCTGCAAAACATGACTTAATATTTGGAGGCAAAACCCTTGTTGGTTAATCATAGAGGTAAGACGTTTCTTGTAGTTGGCCACCAGGTTTGCACACATCTCAGGAGGGATTTTGTCTCACTCCTCTTTGCAGATCTTCTCCAAGTCATTAAGGTTTCGAGGCTGACGTTTGGCAACTCGAACCTTCAACTCCCTCCACAGATTTTCTATGGGATTAAGGTCTGGAGACTGGTTAGGTCACTCCAGGACCTTAATGTGCTTCTTCTTGAGCCATTGTCATGCTGGAATACCCATCCACGACCCATTTTCAATGCCCTGGCTGAGGGAAGGAGGTTCTCACCCAAGATTTGACGGTACAGTGATCCCTCGTTTATCGCGGTTAATGGGGACCGGAACCCCTCGCGATAGGTGAAAATCCGCGAAGTAGGATTGACCTCCTAGGAATTTCCGTATATGTGTGTGTGGGTACCAGAATGTTTAAAATATGTATATTTATACTTTATATATATATTTTACTTAAATCTATTTAATTATAAAACCTTAATATTATACATTCACTCTCTTTCTCTCTCTCATACGGTACGTATTATGGTGTTCTACACTCACCAATGACAGTAGTATCTTGAGACTTGACTCCAGTAATGACGACGATGACGATGACAATGACGATGACAATGACGACGATGACAGACCTGTGCAGTTCGATGAATGTGATGATGAATGATGATGATGGTGTTACTGCACAGGTATAATGAGGCCTTTAAATCAGTTCGAAAAATCCGCGATGCACTGAGGCCGCGAACCTTGAACCGCGAAGTGGCGAGGGATTACTGTACATGGCCCTGTCCATCGTCCCTTTGATGCAGTGAAGTTGTCCTGTTCCCTTAGCAGAAAAACACCCCCAAAGCATAATGTTTCCACCTCCATGTTTGACGGTGGGGATGGTGTTCTTGGGGTCATAGGCAGCATTCCTCCTCCTCCAAACAAGGCAAGTTGAGTTGATGCCAAAGAGCTCCATTTTCGTCTCATCTGACAACAACACTTTCACCCAGTTGTCCTCTGAATCATTCAGATGTTCATTGGCAAACTTCAGACGGGCATGTATATGTGCTTTCTTGAGCAGGGGGACCTTGCGGGCACTGCAGGATTTCAGTCCTTTACGGCGTAGTGTGTTACCAACTGTTTTCTTGGTGTCTATGGTCCCAGCTGCCTTGAGATCATTGACAAGATCCTCCCGTGTAGTTCTGGGCTGATTCCTCACCGTTCTCATGATCATTGCAACTCCACGAGGTGAGATCTTGCATGGAGCCCCAGGCCGAGGGAGATTGACAGATATTTTGTGTTTCTTCCATTTGCGAATAATTGCACCAACTGTTGTCACCTTCTCACCAAGCTGTTTGGCGATTGTCTTGTAGCCCATTCCAGCCTTGTGTAGATCTACAATCTTGTCCCTGACATCCTTGGAGAGCTCTTTGGTCTTGGACATGGTGGAGAGTTTGGAATATGATTGATTGATTGCTTCTGTGAACAGGTGTCTTTTATACAGGTAACAAGCTGAGATTAGGAGCACTCCCTTTAAGAGTGTGCTCCTAAGTTCAGCTCGTTACCTGTGTAATATTGTAAATTACAGCGGGAGACCACTTGACGGGTAGCACACTTTATTAAATCTTTTATATTAAGTTCGCTTGCTTGCTTGCGTGCTTGCTTGCTTGCTTGCGTGCTTGCTTGCTTGCTTAGGACCGTGCAAATCTTTCGCTCGTTTTTTAACCCACTTCCCGTGATGCAATCGAGCTGACATTTTCCACACAGACTAGTTGTGCGAGACAATTAATGTTCGTGAAATTTTTTTTAAAAAATGTTACACTTTTTAGACAAAAAAAAATAATTTTACATTTATTTAAATACAACTCATTCATGGCTTTGGCTGAACGTCACAGTGTAGGAGCCCAGAGCGTAACCCTTCCACAGGCCGTGGCGGAGTAGCGCAGTTGGTAGCGCCCTCGCTTCCCATGCCAAAGGTCGCGGGATCGATCCCCCACGTCCTCCACAGGCGAATATATTTTTAAATCCTTTATATTAAGTTCACTTGCTTGCTTAGGACCGTGCAAATCTTTCGCTCGTTTTTAACCCACTTCCCGTGATCCAATCGAGCTGACATTTTCCACACAGACTCGTTGTGTGGGACAATTAATTTTCGTGAAAATTTTTTTCCAAAATTTTACACTGTTTAGGGAAAACAAATTAAATATTTAATTACCAATTGCTTAATACTGGCAGACAATCATCTGACCCATAGGTGGCAGCCATCTCAAGCCAGAGGATGAGAAGACTCTAGCCGCCACGCATATAAAGGATTTATAGTGAAAAACTTTGTTTTTACGGGTTTACTTGTTAACACTTTTTTTAGCCACAATAACACGTGTGGTCACTACAGCTCACGCTACACGTTCCACCCGGCTACACACACAGGCTCTCCAGCCCCGTAGCTTCCAGGGGAACTTACAGACCCACCCCAGCTTGGGTATGGATCACCACCACTGGGTCCCGCAGCCCGGCCCTCACACGGACGTCCGGCCGCGGGTCCCAAGGTCCCGCCTCTGAGCCACACAGGGTCCCGGCCCTTACAAGGACAGCGGGGCTAGGGGTCTCAGGGCCCTATCTCTTCCTCCTCCGTCTTCCGTCTTCACTGGTTACCAACTCCCCGAGCGCCCGCGCGCATCGCCTTTTATAGTCCTCCGCTCCCGAGGGGACGGAGCCTATGCGGACCGCGATGTGAGCACCCACTCTAGTTGATCAATCACCACACGCTGCCCCACGATCCCTTTTTCCTAGCGCGTGTCACCACCACATAACCAATCACCCCGCGCTGCCACACGATCCCTCACTGTCAGCGCGCGTCACCAATACACAGCCAATCACCACGCGCTGCCACACGATCCCTACTGCCAGCGCGTATCACCACTACATCACCCCCTCCCACATAGCTCGCAGCCGGCCCGGCTGCCAAAGAAAAAAAAACCCCACTCCCCAAGTGTGCCCCGTAACATAACCATAATGCAACACAACAACACAACACAACACCGAACGTTAACCAGTAACAACAACGAACTACGTACAAACCGACGAGTAACAGAATAAAAGTTATTTTGAAAAGACCGACGTGTCCAGTGTCTCCTCAACTCCCGATCCCCCTCCCGCTTGCTCCTTGAACGGAACGATAGAGCGGTCGAACGGACGGGGAACGCCGTGACGAGATGAGCCGGCCGATTCGCACCGCACCTCCACCTCATTTATTGGGTCAGGAAAAGTGGCGCGATCAAGCGCGAGTCCGCCTGGCCGGTCCGTCGTATGGGACGGGACGCTGTCGACCGTCCGGTGGCTCCGGCAGCCCAGGAAGGCACGGTTCGGGCCTGGAAGGACCGCCCGTGTCGCGGGGATCCGGTCGCCGGTGGTCGGCAGCCGTCAGTTCCGAGAAACCTGGGAGCGTATCAGGCGAAAACATGTGAGGATCAGGCGGAGACATTTCCCTCCCCGGGTCGTCGGTCACATGCTCGGTCCTCACGACATAAAGGAAGGCCATATGGTAGCGAGAACGGTTTCAGCCGGGAGGGGTGAACGTACCAATGGCGCTTTCCCCATTTTATCTGAACACATTGGGGGCGTGCAACCCGCACGACCTCCACGGGTCCCCGCCATGGCCTCAATAGTTTAGGCGACGTAGCCAATGGTGCATGAGGGCAGTGCAGCCAGGCCCTATCGCCCGGTTCCCAATTGTGCACGGACACCTTCCGTGCACGCAAGCGCTCGTTGGCGATTTGACGAGACCTCGAATTTAGCCGTGCGGCCTCCCGTGCCTCGGCCAGTTTTGCAATGTTAAATTTAATATGGTCGGCCAACTTGGAATTCGGCCGTGGCACGGAAAGCCCCAACTGAGTCTCCATGGGCGGATCGGCCTCCCGACCGTACATCAGATAAAATGGGGAAAATCCCGTAGCTGCATGGGGGGCCATCCTGTACGCGGCGAGGACCCTCGGGACCTGCAAGTCCCAGTCAACCTGTGCTTCGCACACCTGCTGGCACAACATGAAAGTTAAAGTTCTGTGGAGTCGCTCCACCATCCCGTCAGTCTGTGGATGGTACGGGGAGGTGCGCACCTTTTTTGTACCCAAAAGATCGCACACCTCATGCAGCAATTTGCTCGAAAAATTCTTCCCCTGGTCGGTCAGCAAGCGTTCGGGAGCCCCCTTGTCCAAGACGTAGCCCTGGACAAAGGCGTCCGCCAAGGCCGCCGCCTACTGGTTGGCGAGTGGCCACGCCATAGGCCACCGAGTAAAGTATTCCACACCAACCAACAGGTACTTGTTACCCCTAGGCGTGACAGGAAAAGGTCCCAAAATATCCAGCGCAACGAGCTCGTTAGTGCGCGAGACCTGAATGGACTGCAGCGGTGGATTTGGCGCAACGGGCGGCGGTTTCCGTTTCGCGCAATCCACACACCCCTTCAGTATATTGACCACATCGCTCCCCATCCCCGGCCAATAATAGTCACGCTGGAGCAGAGCGAGTGTTTTGTTTACTCCCAGATGCAAGAGGCATTCGTGTGCGGTCAGAACAACTTTGCCCCGCATAGCGGAAGGCACGACGAGTGCGTGCCGCCGGGACATATTGTCCCATCTCATTAGCAGGCCCTGCTTAAGCAGCCAGGAGCCAGCTTGCTTCTGACCTTCCTCGGGACCCCCTGCCCTGCGACGCAACGCGAGCAGGGAGCTGTCAAACATTTGGAGTCGGCCCCACTCAACGAGAGACAGTGAGAGTAGCGAGTCCCCGCCCGCAGGAGTAGCGGGAACGTCAACCAACGGTGCATTCGCGGCCGCGACCAACTCACCCTCGGGTACAGCACCATGCGGTTTACAGCGCGCTGACCCCAGCAAGCACGCACATTCTGGACGAGGCGACAACCGCGACAGGGCATCCGCGTTGGTGTGGCGCAACCCCTTACGGTAAGTGGTTGTAAACTGATAGTCCTGAAGGACCTCCAACCACCGTGATAATTGGCCCGAGGGTTGGGCGACCCTCAATGCGTACTGCAGCGCCGCGTGGTCCGTACGGACCGTAAAATAACGGCCATAGAGATAAGGTCTAAATTGCTGTACAAAAAAAACAATAGCCAGCAACTCGCGACGAGTCACGCAGTAGCGCTGTTCCGCTGGCGATAAAACCCTGCTACCATAGGCGACCACCCGTTCGACTCCCCCAACGATCTGTGAGAGCACCCCCCCAATGCCCGTGTTACTAGCATCAGTATCCAGCAAGAAGGGTGTCGTAAAATCAGGGTAACATAAGGGCGGGGCACCCACCAAGGCATCCCTAAGGGAGCAGAACGCGGCCTCCTCCTCTGGCCCCCATCGAAACCTGACCCCATTGGCTGTCAGAGCATGCAAGGGTTTGGCAATGGTGGCGAAATGCTCAACGAATCGGCGGTAGTAGGAAACAAATCCAATGAAACTGCGGACCTCAGAAACCGACGTGGGCGTTGGCCATGAACTGACACACTTCGTCTTCGCGGGATCGGTGGAGATCCCCGAAGAGTCGACAACGTGGCCTAAGTACCTTACGGATTTCCGAAGCAGGTGGCATTTAGCCGGTTTAAACTTCAACTTAGCCGATCGCATCCGCAAGAACACCCCCCTCAATCGCTGGAGGTGTTCCTCGAAGGTTCTACTGAAAACAATGACATTGTCAAGGTAAATCAAGCAAGTATCCCATTGCAGACCCGACAAAACCAATTCCATAAGGCGCTGAAACGTCGCGGGAGCGGAATGGAGTCCCATGGGCAAGCGATTAAACTGGAACAGGCCCCCTGGGGTCCGGAATGCGGTTTTAGGTTTAGACTCATCGTCGAGTGGTAGTTGCCAGAATCCCGACAGTCAAGTGTAAAAAAATACCGCGCCCCGGATAATGCGTCCAGAGACTCATCCATTCTGGGGAGCGGATACGCGTCAGCCACGGAGATCTTATTAAGGCGACGGAAATCCACACAAAAACGCAAGGACCCGTCTTGCTTCTTAACCAGAACGATAGGTGCTCCCCACGGACTGGATGAGGGTGAAATGATGTCGGCAGTCAGCATGTCATTGACGGCCGATTGGACGTGGTCCTTCTCGGCAGGACTCAGCCGGAAGGGATTCTGCCAGACTGGGGCCGCATCACCTGTTTCAATGTGGTGGCGTAACAGGTCCGTGCACCCAATATCATATTTGTGCTTGCTGAACACATCGGAGAATTCGATCAGCAGAGCGCGCAGCGCACCCAATTGCATCCTTGACAAATCACTGGAGCCCGCACACAGCGAGTCCACCCATTCAAGGTCCTCACCCGATAGAATTTTCTGCGCCGGGACGGGATCAACATGCGCAATAAGCCGCTCTTCCGCAGGGACCCATGCCGCGTGAGCAAGCACGGTGCCCTGCGGAATAACAGCTGGGCGCGAACCAGCGTTTAAAACCATAACGAACGGGTCCCCGTCAGCCCGAACCAACGTTTGAGCCACCGCCAAATCCAGACCCCCGACAGCTCTATTCGACGGACCCAAAAGCACGCCTTGTCCCGCAGTCTCCCCACCCAATGGCTTCCGCAACCGGAGGGGTACCAACATCTGCGAACCCGGGGGCACGTGCACCGTATGGGTCGCTAGTAGTTGGATCATCGCACACGCCGTCCGTATTTCAGTAGGGTTAGATAAAAAGGAAATACGGCGACCCGATGGCAGCTCAATACAACGTTGATCAACCAGAATTTTAATGGGCATCTTAGCCAAAAAGTCTGTATCCAACAGACAAGGAACCGCTAGGGAAGAAGAGACCAAAACAGGTCCCGCCAATTTAATATCCCCTATGCAAATGCTCGCCCGAATCTGACCGACAATGCCCAATGAGCCCCCATTTGCCGCGTAACATGGCACGTCCACCGGGAGCAGAGGTCGACATTGGACGGGGAGAATGTTACAAATGAGATCGGAAATTATAGTCGCCGACGCTCCCGTGTCCACCAACACCCTGACCTCGATACCGTCTATGAATCCCGTAACGACAGACGAGCCGGCCGACGCAGCCACTATTCTGTGGCCCAACTCGGACCATTTAATTTCCCCCCGGCCCCGTACGAACCCCCCTTTCCGAACCGAATCCCCGGCCCCCAATCGCACATCCTCCGCCGCAAAGCGGCGGCCCATGTGTGTCGTGTATGTAGGCCGAGCATGTGAAGTGCCGCGACTTGCCGGGGGTAGTTGGGACGACTTGGGGCCTTGGTCGTCGTCCAGCCGAGGTCCCGTGGCGCGCTGACGTGGAGCGTGCACCCGGACGCCACGTGGCCCCGAAGGCCACAGTTTTAGCACGTGACGAGGGACGTCGGAGGTCTCGGTTGCTCCAGCTTGCGGGTCGATCACAGAGGCGAACGACCCCCCAACCTCCAATCTCCTGGTCGTGCTGCAGCGAACGCCTCCTCCCGTGGGCGAATGACTTGGGGCTCGGCGTCCACCGGGGCCGGAGCTGAGACCGCGGCAGAAGCGCAGACGACCACTTGTTTCCGCTTCAGGACCTCGTGCGCCTGGATGCTCGTCGCCACCCGCAACGAACATATGTCAACCTCGTCGGCTGTGTTGATGGGGACCCCCAGGTCCTGAGCCAACTTCAGCAGTTGTTCCAAAAACATAGCGTCCTTCCATCCTCGTCCATACGAGGGAACACGGCGTCCGCGAGAGCCAACAAGGCCGTGCGGTAGGCGAGCGCGGTCTCCGTGTCCGCCTTCCGTCGCTCGTAAAATTGGTGGCGGCAGGCCGAAGGTGGTCCGTACACTTTGGCCATGAGGCCCAGCGCGGCCTTGAGCGTGGAGCGGGCCGATCTCGGGGCGAACCTGAAGGCCGCGAGCGCGTTGTCGTCCAGCATCGCAGGCAGTGCCCGCAGCGCCGTAGCATCGGACCAGGCCGACATTTCTTGATGGGCGAGAAATCTTCGCTGGAATGCGCCCCAGTCACCCCCTTCCGCCTTGAAAGCCGACAATGCGGGAAGACGCTGCTGGAAAATAATGTCGTCCTCCGCCTCGTGTTTTTCCCGCGCCGCACCGTCGATAGGAGAAATGGCGGCCCCTATGACGGGTGTCTGCTGGCGGCCCGTAGCGCACGCTGATGACGTGAGCGGCAGAGATTGGAGGACCTCCGCCACGTGTTGCTCGCGATTCCCGCCAATAGACGGCCGCTCGGTAGAAATGGCGGGATTTTCAAAGTCATACGTGTGAAGCACATTTTGGCGGGAATCTGCAACTCGACCCCTTTCGATGTCCGTCGACGTTCTCCTTCCTCCAGACGTGGTGATCTCCGCTAGGATGGACGCCGCGGCGAGCAGTAGCTCTGCCAGGCGGGAGTGCGCGTCGCGGAGTCCAACATCGGACCCCAGCTGCTCGTTGGGCGCCCATGAGGGGTCCTGTGGCGCCGGCATCTCCTCCTCTTCTCCCCCCGATGCCTGCTGGCCTGAGTCGTCGTGGTTTTCCTCCCGGTCATGCTCGTGAGTCCGATGAGTCTTCCTGGTATCCATGGCTGGAAGACTGTTTCACTTCTGACACCAGTTGTAATATTGTATCATCATGGCGGCGCACACAGTTGCAGCAGCTCAGTGTCTACCCGGTCGGGGCCTTGTATGGTTGTTTATGTTCGCGTTATGTCTTGTTTTATGTTCATTTTGTCGGGCGAGTAACACCATTAGCCGGCACGATCTCCTTAAGATCGGACTATGTTACGATCGGAGTGTTACAAGCGAGTTTCTCCGTCTTCACAAGATTCCAGTGGAGTTAGCGAGGAGGCCCGGCTCTCCGTGGATTATCATCCCGGCGGGGAGGAGGCGAAGGCGGCGTAGAGAGAGAAGACAGAGGCGAGGCTGCAGGGCCGGTGCGCTAGCCAGGCTACGGAGGCAGCCACTCAAACCACCGCTACCCAGCCTATTTCTCACGAACGCCAGATCCATCGCGAACAAAATGGATGAATTGAGGCTACAGACTACAGCGAACAACGTAGTGAAGGACAGCTGCATTCTGCTTTTCACAGAAACCTGGCTTCATTCATCCATCCCGGACTCTGCTATTGAGCTCGCAGGCTACACAGCACAGCGCCAGGACAGAACAGTAGACTCCGGTAAGAGCAGAGGAGGGGGGCTCTGTGTGTACGTGAATAAGAGCTGGTGTACTAACACTGTGACTGTAGACAGCCACTGCTCCCCAGATCTGGAGTATGTGACTGTTAAATGCAGGCCGATTTACCTCCCAAGAGAGTTTACTGTGGTCATGATAACTGCTGTTTACATCCCACCGGATGCTAATGCTAACTCAGCTATTGGACTTTTACATGGCAGCATTAGCATTCAGCAGAGCAAGTATCCTGACGCTGTGCTGATTATAGCAGGGGATTTCAACCATGCAGACTTAAAGGCAGCACTCCCTAAATTCCACCAGCATGTTAAGTGTGCTACTAGGGGAACTAAGATTCTGGACAAGGTCTACACCAACATCAAACTAGGCTACAGGGCTAGACCACTACCACACCTGGGCCAGTCTGACCATTTGTCCCTGCTTTTGATCCCTGCATACGCCCCCATCAAGAAAACGGCTCCTACCATCACAAAAACTGTCGCCATCTGGCCTGAGGGTGTGGAAAAATTGGGCGACCTGGGGATTCCACATTCCACCTGCATGTGGATACATAGTTTCCTCTCGGGCCGCAGACAGAGGGTCAGAGTGGGCCGTCATACATCCACAGCCCTGAGCCTCAGTACCGGCTCCCCCCAGGGCTGTGTACTGAGCCCCCTGCTCTACTCCCTCTACACACATGACTGTGCCGCCGTCCACCATAGCAACACCATTGTGAAGTTTGCTGATGACACCACAGTGGTGGGGCTCATCTCTGGGGGGGATGAGTCTGCCTACAGGGACGAGGTGGAGCGGCTGACAGCATACTGCAGGGGCAACAACCTGCTCCTTAACACCGCAAAGACCAAGGAGCTCATAATAGACTACAGGAGAAAGAAAACGGACACTCCACCACTAATCATCAGCGGAGACTGTGTGCAGAGGGTGGCAGACTTCTGCTTCCTGGGAGTCCACATTGGGGAGGGCCTGACCTGGAGCGCCAACAGCACTGAGCTTCTGAAAAAGGCCCAGCATAGACTTTACTTCCTGAGAATCCTCAGGAATAATAACATCACACAGAAACTGCTGGTGTCCTTCTACCGAGCCTCCATCGAGAGCATTCTTACATACTGCATCAGTGTATGGTTCACCAGCTGCACAGTGGCTCAGAGGAAAGCGCTCCAGAGGGTCATCAACACAGCCCAAAAGATCGCCGGCTGCCATCTCCCCACACTGGAAGAACTACACAGTTCACGTTGCATCAAAAAAGCACAGATCATTCTAAAGGACTCTTCACACCCTGGACACTCACTGTTTGAGCTGTTGCCATCAGGCAGACGATTCAGATCAGTCAAAACAAGGACAAACAGATTCAAACAGAGCTTTTATCCTACAGCGATCACCACACTCAATAACGCTAATTAATTATTAAGTAATAGTGTTTACAATTGAATGTGAAATAGAGATGTGCAATGACAAAATGTAACCTTATGTGGGTATGTGGGTATACTTGGGCTGTTTTTATATATAGTATAAATTGATTATCCTTCATTTAATTTTATTTTTATTTTCTTGTTTTATTTAATTTAAATTTATGAATGATGCCCTGACTGGTGAGCATTTTAAATTTCGTTGTACTGGTGACAATGACAATAAACGATCTATCTATCTAAATTACAGCGGGAGACCACTTGACGAGTAGCACACTTTATTAACACTTTCTTTAGCCACAATAACACGTGTGGTCACTACAGCTCACGCTACATGTTCCACCCGGCTACACACACACAGGCTCTCCAGCCCCGTAGCTTCCAGGGGAACTTACAGACCCACCCCAGCTTGGGTATGGATCACGACCACTGGATCCCGCAGCCCGGCCCTCACACGGACGTCCGGCCGCGGGTCCCAAGGTCCCGCCTCTGAGCCACACAGGGTCCCGGCCCTTACAAGGACAGCGGGGCTAGGGGTCTCAGGGCCCTATCTCTTCCTCCTCCGTCTTCCGTCTTCACTGGTTACCAACTCCCCGCGCGCCCGCGCGCATCGCCTTTTATAGTCCTCCGCTCCCGAGGGGACGGAGCCTATGCAGACCGCGATGTGAGCACCCACTCTAGTTGACCAATCACGACGCGCTGCCCCACGATCCCTTTTTCCCAGCGCGTGTCACCACCACATAACCAATCACCCCGCGCTGCCACACGATCCCTCACTGTCAGCGCGTCACCAATACACAGCCAATCACCACGCGCTGCCACACGATCCCTACTGCCAGCGCGTATCACCACTACACCTGTATAAAATACACCTGGGAGCCAGAAATCTTTTTGATTGAGAGGGGGTCAAATACTTATTTCCCTCATTAAAATGCAAATCAATTTATAACATTTTTGACATGCGTTTTCCTGGATTTTGTTGTTGTTATTCTGTCTCTCACTGTTCAAATAAACCTACCAGTAAAATTATAGACTGATAATTTCTTTGTCAGTGGGCAAACGTACAAAATCAGCAGGGGATCAAATACTTTTTTCCCTCACTGTACATATATTATCAGACCATGTATTTTTTTGGAATGTTTTACCACAAGTGTAGGGGTGTTAGAGAGAGAGCCGTTATGCATGGCAGCTTATGGGAAACAAACACAGTGGGCGGGGCTACGTGAGTGCACGGGGGGGGTGCTCTCAACGACGTCCGCATCAGGCAGCCCGGGGCCCCACCCCTCAGCGGGGGTTGAGTATAAAGGGGGATGTGTCAGAGGGCTCGGGGCAGAATGTTAAAGCTAAACCAGTGAAGACCGAAGATCGTCTAGCTAGAGCCCTGGACTCCCCTGGGACGCCGCCCTTGTCAGGGCCGCGCAGGACCGAGCCAGCGGCGTGGTCCCGAGAACCAGAGCTAGTGCTCTGGGACTCCGGGTACCGTAGCCCGACTTACCAGTGTCGGGCCAGACAGCCTCCCCTAGCCCGTTAGTGGAGGACTAGGAGGTAGGTCAGAGATAGCTAGCAGTGTATTCCCAGCTAGCCGGGTGAGGGGGCCGATACCCCCTCCAGTATTGTATGTCCGCGGTTGTGACAACTGTTGCGGAATAAATACGTGTGCCTCAACCCCGGGTGTCCAAGAGTCATCAACGGTATTACACAAGCATGCAGACTTGGTCTCTTGCAATAGGTGTCTATTTGGTGTTGTGGGCACCACGGTGGTGAGAAGTTAAATACCTCACCTCGTATACAGGAGGTTGTGGGTTCGATCCTGACTCTGACGCCTGTATAGTTGGAGTTTGCATGTTCGTCCTCCAGTTTCCTCCCCCTACATTTAGAATCAACATCATGCGTTTAGAGTATTTGGCTGCAATAAATTGCCACATAATAAGCCACTTCATCGAGTGATCTTTTGTGGCCAGGTTGCTTCTGAAAATAAGTTACATAGCTCAGTGGGCCTTACCTGGCCAAATAAAAATAGTTGCCAGAAAGGGTAAAGCCTATTCTTCTTTTCATCACTTTGATACCCGCAAAAGAGTCCCTCGATAAAATGGCCATGCATTCAGTTTTGGATAAGGCTGAGATTTTCTACATGCAATGCTGCATACCTTTACATCTTTGTTAAACCTGCTTGTTTTCAGCCAGCACTAATGTGTCTGCTGGAATGGGAGTTCTCATCGTTTACAGATTTGAAATAATCAGAAGGTTTTCTTTCGAATTCAGGCTGGGGTCATCGCAGCCCAGCAACCTTCCAAGACGTATAAAATAAATGCCACTTTGTATGTACATATGTTGAACTTCTTTCACACTATACGGAGCCAACCATGCTAATCGTTAGTGTTGTTAGTCAACAGCGGTTGTCCTATGGAACGGACTCATATGAATGCAGAATTTCTACCCCTGGCTCAGGGCCTGTAACCAGGAGATGAGCACCGCCTCGATGCCAGCGTGTGTGTGTGTGAGATGCCAGGGTGTGTGTGTGTGATGCCAGTGTGTGTGTGTGACGCCAGTATGTGTGTGTGTGACGCCAGTGTGTGTGTGTGTGTGAGATGCCAATGTGTGTGTGTGACGCCAGCGTGTGTGTGTGATGCCAGTGTGTGTGTGTGTGACGCCAGTGTGTGTGACGCCAGTGTGTGTGTGTGTGACGCCAGTGTGTGTGTGACGCCAGTGTGTGTGTGTGTGACGCCAGTGTGTTTGTGTGTGACGCCAGTGTATGTGTGTGATGTCAGTGTGTGTGCGTGACGCCAGTGTGTGTGTATGTGACGCCAGTGTGTGTGTGTGACGCCAGTGTGTGTGACGCCAGTGTGTGTGTGACGCCAGTGTGTGTGTGTGACGCCAGTGTGTGTGTGTGTGTGTGACGCCAGTGTGTGTGTGTGTGTGATGCCAGTGTGTGTGTGACGCCAGTGTGTGTGTGACGCCAGTGTGTGTGTGTGTGACGCCAGTGTGTGTGTGACGCCAGTGTGTGTGTGTGCGACGCCAGTGTGTGTGTGTGTGTGTGACGCCAGTGTGTGTGTGTGTGTGACGCCAGTGTGTGTGTGTGACGCCAGTGTGTGTGTGTGACGCCAGTGTGTGTGTGTGACGCCAGTGTGTGTGTGTGACGCCAGTGTGTGTGTGTAACGCCATCATGCGTGATGCCAGCGTGTGTGTGATGCCAGCGCATGCGATGCCAGCGAGCGTGTGACACCAGCGAGTGTGTGACACCATCATGTGTGATGCCAGCGTGTGTGTGTGATGCCACCGTGTGTGTGATGCCAGCGAGCGTGTGACGCCAGTGTGTGTGTGTGACGCCAGTGTGTGTGTGTGACGCCAGTGTGTGTGTGTGACACCAGTGTGTGTGTGTGACGCCAGTGTGTGTGTGTAACGCCATCATGTGTGATGCCAGCGTGTGTGTGATGCCAGCGGATGCGATGCCAGCGAGCGTGTGACACCAGCGAGTGTGTGACACCATCATGTGTGATGCCAGCGTGTGTGTGTGATGCCACCGTGTGTGTGATGCCAGCGAGCGTGTGACGCCAGTGTGTGTGACGCCAGCGTGTGTGTGCCCCTGCCCAGACCCGTTGTTCCCCGTGTCCTTCGCGCTGCGCAATTGGGTGCCCGTGCTGCTGGACGCTGGCTTCCAGGCCTCCTTCCTTGCCGGCCTGCTCTTGTTCTGGCTGTGCGCCTTCCACGATTTGCTCCTGCAGGTTAGTCTGTTATTATATCATTATAATTGAGCTCGTTCAGCCAGAAAAGCCTCGCTTGATGAAATTCTCTTTCTTTCAGGAGGGTCCTGCCAAGTTTTTTCAGAAGGGTGTGGTGGGGGGGGCAACGTTGCCACCACCACGTGTAATCCGAAAATTAGTCATTTTCAAGAAATGTTTGAGCTTTGGGATGTTGGGCCGATACCGATTACGTTGTATGGTTTCTTTAGCTATGGGTGGGAACTGCCAGCGAGAGAACAAACCCCGCGCAGAAAGAAACCCGAGTCGGGAATCGAACCCATTCCCTTCCTTCTGTTAGGGGCAAATGTTACCACTGCACGATGCTACTTGCGCCCAGTCTGCCTCTAGCGCGGTCGTGAATTTCTCTCCGATGGGTCGTGCAGTTGCGTGCGTGGATGCGTCTTCAGCAGAGATGAGCATCTCTGAAGTGCCGAGTTCCTTTTAAAACCAAAATGTTTCTCGTGTTACTGATCCCGCTTTCATGTCTACTGGCCGAGTTCGCCCTTGAAACAAGAGCTTCTTAGCTCAAGTGGGAAAAAAAAACCTTCTGATTTGATGGCAGGTGATGACAGGCTGAGTCAACTTTGACTGTGAGTTGACCGCTCTCAGCACATTGCCACCAAGTAGCTGCTGCAACCCACAGCAGGGACAGCGAATGGATACGAGTCGTGCAATTTCACCACATTTTGGCCACGCTTAATCCGGAACTGGTGAGCCAACTTTTGTTCCCAGAAATTAATTTAGTTTAATATTGAGTTATGTTATGTTTACGCGACTGTTTTTGTTTTCTTCGGTGATGTGGTCGTGTTTTTCGCATTAACTATTAACTATTATTTTTTTCCAACTGGTTAGCTTTCAACTCTGCTTTCTATTTGCTTCGTTGTTATACTTTATTTTTACGTGATTGCTTTTTAAATTTTGGTGACCCCCGCTACCAGTCGGTCACTTGCAAGCGGGACTAATAAAAATACCATCTTGAAATGCGCCCTCGCAGCCCAACCGCCGGTGCTTCCTGGGCTTCTACTTGCCGAAGCTGGTGATCGTGGGGCCCATGTGGCTCCTGGCGCTCACCCTGGGTGTCTGGAGGATGTACGTAGTACCGCGCACCAGATAAACAGCGACAGGAAAGGGCCCCACATGAGCCTCAGCGTAAATAAGCAGACAAGACGCCTCCTTCCCCGTATCCTCATTTCACGCCGTAGATGCCTTTCTTGAAAAGTGCTGCGTTGAGCAAAAAAACGCATCAAGCGAGGAATTTCTATATACACATTACAGGGCATAAATACGTGAAAATAAAACAAATGTATCCATAGTAGTTTTTTTTTGGGTTAGATCGCGTAAATATAAATGTGTCGTTAAACCCACCACCACCACCCGACACAGCCAATTAGTAAGTTTGTCACTTAAATAAAAAGTGCCAATTAGCAGTTCAGCACTCCGGTGTGTTGGAGAGTAAACCCACAACATTTACAATTCGCGTACCCTGCCGACGTTACGTTGGTAATTACAATCAGCCTCATCAGGCGACAGCCAGCCAATTGTAGCCCAAAAACCTCTTTTGGATAATATTGGTTGCAAAAGCCTACGTGTTAAAATTGCAAATTTTAATCACATTTGTTCTATTAAATCAGCCTGCAGTCATCCCCATGGCCAGACAAAGAACTGAGATGATAGACGCCACTGCCTACTGTATCATTCCGCGTGTGTACCCAGAATTCCCGTACCACTGAGCCGCGCAGCTCAAGAAAGTAGTTAGTCATCGACAGCTCAGAAACGCATTATAACAACGGGGCGTGTTCTGCGTTGTATCTAAAGTGTTCCCAAATAGAAGAGCTGCGCTATTGCCAAAACCGGTGTAAACAAGCGTTAAGCAAGGACTTACCATTAAAGTATTTTTTACGCATCTCATCAGCTTCGGCACAAACTCTGGATCGGTTTTGACATCAGTGTGTCATCAGTAGAGTCAGGCTTGCTTGGAATACTCCCAGATAGTTTTTTTAATATCAGATGTTAACTACCTCACCTGGTGTACAGGAGGTTGTGGGTTCGATCTCGACTTTGACGTCTGCTGTATATTTGGCATGTCTGTCTTCCCCGTGGTTGTGTGGATTTTTCTCCGGGTTCTCTGGTTTTTCCCACCACATTTAGAAAACAGGAGTTGAGAATATTTGACTGCTATACATTTTCACGTGATAAGCCGCTTCATTGAGCTATCATTTGTGATAGCCAGGTCGCTTCTAAAAAAATAGCTACATAGCTCAGTGGACCTTACCTGGTAAAATAAAAAAAAATAGTTTAGTTTTAAGTTTAGGAATAAGGCCAGCCACCCCGGTAATAAAATTACAGCGGGTGAATTAATTGTGAAATACACACCACCGCTTCACAGTGGACGTAAGAAAGCCTGTGACGTCATTTGGAAAAGAGTAGGCCATTGTGTGCTGGCGTCATCGAATTTGTGTGTGTGCCACCCCGTGACGCCACTTGTGTTGATTTTCTGCAGCGTCAACGAGAACTACGACCCGTCGTACCACTATAGGGTGGACGCCGGGGTGTTCCTGGTGAGTGTGAGCACTCGGCATTCGCCAGATGAACCGGTATGCACTTCAGCCGTGCCCCTGTGCGTGTGAACATCGACCGTTGGGGGGAAACAAAGGTGGCCGGGCGTGGTACTGGCCATGCCAACCCCCCCCCCCCCCTCATGTGCCGTGCTGGCCTTCATAGATAGGTGCCCACTAACAACGGTCTGTTATGGCTTTATGGGGGATCTTAGCCTTTGTGCCGTAGCGGAGAGGCGAGCACTGGTGATGCATCTGCCAGCCATCATCGTCAACCCATATCACCTGTGGGTCTTAAAAACTAAAACTAAACTGTTTATTTATTTATTTTACCAGGTAAGGCCCACTGAGCTATATAGCTCTTTTTTAGAAGCAACCTGGCTATCATAAATGATAACTCAACCAAATGGATTATCATATGGACATTTATAGCAGCCAAATAATCTAAACGCATGTTTCTAAATGTCGAGGGAAAAGCCAGGGCTGGGATAAAACCCACGACCTGTATACCAGGCGTGGGGGTTAACATCTCGCCACCGGGGCACCGTGCTCTCTTGCCAGTGACACTTCACGTGGCCTCACAGTGCTTTCAGACCAGCACTTTTCCAGTGGTGACATCACCGTCACTCAGGGTTGAACGGCGACTGTGGTTGTGTGTGCGTGCGTGGGAAGCGGTAGTGCAACGGTTGGGATGGTGCACTACGAACCTGGCGACCTGAGTTCGATTCCCACTCATGGCCAACACCAGTGAATCGGTCCTGGGCCTCCACTAGGTCGACTCAGCCTCATATGAGTACCTGGTGCGATGTGTAAACATCGCCACTGGGGAGACAAAGGCGGCCGGGCGTGGCGCTTGATACCCATCCCCTCGCGTGCCGTGCCGGCCTTCATAGTTGCTACTCGCTAACAGCACTTGCCCCAGTAGTATGTCAAGGCTATACGGAGGACGTTTGTATTCGTGCGTGTCACCTGTCGACAGGCCCTCAAAGTGGTTTTCTTTTTCCTGGGCGGCCTCTACCTGTGCTACATCGCCATGCTCGTGGGACGCTCCTTCAGGCAGCTCAAGCAGACCAACTATCACGGTGAGCGCTGCCAACCTCCCTGCACGTGGCCATCCGGGCAGCCGCCCCCCGCTCGGTTGACGGAGCATTCCCCGTGCTCTTGGAAATTGCTCTGTGCTTAATTTTATTTCGCAGCACTTAGCGTCAGATCAAAACAGGCCCAAAGAGGCTTCAAATGTCACGATGACCTCTCTAAAATTGCAATGTGTAAGCCTTGGATTATGAGTCGCTGTAAGCGAAGGTTGAGTTTTTAAGGTTTTGCACAGGAGACGATGCGTTTTCTCACCCAACCCCACATTCCACGTTCTGAGGGCCGGCGTGCCTCAGTGCGTAACCTCCACTATTGGCTTCGCACAAAGTGGCACTAATTTTAGCAACCCCAGGGGGATGACGGGCTGAGCCAACCCCTAAGCGGGATTTGAGAACTTTTTTTATTTTACCAGGTAAGGCCCAATCGACTATTGGCTATTTTTCAGAAGCGACCTGGCCACAAATGATAGCTCAACAAAGTGGCTTATCACGTGGAGATTTATAGCAGCAAAATACTCTAAACGTGCAGGGGAAAAACGGAGGACCCGGAGAATAATCCCTACGACCACGGGGAGAGAGAGAGTCGTACAAACTCCAAATATACAGCAGGCGTCAAGGTTGGGATCGAATCCATGACCTGTATGCCAGGCGAGTGATTCCACGCTGGAGAGTAAGAAACGTGTGGAGCGTGTGCTGTGACGATACCGATTCCTCCTTGGTCGTAGCTGCTGGACATCTGTGAAAAAGAACGTCATTACTCATCAGATTCCTCCAGGCTAAATAGAGATTCTGCTGCTGCTGCTGCTGTGTGCAGGCAAGGATTCCATGATACGGGTGCTCATCCCAAACCTACGCCTCAAGTTCCTCACCGTCTTCACCTTCATCGTCCTGGCCATCAGGTGAGCCCATCGCCCACCTTCACCCAACCCGTGCTGACCTGTGTGGTGAAGTATGGTGAAATGACCCCCCTTGATTCGCACGCCATAGGGGGAGGCCCCCTTATCCAGCAGCGGATTAACACAAGGGCTGTGCATGCACAAAACGTGAACTGGCCGGGTCAGTTTTCGGGTTCGGAAGGTTGCAAGTTCAAAAACACCGGACAGCGATTAACTCGGACCATCAGCATTCGGACAGCATTATCGCAGTGTACAATTATCATTACACGCAACATTATCGCTGCTAGCTTCATTACACGCAACATTATCGCTGCTTTCTTCATTACGTACAGCATCATCGCAGCTAGTGACAGGATCATCGCTGTGTGATGACAAACAGCGTTAACTTCACTGTGCTGTGTTTGCAGAAGTCACGTTGTACACTAGCGGTGTATTCTCATTGGGGAGAGCCGTCCGCTCAGCTTGCTGCATACAATGGCCGCAACCTGCCGACTGCGATTCTGTTTTTGCTGTGACCGCAGCTTCGCCATCCTCTTCCTGAGGTTTGGGATTCATGGCCTCCAGGACAACTTTGTCGCTGAGCTCTCCACGCACTACAAGAACTATATCCTCTTGCCGAGCGAAGCGTTAATCGATTGCCACTCCGCGGTGCCATGCTGTGCGGTTCTGCGCAAAAGAAGCATTATTGTTTTGCTTCAAACATTTTACTCCAGTTGTCCTTTTGGCGTCATCATGAATAATGCGTCATAACTTATTACCGTCGGTGTTCGCCCCATTATTATTATTATCACGTGAGGCCGCTGCGAAGGCACTGTGTGTCACGGTCTGCAGTAGTTTCACTCATATGGGGCAACGTCGCTATGTGTGACTCCCGATTCGAGTTATTTGCGGGTAATTTCAAATGTTAGCAAATGCGGACCACGACGCCGACACACAAGAGCCTACACTTTTCGAATGACGTTGCCTGGATCTTTAACATCCGCTCTGAAGCGGACGGCCCACGTATTGTATGGTTATATGCACCCACAGTGATAACCAGCGCAGCCTATTTGACCTCATGCCATGCCATGATCAAACCACGAACCTCTGCTATTAGCGGCGAACTTTACTATCGCTGGGCCACGTCACCAACTCCTCTACAGTCTTAATATATTTGTAACTGGATAACAAGCTGTGTGCAATATCATTGTGCCAAACAACAGCCCTGATGATGCGGTGTTACAAAACTACTGCTTGAAGTCACTTCAGGAGCTTTGTAGCCACATGACGTCATGCACCTTCCCACATGGCCCGCAAAGAGCTTTTATGCCATAAACCAAAAAATGTTCACCCTCAAGAGCTGGAATATGGCAAAACCAAGGATAGGATCCTTACCTATAAACATCTGGCTGTTTACCAGGATTGTTGTTGTTTAAAGCAAGTCGGGAACTGCTGATGAGGCACTGAATGAACAAACCGGTCCAGAGTTTGCTTGTTTCGAACCAATGCCGTTAAAAAAGAAATCACCATGATAAGGCCAGGTGACCAATGAGTTGCGTACCAAAAATACTTTTTTTATGTGGAGGGACAAAGATGGGAAGAAATAGAATTGTTATTTTATATATATATATGATCCTGAGTTCGATTCTTGACTCGGGACACCTTTTGATACGTTTCTTCCCCAGTTCACCATGGGTTTCCTCCGGGCTCTCGAGTTTCATCCCAATAGTTAAAAACGTAGAGTCTCATTGGTGTTGGCCAAGCTTTCCAATGCAGGACCTTCCTGAAAAAAAAGTGTTCAGCCTCGGTGTGGCTTTCCTGGGTGAACAAGTTATTAATCAACTATAAATGAACGATTTTTTTTTATTTTACCAGGTAAGGCCCACTGAGCTATGTAGCTTTATTTCACAAGCGACCTGGCCACAAATTAGAGATCAACGAAGTAACTAATAATGTGGAAATGTATAGCAGACAAATATTCTACAAACACTCGTTCCCAAATGTGGGATCCCAATTGAGTAACAACTCTTAGCCACCGTGGCATAACAGGTGCCTGGCCTTAACCGCGGACCACCTGCAGAGTTCCTCACCTTCTTTGCCGTGCTCAACTTCTACATGTACACGCTGGCCTTCGTCTACTCTCCATCCAAGTTCGCCGCGAGCGGTAAGGACGCTCGACCGAGTCGCCCATCTTCCCGCTCACACGAGCGAGCGACGGCTGAGCCGGTGGTGAAATCTGAGAATTTCCACCACTGCGCTCAGGGCAACCCCAATGGAAGGAGGGGGGGTAGGGGGGGGGCTGAGCTTGTTGACTCCTTTTAAAGAGGGTCCTGCCACACGTTATCGCAGTAGGTGGCGGCGGCGCTGCTGTGTGTGGGATCCCAATTGAGTTATTTGTAGCGTGATTTTCTTCAGCATCGGGATGTTTGGCCAATACCAGTTACATTGTGTTTTTTTGTTGTTAAATATAACTCAGCATTTCAAACCTGTAGCCTTTGTAGAATGTGAATTGACAGGCCTGGCACAACCCAGTGAGTGACATCCACCGATGTAATTAAAGGGCTTCTTGAGCTTGGCCAGGCAGAACAGGGGGGAGAGCAAACAAACCCCTCACGGAAAAGTACCCGAGCCATGAGCTGAACCCAGGCCCTCCTTGCTGCGAGGTGCAAGCGTTACCACTGCACCAGCCTGCCGCCCCGCAACGTAGGGAGTGACTGCGACCGCACTGTGAAGTCTCCGCTGTTTATTCCCAGAGTATGGCCAAGACGAGAACGCTCAGCCCATGCTGAGGCGGTCGTACTCCCTGCGCAGCTCATCCATCAAACCAGGTGCCCACACACACACACATAGCACGTGGTGCCCACACACACAGCGCTCGGTGCCGTCCGCGTCGTTGGTCCCGTTCTGTCCTAGAGGTTCTTTCCCAACGGCAGCAGCGACGCAGCCCAGCAGTGGCGTGTTGGTCGCTCGTTTACAGAGGCTCGCCGTGGCTAGGAGATGTTGCCTCCCTTCCCTGGTGTAGAGGAGGTCGTGGGTTCCATCCTGACCCTGATGCCTCTTGTACAGTGGGAGTTTGCATGTCTCTCCCTACACATCACATGTTGAATCAACATGCATTGAGAGTTTTTTGCTGCTATAAATTCCACAATGATAAGACACTTCGTTGACCTATCATTTGTGGGCTGGTCGCATCTGCAAAAGAGGTAAATCGCTCAGTGGGCCTTATCTGGTCAAATAAAATGTCGTGTCGTTTTAGGTTTAAGAATCCCGCAGGCCACCCCGTTAATAAAATTACCGCAGGTGAATTCACTGTGAAATACACGGCACCTGCTTCACAGTGGACGTAAGAAATCCTGTGAAGTAATTTTGCAAAAGAGTAGGCCATTGTGTGCTGGCGTCATCGTACGAATTTTTCACATTTTAAAAAAATGCATCACGAATTAGTTTGTTGGGATGATGCATCGGAACACCACCCTCCGCTGTGAACACTTGGCAGGACCCTCCTGAATAACAGTCTTGAGACACGTTGAGCCTTTCCTGGGTAAACAAGTTTCATAATAATAACAATAATAATCTCATCAGGTCTTGCAAGCTAAGCGGTGTTGTGCCTGGATCGTGCCTGAACGATTGACCCACAATGCACAGCAGACTTGTATAGGCGACTGTGGGGCTGCATGGTGAGCAGCAGATGGCAGAGCAGCAATATTCATTGCTGTACTGTACTTCTGCACTTGCCACCTATGCTCCCCACCTTCACCAACCCTCACCGACCAGCTTGGTGAAGTACGGTAAAATAACCGCCATGAGCCACACGGCGTGGGGAAGCCTTCATCCAGCAGTGGATTGACCATGGCGCTGTGCTCGTGCACACACGTGCAGTTGAATTTGTACAATGTTTGGATACCCCCTTTCAGTGGAAGTGATATTACATTTCAAAGAAAGTTGTTAAACCTCTAAAACGTTTAAACTGTGACGTGTAGCTTGGCGGTAACGTTGTGACGCTGTCTGGCTGCTGCATGCAGGAGACGCTTTGGGAGGAAACTCTGCCTTCCCGCTCATGTTGTTGACGGACGAAGAGGAAGTGTGAAGCCAGCGGGACGTGTGGTGGGTTCGTGATGGCGCTGCACGCCCAACGGCGCATCTACCACCCCGCTGCACGCCAGACCAGCAGCATAATCACACGGCCTACGTGTGTCTGTGCCTATGTGTGCGTGTGAGCGGTAGTGTAGTGGCTAGCACGCTCTGCTATGAACCTGGCGACCCGCGTTCGATTCCCGCTCACGGCAAACACCGGTGACGATTATCTGAACTGATCCTGAGCCTCTCCTAGATCGACTCGGCCTCAAATGAGTACCTGGTGCGGTGTGTAAACATCGCCGCTAGGGAGACAAAAGCGGCCGGGCGTGGTGTTGGCCACCCACCCCCTCGTGTGCCGTGCCAGCCTTTATAGGTGCTCGCTAACAGCACTTGCCCCTACAGTCTGTTAACGCTATACGAGGGATCTTTATATTTGTCTTTGTGTGACCCCGTGGCCATACACGCACGTCGGCTTGTTTCTGGGCGTCTACGGCTCTGGGAAGCCCACAGCGGGCGCGCGCCTGTTGCGGTGTGGTCCACGACACGACTTTGTTCTGACGAGTCCAGTGCCGAGTCCAGTGGCCGAGCGCGATGAGCTTGGGCCCTGGTGCAAGGGAATGAATGGGATCCCCTGTCCAATTCCCCTCTTCTTCGTGGGCCCTCAGGCCCTTGGGCCCCGATGCAGTTGCACTGCCTGTGGGCTCGCCAGCGGCACCGCTGGATAACGCCGCCCCACCATCGCGCCACTCAGGCTGCCAGCTCCAGTTATTCAGACGCAGCACTGCATTAAACACCTCCTAGCCGCCCCCCCTCTCTCCCCCCCCCCCCCCATTAATTAAACCTGTTCATTTAAATAGTTAAGCAGAAAACGCACATTCTTCCCGTGCCTGTCCCTCCACGTATTATTACACGTCGTTTTACACGTCCCATCAGCCGTATGGCATTCTGGGAGTGCATCATTTCAGCAGCATTGGTTTGACACAAACAAACTCTACGGACTGGTTTTCACATTTATTGTCTTATCAGCAGTCAGGCTTCCTCACACCAGTGCTGGTGAACTGCCGAATGTTTATAGGCAAGCACGTGGGCCCTAGTTGGATGCAAGACTATACAATGCATAGCGCACGTTCTTTTCATGTGTAAAGCGCAATGTAGAATTTATAAACGCAGGTGCCGCAAATAAGTAGCCAGCCTATACAGGGAAGATAATTTGCACCGCTGGCTCAGGGCCATAAGTAAAAGATGAGCACTGCCCCACGTGAGAGTGGGAAAACAATTTAGACTTTAAGAACCAAAGTGGTTTCTTGCTCCAGTCAGCAGCGTTAGCGGCGCGCATCTCATTACAGCTCTACACCAGTGGTGTAAATCCCCATTCGTCTGATGGTGGAGAGTTTATTTAGAGGACAACCACTGTTGGCCTCTCTACGAAGTGGAGTTTATTTTATCAATCCTACAGGGATAATGGACTGAGTGAAACCCATAACCAGGATTTGAACTCGTGAAGCCTTCTCTGAGCACAAGCTGATCGCTCTCTCCTGCTAGGCCACCTCTGCTGGCTACAGCTGCGACTTTAAATTGGGATGTGTTGAAACTATCCCAGATAAACTCTCTCAATGGGTGGAGATTACCCCTTGTGAGTCATTACAGATATCGCTCAATTTACCAAAGGGATGCGGTTCTTCAAAGAACACGCTTAAAATATGTTTTTAAATGGGAACGGCTTTTCCCATTAATTTAATACGAAAGGTTAGGGATGTGTTTTGGACAGTCATTCCAACTCTACTCCCAACGGAAAATTTGACACCTATATGACTTTTCACCAAAAAAATAACAAAGAACTTCAATATTAAAAAGATTGACTAATAATGAATTTAAAGCTAAAATAATTCACCTTTTCAGGGAACTCACCAAAATATCTGCTGCATGTTGGAATGACTGGCAGGGCGATGTGGCGGCGTTACTGCTGCCACTGCAGGGACACCGTGACGCTGCCGCGGATGGATGACGACGCAGCCTCCCGGGTGCTTCGTGTTTCATCTCACAGCATATGTCGGAGTGAAATTTAATTCACCGAACGTTCATAAATCGGGGGATACCTGTACTGCAAGAAAATATTTACCCATTAGCTCCGCTTGCCATGTCATTTGAGTTGCCCACAGTAATTGCTGGCAGCATGGCAGCCGCCATCGAAGGGCATCAGCACCATTCGCCTCATGCTGTTGCCCCCTGCTCTGCCCAGTGTTGATGACGTCGCTCCGGCGATTGTCATAACCCAGCCTCGATGTCGTGCAGCGCTCTGCTCGAGTGGCTGTGTGCGCCCTGACCAAATCAGCATAAATACTGTACACCAAATCTTGTCGGTGCGAAGCTAAGCATGGTTTAACAAGCCTGGTTACTGCTTGATTCGGTGACCACCGGCACCTTCAATATGCTGTAGGCAATGTGCGAGGTGTACGGCAACGGATGATTTAATCTATCTATGCAGAGCCTTGAGCGTTATTCGTCCCGCATGTGTGGGTGGGACTTCTCCGGCTAATCTGTTTTTTCTCACACACGTGCCACTCGTGAATGGTATTGGCTAACCATCTCAATGTTATAGGACCCTCATGAAGAGAGTGTTGAGACTCTGTGAGGCTTTGCTGGGCAATTGGCATGATTATAATAGCACATGTAGGTTTGTGGAATGCAGCTGCTTGCCTATGCAGTATTCAGAAGCTCCGAGCTCGGGGGATAACTGCTGTGAATGGGAAATTAACTCAAGCACACGCTATTTGTTTCCATTATTGATGTTCTCTTGACAAGTTACATTTATTTAAAAATGTACGAGATAACCTTCCCAACTAATGTCCACATTTTAACCCTTATCGTACTATATGTAAACCATTTATTTTTTATTCCAAATGTCAATACTGCACTGTGTCCCTGGTATATGGGGCGTCAACTCTGTCCCAGAGTATCGTCCGCCATGCATTATTAAAATGTATCAGATCTGACCAAGATCCGACCGTGTCCAATCATGTCCATCCAGTGCTCTGTGAGATGCATTGGCTTCTGGTTGCCGAACAAATACATAAGGTCGCACTCATTACACAAGAAGTGCTTTCCAATAATGAATCACAATACCTTACTGATCTCGTCACACGAACTCCGGTCATCCTCGCAGCGGCTTTTGGCTAACCATCGAACAAAGACGGTCACTGCATTGCGCGCTTTCAGATGCACTTCTGGGGCTGTCTGGAATGCTCTTCCGATATTAGGAAGATATTAGGAGCTATGCACTTTTAAATATAAATTGAAAACGTATTTCTTTCGAAGTGTTGTCCTTCCTCCTCGCCTACGATTAGCATGGTTAGCTACGTACGGTGCGAAATAAGTTCCTGATACATACATCAGGCCGAGCACAATTCATGTCTTACAATTGCAAGATGTTTATCGGTGAATTACATTTACAGCTGACTTGTGTCTTGTCATCCCCATTCCAGCGGGAGGATTGGTCAAGTCCGGTCCATTATTGCGATCCGCTGTGGTCAGATTCACATCCAAACGCCGTTCTATTCCACAAAGAACAGAGCTGCATGGGTGTGTGGATGCTCCATTGTGGCTGCAGCTTTGCCTGTAATAAAATAGACGCCGTTCTGTTTCACCACACCAGACTTAAAATCACACTTCAATCCATCAGCCTGTGGGCCTTGTGAGACCAGTGATTTCCAGCAGCATTGAAGCAGGCAAACTCTGGGTCGGTTTGGGCTTTCTGAGTCTCATCATTTGAGTGTGCCTCGTTTAGCAAATGCTACTGGATCGTCTGCTGTCAGGCAATTGTTCTTCACAAACCGACAATGCACCATCAATGTATATAATACATGTGTACAGTGTTGCTTTGTAATTAATCGCTTGCAATTCGGCAGTTGGAGCAGGTAGGCGACGTCTCTCTCCGTGAACAGCCGTGGCAGGGATTTAACTTTACCCAGTGGGCTCAAATGTGCCGGGCAGAGCGAACCCGACGCCGGCCGTGTTTTTGTTCCGTGAGCTCGGGTGAATAATACGCAAGTGGGAATGTGCGGGTGCTGTCTGAACCCCGCGCACTGCATGGGCACTTCTAGCTGCGGTGGGGACCAGGTTTGGCAAATGGGCACTCGCTGTACGGTAACGAGCAAGTGTGAATTAAACGTTTTCAAAGTTGTGGTGCTCCCTAGGAAAGAGGGAAATTGCAGTCTGCTGACGACGAGAAAGCGATTTAAACTCTTGATGCGGGATAATTAATTCTCACTCCTGGTTGCCGGCTTTAATGTGAACATGTTAAGGCTCGTTTGTCTTTGTACATTTGAAAATGACCCACCGCTAAATAGTGGAAAAAGCCGTGGGTAATCAGTTATCCAGGTGTAACATAGATAAGCACGTTCAATGGGATCCACTTGTCACGAGTTGTAATTGCTTGGAGGCCAGCGAACAAGACGTATTGTGTTCTCAATCCAGTTACCCCTTGGATTGCAGTTCTTACAAAATGTCTTTGTGCAAAAGTTATTTGAAGACGTAATTAAATGTAGTGCAGATAAAAGCTGTGACTCGGTGTTTTGTGGAAGTCCTACATTGTAGAGGACAAATTTACATCCTGAGCACAACGCATTGGAGATTTTTTCCTCCACTGTTGGTGAGACATTGGCACGCTTTCAACAAATGCGGACATTTGCCCGTGTGTGAATTAGCCACCCTCGCACTGTGGGCCAGACTCTAGGTTTATTTGGGTAGAGTGGCGTTGCAAAATGGACATTGCCGACAAAACGGTTTGTCCATCTCAAAAAGTTGAGGAAAACCGAAACTGTGGATGGCAAGAAGGATTTTAACGCAAGCCGTTTTTAGCTGCCAAAGGAATAGCGCTCAGTTGTTTTCTGTTCCGTGGATTGCATCGCCTACAGAATCGTTGCAGCCATTGCCCGCACAGCAGTGCGTGCAGGGCACCTGCATTGCTGTGGCGAACATTTTAAAATAAGTTTTTCAGGATTGATGAAAGACGATCCCTGACTCAATTGAATCAGATTTTTTTTTCAAAGGGTGTAGAGAGCCGTGAAGCTTACAGTGAGGGCGTGTTGTTCACGAGGCCCAACGCGGGTAGCTCCAGCCCCGTCAGGTGCTACACGCGCTCATGAACGTGTCTTAAGATGCGCGTGAAACAAACGAAAGTTGATTTCAATGGTATACATCGGTCTCATGTACGTTAACTCTTGAAATGTATAAAAATGTACACAAAAATACAATTGGAAATGCTATCACTTTAGAATCAATAATCGAGTCAAACGACTATCAATTTATCTATACTGTATTGGTTTAACCCAAATGTATATAGTGGTGTCGAATTGTAACCGCATCTCAAGAAGCTGTAGGGAAACGGTGCGAGTGCATAACTGTAGAGGGAGGCAGTCATGGCCGGGCTAAAAATGTCTTCAGCCTGGACTTGTCATGGGGCCGAGCGCCCACATATCACGGCGGGCAAGCAGAGGAGAATGAGCGACCTCCCACTGCGAACAAGGCCTTCAAACAAAAGCCATCAAACTTACATTTGTCACTAAAATGTGAAATAAGTTTATTTTTGCATGAAAAAAAATGTACAGGCAAATTTTAACAAACAAAAAACCATTAAAACCATGACCACATATGCTCACGTTTTGATAGCGTCACTCAGCACTGGTGAAATAAGTATGTTGTATGCCACAGCCATGTCATCTAAGCCCTAGATTAAGGTGGTGAAAACATAACTCACACAAATCATAACACAACCAATTAAAACCAGTCGGGATAATCGCTTGTACTGGTACGAGGAGGCAACTAGGGTTGGGCAAGCTTCATTGATTGTTCATCAGGAAATCGGACAACACAATTGAATGATCGGCAAAGGTTACTTCTTTCAGAATTCTAGTGGACGCTGCATGTAAAATGTACAAGCCATTATTACAGATGTTCAATGGTCACAATTTGGAATCTCTATTTATTCCACAAAACCTATTCCTTTGACTGTGGTGTCTGTAATAACCTGCCGTGGTATGAATGTATGTATATACTCTACAGACATATAAACATCTAATAATTTTCATGTGTACTATGATAGGAAGAATCGAATTTAATAAATCATGAAAATTTTTACTGGAGTAACAAGAAAATATGGAATAGTTTTTTACTGACGAGTAAATCAAGAATAATTTGAAGGAGCGGTACAACAAAACTTAATCATAACTGATGCGTTTTTTTATTGAATTTCATTACTTGTAGCGCGTTGGGATCCCAGTACTGGCATCGTTAAATTGTGAATTATTTCACGCGCAGGCTGTGGTCTCTACATGCTGGTGCTCAAATGTGCTGTGCTGCGTGCGAGTGAACATGGTGCGCGTGTAGCGTTACGAGCAGTCCACAGCACTCGGTCTGCTTAATGGCAGGTGGCGTGCAGTGGTGCGATGTGATGTCTACCGGAGTTCCGTACAAGTTTTGCTGCACAAAAAAGTACAGCGCCTCCTCAGAATATCGGGGGACGAGTCGGGGATGGGGTTTCCTGGTTTATACTTTTTCTTAGCAAAACCCAAAAATGTCCATTTATCCCATTTACAGCTTCCAACGTTCGTTGCAGGAGGATCGATAAAGCCCACCGCTGAAACCACCGAAAAACGACGAGCCAAATTCTAGTGACGCACAATCCAATGCGACAGCAATGAATTTTCACCTACGGGACAAAACTGGAACTGCACTGGTGCGGACGTTTTCGAGCAGCGTGGAGATGCAGTTAACATTTCCCCTGGACGCCGGTCAGTTTTGAGGTTCGGGAGTGCGATTTGAATTAATTTTCAATATTTAGGGGGTCTGCCGCTTCGTACGTGTGCATGTGTGGGACGCGTTGTATCCACCGACGTTATCGAGGACGCCCGGCACGGCACGTATCGGCGTGAGCGGTGTGGGGGGGGGGAGCAGGCTGTGCATGAGGCGATGATGTGGCACTGGCGATGGTTCAGATGGCCAAGCCGAAGACGGACACGATGCAGTACATGGACTTGTTCTCCCATCGCACCGTGCAGCTTCCTGTGGGGGGAGGGGGACGGACACCAGGGCGGTCGTACGTGTCATTGGCAGAACGCAAGGGAGGGGTTTCTTTCTAAACGCGGTTGCTGAGCGCAGGCCCGCAGGTCCAAAAGATCAAGCATCCAGAAGCGAACAGCACGATCAAAGTTGTAACAGATAAAGAGTGCATGAGCAGGTTTATTGATGGTGTGGAAGCAGTTGTGACCTGCAGTGTGTGGGTTAAAGAGTGTGGATGAAAGAAAACAGTCTGGTTTTGTTCAGGTCGGACATAACAGTGAATCTACCAATCATGTTAAAACGAATTTGATGCAGGCCAACATTTATTTGTTAAGAGCCACACCCTGCCGATGAGACTCAAAAGTCAAAGCCAGTTGATGATTTGCATCGTTTAGACAAATGCTGTTAGAAAACACGAGGCTAGAATGGCCAATGGTCGGTGAACTAAATGTTTGTTTGATGAAATGGACACACCGCTCTTATAAGGAAAATATTTTGTGTAGAAGGCAGGCTAACTGCTTGAGGATGGGAGCAGAGGTAATAGTCAAAATGTAGTACATTGGTATTCGTGCCATTCTTATAGGGCAAGACTATCACGAAGGCATGATGTCTCACAGACAGTCTGCAGGAGTTGTATGACAGGGAGCAATGTTGCTCTTTGTAATCCCAATTAAGTAATCTGCAGGTAATTTTTCAAGTTCGAACCATGACGCCAACACACAATGGCCTTGCTCTATTCCACAACGCCATGGAATATTTAAAGCACATGCGAAGCAGACCACGCGTAATATTTTATGGATAATAGACTTGAACGATAGTCTTGTGTAGGATGAAAAAGACTGCGTGTTTGCGGGCATGTGTGCACGTGTGTGTGTGCACACGTGTGTGTGCACACGTGTGTGTGTGTGCACACGTGTGTGTGCGCACGTGTGTGTAGGGGTTAGCACGCTGTGCTACGAGCCCGGCGACCCGAGTTGATTCCCAAAATCAGGTCGCCGGGTTTCAAACGACGATCTGAAACGGTCCTGGGCATCCCCTAGATCGATTCAGCCTCAAATGTGTACTTGGTGCGGTGTTTAAACATCGCCACTGGGGAGACAAAGATGGCTCGGCATGGTGTCCGCCCACCGCCTCGTGTGCCGTTCAGGCATTCATTGGCACTCGCTAAGAGCACTTGCCCCTACAGTCTGTTAAGGCTATACAGGGGATCTTTGTCTTTGCGTCTGCGTATCTGCGAGCGCCTGGACGCATGCGTGTGTGTGCTCACCGTCCGTGCTGTTATCCCAGAAGCAGGAGCTAGCCGTGTGAAGCCCCGCGCCATTCTTCTGCATGATCACGCACGTCACTGTTGGCACAGACCACCACCCCCCTCGGAGCTCAGCACAATTCACTCGCCATTACCAATTAACAACACGATCATTAGCGTCGTTGTGGAGAATCCAAGTAACAATAAATAAGCATGCCAGGACGCATCCTTCCCATATGTCCCTCCACATAGAAAAAAAAGCTTTTTTTTTATACATCCATCAGTCACACAGCCTTTTGGGAGTGCATAATTTTAGCATAAATGGTTCACAAGACAAGCAGCCTCTGGACTGCTTTTGACATTCATTTTCTCATGAGGGGTCAGGCTTGCTTGAACCAATGCTGCTGAACTGCCAGATGCTGCTATTTCAGTGAGACTTCCTGCATAATGGGCATATTTATTGAAATGTATCTTAAATTCACAATATATGCATTGAATCGTTAATATGACTTCTTTATTCATGACCAATACAAATGATACACAAGCATATATGCGATATTTACAGAACAGAGCATATTTAAATGTTCTGATTATTACTACGACTGTTTACTCAGGAAAGCCTCAGTCTTAAAACTTTTTCAGAATAATCCTACCAAGATGTTGCCATGTGTAATTCGAAATGAGTCATTTGCATAATGGTTTTTGGGTTCTAACCGCGTAAATATAAATGTGTGTCATAAACCCACCTCCACTCGACACAGTCAATTAGTAAGGTTTGTCACGTGAACAAACCATGCGAATTAGTCACTACAGCACACCGGTTCTTTGGAAAGTAACTAATTGGCATGTTTTATTTATGTGACAAACCTTACTAATTGGCAGTGTCAGGTGGTGGTGGGTTTACGACACGTTTATATTTACGCAATACAACCCAAAAACCTTTACTATGAATAATGTTCGTTGAGAAAGCCTACGTGTTTAATTTCGTAATTTGCAGATTATTTTTCAGCATTGGTATGTTTGGCCAACACCAGTTACATTGTGTGGGTGTTTTTTTTTAGTTCAGTATAAACTCAGCATTTGAAACCTGCAGCCTTTGTAGAATGTGAACACACAGGGAGGCCTGTCACAGCCACCCGTGAGTGACACCCACCGATGTACTTGAAGGGCTTGTTGAGCTTGGCCAGCTGGTTGAGGCACTGCTCCACCACGGTGGACGTCCACTGGTTCACCTTGTTATGCTGATAGGCGTTACCTCCAATGGCACTCTCCACCGACTTGGGATACAGAGGATCAGAAACAATCACTTGCGTGCCCTCTCGCCGTGGCGCGTTCCCAGCGACGGCGGGCTCGTAATGCAGGCTCATTCCTAACCACCGCGTGTGTGTGTGTGTTCCTCGCCACGGTAAGCTCCACAGCCGAGGGGGTGTTGGCAACTCTGTGCTTATCCCCCACACTGTGCTCCCAAACGTGGTACGTTCCTCCTAGTCACAGCTGGGTCCTTAATGCTGCACATTCCCAGCCACAGCGAGCTGCGAGCCACACCACGTTCCCAAACAAAGTGTGCTTCTAACCTTTACACCTTTCTAACCACCGCAGATCCTAACTAATACGTGTTCCTGGAGCCATGAAGGCAGAAGGCAGTGATTCATGATCACTTTGTACCATTCACATACTTTATAAACCTAATGAGTAAATTACTAAAGTGGGACAGATGTCATTGTGGAACGATTCACTCTTTTATTAACAGGTGAATCAGATCAACCCCATTGCTCACGGTCCCGCAAAGCACCAATCCATCCAGAACCCGCCGCACACCGACTGATCTCATCACTGCATCTCCGCGCCAAGCGGACTCTCTCAGGCTGCCACTCGTTAGTGTCGACGACCATCGGCCATAATCAATTTGAGCGATAACGGGTGAATCTGAGCGTGGCTTTACGAGGGAGGCGTGATGCCTCAGACCGTTTCACACCCCCCCCCCCAATACCACGTTGTGCGTCCAAGTCAGTCGGAGCTTCTCACCTCCTTGATGATATTGCTCACCTCGTCCACAACAAATGCAGCCTGGTGGTTAAAATATGAAAAAACAAATTACGTGTTTTAGTAAAGTACTTACACCAATTGCCAAACGATACAACAAAGTCAAAGTGATTTCCCAAGTCCAAGTTCTGCAGAAATGAGCATCGAGACCGTGCTCATCTCTGTTGTTCACAGCCCTAATCCGCTGGTGAATATTCCACATTCCTATGATTTCCGCACACAGTACAGAAGGTCCTGGGGGGTTGACTCGTTAAAAGGGCGGCAACGGACTCGGCAAAGGTGGCGATTGTACCCAAATGCTCGCACCTCAGCCCACTTGTTTACAAGGTCATGGTTCGAATCCAGTGGCTGCCCTGATTATTACGGTGGGAGTAATGACCATGATACGACGAGTACGACTACAGCGCACCGTCCACTTCACAGTGGACTATTGCATCCCCTGACGTCATTTGCAAGAGCAGGCCACCGTGTCCTTGGTCCAAAATTAACCCACAAATGACACCGACACGGATGACTGTGGGTTCCGTAACTTCTGCAGCCACTATTACAGCGCGGGGAGACGTTCTGTGAGAATGCAGCAAAATCAATCCGACTCGTTCACCTCGTATCAAGCAGCACAATTATCGCTTAAATTACTCAATTATGATAACTAATGGATTCAAAACCTGAAAAATACTGGCTTATAATTGCTAAAATTAAGCATTCTTAGCAATCACGAGACTGAGGTCAGAAACACTGCATGGAACCACACCAACCACACTGCAGGGAGTAGTCACACGTCCCCTGCTTCACAGGTGACCCCATTCAACAACGCGCGACTTAGCGCCGGTCGTCATGGCAACTCGTAGTACACACAGCGCCGGCTGGTGGGGGAAGCAATCAGCCATCATCCATCTACTGCTGGATAAAGGCGTCCCCAAGCCGCTCTCTCGCAGCACCCGCACACAAGCAGTTGCGTATCGCTCCATCCAAAGAAACCTCAGGCGTCCATCCAATCGCCTTTTAAATATCCCTAGAACAAGGATTGGAATAGGTGACAAAGCCGTTGCAGCACCAACATGTTGGAACAACGGCCTTGTTTTACTCCCTCTCAACGTCGAACATCTTCCT